>NC_090321.1:11267609-11901414 GCF_040869045.1 Eurosta solidaginis
AATTTCATAAAGGCTTCAAATGTAGACATATAGAAGAATTTACTGGTAAAAAATTCGTTTCATTTGGATGAGCCGTTCCATAGGGCCGTACTTTTATTTGTACTTAAATATAAAAGTTCGGATTTAACTCTTATTTTCGGACTTATAAAATAAAAGTCCGGATTTTAGTAATTTGTGTTTTTTTAGTTATTTTGTTTCGAAACATAAAAAGGATGCATTATTCGTCATGAAAATGCTATGGGTATCCCCGGGATCTCATAAACTTTCACCAACGACAATTTTTTGACCAAGACTTTTTCGACTCAAAAAAATCAAATAACTATCAAGATGGGTCAACTTAACTCAAATTTATTTCATTTTATTTTACTTCATTTTTTTAAATTTTATTTTACGTTTTTTATTTTCATTTTTATTTTATTTTATTTTCCAATATTTTATTTCTATTTTATTTTATTATTTTAATTTGATTTTCTTTAATTTAATTTAGTTTTTCGCCATTTTCAATTTATAACTTTAATGTACAGATATGTTACAATCAACATAACACTAAAATGAAACGCATTTCAACTTAAACCTGAATATCTAACCACTTTTTGCATCAGTAATAAAATCACTCATTTGCGCCTGTTTGCTCTTGCTCTTTATTTCTAACAACAGAGCAGTGTATGCATCTTTTCGAGCACTTGCATGAATTTAAATGTATGTAGGTGACATGTTTGCCTTGAGTTGCTGTGTACGCTACAGTGTAGGGACTATTCTTACGCTCTCATTCTTTATTGCTCCATACAGCATGCCAATGTCACACGCTACCCCTGCGCTTACCATTCTCTAGTACTCCATACATATATCAATTTTTCACATTACGTCTGCATTTACATTTTACATATGTATATCCCCCCATGTAGCACACTTACAAAGACTACACTTACGATTACGCTTACGCTTACACCTTACGCTTAGATTCAGGATTCCCCATAACGTGAGCAAAGATGTTTACGCAACAGACTTTTTTTTTGTAGAAGCATGTGTTTACATGGAGTTTACGCGGGGGATGATTACTACTTGAAGTACACCTCCTCACGGACCTAACCTAACAAGCTAGAACTGATTGACTGATTGTTTTACTGAATCACTGTCGATGCGCTCACTTTACATATAGCTGAACCCTGAATACTTTTCGGAAGCTCTACGAAGCTCTCGAGTGCACCACTGATCTAGTGAATGTAAGTCTACGAAAAATTTTAAATTATTGTTAAGTTAGAGTGCTGATTATTTTAAGTTATATTATGATCAAGTTTTCATACATAGGTAGATTTGCTACCAGAAAATCATTTTTTTATATGGAAGTAAAAAAATGTCCCTGTTACGGAATTTTATAGTGAAATATCCCGAAAAATGTAATTTCCCTCATGTGAGTACTAATTTATTTGGCCAACAAAATGAGCATACATATAAAGTTAAGAATTATGGTTTTGAATTTTACATTTGGCGTGATTCTGTTACTTCTTTGAAGTAAGTGACGATTGGTAATTCTGCAACAAATTCTTTACTAGGATGTGGTATGCCTATCAAGGAATTCGACGATATATTTTTTTTAATCGATAATTTATAATCGTTATGTATATTAGATATTCTCATTATTGCAGATTCCGGAGTACTACTACTGGTCATCGTTGTAGTTGCTTGAGACCGTAAGTGCGGAATAGGAGTGCTCTCTGTTGTAGTTATTTTAAGAATTTTTGCTCGTCTGTTTTGTCTGTTAATTTTCGATCGTAATTTAATTGTTTTAAGGCTTCTCTTAGGTTGAATAGCCGTAGACGGTTTGCTTGATGGTGTTATAGTCATTTTGGTGCTTGTGGTAGCATTAGTTTTAGCTTTCCTATAGGTTTTGTCATAATTTGGCGTCCAACGGCTGCGACTTTTTATTTGAAATTTAGTTTTTGTGCTTTTAGGCGTATCGCTCATCCGTGTTGATGTTTCGTCCTCAGTACTCCGTGTCCATGGAATTGTTTGTGCTGATGTAGATAATGTTGTAAAAATATATTTTCGTTTTTCCTTGTTGTTTTGTTCATATGATCGAAGTGGAGTCGCTAACGTTGTTGGGATAGATGATCCATTATTTACTTTTAATTTTTCTTTGAAAACTAATCTTCTATTAATTCCAACTATTTTCTTTCTTCTATATACTGGTCGACTTAATGTTGGGTCAGTGGGTAATGCAAATTTACTAGTTACAGTATACCATTCCCCAGTAGTATTTACAGTAGTCAAAATATTTTCATTTATCATTGTAGATAGAGGAGTGGATACAGTTGAAATAACCGTAGATATTGTCAAGGGTAATGGTGTTGGTACAGCTGTTTGCTGCGTTGAAATTACTTCAGTTACCTCCTTGTTGCTATCCCCAATCTCGACAAGACATTTCATTTTTGAATACAAAGAAAAGTTGGAGCAAGTATTGGTTATTGTAGTTAATTCTGTAGCCACATAAGAGTTAGTTGTATGCGCATCTTCGAAATATAAATCTTTACTTTTATTCTTTGTTTCATACTCGTCTATGGTGTATGTGGATGTTTCGTTTGGTTGTTGATAAACTAATGTTTTTTGTTGTGTATAAATGGGATTCGATGCCATTGTAAGTAACTCTGAGACAACACTACTTGATTTTGGTTTGATATTACCAGCAGGAAGATAAGTTACATAATTTTTAAGTTCAGCTATTTTATCTTTCTTGAATTTAGAAGTGTTTAAAGTTCGAGGAGTAATGGCATCACCTATGGTAAAATATATGTTGGACGTATTTATTGCATTCACAAACGAATTTGTTGGTAAAAAATGTTTAGTGTACGGACTATTTGTATAAGATGTAAATCGCATCGTAGTAGATGTAGATTTTATATTGCTTAATGGCATTTTTGTTAAAGGTGTTGGAAAGATAGGCATATTTTCAATGCAAATGGGTGATGTATTAGTGTTATGTCCATCAAGCTTATATATATTAGCGCAGTAATTCGCGGTAGATAAAATGGGTTTTGTAAAATACGTGTCCCGATTAAGTCCATCGTTCCTAAATTGCTCCGGTGATATTATATGAATGTTTGCTTTTGTTGTTGCTTTTAATACATTATGCATATTTGCGTATGGAAAGGTTGGATGCAACCATTTCATTTTGTTCAATCCGTTCGTTGGTGCTGGTAAATAGCGCAGGTTGAAGTATCTGAAATTATTTCTAGTGAAAAAAAAAAACATAAGTTGTTTCCAATAAATTTACATCATTTGTCACATCCATAAAGATGAATGTTCGTAATGCAATTCTCATAGCATCTTAACACGATGCCTCTGGGTCAGAAGTCTGATTGGATCTGCTATAGGGTCTACACGCTATGCATCTGACACGCGTATCATCTGTGCATGTGTTGATTAACTTTCACAAGTCATATCAGAGTCATGTTGATGTAAATAATGCTAAAGTCTTTTTCACTTACACATTGAAACTAACTCAGTGACATCGCATGTATATAAACCATTTTTATAAAAGTATTTGAGTATTAAATGGCTCTGCCATGACTCGTGAAAATCCAAATGATGTTGATGGCAAGTCAACACGTACATTAATCGCTCTCTAGTCAAATACATTGATTGTAGACCCTACGAAATGTTCAAGAAAAAACGTTAGTTAAATCGTACACGGTTAGAAATTTGGGCTTATCGTTTAAACCATTCATTGGTTCAAGCAGTTATTGGAATTTTTTTTACTAATTTGGAAACCTTTCAATTTACTACTGTGTTTTTTAATTTTATTCGGTTTCAGTTTAACACTAATTTGGGCCATAAGCCTAAAATCTTTAAATTGTTTGAAAACAAAACCAATAAAAGTTTGAAAAATACAGAAATAGAAACTTGCATACACGTTCAGTTTTAAAACATACCCCTAGAGGATAAAGTTGGTGCTGAGAATTTAAAAATAAAAGTTTTCATTTGAGAAAAGTGCTGTAAGGCATATATACATATGTATATTTTTTTTCGAAACATTTTGTTATACATATGTATGTACATATAACGTGTTATGATATCGCCGGCTTATATTCAATACCCTCAAACATCAATTTTAACGAAAATGAATTTTAGGCCCGTCTTTTCAGTAGTTATTTAAGCCAAGCTTAAGCTTAAACTAAGTTTGCGTAAATTCTAGTCAAATTTAAACTCCATTTAAACTTACGAGCAGTTTTTCAGTGACGGTTTAAGGTCGCGCTTGGGATAGGCTTTTTTGGTTTTTCAATATCTAGATAATTTGTAACAACTGGATTTTGTTCATCCAACAAACATGGACAAAATATTTGTCCAGTCCTAAATAGAAATATATATCTAGTTCTGGAGTTGATATAAAGGTAAAAGTCCAATTAAGGGATCGACTGCTAATACGCTACCAAAAATATCGAGAGAGGTGTCAAACAACGCGTCTTGACATCAGTATTAATAATCCGAAGGTGGAAAATAAAAATTTTAACTCGTTCAAAAGATATTAGGGGAACTCATGATAGCATATAAACTTATAAGGTGTAAAATTATATACATTTACACACGCTGTTATATGAACGCACCTAGTAATACTCTTGATAAACTTGATTGTTTATCAGCTGTATTATTGCCGAACAACATTTTTTGATTGTTATACAAATTAAAAAATGCCAAGACTAAGTGAAAAATGAAAACTAAAACGCCTTTACTTGCTGATGTTGGAGATTTTTGATGAAAATGCCTGCTGTAATGTCTGCAAGGTTGCATTCCTTTGAGTTTACCGCGTTTACACAATGAAATGTGCGCGTAAATTTATACAAATTGTGTAAATGATTTTTCATACAAAATTTGACAGCTCGTGCGTAAACTAGATAAATTTATACGTTTACACACTTTATAAGGCATTTATACGGTTACATGAGTCCCCCTATTAATTAATAACCGAAAAATTAACCGCGGCCGAAACCGGGCGTGGGGTTCAGAGTATTTTTGCGCAGAACACTTTTCATTACCAGAGAGACCACTTTTTCTCAAAATGAATCGATACTTAAAAAGTGTTGTTAAAACAAATTCGTGAATCAATCAATCGACAATGCAACCAACAATTGACTACGGTAAAAATCTCGATTTTAAGAATCTGCAAAAGTCGCACTATTGGTTGGTAACAGTAGTTAAGCGTTATAAATTAAAAATAAATTATACATGTTTTTTTTTCATTTTCGCGGTAATATTGAAGTATTTGAGTCTTACATTTGAGTTCAATTAGAGAACAACCCTTGAGAGCAAGTTGGGAAAATTTTTGTTTTTTAACTTAAGAAATAGCATTTTGGTTTATAAAAATATCCCTTTTTACAAAAGGCTATGATTCCGAAGCCACTGTTTGGAAATAGCTCTTGAGAATTTAGAAGTATGCTAGTTATCAACATGCGCTCTAATACTACTCAAGCCCAAATGCTTGTTGGGTACATTCGCCGCCATCGCATAACGTTGGGGTGCAATGGTGTTATAAGGGCCCATTACTGATAGCTAGCATAGACTTGACTTGACTTGGCGTAAACTTGGCAACTTAACCACGATTATACTCCATTTAGCGCATACAATATTGGCATCCTAACAATAAATGTTGCTAAGTTTTGACTAATCAGCAATATGCAATGTTCATTTAACAGAACTGTAAGTGACAGTTCTCAAGTCAAGTCAAGACTAATATCAGTAATGGGCCTATAGGGTCGAGAAAGGCATAAACTTCCGTTTATCAATATTATAAGTGTCGAAAAATATTTTGATTGCGCCAGGTCCGTCTGTCCGTCCGTCCGCAGTTAACGTTTTTGATAATACCTGCATTGAGAACCAACATCATGGCCATTGATATGGAACTCTAGATCTTTGCCCACTATTACAATCGCATAATTCTGAAAAATGGTTCGAAATAAACGCTAGGTATATCCAAAAAACAAACATTTTCTTTGCTCTGTCTCTATCAACATTATTTTTTATAAAAATATTTTTCATTTTAATATAAAAAACCTCTATCTGACTTTGAAGCTAAACTAAGCTGAGTTTAAAATAAAAAACTAGTTTGAACACGCATTTTTTATCAACCATTGGGATAGTCCATATTATAAGGGATTTATAATATAACTGCCAGAACGGTTTTTGCCTCACACGAAAAACTGTTTTTTTTTTCTGAAAGAGGGTATTGAATATGAGTTGACGATGTTTACTCAAGTGTAAACTTCTCTATTTTAAAATCAAAGCCCAGTTCTGTGCACTAACTTTCGGGAAGATAGCTATAATATTTATTTGATACCAAATTTGGTTTGGTTATATATATATGTAGTACAAAATAGTTTCAGATTTGGACTCAAAACTTTTAACCATGTACCGTGTAACAGAAGATTAGCTACCTTATGTGATTGTGATTTATTGGTAAGATGCCACGGTGTGAATATTTTTTCGGTGGTAATAATTGCAGGCGCATCCGTCGCAACCTCATATTCGGATAGTAAACAGGTAATAGAGTCATTGGAGTTTTCTCCAAAGTATTCCAATGAAACGGCACTACATTTGTACTGCGATCCAGAATACCGTTATATAAGGATATCGCTTTGCCATAATCGTTAATCCAACCCTGAATAATGAAAAACAACTTTCTTTTAAAATGTATAAGTAAAGGTAGAATTATTAATCCCTTTTTATTCGTAAGCACTTAGCAACACACAGTGATGCTCGATGAAATAGAGCTAGGCACTTTCAAAATCATTTAAATGATAAATCTTAGCAACCCGATTGAAATTTTTTTATTAATATCAAAGAGGATAGATATAATAAGAGCCGTCACTCGTTATATTTTTGGAATTTACTCGATGCAAACTGTGAGGTAGTCACTACTTTTTTTTTGGGCGAGATGTTTATAAATGTCTTCTATACATTTTCATGGGGTATTTGTGTTTATTTTTCCGACTGTATTTAATTAATTATTTAATTCTCTTTCCAAAGTCACGTTTGCATAAAGTGCCAACACCGCATGGATAAATGGCAGGCAATTCAAAAATGTCCCTCATAGAAAACATTCGGCATGAATTTTTTGATTTCCAGCGAGTTACTCGTCACAAAATAACGTGTGACGTCTCTTATTATATCCGTCCTCTTTATAATACTACCAAAGAGGATAAATATAATAAGAGACGTCACTCATTACTTTGTATAATGTTTTCGTGCTGGTAGTTGTAGGCTTTTTTTGAGCGAGATGTGCATAAATGTCTTCTATACATTTTCGTGGGGTATTTGTATTTATTTTTCCGCCTGTATTTAATTAATTATTTAATTCTCTTTCCAAAAATCACATTTGTATAAGGTGCCTACACGGCATGGATAAATGCGAGACAATTAAAAATGTCCTTCATGGAAAACATTAGGCATCATTTTTTTAATTTCCAACGAGTTACTCGCCACTCGTAGCAGACTGGTGGCTCTTATTATATTTGTCCTCTTTGATACTACGATAAGAAATTTACCAGTAACGTTCGGAATAAGGCCGTTTATGAGAAATATTTTAACAAAAAAAAAAAAAACACTGTCGAATATAACTTATCGAAACCTGCTACTTGGAAAGATTTCCCTCAAAAAAAGGTGTTTTATATGACTGCAACAAAAAATGCATTGCATAGTTTTTGATTATTTCATCAACGTTTCATGTTTACTACTGAAAGAATTCGATAAACCCAAAAATAGTTATGGTCTCAAAATATTCCCCGTAGCTACACTGAATCATGATAAAAACACAGCGTATAACCTTTCTCTCTTCTGGTCCGCCATTATTGTTTTTACGTTTTTGCGCAATAATAGCAATTATTTTTTCGACTGGTTGGTAACTTTTCTAACATTTTTCGCAATTAAAAACTGCAATATAACAATCGAATACCACACAAAATATGTTAGCAAGTACTTTTATTGTATAGGGAGAATGTTTACAACAGTGCTTCGCTAAAGTTTGTATGTGAATCGGCAAGGCGAAATAAACTTCAATTGCCAAGTCTGAAGTTCCCTCATATTTACAAACGCATCATCTTGGTTGATTGTGGCGATGTTATTGGAATGCTTAAGCTTGTGTTAAACGCATCTATATGAAAAATGTCATTGTGCCGCGGCCTTAAGTATGTATGTGTGCAACTTAGAAATTTGAAATTTTTATACTCAGCGTGCTTTGCACACATAGTATATTAACTTTGACTGGATAACGGTTGGTTGTACGGTTAGTTGTACAGGTATAAATAAAAATCGTCAGTATCGAAAAAAATTTGATTGAGCCATGTTCGTCCGTCCGTTAACACGATAACTTGAGTAAATATTGAGATATCTTCACCAAATTTGGTACACGGGCTTATCTGGGCCCAGAATAGGTTGGTGTTGAAAATGAGCGAAATCGGATGATAACCACGCCCACTTTTTATATATATAACATTTTGGAAAACACAAAAAACCTGATTATTTAGTAAATAATACACCTAGAATGTTGAAATTTGACGTGTGCACTGATATTGAGACTCCTGATAAAAATTTTAAACCATGTTTTAAAATGGGCGTGGCACCGCCCACTTGTGATAAAATCAATTTTTCAAATATTATTAATCATAAATCAAAAATCGTTAAACCTATTGTAACAAAATTCGGCAGAGAGGGTGTCTTTATTATAAGGAATACTTCGAAGAAAAATTTACGAAATCGGTTAAGGACCACACCCACTTTTATATAAAAGATTTTTTAAAAGGGTCGTTGACGAATAAAATAAGCTATATCTTTGCAGAAAAGAGCTTTATATCAATGGTATTTCATTTCCCAAGTGGATTTATAATAAATTGGAAAAACTTCAAATTTTAAAAAATGGGCGTGGCACCGCCCCCTTTTATGACGAAGCCATTTTCTATGTTTCGGGGGCCATAACTCGAAGAAAAATTAACGGATCGTAATAAAATTGGGTACACAAATTTTCCCTATAGTAGAAAATATTTCTAGTAAAAATGGACGGGGTCGGTTAAAGGCCACGGCAACTTAGATATAAAAGAAGTTTAAAAGGGTCGTAGACTAGAATAATAAGCTACAACTTAGCAAAAAATTGTTTTGAATGAATGATATTTCATCTATCAAGTTTTATTGTAAGAGGAAATGGGGATACATAACGGGCGGTGCCATCTGAATTGAAATGTACAAATAAAGCTCACGCTGAGTATATAATGTTCGGTTACACCCGAACTTAGACACCTTTACTTGGGGTCTTTGCGGGAAAACGTCAATAATGTCACAAACGGTTATACCTTGTAGGTATTTTATATCATGCACTGATTTTTTGCCTGGACTTAAATGGATGCACTTATTTCAAATTTGATATGTACATATATATATCTAATCCTAGGAATACAAATAAATATAATATGTGTATGTATACTTGCAGCCAGAGCAAATAAAATAAATTTTATGTTCAACAAATTGTAATTCATCTTCGAATGATAACTGCGTTAGTTAAAAGTTAGTTGCAAACTGAGTGAAAATACTTTCTCCAGCAATGCGTTGTTTAAAATAGCGTCTGGAATCATCTAGCGTGACTGATTCGCTTACATTTTCAATCATACCTACACGGCATGCTACTAGAATCACCGTCCACCGCCAATTAATTTCTGCTATGTTGTACTTACTAACATACAGCTATGGTCAGAGCTTTAGCGCATTTTCCTGTTGCGAAGTATTTTAAGCCACCGTGGTGTGATGGTAGCGTGCTCCGCCTGCCACACCGTATACCCTGGGTTCGCACCCCGGGCAAAGCAACATCAAAATTTTAGAAATAAGTTTTTTCAATTAGAAGAAAATTTTTCTAAGCGGGGTCGCCCCTCGACAGTGTTTGGCAAGCGCTCCGGGTGTATTTCTGCCATGAAAAGCTCTCAGTGAAAAGTCATCTGCCTTGCAGATGCCCTTCGGAGTCGGCATAAAACATGTAGGTCTCGTCCGGCCAATTTGTAGGGAAAATCAAGAGGAGCACGACGCAAATTGGAAGAGAAGCTCGGCCTTAGATCTCTTCGGAGGTTATCGCGCCTTACATTTATTATTTTTTTTTAAGTATTTTAAGTGCAATTCTTTGACAATTTTCCTGCGGTAGTTGTAATTTTGTTGTACACAGAGTTAATTTTGATCCCACACCTTTGGTAGACCGGCCAGGGTATTTTTTATAAGCGCGGCCGAGGGTCGCTAATGCAGAAAGGTGATCTGCGCAAAAATGCTATGGGTCCCATAACCGGTTTCGGAAGGACTCAGTGTATTTTTTCGGATATTCGGCTTTTCGTTAATTTCTTTTGAACGACTCCAAATTTTTTTTATGACTAGAGTTTAACCTTGCCACTTTGGCCACTTGAGCTGAAATGAACAGCAAAATTATATGCTGTCGAACAAAGTGGCAAGGTCAAACTCTAGTCAACTTTAACTGAAGTTTAAACTCGCATTTAAAATCTCGACATTAAGGGCAACAACTAATTTAGCAGACGAAACTAAATAATGACATAATTTTTAAAAATTGGGCGTAAAAAACGATTTCGTTTGCTTTTAGAAGGATAAAAAAGTAATAATAACAATTTCGAGACCCCTCCACATAGGCTACAAATTATAGGCCGCACTTTTCCAAGTTTTCAAGTGTAATGTGGGAGCTTTTCAGATACGGCGGCGAGGACCTGGTAATGCACATGCATCACCTTCTCTGCAAAATAATTCCGCGTGAGTGCATTCCTGACAGTTGGACTATTAAGTGTTTTTTGCCCAGTCCACAACCCGAAATCAGTCTTCCTAATATCGCATTTGAGGAATTTCATAACAAAACCGATATGCATTGAACCCGACCCCCTCAGATTTTGATGAAATTTTGCATAGAGGTACACTTTATCTATACAAACACTACCTCATTTTCAGAAATTGCATTTTTGAAAAATTGTGGGCGGGACAAGGTGTCAAAGTTGTGAAAAATGACGGTAATAGGTACTTTTGAGCTGTGATAACTACGGAACTTCGACTTAAAAAAAAGGTTTTTCATACCTTTTTAATAGTGCCAAGACCTTGGAAATCGGTTCAGCCATTCCGTAGTTGTCACAGCTCAAAAGTACTATGATATCAAAATATAGAGAGATGAATTTACTTAAAAATTTTTATAAAAAAAAGAAAAAAAATTGACTTTTTGGATATGTTATATATATTAAATAGACCTTTCTAATAAAAATATATTTTATTTTAAAACACTTGGCCTTTGAATTTTTTTCCAAGTTTAAAATTTCATTTTTGAAATAAAAAATTTTTCAGTGTAATAAAATTTGTTTACAGTGTATATTTTCGAAAGCCGATTCGAATACCTTTCCAATGGTATTAAGATCTTTGAAATCGGTTGAGCCGTTCCGTAGTTATCACAGCTCAAAAATACCTATTACCGTCATTTTTCACGCATTTTTCACAACTTTGACACCTTGCCACGCCCACAATTTTTCAAAAATGCAATTTCTAAAAATGAGGTTGTGTTTGTATAGGTAAAGTGTACCTCTATGCAAAATTTCATTAAAATCTGAGGGGGTCGGGTTCAAAATGTGCCTTTTTTTTATACATTTCATCATATAAGGTCCTGTCAAGCACATTGTGCGACATAATGAAGCCCACCGTAAATCGGCTGAGTGAACAGTGCGGCTTCAGACCTAGTAAATCTGTCATAATTGCGCCAAATCCGCAAAAAAAAATGACACAAATCACCTATTCGTCGATTTTAAAGCGCCCTTCGACAGCACGAAAAGATGGTGCCTATATGCCGCTACCCTGAATTTGGTTTCCCCGTCAAACTTCTACACCTGTGGACAATGACGTTGAGCAACACCATCAATTTAGTCAGAATTGAGAAGGACCTCTCCGAGCTGTACAAACTAAACGAGGTTTCAGCTGCAGAACTTAACCGGTATGGAGCAGTATTCTATAAAAGCGTGCAGTTACTGGCGTATGCGGACGACATTTGTATCCTCGGCCTGAATACCCGCACCGTAAGTTCTGCTTTCTCAAAACTGGAAAAGAAGCGGGAAAGATGGGTTTGATGATGAATGAGTCAGAGCATTCGCGGCTTGGCAACCACGCCACTGTTGGCAGCCATAAGTTCGAAATAGTAAAAGACTTCGTTTATTTGGGACCCAGCATTAATACAAACAAAATCAGCTTTGAAATTCAGCGAAGAATCACTACTGCTGTGTAGCGTAACCCTTCAGGTTGCCAGCGCAATATATAGCTTCTCCAAACCCAATTGTCAACCTCACCTATCCGCGGCGAATCGTGTTTCACTAACAGGCGAGGCTCCGGCGACCCCAAGCTCCTCATGGAATTTGGGGGTGGGGAGGGAGGGATAACCTGAAGGTTTAACATGGCCATTTATATCGTTCCCGATATGGTCGGGCTAGCTCCTTAATGGTGCTGTGTTACCGGAGCTTACCGGATCTGTATCCGGCAATAGACCACCACATCGATAACACTCCCCAAAGCCTTCGGGGAGCAACCTTATCGCTACAACAACAACAACAACAACAACAACAACAACAACAACAACAACAACAACAACAACATTAGATGAGGCGGCTCTGGGAGTGTTCGAGAGAAATTCTTCGAAAGATTCACGGGCCTCAACGCGTTGGCGACGGCGAGTACCGAGGATGATTTAATGATGAGCTGTACATCAACATAGTCCAGCGAATTACAGCACAGTAGCTACGCTGGCTAGGCCGTGTTATGCGAATAAAAGATGATGCTCTGGCTAAGAAAGAAAAAGAGGGCGGCTCCTTCCGCTGGAAGGTGATAAACGATTAAAATTCCCTTGGTGTGACCAATTGGCGCCAGTTGACCCAACAGTTAAGCGCCAATTGCTTATTCGTTGCCATATCTGGCTCCAATTGCATAAAGAAAGGCGACTAAACTAATTTACAAGGGAAAAATTATTTTATCAACAAACCATATATCAAACTCGTTACGGTCATTCAAATCTACAATATCTTATTTTTGCTTATTGGAATGTGAAATATTTTCATTACCAACATTTTTTTTTATTGAATTACATAAAAAATAAAAATCAAAAATACTTATAAATAATAAAGTACAGAAGGAATATATTATCATTACTCTATATTGTCACTTGTGTTCCTTTCTACCATTCTTTCGTTCACAGTCGTTTCAATGTTATTCAAATCACTTTGTTTGTGCGCTGTTTGAAATTTTTTTAGTTCATGATCTAAAACATATCCATCCGATTTTCCTGAGGAAGAGCTAACATTAGCATATAAATTATTGCCTTCTACAATCAGAAGATCTCTTTCAGACATACGGTCAACATTGACTAATGTTGGCTGTGAAACACTAACTGTTTTGGGATCTTCGGTTGAGTTTTGTTTTTTATTCGTAAATGGCGCAAGTTCGGTTTTGCCAGAAGTTGATATTTTTCCTTTTACGAGTTTCTTGTCATTTGAATCCTAAAATTTGAAAACCGCATCAGTTAAGACAAAAGTATGACTAAAATAATGAATACTTACAGGCCTACAAAATTTACCCAACATTCAGACCCAGAAACCAGACTATATATTTCCGAAGGTTTATGATGCGCTGAATCCAAATTTTAATTGCTCTATCAGCTCTGGTTTTCGAGATATCCTAACCTAAAAGTACAAAAAACACCGTTTCTGCCCATATTTGAGGTTATGTAGCCTTGCAGATGTTTTCTTTCACCAGTTTTCGATTCATCGCATCAAAATACTTCGAAAATATATAGTCCGGTTTCTGGGTCTGAGATGCTGTCGGCCTGTGTTATTAAACTAATATTAGCATATGCAGATATGAGTTTTATAATCTAACCGTTTTATATTTTGAAAATCAATTACCTCTGGATCCATGGCTTGAGAGACATACTCAAAAATTGATCTATTTTTTGAAATCGGTAAGTCCATAACTAGATCAGGTGCAATATGTTTCTTTTCATATGGCAAATTATAAAAGTTTTCCTTGGATGTGCCTCGGGATCTAACTTCCCATAAGAATTTATTTTTTTGAAATTCACTTAAACTTTTTAACTCCTCTTCAGCAGTCTCTTCCGTTTTGCTTATATGTTCAAAATCTGATGATTGGCGGCAGCCAATAATACTAGGCGTGTCCATTTTGCAGGGGATGGCGTTATTTTTCATTTCTGCACTCTCGGACAATATTTCACTGATATTGTGGTTGCTTTCCAAATGTAGATTAGCTGGTTCTGGAGAAGATTGTTCTGGTTCCTGTGACGGTAGATTCTACAAACATTAGAAGAGCATTTTATTCGATCTATCAAATAAAAAAAAAAATAAAAAAATAAGAAATAAAATGTGTAATTTAGTCGGCATTGGCCGACTGATACATTACCGATATTTTTTAGAGTGCCGGTGCTATAACAAAACTTAAATTAAACAAATAAAGACTGAACCAAGTATAAGAGAGATTTTTAATTTTAACAAGCAGATTGCGGTGTTAAATTCGGATATTGAATAACTTTGCTGACCCTTATGCCTCAGCCGTCTGCAATCGATAACAAACTCTTGAACGGAGTTAGGCCCCTCTGAGCTGATAATTAAACAGCATATTTCACGGTCCAAAAACTTTTACGTTTAAGGCTAAGCCATTATAACGGTTTTTTGCATTTGGATATTGTGACTAACTCCTAAACTCATTTTAAAATTTTTAATATTATGGATCAAAAAGCTTTAGAATCGTAACAGTACTTTCAAAGAGTTCTTTACACAGTTCTTCTTATTTAAAAAACATCAAATTGAGTTACGAGCGATTCAGCATGCTCTTTTCTTATTTCAAAACCAGCTCTTGAAAATCTTTGTATCTTAAAGGGCAAATTAAACTTCCTTAACCCTAACGCCATAGTCGTAATATGATCGAATAATGGTGCCTTAACCTAAAAATCGTGAAAATTTCATAAAAATGAAGAAAACGGAAAAAATTACAAACATATTCCACAAAAAATAAGTCTCTTAGTCATAACGTATCCAAAACAATGAATAAAATCTACAAAAAGTTATTAAATTCACCAACACAAATATTTTTAGGTTATGGATATGTCGAGAAACCAAAAACCAATTGGTTGGCTATGGTATGGTTATGACGTTAGGGTTATGGTATGGCACCATTAATCGATTACATTGATTTCCATAAGGTAGGTTCGATCATCTGTTTTATCTGGTTATGGTTTTATGGTTATAAGTCACCATTAATTGGTCCTTAAGTGAATATCTAGATTTTCATAGAAACTGTCTCACACTGGTTAGAGAGAGAGCGAAGTTAAACTTTAATAAAACCGTGTTTACTCATAAAAGCTGAGTTCCAATGAAGCCTGATCCAGATCCCAACAAAAATTGAACATGAAAATGCAACAACGTTGTGATCCTGATGTTCATCTGGGTCAATTCCGGAACCGATCGTGTAGTTTTTTAGTAGATTTTTGACAGCTCATGCTTTTTACTTGATAGCACTAGGGACTCTGATATTTATCAACTTTTTGCCACTCGACACCTCATGTATATTATTTCTAATTCTGACAACAATTAAAAGCCCATAAACAATTACGCTATATTCTGCGTATCAACAGCAAAATATAAAAACAGTTTAAAAAATACGAGAACCACAACAAAATATGCAATTGGTTTTTTGCACATAGTAGAAGTAAAATGTTTAATATCAGCATTCCGAGGATTTTTATAAGGTTCAAAATACGTCTTTTGATAAATCTTCCAACAATTCTGCGCGTATGTTAACTGCCGACCTCGGTTGTTAAATACAATAGGCCAGTTCCTAGAAAAATCCTATATAATTTTATATAGAAAATATATCGAATAGTTTAAAAAAACTAATAATACTAGTTATAATTTTGAGTTTTCAACGAAAGTTTTAGGAGTGATTCGGAAAAGAAAGTTTGTAAGTAATAGTTACCCTATTATACATATGTACACACGAGTTGAGTGCTGCAAACTTTCATATTACTGATCCGGATAGTTCCAGATAGATTTGATCGTGATCCAGAGCTGGATGGCTTATTGAATCGCTATAAAAAAGGTTTATTGATGATTATCTCAACTTCGCTTTTGGTGTTTCGCATTACATTTACATCCGGTAACTCTTTTTATGCAACTATTTAACATATAGTTTTCTTTTAGTATAAAACAAATTTTTTAGTTATTGAAAATTTTAAAAACAACATTTATTATTAAAATTTTCAAATAAAATTTAAATAATAGTTCTGACATACAATAAAACTTGCATATTTCAAAGAAATATTAAAATTGATAGAATTTGTAAAAAGAAGAAAGTTAGTACAAAGTAACGAGTTCCAGCAAGAACTCTTGGCGTGTCACCGTCAAGCGGAAAACGGGTCAGATATAACTATTTTAAGTCCGCTGAATACAGTGGTACTAACTGTTTTTCTATGCTATCCCTAGTCTTCGAAATATTGACCCATAATCACACGAAAGGTCCTGTTTGGACTATTTAGATAAGATGCATTTCATATGTATATAGAAACCAGCTGTGCAGATAACAACTAAAATACACAAACGAAACGTCGCGCCCGTTACATCCCAAAAGTAAAGTTAAAATTCCAAAGGTAGGGTTCCATTGAGGTTTCCTGCTCTGGATCACAATAGAATCTCATTGGAACGATTTGGATCAGTTCTATGAGAGTTGGCAGCCCTCAACTCATGTGAACACATAATAGGGTATCTGTTATTTACGCACTTTTTTCCTAATCTCCCCTCAAATTTTAGTTTAAAATTTAAAATAAATTATAAAACTAATAACTGGTATTATTAGTTTTTTAAAACATGCCACCAATGCGATTTATTTTTTTTATGTAAAATTATATAGGATTTTCCACTTAAGAAAAAACTAGAATACTATTGCTTAAAAAACGGGGTCGGCAGTTAAAACACGTCCAAAAATGCGGGAAGGGGTATCAAAGGAAGTGTTTTGAACCTTACAAGAATCGTCCGCAGGTTGATGTTAAAAACTTCACTTCTGTTAGGAGCTATGTGCAAAAAAAAAATGCACATTTTGTTGTGATTTTTGTATTATTCATATTTTATTGTAGATACGCACACGCACTTTCACACAAAAAAATGTTCTGTGCAGAAAAACTATGCACCGGGTGCTGATTTTGGGTCGGATCGTCGTTCTTCTCTACACTGAAAAAAAAAAAAAAAAAAATGGTGCTAGTAAAATCAACAAATCGGTTCTGTTGTTCTTGACTTAACGGAGATTCGGTGAAATTGATCGAATTATGGTTAATTCGAATGAGTTCTTTGTCAAGCGAACAAATTAGTTTAGTCATTACAACAGAAGAGAAATTGTCGCTCTTAAGTTGACAAAATTCTGTAAAATTGACAGATTCTTAATCAATCTGATTTTTCTGTTAACATAACTGATCTCACTGGTAATTTCAACAGCGAACAACAGTCAATGCATGATAAAATTTCAAAGATAATTTTACGCTCACTGCGCTCTCTACTTTGTACTTATTACATTTCTATTTGAAAAGTGAAGTGACGCGCGGCGAAGTTCAAAACTATAAATTAAATACATTATAAAAAATAAAATTTTGTGAAAGTGCGTTTAATAAAACAAAGTAATAAAGTGTATAATGTTTAATGTGTGCCAGCATATTTGATGTGCGCCCAATTGAAGTACGGTTAGTAAGTACATACATACATATGTAAGTATGTACTTATTTGTCCGATTTTTTTTTAAATTCAAAGAAAATGGAAATATTTTATATCAAATGTGCGTACACAAATAAATGTAAATATAATTATAATATAACAATATGGTGAAAATTTTTGAAAAAAAAGTTGAAATAAAGTTCGTGAAACCGACACCAATGTGGTTTAACAAACAATAAAAAAACAATGTGGTTTAACAAACGGTGCAGTTGACGTTAATTTTCGCTAGAGCATGTACTAGCGCGTGTGTGAATATGTATGTAGCAAGCATGCATATTTATGTATTCACATATCTACGTATACATATATATGGCAACATACTTTCGTACAAAGCTGTCGATGGTAATTCGGAAAAGTTTTGTTTATTTGAATTCAGACTAAGTTATTATTATTTTAATTAATATTACTAAATATAGCAATAAAACCATTAGAAATGAAATGTACTTATGTGTAATTTATACATATAAAAAAAAACGACGTAAGTTTAAATATATATTTATCCGGCTTTTATTTTTTCCACAGGTATTAATGTCATATGAACAGAAAACTCTGTTGATGTAAAAGTTTACGCTATTAATCTAGAAAAAACAGAAATGTCTGTTATTTCAATAGATTTCACTGGTAGTGTCATTTCGACAATAAACTCTGTTAATTTAACAGTTTACGCTGGGTATTTCGAATGAAAAAAATCTGTGTCATTTCTACGGCTTTCCCTGTTAGTCTCATCTAACATTAAATCTGTTAATTTAACAGTTTGCACTGGTAATTTCAAAAGAACAGAAATCCCTTTCATATTCACAGTTTTGATTGGTATTCTTAGAGCGACAGTAATAATAGTTTATTTAACAAAACTATGGCTAAAGTATAATGAAAGAACTTTTTTGTTTATTTGACTACTAAAACGGTCAATTACGAATCAACGATTTGTGCGCAGTAGATTCAACATCTTGTTGCGATAGATAAAAATTGACAGAAATTTCGGTTGAATTGACCCGTATTTCGGTTGATTTTACCAGTCTTTTTCTTTCAGTGTAGTTTTTGTGAATGAATTTTAATGAAGCAGATTTCAAATTTTCTCGGCTTGATTTAACATATTGTGTTTATCCGAATTTTGTTAAATACTTTTGGTGAAGCGCTTAATTTCTGATAAGAATGTGTAGTTCATTGCTGGTAACTGAAATTTTCTAGGAAAACTTGGTGATTCCATATAATATAATCCAAATGCATAATTTTTTTAGCATAGCTCAAAACGAATAGAATATAATTATTGTATGGTCTTTATAATTTGTTGTCAGACTCAAAATGAAAACGAACAGAACCGCCGATGTTGATGCATTTGCAATCTAAATTAATCTATATTACTTTCTGACTATATTTCTTACTTCTTGCGGTATTTATTGCATAAAATAATCCAATCATTACTTTAACATTTTTTTTTGATTGTGCACAAGTATCATGACCGTTACAATTGAAACTATCATATGCTATCTTGATTACTGCTTGAGAAGGTTACACTGAACAATGGTTCATTGTATTTTTTAAAGACCATATTTTATTAGTTTTTTTTCCTTAAATAAAAAAAGTTCAAGGAATTGTATAACGAAAAGTATGACAAACAGAAGTTTTTGAAAATCTGAATGAAAATTTACAAATTTTTTTTTAGAATATCAAGAAACTTATAAAGTGTGCAGTTTTGTAGTTCAATGCATTTTAGTTTGAAAAAGCACAAGTTTGATGTCTCTCAAAATTTTCATTAGGGCAAATATCTCAGTCTAAGAAGCGTTGTAAACGTAGCAAATTATCCACGTTTTCTAGAGCAAATATACAGCACTAGCGCCAAAAGTTCAATATTAAAAACATAGTTTATGCTTTTTTTGTTTAAAAATTTATTTTGAACATTCATGTCACATTTATAAACCTAATAAAAACGCACGCAAGTCATTTTCTGTGAAAAATATCTCATGCACATACAACTTGTATGAGAGCAACCGAAATTGAAATTACTGGGTAAAAAGCTAACTCGATTTCCAATTTTTGTTCTGCGTGACATTTTGGTTTGACGTTTGCATACATGTTTTACATTGTCGCAACGCATGCTTATTTCAGTTAGGGTAAAAAAAACCGTTTAAGTGCGTGCGTTGAAAAACCGCAGTGCGTTTTTGTTAGGTTTGCATGTAAGTCACGAATAGTTTTGCTGATGGAACTCGTTACTTGAAGAAGAGCGGTTGACGAGGAAACTGCTACCGAGTCGCTTGTGCTCGGTCACTTGCCTTATTGCTTTTTACCACTTACTTTTTTTATACTCAGCTGAGCAGACCTCACAGAGTATATTAACTTTGCTCGCATAACGGTAATCCGTAACGGCATAAACTAATCGAGATAGATATAGACTTCTATATATCAAAATGATCTGGGCAAAAAAAGAAATTCATTTAGCCATGTCCGTCCGTCCGTAAACACGATAACTTGAGTAAATTGGTATGAGGTAATGAGGTATCTTGGTGAAATTTGGTATGTAGGTTCCTGGGCGCTCATCTCAGATTGCTATTTAAAATGAACGAAATCGGACTACAACCAAGCCTACTTTTTCGATATCGAAAATTTCGAAAAACCGAAAAAGTGCCATAATTCATTACCAAAGACGGATAAAGCGATGAAACTTGGTAGGTGGGTTGACCTTATGATTATTTATTATTGATGATGATGATTTATTGTAAAATTTTGAACAATGGGCGTGGCACCGCCCACTTTTAAAAGAAGGTAATTTAAAAGCTTTGCAAGCTGTAATTTGGCAGTCGTTGAAGATATCATGATGAAATTGGGCAGAAACGTCACTCCTATTACTATATGTATGCTAAATAAAAATTAGCAAAATCGGATGACGAACACGCCCACTTTAAAAAAAATTTTTTTTTAAGTCAAATTTTAACAAAAAATTGAATATCTTTAAAGTATATAAGTAAATTATGTCAACATTCAACTCCAGTAATGATGTGGTGCAACAAAATACAAAAATAAAAGAAAATTTCAAAATGGGCGAGGCTCCGCCCTTTTCACTTAATTTGTCTAGAATACTTTTAATGCCATAAGTCGAATAAAAATTTACCAATCCTTGTGAAATTTGGTAAGGGCATAGCTTCTATGACGATAACTGTTTTCTGTGAAAATGGGCGAAATCGGTTGAAGCCACGCCCAGTTTTTATACACAGTCGTCCGTCTGTCCTTCCGCTCGGCCGTTAACACGATAACAAAAATCGATATATCTTTACTAAACTTAGTTCACGTGCTTATCTGAACTCACTTTATCTCGGTATAAAAAAATGGCCGAAATATGACTATGACCTCGCCCACTTTTTCGATATCGAAAATTACGAAAAATGAAAAAAATGCCATAATTCTATATCAAATATGAAAAAAGGGATGAAACATGGTAATTCGATTGGTTTATTGACGCAAAATATAACTTTAGAAGAAACTTTGTAAAATGGGCGTGACACCTACCATATTAAGTAGAAGAAAATGAAAAAGTTCTGCAGGGCGAAATCAACAGCCCTTGAAATCTTGGCAGGAATACTGTTCGTGGTATTACATAGATAAATAAATTAGCGGTAACCGACAGATGATGTTCTGGGTCACCCTGGTCCACATTTTGGTCGATATCTCGAAAACGCCTTCACATATACAACTAAGGGCCACTCCCTTTTAAAACCCTCATTAATACCTTTAATTTGACACCCATAACGTACAAACACATACTCGAGTCACCCCTGGTCCACCTTTATGGCGATATCTCGAAAAGGCGTCCACCTATAGAACTAAGGCCCACTACGTTTTAAATAATCATTAACACCTTTCATTTGATACCCATGCCATACAGAGATTCTAGAGTCACCCCTGGTCCACCTTTATGGCGATATCTCGAAAAGGCGTCCACCTATAGAACTAAGGAGCACTCCCTTTTAAAATACTCTTTAATACCTTCCATTTGATACCTATGTCATACAAACACATTCCAGGGTTACCCTAGGTCCATTTTCCTAAATGGTGATTTTCCCTTATTTTGTCTCCAAAGCTCTCAGCTGAGTATGTAATGCTCGGTTACACCCGAACTTAGGCTTCCTTACTTGTTTTTTGTTAGCTTAAGACAACTTTTATGATTTATAAACAGAACCATGCAAACCAAACACTTTCGAAAATTCCTATTTTTTTTAAAACTTCGTGAATATTTCTAAATTTTTATTTTGAGTTTAGGCCATCGGGCAACTAAAAAGTTGGTAAATAGCGGAGACCCTAATACGAATTCACATGTGTTTAGTGCTGCCAACTCATTCTTTTTAGGCTATTGATTCTTTTTGGCAGGTAGGACCTGATGTAATAATGTACTTGTATGTATGCAACGGTGCGTGTGTTTGTGTGCATTAATGAACAATAAACAATTAAACGCGAATATTTTATGAAAATTATTTAAAAATTTATATTAAAAAATCATTTCGTATCTTATGTCTAAAAGCATTAAAATATCTACATATAAGGTTCCATTTCACTTGAAAGCATCTCCTAACATATCAATTTAAAAATTAAACACAAACTAAACTACATACATAAATATATCAATGCTACACCGTCGTTTCAAGTACCTCAAAATTGTCACCGTTATGTATAATACGTAGCTCCGTATGTTTATCATCAGCATTGAGAGATGTATCATCGTAAAAATCGTTTTCGTTTTGTAGAGTATTTGAAATTGGCTCAATATCAGACGGAATAAATATATGGCAATCCTTAGAGATATCTAGTTGACTTTCGAGAGCAGGTTCGTTTTCCGGATTAATATCCCTGGTGGTGTATGGTTCTATACAGACTTTATCTCTATCTTCTCCCCTGAATATAAAACAAAGTTCTTAGTAAAAATTGTATGCTCAACGTTTTGCTTTCAGTAAACGTATTTACTTAATTCTGAGTGATATATATTTGTCGGGTATTAAACCCTCTCTTCCATTTAGTGCTCCATGCCACCAATCATTTGATACCTTAAATTTAGATTTCATTCTCATTTATTTTCGTTGCGTTTAAATTAAGACTCACTTGTTTTCTTAAGATCACAACATCTCCTTTGCGTATGGACAATTCACGGTTAGATCTAGCTTTAAAGTCGAACTGGACTGTGGCTTCCAATGTCTCTGATTCTGTAAAAGATCAAGAAAAAAATTAATATAAATGGAAAAAAACTAATATGTTTACTTAAATATATGCAGCCTGACTCATTAGCTTTCAAATGATTTCAATATACGGCCACTGCCGAGGAGCGGCACTGTTTTCGAAAAATGTTCTAAAGCCTGATTTATGTTTGTTGTCCCGCCACTTGAGTTGGGGACCGTCGCACATAGAGGTATTTGAGCAATCTCGGCGGCCAAAACTATTTTTTGGCTTTAAATAGTTTAATTATGTTACTCATGGTGATTTCAGTTATATTTAACTATTTATTTTATTATATTATATATACAGTGGTCTAAAAAAGTCTACGCTCAGCAAAGTTTCCAAAAATTATTATTTTTTGATTTAAATTGTTTAATTAGGTTATTCATCAGAGGGTATGTCAGCAGGTCATGATCACTACATTGAAGCATGGCAATGGTTTCTTTTGCAAAAGTTTGCGATGTTTTCCTTCTTTTTGGCCTCATACCTGTCCTCACTGGGTCAGAATTAAGTAGTAACCTGTAAACATGATAAAACATTTAGTTGCTTTAAATTACATTTTCACTTACAAATTCAGTTTTACCTATTTAATAGGTCCAGGTTGCAGGCTTCTCTAGAGAATTTTCTAGCAAAATTTTGCCGATATAGTCGAATGTATTTGTTTGTGGTTTCTGCTGCCTCTTATGATAGTTGACCTATTGGCAAAAGAGCTTTCTCGATGACCTCAGGTCGATGGATCAGAATTTTGTGAAGTGTTGGCGTCATGGGATGTCATGAGTAGCGCTCTATATAAAGCTGCGCTGTTTCTCTGGCGTAAAGAGAAAATTGGTCTGTGTTGATGTCATATCCACTTGAAAGTACCTCTAACATTATTTTGAGGCGGTATATGAGGTTGATGTCGATACCAGTAATTTCAGCCGAGTTCATGATTTGTGAAAAATCTTCTAAGTGTTCCCATCGTTCGTATTGCCAAAATTTGCCTTCGGAACATCTACTATGAGGCCCATCTTGGTTTTGAATTCTTCTTGAATTGCAAGTTTTTTCTGTTTCACAATGGCTTTTTCTATCGGATCTAAGTTGCCACTTCTTTACTGGGAGTTTATAAGCTAGATGTAAAATAGATTCAAATAGATGAATCCTAGATCCACTATCGGATCTAAGTTGCCACTTCTTTACTGGGAGTTTATAAGCTAGATGTAAAATATATTCAAATAGATGAATCCTAGTATGTAAGATTGACAAACCAAAATCTAAAGCCTCCGCGTTAACTAAACCCTTTTTCTGTAAGCAGTTAAAATCCTTTGATGTCAAACCACAGATATAACATTTCATTGTAGATGTTGTATTAGTGGCAGCATTGCACACCTTCCCATCAATCATGGTAAGCATCATATTGTGCGCTACGTTTTAGCTCCTTTTGAATTTCAGTTTTTTGCAGATCCTTTACGGCATTTTGTATGCTGGTAATTTCGTCTTTAATCACATCTGCAGTTTCCTTAATGAATCGGAGTCTGATTGGACGGCAGTAGCATGGAGAAGAGGGAGTGGGGTTATGCCATTAAACTTTGCTATTGGTGGAGCAAATAAGACGTAGAGGCACAAAAGAACTTTGGAACAAGTTGGCATCTGAGTCGGAGTCGCATTCAAATGTTTGTTTATATTGAGCCTGTCGCGCGCCATAACATTCCCACTTGCATATGAGCATCAGGGAACTGCATTGCTCATCTTGAAGTGTTTCCAGTACCTATTTAAGATCCATCAGTAGTCTGGAAGCTGTTTGGTTCATTAAACTCTGAAGCTTAATTTCGGCTAAAGTTTCTGTGACATGGAAGGAGTCTTTCAGGGTAACAATCTAGCTTTGTTTCTTGTATTTTGGTGTAGCAAGGATACATGTTGGGGTTATAGCTTCTAATGGTTTCGTATTGTGATGTTGATAGTTCAGCTTCTATAAACATAGAAAATGCTTGTTTAGGATTTTACTTTTCCTTTACTTTCGATAAGCTCTTTCCACTATTTAAATTAACAAAACACAGGATTTCTAAAAAAAAATGGAATCAATGCGGGGCAAAGCGGGGCACTAAAACAAAAACCTTTTGGAAAAAAAAATTGGGAAAAATTTTTTAAAATGTAGTACGAAGCTTAACGCCTATATAAATCTTAAAATACATAAATATTATACACACTTACCTGTTTCATAAGAATCCATGGCTTCTTTTTTATAAACTTCACTGAAACCCGTATAAATATCAATTAAAAATGTATATACTCTAAGAACGTGAAAAACTGCCGTAAGATACGCACGAATGGTGCAACTTTGAGTGGATTTCCACACTAGGCATTTGAATTATGAAAATAAATAATTATTGATTCTAATACGCTAGAGTATTGGCCTACTAAAAATAATTTTTTTTTTTATTTGCTGCGTTTTGAAAAATTGATTTTTGGCCGCCCAGATTGCTCAAATACCTCTATGTGCTAGTTAGGCATCACTGCACCAACGATATAATGCATATAAAAAAATATTAATCTTACCATCTTCGGATGGGCAAATTTCAGAGTCCGGATCTTCAGTCACATTGTCAACTGGAGAATCACCAACGAAACTAAATTATAAAAATAAAGTTATAAATAAGTAAGAAGAGAAACAAATTCATATTTTATATCTTACATATCCATGAAAGGTTCGTGCGATATATATTTTTCATATTCCAAACCCAACAAATCTGGTGGAAATATATCATCATGATAAAGTATCATACATTTAATCAGTTCATTAATTTGATTTTGATATTGCACTTGATCTTTATCTTCTGGTGCAGGCATAAGTGTAGGACCAAAACATATCGCTAGATTAAATGCATCCATCATATTCTCATCTGCGTATTCCGATAAGCTATAAAAGCGAAAGGCATAAAGTCGTACTGCAACAACCATATTGTCATATTGGGATTTAAGCTTCGAATTCGAAAGCATCGGCGACATTAAAAGCTACAATAAATCGCGTGTGAGCCGCAAAATTTTTTTAAGTTAAGCAAATATCGCGCATCCTCTGGCTTATCCGGGTTCAAGCTCAATACAAAGTTTTATATTCTCCACAATTCTAGCCCAAAAGTATTTTTTCATTTGCCCAGCCGTTAATGAGCTACAGCTCAAAGAGCTCGAGCAGTCGCTTGAATTTTACCTGGTCCTAGATATGTTATATTTGGACTAACATTGAGGTCGCCAATAAAAAGTATTAAATTAAAAAAAAAAAAAAATGGGCGTGTCACCGCCTCTTTGTAGACTACATTCTTCACCACAATGCGACAGCTGTCACCCCAGTAATATTTAACACAGCGAAAAAACAATTGATGAAGACGATATGAATGCAATAATAATGACGCCAAATCAAAAAAATGCATTGAACAACGATTTTATTTTTACTTCTGCGTACTTCTTCTTAGGCCCGGGTTTTCAGTAGTTGGTTCAGTTAAGCTTAAACTAAGTTTGCTTAAACTCTAGTCAAATTTAAACTACTGAGCAGTTTTTCAGTCACAGTTTAAGGCCGCCTTTGGGGTTGGCTTTTTTGTGCGGCAACATTGGTTTTTTATTATCTAGATAATTTGTAGATACGGTAACATCTGGATTTTGTTTACCCAACAAACATGGAAAATAATTCTTCAGAAAAATTTATATACCTTTGACAAATTTTTTAAAATTAAAGTTGATCTCCAACGTCATTAATATTTTCCAATTAATATCCTAATTTCGAGAGATCTTGAGAAATTTACAGTTCTCAAATTAATATTCAACAAGTTTTCCAGTTGATATTCTACATGGGATATTGAGTTGAGGTGAAGTTGAAAAAAAATGTCAAAGGTGGTACCACCAAAGCTAAGAGCTATTTATTGTGAGAAATAAACACCTAGCCTTTTTTAGCCTTGCAGATGCCGTTCGGAGTCGGCATAAAACAAGTAGGTCCCGTCCGGCCAATTTGTAGGAAAAATTAAAAGGAGCACGACGCAAATTGGAAGAGAAGCTCTGCCTAAAATCTCTTCGGAGGTTAGCGTGTCACATTTATTTATTTTTTAAATTATATGTATTTCATTTTATTTTCGTGAAAAAACTGTAGTCTGGAATCTGACATTTGAGTCCAGTTAAAGAACCACAAGTTGTTAATTAAATTTGTTCAACATATGTAATAGCATTTTTTGCTTTATAAAAAATTCTCTCTTTTGCTGAGTACGCTATGATTCTCGAGTTGAGCCACTGTTTCGAAACAACGCTTGAGATTTTAGAAGTATGCCTAGTTATCAACATGAAATTTAATGGTACTCAAGCCCAAATGCTTGTTGGGTATATTCGACGCCATTTCGAACAAAAGGAAATCACCGATAGGTTAACTAGAGTTTAACCCAGCCAGATCGGCCGCTTAAGTTCAGCTTAAACTTCAGTTAAAGTAGACTGAAAATCTACAGAATAAGTTTAAGCGTAGTTTAACTGACAAACTGAATTGAACATGTACTGAAAAACCGGGCCTTAGTATGGCTCATAGCTGGTAAAAATATAAGTGCCGAATTTATCTGTTATATAAATGAGAAAGTTGACATTTTCGCGCCCTTTTTACGGCCAAACGCCATTGAACAAATTGAAAAAAGTTAAATATGGCGCTAAAATATCTATTTAAAAATTTTACCAATACATAAGCCAACACAAACGCTTTACGTAGGGCTATATCGAAATCAATACTTTTGTTGTATGCATGAAAAAGATGGCACAGGCCGACAGCATCTCAGACCCAGAAGGGGCTCTGGTTTTCGAGATATCCTAACCTAAAAGTGCAAAAAACACCGTTTTTCCCATATTTGAGGTTATGTAGCCTTGCAGATATTTTCTTTCACCAAAATTAAAGGATTACATCTTTAAATACAAGTCTTTTTCTTTCAAATGGCGTTGAGTTTGCTCAAATATCATTTTTTTCGCTGAAATATCGCATTTTGAAATTTTCATGTTTGTGGTGGTTTCTAGGAGTTAGGGGATACGGGAGTTGATGGGTTAGCAGTTAAGTTGATAGTGTAGGGCTGTGGTGAGTTAGCACACTTATGGTGTGAGCCAAAATTTTAAGAAAAATAAGACTCAATTAAAGAAAATTAGTAATCGACTATATCATGTCTATGTTATCCTAATCGATTTTCAGGTGTAGGAAAATTTAGAAACATGAAAATTTCAAAATGCGATATTTCAGCGAAAAAAAATGATATTTGAGCAAACTCAACGCCATTTGAAAGAAGAAGACTTGTATTTAATGATGCTATCCTTTAATTTTGGTGAAAGAAAACATCTGCAAGGCTACATAACCTCAAATATGGGCAAAAACGGTGCTTTTTGCACTTTTAGGTTAGGATATCTCGAAAACCAAAGCTGATAGAGCAATTCTGAGGCCAGATCTGGATTCAGCGCATCATAAACCTTCGGAAATATGCAGTCTGGTTTCTGGGTCTGAATATTGGTTAAATTTTGTCGGCCTGTGTTATTTTCATAATAAGAGGTGTTTTGCTTTGGTAATAAACACAAACGCCGCAGATATAACTAAAAGTGTCTGAGCACAGGCAATAGCATGTTCGCATTTGTTGGAAATACAGATCCAGATACAGGAAACGTGATCAAATGCCTAATTTTCATTACTGATAAACAACAAAGCACGTGATAAAGTATTCGGGTTTATGTAATTATGTTTTTGTGAGTTGTAACATTATTGGGGTGTTTTATATAAATGTTATGTCAAAATATTTGACAATATTAAAAAGAAAAATTAAATAAAATTTAATTAAATGAAATTAAAATAAAGTAAAATAAAATAAAAAGTAATTTTTTTTTTATGGTGTGTTCAATTTATACTTATTATTAAGAATTCATAAGCTTGACACCGGCTTCTAATAATTGAATATTCAATTATTATGTTTTTCTAAGAGAAACTGAAACGTTACGAAATTGCCTGATGATGATTACGTAGCGGTTTTCGAAATGGTTCCATCGCAATAAGCCAGTAAATGTTTCTTTCTTTCTTTTCAGTTTCTCTTAGAAAACATAATAATTGAATATTCAATTATTATAAGCCGGTGTTAAGCTCATGAATTCTTAATAATAAAAAGTAAAATGAATTAAATTAAAATAAAAAAAGTAAAATCAATAAAATAAGAATAGTAAAGTCAGAGAGCGAAATAAGAGAGAAGAAAGGAAAGGAAAGGAATAAAAAATAAAAGAAAGAAAGGAAAGATTATGGTGTATTATTGTTCTATGTGGTGTGCAGAGGTTGAATTTCAACCACTGGGCGAACTCTAGTTTTATAAAAATCTGATTGTGATTAGAAACCGATTTAGCTTGGTTCAGGCAGTCATTGCTATTATTGGACCCTTTCAGCGAACACAAATGCTGATCAATCGCTGAGTGATAATCTTCTGTACGCACCGTTGAGTATTTTTGATCCTCTCAACGGTTGGGATTATACGTCCAATTACTGAGCATAATTTTTGTATTTGCGAAAAAATAAATGTCCCGACCTTTAACCTCAAACACCTTAAGACTCTAACACGCGATTGGGGATGACTTTTAATGCCACCTTTACAATGCCAAAATAAAGGCATATGCAAGTTTCTAGCTTCATATTTCAAATTCTGAAACTCCCTTTGGTTTTTACCTAAAGTTACCGGCCTAGGAAGGGATTTTTTGGACTAAAGCAGAGCAAAATAAAATAAGTACAACGAAAATAGTTTCACATTATTAATTTAGCACCGAATGTTCAGAGATTTCACCCAAATGTTTTATTGAACTCGGCGAACTGGAGAACAACGATTCTTTTTTCTTTAGAATAAAAACCACAAAACACACCATCGATAGTTTTCGATAAGAGTAAAGAACTATTGATAGTATTCGATTGTGTCCATAAAAACAAACCATCGATTGTACTATCGCATTCTAATGGTTTCTGCTAGAAATACTTTTTTAACTGCCAAGAATTTTATTTTAAACACACTTATATTAGCTTCACTTGTCTGTTTGTAACTCTCTAGGCTAGGCGCGCAATGAGACCCATCTAGAATAAGAGATCAGCTATTAAGAGCCATCGGAAAACAAATAAAAAATACAATCAAGAAATGTTCAAGAAAAATTTCGTCTGCAACCATAGTACAGGTTTACAAGTATGATATGTATGAGAAGGAAACAATTCCTTTCTCTTTCTAACACACTACAGTTTGGCACTTCGGTCAGTGTCAAACTATTGTGGAACTCAGTGGAACCTGCGTGGAACATGCATTTGCCACTGAACGAAATGTCAAAATTACCGGGGTTGCTGTAGTGGAAAGCGACACAGGGAAACAAAAAAATGGAGCGGAATATCAGATATGGGTTGCTGCGATGGTAAATTTTTTTGAACGAATTTAGTATGAAAATGTAGTGCACCTATATGGGTCCTACAGAAAATTATACAAGTCTTGAATTGGGGTATCTGATAACGTGTAGTTATACCAGTATTAAGAATACAAACGCGGGTACTAAGTTTTTCTACCCATTCAAAAGTTCTCCCCGAAAAACAGTTTGCACCCAGGGCGACTGCAATAACCCGTCCAAAAATGTGGAAAGAGAAATGAAACGACGCGTTTTGTCCTGTTATCAATAGTCCAAAGAGAAAAAGTATTAGAATTGTTGGATGCGAGGCAAAAACGCGTCTATTAATACCTCCCCCGACGGTTTTGGTCGTGTTTTAGCAATCGTCCCCGGTAATAAAGTATCACATTTTGTCCAAAATATAAGGATTTTAAAGAGAGATGTAATTAAGTGCTCGTTTGAAAGTAAATAAGGATATTTCTTTGCAATTTTACAATAAAAATTTTACGCAGTTTTCGATAGCAGCTACTACATTTTTTTTGGTCCTAAGAAGTACAACAGTGCCAAATAGCATCCACAAAAAAAAAAAAACGAACAAGAACAAGCATTTCATCAGGTCAGCGTGGCTGTCTATGTGCGTGCTGCTACATATCCTACTTGTAGACCTATACAATGTATGCAACTCTCAAGAATTTTCTTCTACTACTATTTTGTAATGACTTTTAGAAATAATTGATTCAACTTGTAAATCAACACATGCGCTACCACATACATTAGGGCGGGTCAAATTGTATGGGGGAAAAAAACTTCAGGTGCACATCCAGTTTCTGAATCTATGGGTCATATTGAGTAATATTGTCCATGAGACCATAGGTCTGAAATGAATTTCGAGCCTCCCTAATTTTGTTAGAAAATTTTATATCCCAATCCGAATCCGAATTTGACATTTATATTCATGTATTTTATTTGTGACAGCCGCTATTCGGATTGGGATATAACATTTTCTAACAAAATTAGGGAGGTTCGAAATTCATTTCAATATTACTCAGAACGACCCATAGACTCAGAAACTGGATGTGCCTTTTCAACAATAGATTTGACCCACCCTAACAACAACAACCCACCCTAACATACATATATTCATTGTATTCGAATAACAGATCTTCACTATGTAATATTTAAGATGAAAATGCTAAATATCCATAAAACCCATTCCTTGAATATAACCTACTGGTTTAGAAACGCGAACAGATAACGTATAACAATTAAAACTGTTGGAGAAAGATTGCTTAGGAAATTTCGTATAGCTTTTATGATGTCCTCTTTTGTATGTATTCCTGTAAATATAAATTGTTGGATTGTGTATATCAATATAAAATAAATAAAAATTATAAATAATTACCTGCTATGGACACAAAATGCTCGAAGTAAACTATAGGAAATAGCGGTTCTCGCAATTCTCGTAAATACAACTTTAAAACTCCTGCAACTGAATTAATATCGGATGCATCATTTGTATCAGCCAGTGGATCCTCTCCTCTTTCGAAAGCTTCTCGAAAATTAGAAATTTCCACCTGCGATCCCGAAACTCTAAATATTCCTTGATGGTGCAAGCCTTAGTAGAAAAAAAGAGTTCAATATAGAATAAGTAAAGCATCGTTCAATCTAAATCTGTACGCGCTGCAATTACGCCTACAGACTCATTTTTAGAGGAAACAAAAAAAAACTATCCTATATTAATGGCCGTTAAAATCTTTATAACATAGTTCTTGAACGTAGAAGAGTTCAAAACATAAGGCTGCTACCTAAGTTTACGCTAACAAGCGATATGTTGGACAATATTATGCATTTATCTCTGATAGATAAATCGAAGGAGTTCTTCTTTCAGACCTCTAGAGAAACTGTTCTAAAATTAACGGCGAGTATTAAGAAAAGTTTCCGTATTTTCGCACGCTGAAGGAAAAAATAAGCTATTCTAAAGAAATATAACCTTATGTGCAAACAGACTTAGAGTGAACATGAGCGGTACCACGCATAGGGCCTTAATAGATTCAGCTATCAATAACCAGTGTTAGCTGTCGTTCTTTTCGGTAAATATTTTCTTTGGCTGACAGACGCTAATACTCGTTCAAATATGTCGGAAAAGCTGCCAAATTCTTTAGCGGAAATTAAAAATTTAAAAGACCCACACATGACCCCGGTCCCGACAGTTGTTTAAAAACGGAAAAAGTTTAGACCTGAAAATTGTAAAACTTATTTTTTCCGATTATTTAATTGAATTTTCTTAAATTGTTTGTTTCTTAAAAGTTACTCCGATTTCGCTGTTCTGAAGGAAAAATTGCGGAAGTTTTAATTGAGGTTTTGTTTTAGTTGGCTTGAGTCAACTGAAGAGAATATTTGCCGTCTTTCAGTGAGTTTTACAGCTCCGTCTCACGCTCAATTCTCACGGGAATGCTCTGGATCATTGAGAGACTTGAAAAGTCGTGAAATTTTCGCACACGTGATAGGAGGATGTCGCCGCTGTTTTTCATTTAACTCATACGGCGAAAGACTAAGCAGCGACATCTATTTTTGAAAAAGTAGGGTTATTAAAGGCAGCGTTGCCAAACTAAAAATAGGTAATTAACAAATTATCTGGCTCACAAATTGAACCACACTTCTATCTGGATTTATCTGGTTCAAATCATTGTTGTTGCATTTACATGCAAAATTATTTATCTGGCTCAGGATTTTGCCACCGGATGATAGCTATTGTGTAGTGATAATTTTAGTAAATACAGTTATCCCACTAACAAAACATTTTCAAGTGTTTTATTTAAAAGCAGCCTTTTAAGCGGAACAAAATAAAACAATGCTTTATACTAACGGCCGAAAACAAAAAATCGTATGTATTTAATTAGCGAGCTTTGCTCATATTGCTTTATACAATGGTTTTTGTAATTGATATTAGAGAAAAATTGTAAGTTTCAAACGGCGATGGTTACTAGGACATGTTTCTGAATTTCACTTCTTCATCAGCTAGCTTTTCGGGAGCTGAGCGTTGAACTCGAATCTCCAACATTCATATCAGTGCCAGCCTTTTAGCTGCTAAGCCATATGAATGTCCCGTTGTTCGCTGTACAATTGGTCTCTAAGAGTTGCCTTTTTGTTTATATTCCTTTTGATCACCATGTAGACACATACACTCTGTATGTAGTTTATTCCTAATGGTGTGGATATGATTTTTAGGCGCGCTTTTGAAAGCTTAGTAACATTTGTCCGGATTTTTACAGTATTTGTTTTTAATACTTCCGCTGTTACTATTATATCAATATGATCATATGTATTTAATTAGCGAGCTTTGCTCATATTGCTTTATACAATGGTTTTTGTAATTAATATTAGAGAAAAATTGTAAGTTTACAAACGGCGATGGTTACTAGGACATGTTTCTGAATTTCACTTCTTCATCAGCTAGCTTTTCGGGAGCTGAGCGTTGAACTCGAATATCCAACATTCATATCAGTGCAAGCCTTTTAGCTGCTAAGCCATATGAATGTCCCGTTCTTCGCTGTACAATTGGTCTCTAAGAGTTGCCTTTTTGTTTATATTCCTTTTGATCACCATGTAGACACATACACTCTGTATGTAGTTTATTCCTAATGGTGTGGATATGATTTTTAGGCGCGCTTTTGAAACTTACAATTTTTCTCTAATATCAATTACAAAAACAATTGTATAAAGCAATATGAGCAAAGCTCGCTAATTAAATACATATGATCATATTGATATAATAGTAACAGCGGAAGTATTAAAAACAAATACAGTAAAACTTCGAACAAATGTTACTAATGATGAGCTACTTGGGGGGTAGAGCGCAGCGTGTTAAGGTTGGATCGGAAATATCTGACATTAGGCCATTGCTTGCTGGTGTACCCCAAGGTTCTATATTGGGACCGCTATTATTTTGTCTATTTATAAATGACATCTTTAGCTCCTGCCAGCATGCGCAGATACATGCCTACGCAGATGATATTCAGATCTATATGTCAGCGATGCAGGGGCAAGCCTCTGAACTTTGTGCCAAGTTTAACAGTGACCTGTCATCCTTATCCCATTGGGCATCTACGAATCTCCTTGCTCTTAACAGTGCTAAATTGTATGTACTTCCCATTTCAAAAAAGCATATTAACTTTCAGGATCTACCAAATCTTTACATTAATGTTAACTGTCTGAAATATGTTTCTAAAGCGACGAATCTGGGCTTCGTCATAAATTCTAATCTGTCCTGTGTTGATCACGTTAATTCTGTCATCAGTAAAGTTTACTATACCCTACGAAACTTAAGAGTATTGGCGGCCTTTACCCCGCTAGAAATAAGAAGAAAGCTGGCTATACAATTAATATTGCCAAGTATTTGTTATGCGGAATGTGTATACAGCAAACTAGATTCCAAGTCTGCACACAAAATTGATGTAGCCTTCAATCATGTAACGCGATATATTTTTGGCTTAGCAAGATTTGACCATGTATCTGAATGGAGGACTCGTTTGTTGGGTTGTGAGGTCTCTGATTACCTTAGAGCGAGGAACTGCATTTTCCTTTATCGTATTATGGCAGATAAAGTGCCCAGTTACTTATATAACAAGTTGACTCTTTCGCAGTCTGCTCGCATATGTGACATAATTTTACCAAACTACAACTATTTGAACTCTGCAAGGCTATTCTTTGTCAATGCTATCCGCATATGGAACTCCATCCCGAACTCAATTCGCAATAGCTTAAGTAAAAGCAACTTTAAGAATGTTATATATTCGTTCTTTCGTCAATGAATGTCTTGATTTGAAACTGAGTTTACCTACATATCTTCTAGTCAATTATTATTATTATTATCTTAAGTATTCTGGTACCCAACTAGCAATTCTGTTTCCGAAAATGGCTTACTGTATATTTAGATATAACCGATTTTAATACTAAGTTCGTTTTTATTTTCCTAATTATTTTTCCTAAGCGTTCGTAAGCGTTGGGAGCGAATATTTGCTAACGTTAAACTTTTCTTTTTTTTTTTTTTTGCTTTATGAATTGTAGTGAGCATATTCTGTTATGAATCTGTTTTGGTTTCCATCATATATTATTTTATATACCTTAAATATGTTAGGTTAATGTGTTAAATTTAAAACTTGAATGTTTTATTATTATCCTGTCATTTAATGTCTGTTGTACTATAAAAGATCATAAATGATCTTATTGTACTAATAAATATTTCTTTTAATAAATGAAATGAAATGTCCTAGTAACCATCGCCGTTTGTAAACTTACAATATTTCACTAATATCAATTACAAAAAATCTTATTTTTAATTTCTAAATTGCATGATGTTGTTGTTGTTGTAGCGATAAGTACACTCCCCGAAGGCCTTTGGGAGTGCTATCGAGTTGATGGTCCTTTGCCGGATGCAAATGCGGTACGCTCCGGTACCAAGCCCGACCATCTCGGGAACGATTTGTTATGACCACATGCGACCATCTAGGCCATCCCATAGCACATGATTAAGTGGACCCGAACTAAAAACTTGGCAAGGTTCAATGTGGTTGTATTAAATTGTTCCCGAGATGGTCCAATTAGTGCTCTAATGGTGTTTATTACCGGAACGTGTCGGATTTATATCCGGCAAACGACCATCAACATTAAATGAGGGTTACTCCCCATTAGGGAGAGAAACGAAATGCTAACCAAACAGTTCCCGTTGAATACCCAGAAACCTGGGCATTCCAACAGACATCTCATTGATGAGCCAACACCGCCCAGGGGCTTAAGGAGTCATCTCCGTAAGCATTATGAGGAAATACGGCACCTGAGAACACAGCCGTATGAAGCCAAAAAACACAAGCAGGTTCTCAGTGAACTCCACAAGCAGGAGTCGGACCTCTATGCCAGGAATTGCCCGGTGAATCCTGTACTCAAAGAACAATACCCTAAACTTGCAAAAGAGGAACGCACACTCCATAGGGAAAAGCGAGTCACTCTGGCTCAACTTCGGTCTGGATACTGTAACAGGTTAAACTCTTACCTATCCAGAATCAACCCCGACATACAAAATATATGTCCTGCAAGTAACGTGTCCCCACATGACATCAACCATCTCTTTAATTGTAATGTGGAACCAACGCCTCTAACACAGCAAGTTTCCTTGGACTCCCGTTAGAGGATATTGTTTTTTTTTTTGGGTTTGGTTGAATGGCACGGACGCTAGTCCATAACGCCAGGTTGTATGTCGGATGGTTCTTTTTTCAGATTGTTGTATATGTAATTTTAGCTCCACTAATACACAATGGTAGTACCAAGGTGGCCAGAACCATGTGTAGCAGCTTGCAATTTGGTATTAAATATTATAATTGTTCGTATTTTCAATTAGGGTTGGTTTTTACTTGGCACCACGCCATGTTATATTCAATTTGATTTAATGGTTTACTCCAAGTACGATAAATTTTAAGTTTTTCAACTATTTTTAATAATTTTTTGTCATTTCGATTCCCTCACTATCCGCCATTTTGTTCTCAACCGCATGAAAAGCGTACTTTTATAGCACGCGGTTGAGTTGTGGGGAAACGAACTTGACGCCGTTACAACACGAAGTGTTAGAGGATATTGATGACAATTTGTGATCGGTCACACCTATTGGATGGGGCGAAACACTGCTCCAACAACAACAACAACCGTCAACATCGATAACCCTCCCCAAAACTCCCCAGGACTGCCTTTATCGCTACCACAACGATAATCTTGTTCCGAGTACATAGCTTTTTAGTGAGGAGGACTAGTAGATTTTCAGATATCGAGTACCAGACGGTTTAGGAACAACACTGTTGCTGAATCGTTCACGCTTATTCTCTTCAAGCCACTTTCGATCAACTCGCTTCAAAACGTGCATATACCAGAAATGTATATACAACCATATATATATGGCATTGCGGCATTCAAACACTAGTGCACTACTGGTAAAGTGGCCCTGTGATTGGTGCCGCGGGGTGCACTGTAATTAATTTCTCACTAACAATCTATTGCTTTCTTTCACGCAATGTGGCACTGAAAGATTCACAATTATTTTCGGAGAACAGAAAAGCAAGTAGAAGAGATGACGGAGACAGTTCGGCGTTGTCTGGCTAGGAATCGGCACCAAACGCAATAGTCCCCAACGCCATTTGGTTGTTGTTAAAACACAACAGCAAAAGGATCTCTCATTCCTAAAGATAATGTGGACATTTCTAAAACTTATAATTTAGTATATAAAGCAAGTAAAGGCGTCTAAGTTCGGGTGCAACCGAACATTATATACTCAGCGTGTGCTTCAATCGTACATTTCATTTCAGATAAATTAGTTGTCTACATAACACGTGGCACCGCTCGTTTAAAAAAAATGTCTCCCCATTTCCTCTTACAATAAAACTTGATAAGTGAAATATCATTGATTCAAAACTATTTTTTGCTAAGTTATAGCTTATTATTATTTTCGTCTACGACCCTTTTAAAATTCTTTTATATAAAAGTGGGAGTGGTCCTTAACCGATCTCGTCCATTTTTTCTAGAAATATTTCCTGCTATAAGGAAAATATGTGTACATAATTTTGTTACGATCCGTTAATTTTCTTCGAGTTATGGCTCCCCAAAACATAGAAAATTGCTTAGTCATAAAAGGGGCGGCGCCACGCCCATTTGTTTAAATTTGAAGTTATTCCTATATATTGTTATAAATCTACTTGGGAAATGAAATACCATTGATATAAAGCTCTTTTTTGCAAAGATGTAGCTTATTTTATTCGTCCACGACTCTTTTAAAAATCTTTCATATAACAGTGGGCGTGGTCCTTAACCGATTTCGTTAATTTTTTTTCAAAGCATTACTTATAGTAAAGGTAACCTCTGCCGAATTTTGTTACGACAGGTTTAACGATTTATTATTTATGATTAATAATATTTGTAAAATTGATTTTATCACAAGTGGGCGGTGCCACACCCATTTAAATTTTTTTTTTTATTTTTTATCAAGAGTCTCAGTATCAGTCCACACGTCAAATTTCAACATTCTAGGTGTATTATTTACTAAATAATCAGGTTTTTTGTGTTTCCAAAATCTTATATATATAAAAAGTGGGCGTGATTATCATACGATTTCGCTCATTTTCAATACCAATCTATTCGGGGTCCAGATAAGCTCGTGTACCAAATTTGGTGAAGATATCTCAATATTTACTCAAGGTATCGTGTTAACGGACAGACGGATGGACGGACATGGCTCAATCAATTTTTTTTTTTTGATACTGATGATTTTGATATATGGAAGTCTATATCTACCTCGATTCCTTTATACCTGTACAACCCACTGTTATCCAATCAAAGTTAATACACTCTGTGTGCAAAGCACGCTGAGTATAAAAATTGCTTAGTAGTACCACAGTAGTCTTTGAATATCAAACAAGCGCTACGTTTATATTTATTATAACTACCGTATAAGTTAATAACGCGAATACAACTTCGCATTACTAGTGGCACTTCTTCGCCCGTGAACTCCAAATATTCTTCCAATGAACCACCAAATAGTTTAGGTTGCCCAGAAATATTAACACGCCCAATTCTTTTACGGCTTGATGCTATTCCTTTTGCATGTGAAGGTAAGTTACTTGCATTGTCTTTAACTAAAACGTTTCGTAAAAACTCTGCTTTTGCGCTTAAACGAGCTATGCGCGATGTGCCACTTATATACTCTCGAATTTTCTATATAAATGAAAATTTATGAATGCTTTTACTTATTTAATCGTTTTGTATTAATCTCAAACTCACCATAATGTAATAATCCTCGATGTCTTGTTTCTCAGCTTTTAATTTAGGTGTTATATTGCAAATTGGCGATTTAAGTAAATACTGTTTACCCTCTGTAAAAATATCGCTGGTATCGTTATCTTTATTATTATAATGTTCTAAAAGTTTTGTTTCAGCTGTCTCCAGTGACTTCCAAACCTCATCGCATTCAATGCGAAGGTCCCTTAATCGCTGACTTAATGTTTCTAATCGTTGTTCCATATCTAAATGTAATTCTTTTTTAATCTCCATTTCAATATTATCAGATTGTTCCTGTTGGCATTGCAATTCTAAGCGTTTTGGAATCATGAATGCAGCATGATGATGTTCCAAAAATTTTTGTTTATCCGCTCGGCAATCTATGGAGTGTATTAAATGTGAGAGATTGTCGGCTTGCTGAAGGATTGCTCTAGAACGTCCTTGATCTGCCGATACATGCATTAAAATTGCCTTTGATATCATTGATCCAAAACCAAGATCCATACACTAAAATAAATAAAATAAAATAATATGTTTGCTGCAAAACTGAATGTTTCTTAGAATGTGATATGGCTTACATCAATTAAATCGCATAAATCTTCTACAAAATATTTGTGTATAGTAGTATTTGAGGCTTCCAGACATAATTCGTATTCAGTTTTAGCTTTAAGAGCTTTCAGTCTTGCATCTTTATATTTAGTATCTCTCTAGAATGGTAAAATTAATGAAATTTTATTTTCGTATAGCAGATGGTGATCGTAATTTTTTTACCTTAATAATTTCCTTTTCAGTAAGTTTATACTTTTTGTTACGTTCTAATTTCTCTTTCACAATTGTTTGTTCTAGTTTTTTTCGCTGTGCTTCTGCTGTAACCAATTTGATTTTCGCTGATTTACACTCACTCTACGAAAAGAATTTTATATATGCATTTGTAAACATATAAATTTATATATACATATACATATATATATATATTCACATAATAAAATGGCAATTCTGTGACTTGATGTTAAAGTAACCCAATTTTATTACATGTGAAATTGTGGATATCGGGATATCCGGATGTTTGACTTAATCACGTCATAACAGCTGTAGCGATTCTTGATATGTGTTTTTGAAAATGAGGTAGAGGTCCCATTGCCCATGAAAACATTAACTTTAAATTAACATTTGCTATTTATAAATTCAACATCGAGGTTCTTCCCTCAGAATTTTTTATTTCTATTTCCAGGATCATTTCAAAATTGTTTTTGAATCATTAAGGAGATATCTATCGGGCTTTTCGAGATTGTTTTCGGGACCTTTAGGTCTTATTTTTGGAAGATTTTGGGATTAATGAGGAAACTGTTTTCGAAATCATTTCAAACCAATTGGGAGCTGTTTTGAGAATATTTCCGTTTAAACTGCAGACTATCTCGGGATCGATGCCGAATGTTTTTTCGGATTCATTTCATGGCTATTTTGGAAAGATTTGAGAATCTATTAGGCACCGTTACGACATCATTTCGGAATTGATTTTATTGATTGGTGTTCACACGGCGTTGTTCTCCATATGAATTTAGGACTACTTCGGGACTTAATCTGGTTCAATTTGGGACTACCGCTCCAATAAATTTGGCAACACATCGGGATTGGTTCAGATCAATTTCGAAATAATTTGAGATGACTTCGGATTGTTTTCATTATTGTTTAAACAATATTTTGTTTAAAAACCCAAATGACCCGGTTAAAGCGTCTATAACAGTTGATCAATGAATTAATGTTTTTTTTTTAAATTATACTTACCTCATATCTTTGATATGTTTTCATAGTCATGTGTAGTTCTTGTAGGAGTCGTTGTATATCTTCATGAATTTCATAACCTATTAACTTGCACTTTGCAAAAAGAGGTAAAATTAACAGTATTTATTAATGTTTAGATAAACGATCACAGATATTAAGTCAGAAGTAAACCAATTTAGTTCTGCTTTTTGAAGTTCGCCAAAAAGAATAACCCCCTTATTGCGAGTGTCGATCCGAATAAAATCGACTACTTGTAGATTCCAAATCTTTATTTTATTATTTTATAATTGAATATTACTCAGCGGTCGACTATCTAATTAACTATTGGCTCATTATATTTCAAGACACCCAGTCCGCGCAGGACATAATTTTTGATTTAAATGAAATTTTAATCTTGTTCTTTGGTCAAAATAATGAAACACGTGTTTTTTTTTTGCCTCAAAAAAATTTTTTTTTCGGATTTATCGGCAATTGAATTCGATAAAATGCAATCGATATTTTATTCACCTATTTTTTCATCTGTCAATAACTTTGTCAAAAATTAACCGATTCTCATGATTTTTTCTTTGAAATGTTCGCTATTACTTTTAATTTTATATAAACTTATAAACAATTGCACATAGTTTAAAAAAAAGTTTTTTTTTAGTATTTAGTAAAAATTTATGACTTTTTTTTCAAAAATTAGTATTTCAAAAAACCGTTATTTTATTAATTTTTATTTTTTTTGTTTAAACGTTTTCTATATCGAGTGAGCAGTTTATATTCCAACTTGGGTTAATATCCATTAGTCAAAACTCGTTGTTTTCGAATATGAATTTTTGGATATTAAACTTTTTTTCGCCATATATTTATGCAATACAAAATTAAACAAAAATAATAATAATAACGGTTTTTTGAAATATTAATTTAAAAAAAAAAAGTCATAAATTTTTACTAAATACTAAAAAAAAAAATGTTTTTTAAACTGTATGCTATTGTTTATAAATTTATAAAAGTAAAGGTAATAACAAACATTTCAAAGAAAAAATCATGAGAATCGGTTAATTTTTGACAAAGTTGTTGACAGTTGAAGAAATAGGTGAATAAAATATCGATTGCATTTTATCGAATTCAATTGCCGATAAATCCGAAAACAAATTTTTTTGAGGCAAAAAAAAAACACGTGTTTCACTATTTTAACCAAAGAACAAGATATTAAAATTTCATAGAAATCAAAAATCATGTCCTGCGCGGACCGGGTGTCTTGAAATGGAATGAGCCTATTTAATTTCGACTAAGAATACGACATATAAGACATAGTATTAAAGTAAATAAGAATTTTACCTTCTTGTATATACGTTGAACATCTTCAATTGTAGTTTGTAAACTGGCAACTATACTTATGGAATATAAGTCTGCTAATATGGCATGATCCTTTGAAAGAGATTGCGTTTCTTTTACCAAATGCTGCCAGCAAGCAAATGTTGAAAATATGGGCCAATGATCTCTTCTAAAGAAAGTTTAAATTTAAATCAAAGATAAATTGAAAAAAGCAAAAAATTGTATTATCGCTGATACTTCAAATCGTTCTATTGCAGTTTTATGTGTTGGGACGCCCGCTACAGTGTAAATTTCATTTTATGTCTTTCTTTATTTAGACGGTTTAAGGATTCTAATTCTAAAATATATCTATACAAGAAATCAGCCATCAAACGCAATTGTCAGAACTGACTTGGAGCGTTTTGCAAATTAAAAAAGAAGCTTTGCGCAAACGCCCCACTAGATGGGCGGGCGGATAAGATCAAGAGTATCATGTAAACAAAACTGAAAAACTGCGGAGTCTGAGTAGACAGGCCGATGCCGATATAGTAAGATTTTTCAAGGTTTAATATGGCCATATAAATCGTTCCCAAGATGGTCGGGTTAGCACCTTAATGGTGCTGTGTTACCGGAGCGTACCGGATCTGTATCCGGCAAAGGACCATCACATTGATCACTCCCTAAAGCCTTGGGGGAGCAACCTTATCGCTACAACAACAACAACAACAACAGTCAGCTTAAAACACTTAAATATATATTCAACCAATTAAAAAAAGGCTTGCCGCTATTTTACGGGAAGATGTGTACAGAAATTTGTGCTTTTGCAATTTCCTATTTCTGGTTTGTAACTATTCCCAATTTCCGGACGAAATCAGAATTAATTCCGAAGAAATAGCCAACTTTGTTCCGAATACCAGTAAAGCTGATTTAGGAGTGCAAAATAAGAGGGCAAAATTTTTTCAAAGAAAATAAAGCAGCATGCTTCATAAATCTGAGAAGTCTTAGGATCTTCCTATGTACAGCGTGTAATCTTATTCAAATGCTGTCAAATTCCATACAATATTTAATAAATTTTGAAGAAACTTTCATTTGCATCGCGGGAAAGTGTATTGTTCACTAATATTCATAAATGATATACATAAATATATACTTCTGTTTCTGTTCCTTATGTTTTAATAGCAATCCGCGAGCAAATTTTTCTAGACTTTTGCTGTAGTCAAGCTCTAACTCGCCACGACGACGGAAAAAATCCTGTATTTCTTGTATCAATCCGATTTGTGATTCCACTCTGCTATCTAGACATCGCAGTTGTTCGTTAAGCTGTTGGCGAATACCTTAAAACATAATAAATATAAATATGTATTGATTTACAACATGATAGCATGTAGTACATATCTGTTAAAGATATTTAAAACTTACTACTAAACATAACGATCTTTCTGGTGGAGCCGACACGTTTCATTGGACTTTTTATGTCCTGCTCCTTTTCGGACATCATCCTATGATCGACAGAAACTAAAAAAAGTCATGTTGTAATTTTGAGAAATGTATATGTATGTTTGTGTGCCTAAAAAATTTTAAATTAAATAAAAGCAAAGATAATTCCAATGGTGACTTAATAACATACATATGCACATTTTTATATTATAAGCTATAAATTGACCATCCTGCCAAGGCTCGAACCTGTTATCTTGAAATTGATTTCGCGATGTAAGCACTGCTGGAAAATATTATATTACTCGTTTCGAAATCAGAGCATAAATCCTTCAACACCGAACCATTTGTTTACAACATTTTTAAAATGGCAAAATAAAGCGATAGGACCATAATGGTTTTATCCCCAGCGGGTAAGGGGGCTTAGAATATACCCGCGGCAGGTATGCCTGTCGTAAGAGGCGAATAAAATATCAAATTTATTTAAGGGGTTGTATAGCGCAACCCTTCCAAGGTGATGCCAGCGCAAAATATAGCTTCCCCAACCCTATTGTCAACCTCATCTACCTGTTACTTTAACAGCCGAGGCTCTGGCGATCCCAATTTCTTCATGGATCTAGGGGGTGGGAGGGCGATATGGCCTAGGTTTCATGTGGTCATACCAAATCGTTCCCGAGATGTTTGTTGTTGTTGTTGTTGTAGTGGTAAGGTTGCTCCCAGAAGGCTTTGCGGAGAGTTATCGATGTGATGGTCCTTTGCCGGATACAGATCCGGTACGCTCCGGTAACACAGCACCATTAAGGTGCTAGCCCGACCATCTCGGGAAGATTAATATGGCCACATTAAACCTTCAGGCCATCTCTCCCTCCCCACCCCCAAGTTCCATGAGGAGCTTGGGGTCGCCAGAGCCTCATCTGTTAGTGAAACAGGATTCGCCGCGGCTAGGTGAGGTTGACAATTGGGTTTGGAGAAGCTGTATATTGCGCTAGCAACCTGAAGGGTTGCGCTACACAGCCACTTGCATCTGGTATTTTAGTCGCCTCTTACGACAGGCATACCTACCCCGGGTATATTCTGACCCATTAACCCGCTGGGCGATTCCCGAGATGGTCAGGCTGGTGTCTTAATGGTGCTTGTTACCGGAACGTACCGGATCTGCATCCGGCAAAGGACCATCAACATCGATAGCACTCCCCAATGCCTTTGGGGAGTATCCTTATCGCTACAACAACAATAATGGTTTATGTATGATTTCCACAAAATGTAAGGCGCGATAACCTCCGAAGAAATTTTAGGCCGAGCTTCTCTTCCAATTTGCGTCGTGCTCCTCTTGTTTTTCCCTACAAATTGGCCGGAAGGGACCTACATGTTTTATGCGGACTCCGAACGGCATCTGCAAGGCAGATGAGTTCTCGCTGAGAGCTTTCCATGGCAGAAATACACTCGGAACGCTTGCAAAACACTGCCGAGGAGCGACCCTGCTTAGAAAAATTTTCTTCCAATTGAAAAGCATTATTTCTAAAATTTTGATGTTGCTTTGCCGGGGTGTGAACCCTGGGCATACGGTGTGGTAGGCGGAGCACGCTACCATCACGCCACGGTGGCCGCCTTTAATATAATATAAAACAACAAGATTTTATGTGAAGCCATGTTGTGAGATTCAGAGTTCACCACGACATTTCTATGAATGTCTCAGCAGGATAACGAGCCCAAACTAATAAACCAACGAGGAAAACCAGCAAAGGACTCGTTCTGATAAACACACATTTGAGCTGACCACTACAGCCGTCCCACCTAAATATTACAGATAATGGATGTGTAGTTATTAACGTCACTCTCCAACTCAGATAATCGAGCAATAAAAGGTACCCTCAAGCTCCGACTAAGGACGCATCCCTGCCGATTCCTGTCAGAAACTAGGGGATCAGTCACAGCTCAGGAGGCAGAAATATTTATAGACACCCGACTAAGTTGCGCCCTTTAATCGAGCAACTTAAAACAATTTCTATGTATAGTTAAGTGGAATTTCAAGCAATAAAATAACTGACGTGAGTTAAGGGAAGCAATGTTGTTGTTGTTGTAGCGATAAGGTTGCTTCCCGAAGGCTTTGGGGAGTGTTATCGATGTGATGGTCCTTTGCCGGATACAGATCCGGTACGCTCCGGTACCACAGCACCATAAAATTGCTAGCCCGAACATCTCGGGAACGATTTATGTGGCCACATTAAAACTTCAGGCCATCCCCTCCCTCCCTACCACCAAGTTCCATGAGGAGCTTGGGGTCGCCAGAGCGTCGAAACAAGATTCGCCGCGGATAGGTGAGGTTGACAATTGGGTTTGGAGAAGCTATATATTGCGCTGGCAACCTGAAGGGTTACGCTACACACCCCTTGAATCTGGTATTTTAGTCGCCTCTTACGACAGGCATACCTACCGCGGGTATATTCTGACCTCCTTACCCGCTGGGGGCAGGGATGCAATGTCTCCTGGCTCTATTTTAAGTCAGATCCATAGTAGAACACACCAACAAATTTTTGGGACAATGGTTCAGACTATGAATTTTATTGATATATCAATATAAAGCCTACAATTATACCTATTCTATTTATTTGAATCCATACGTTCCTTATTTTTTTTTTTTTTATTTATACGATTTTGATAGTGCGTGTATCCATTTCAAGTCACATCAGTGTATATTGATAAAGTGATCAGCCCAGTCTAACATACATTACATAAATTAAATTAATATATTCTTAAATAGGTAATAGTCTAGTTGAGGGGTCGACTGCTAATACGCTACCAAAAATATTGAGAGAGGTGTCAAAAGACGCGTATTAATCTCGAGAACAATAATCCGATGGCGGAAAAGAAAAATTTTATCCATGTCCGGAGATATTTGCAGTTGAAGTTGGCGATTTCCATGTGGTTGTTGTTGTGTTAGTACCCCCAAAAAAAATTGTGCATCACCGCGGCGGTAGCCACGGTTACACCACACACCCGGACTTGGCATGGCGTAGCCCAGGGTTATTTTTTATAAGCGCGGCCGAAGGCCGCCAACGTAGAAAGGTGTTCTGCGCAAAAATACTATGGATCCGACCCCCGGTTTCGGAGGTACCCGCGGGTCTTTTTTCGGTTTTTCGTTAATATCTTTTGAACGCGTTAAAATTTTTATTTTCCGCCTTCGGATTATTAATACTGATGTCAAGACGCGTCGTTTGACACCTCTCTCGATGTTTATTGACGCGTATTAGCAGTCGACCCCTCAACTAGACTATTACCCTTAAATATCCCAATTGAGTTTCAATAAGCAATTCTAATTAGTTTAAATTTCAGTATGGGTCCTTAACAAAACCCAACCCGAAAGGAAAATGCATATACATACGTACATATATACATACAATGCAACATATGTAATATTTATGTATCTTAATTTATTACATACATAAAGGACTGGCGTGTTTAAGAAATTCGCTGCTGCTAAGAAATCTTATGGAATATTATCTGGATGGGTCCAACTTATAAAAGTACAATAACCAATAAATAAATAAATTAATATAACACATTGGGTACCCAAAAGTTTATTTAATTGCTAAATACATATGTATATATATGTTTCATCAAATTACTTTTCTTAGTTGGCAGCTCTACTTAAGACATACACACGAAATTATTTCACTTTATTCCAATCTTTTACTTAAATGAATGGTAATGTTCTACAATAGAGGCGAGGTTTACTGCTAATACACGTCCAAAAATGTTGTAGACTTTTACCAAATAAGTTAGAGCAGTTGATCCAAAATACATTTTCAATATCTAGATTATTTTATGAAATCTTTCACCAACACCAACACCAGCACTTCAAAATATACAACAAAGGAAAGGAACAAAATGTAAACAATTTCAAACCGGTCTAGTCGGAAATGAGATCCGACTGAAACATGAGTTGGGGCAATAAAAAATGCACAAATTTTACTAATTCTTTTACTGAATTTTAAAGTAAAAAGTTTTAAAATTATTAAGTGTTTCGAATACACTTACGAATTTTAGGAATATGTATGCGCTACCGAACTGTCACAATTCGATTGTTCTTTTGATTGCCCGAGCTAGCCCAAAAGGATGAGTGAATAAAAACATAAAGGCCTCGTCATCGGTTGTTGATGCAGCACGTGAATTGACACCTGAGTAGATTACGTGTATTTGCATGCAGAGAAACAAATAGCGGATCACCAGAGCCATCTGACATGCAAAAAAAGCCAACTTGTAATGGCCGAGCCACAATGAAGTTTTTCATATAGATGCGTTGAACGCAATTTATGCATGTTAGTAACATCGCCACAATCACCCAAGATGCTGCATTTGAAAATATAAACGAAGGTCAGACTTGACAATTGAAGTTTATTTCGCCTTGCCCACTCACATACAAAATTTTACGAAAACTGTTATAAACATTTTCACTGTAAAAGAAAAATACTTGCTAATATATTTTGTGTCCTATTTGTTAAATTGCAGTTTTGCATAGTGAAAAATGTTAATAACCTCTAACGGGAGTCCAAGGAAACTTGCTGTTTCAACAGGGGTGGACCATAATGACAGGGGTGTTAGAGGCGTTGGTTCCACATTACAATGCAAAAAGAATTAAACAAGGGTGAATCCAGTACTCAAAGAACAGTACCCAAAACTTGCGGAAGAGGAACGCATACTCCCCAGGGAAACGCGAGTTACTCTAGCTCAACTTCGATCTGGATACTGTAACAGGTTAAACTCTTACCTCTCCAGAATCAGCCCCGACATACAAAATGTATGCCCCGCTTGCAATGTGTACCTACATGACACCAAATGTCGAATTCTTCTTATGCTTTGCTATATAATAAGATTTAAAAAAAAATGTTTTTGAACTTAATTTGGTAAATAAAATTATGTTAACGGACGCCCAAACGTAAACAAATGCAGGGTTGCATGAAACAAAAATTGAATGAATTCATAAGTTGGCTGTCTTCGAGCAAAGGCATCGGGATTTCGGGATTTGAAAATGACATTCCCGGGATTCCGGAATTTCTCGGGATTAGCCAGAGACGATTACCTTTGAATTTTGGTTAAAAGATATGTAACGCATAGAAATATAAATAGGTTAACAATTCACAACAGCTGTCGACTGCTAATGCGCATCCAAAAATATCGGGGTGGATGAAAATCCACCTGTCTTGACCTCGTCAACAATAATAATAAGGTCGAAAAGAAAATTTTTAAATGTCAGGAGATATTTGCAGTTTAAGTTAACAATTTTCATGTGGTTGTTGTAATTTTGTTGTATACCGGGGGAGAAAAAATGTGTAACACGGGATTTTGCACGAATTTAATTCTGATCACACACCATTGGTATACCGGTCGGAACTCGTCGTTTAACAGCTCTCCCGATATTTTTGGATGCATAACAGCAGTGGACTCCTATTGTAAATTATTGCCATGAGTAGTTTTTTATTAGAAAACTTTCTGTTTCCTTTGAAGTGGGATCGTTGAAATTTTGGGCGTCTTATTAAGGTACAGGCGACCTCCGTGGTGTGGTGGTAACTCCGTCTACCACACCGAAGATCGTGGGTTCAACTCCCGGTCAAAGCAACATCGCAAATTTAGAAAAGTTTTTTTCAATTTGAAAAAAGATGTTCTAAGCGAGCCGGGGGGCGACAAACACTCCGAATGTATTTCTGCCATGAAAAGCTTCTCAGTAAAAATTCATCTGCGTTGCAGATATCGTTCGGAGTCGGCATAAAACATGGGACCTACATGTCACCAGCCAATTTGTAAGGAAAATTTAAAGGACGCAAATTGGAAGAGAAGCTCGGCCTAAATTCTCTTCGGAGGTTATCGCGCCTTACATTTATTTATTTTTATTTTACGAAGGCTATACTTTACCAGGAAAAGTGGATGTCCTGTGTTTCAGTTTGAAACTAAAAAAAAATGACCAATTAAAGATATTTAAATTTGCAGTACGAAATCCCCGAATTTTTGTTAATGCAATCCCGGGCTTTCGGGATGGAAAAATGGTTCGGGGTGCCCTGTATTCGGAATCGGCATTCACGGCACTCAATGCCTCACTACCAACTCTGTTGCTTGCAACTATCGCACACCCGTTTACGCCATTCAATTTTCAAATATCGCCTATGATATTGATCAATGTAAAGTGCTTTTAAGGGCCAATATATTCGACACTTAAGACCACGGCCTTATAAAAATGTATGTTATAATGCGTGATAGAAAGAAATACCAGAGGCAGAAAGTCGTGAGTGTGAGTAGCTAGAGGGAAATAATAACCAAAAATGTTACCAAAACTTCCTCAAAAAAGGTTAGGTGTTCTTCCTTTGCTTTTCCTTGTAGATTTAGAGTCGTAAACTGTCTGCAAAAAGATTCCACCAACTCTTGGCACGATTCCAAGCGCACATCTCAAGTATTTCGGATCGCCCACAGCTCCCAAGTGCTGAACTATTCTTAATACTGACTGCACTTTCCTTAAATCTGTTTTTCTTACCCATGTATTTGGGCTGCTGCCTACTCACTCAGCTCAATTACCCAATGACTCCCACCTATCCGTGGTAGACTTATCGCATTGGACGCTATTGGCTTGCGTTACTTGTGACCCTTGGTCAATTGTGTTTATACTTACTGCACATAGCATCATCATCATTAATTGGAGTTTATCGCCCAGGCTCTAGACGATATAGGGTGTTGCGTAGCAAGTTAAGACAGTCTTTCTTGTTTGAAGATAATGGACGCCATTTGGAAGCGCCAAGGGAAAACAAATGGTTTTTCCAGCTGTTCGCAGACTCATACCTCTCATCTCTGACTAATATAGAGAAATTTGTTTTGGTCAAGAGAGAACATCATTTTCATTGGCACAAATGAATATATGTTCCATTTCTAGGTTGACACTGTTTTCGGTGTTAATGAGGGTTCCCAAATAGACGAAGCTTTACAGTTTCGATTTTACAATCGTCAAGAGAAACTTGGCTGCCAAGGCCCGAAGTGACGATTATTTCTTTAATTACTGCCAGCACTGTGTTATGTCCCTCTTCACCGCATCACCCACCTTTTTCGACTCTTAATTCAGGCCAGCGAAAGTAGTAGTAGGTTAGGTTAGGTTGCAAGAGCTGAGCTGAACACTATGGTAACAGCTCACTACTTAGGCCACCAATGGGCCCATTGTAATATCCTATACGGTCTCAAAGAGGACCCATACCCTGCCTAAAAAGGGTCAAACCACTTCGCGGAATTTATATATTTTGCTAGAGCTTTGACTTCATAACTAGAGACCACAGCAAGGTCATGTAGAAAAGGTTTACCAAGTATGGCCAACCTACGCCTACTAAGCGCTGGACACTAACAGAGAAGGTGCTGGACACTCTCCTCCTCTTCTGTACATCTGCAGCTGCGACAATAGTCGAAGGTCATTTCCCCCATCCTAGCACCATGCGTGCCTATTAAACAATGCCCTGTTAGAACCCTTATCAGGGATGATAGAACTGATTTGTTTAAAATCAGAAGCGCTCTTTATCGCCCCTTGTCATATGAGGCCCAGGTTAGCCTGGATGTCTCACACGATGATATGGCTGACCATCGTCCATTTGCATTTCTTATAGTGCTTGTGTTCATACGAAGCCTGAAAGTGGCCATGGGTATACCTACCGAAACATTTCCCGGAAGGATATGGTCGGTGGTGCCTCTTCTGGCCAGCTCGTCTGCTCTGCAGTTGCCTTCAATATCCCTGTGCCCAGATACCCATATAAAGCTGATACTGAAGTGCTGAGCCATCTCGTTAAGATATCGGCGGCATTCAGTGACCGACTTTGCGTTATCGACGAATGATTCCAGGGCCTTTAATGTGGCCTGGCTGTCTGAGAATATAAACACCCATTTTCCATCCTTAGGCATAGACTCGAGATGATTCACAGCCCTGTGTATTGCCAGCATTTCCGCTTGGTAAAAACTACAGTGATCTGGTAGGCGAAAAGAGACCTCTAGACCCAGATCCGGTGAAAAGAGGCCTGCTCCCACCTTCCCGTTAAGCTTAGAACCATCCGTGAATATGTTGATGGCCCCCGGTACCGTATATTGTCTGGTATACCAGTCTTGTCGCGATGGAAAGTAGTAGTAAGTAAAGTATAAAATCGAGATTTAATATTTGTTTGAAAATTTGAGATTTTTCAAGTAAACATCAAATTTAAAACCTTGTTTTATTTTTGAATGTAAATTTTGAACGAGTATTTGTTGAGTAAATGGGCAAATTATAGTCGCAGAAATTTATTGGCATCAAATCTTCCTAAAAGACAGTAAGTGAACTATGGGGTGGGTATCTACATTTTTACATTAATGTCCCCCACCCGGTTATGACGAAATATCAATAATCAAATACGGCGTTGAGTAGTTCGTAAGGCGCATACAACAGCTTCTTTGCAAAATATCTACCATCGACGGTTTTTACTACACTCCAAAAAGTCCGCGCAAAAAAAAAAAATTAACATACCTCTTCGCGAATTTTAAAGCTGCTCTCGACAGCACGAAAAGGACCTGCCTGTGTGCCGCTATGTCTGAATTTGGTCTCCTCGCAAAAATTATAGGGCAACATCATCACCTCAGTCAGAACTGGGTAGGACCTCTCCGATCCGTTCGAAGCTGAATGAGGTATCAGACAGGGTGACCCGCTATCATGCAATTTCTTTAATTTGATGCAGACGAAAATAATACATTCTGCAGAGCTAAACCTGCTTACTCCAAACTGGAAAAAGACGCGAAAAAGGTAGGTTTAATGGTGAATGAAATGCAGCGAAGAATCACTCTTGCAAATAATTACTACTATGGACTAGGTAGGCAATAAAAGTAAAGTAAATTTGTCTCTCGGCAAACGAAAGTTATGCTCTATGAGTCACTTATCAAACCCGTCCTGCTATATGAAGCAGAAGCATGGACCATGACAACATCAGATGAGGCGGCTTTGGGAGTGTTCGAGAGAAAAGTGTTTTGAAAGATCTACGGACCCCTACGCGTTGGTGACGACGAGTGCCGAAGAAAATTTAAGCTGTACGAACTTTACCCAGACATCAACATAGTTCAGCGAATTTGAGAACAGCGGCTACGCTGGCTAGGCCATGTTATGCGAATGAAAGATGATGCTCCGTTTATGAAAGTATTTTTTTCGGAACCCGCCTACTAAAGCAGAGGAAGAGGGTGGTCCCCACTCGGCTGGAAGGACCAGGTGGAAAGTTGTGTAAATTCCTTTGGTGTGACCAATTGCCACCAGTTCAACCAGCGAAGAAGCGACTGGCGCGCCTTGTTGTACGGCCATAAACGTTTAAACGGTTAACCGCCAATTAAGTAAGTAAGATAGATCCTCCAATGTTTTACTCTGGGCAAATATCATATACACTCAGAGAAAACCCCGTTCTAAAATCCAGCACCACCGGACTCAATTCAAGCTCTTCATATTCTTATTTTTTTGTTCTTGAAAAACGAACGACCTGTTCTTAAAACAACAACCTTGTTCTTGAACTGACACCATTTTCTTGAAAAGAGAAGGGCTGGTCTTAAATTACGAACAAGTGTTCTATTAATAAGAACGAATGTTCTTAAATTAAGTACAATGTTCTTAAAATAAGTTCAAGAAAAAAGAAACGGTACAATTCGTATGCACTATAATGTTAAATACAACATTTGGCTCGAGCTACTAAGCAGTTGTAGTGGCCCAGCGGCTATGATGTTGCGGTAGCGATCGTGTAGCGCGAGTTCGCTCACCGTCAAACTCTCAATTTTATTTTAAAATTTTTTTATGTTCTATTTTTTTAACTCTTATTTTTTGTTCAGTTCCATTCACATATGCAGAGGTAATTCTCAAACTTTTTATGAAATGTTTTAAGTATATACGCAGATTACGTCTCAATAAGAGAAATGAATGAAAAAATGCATAATATGCATTTTTTCTTAAATTTTTGAATTTTGATAAAAATTTGTTTGTTATAAATATTTTTTATTTATGATAAAAAAATTATTATTAATAAAAAATCAATAAGTACCTACCTATTGAAAAAAAAAAAAAAATCTTTCCATCCCACCAACGATCAAGCACAAACCGTTCTTGAATTGAGACCGTAAAATGTTAAATGGACCCCAAATCGTTCTCGAAGCTTGAGAATGAAAAATCTTAAATCAAGCTTGAAATGAGCACAGAAGTTTCACACATCAATACCAAACTGGTCATAAAATAAAAACGGTGTGCTTGGAAACACTGTTCTTAAAACAAGCCCATCGGTCACGAGTTAAGAAAAAACGTACATAACAGACTTTTGTCAACGAATGTTCTTAATTTTGAACTTGTTTCGTTCGTTTTAGAACGATTTTTTCTCTGTGTGTACATACATACATAATAGGGCTGTGAACTGCATCCGGATTTTTCAACTATCCAGATAAACCGGATATTCGAATAACCGGATAGCTAAGCACAAAATCCGGCTATCCGGATATCCAGAGACGTAAGCGGAAATCCGGATATCCGTATGTCCGGATACTGGAATATAAAAGTTGAATATCTGCATATCAGAACTGAACGAAGCAAACATCGAAAAATTATTCACAAAATATGTTTGTAGATTATTAAATTAATGTCAAAAATTAAAAAGCTGCAATGTTGCAAACTATGATGTAATAAAGCCAGGTGTTCTATGTAGTGACAGCTCATTCTGAAGACTCCCACATAATACGAATTATGAGGGAAAGGGGAAGAACAGAAGGGGCCGTTTTCTAAAATAGTATTAAATTTGATACTTTTTCGAATAAAAGCATTAAATCCTTGATGGTAACGAACATTTTTATCTTGATCTAAATATATTAAAGGCTAAAATTAAGAGTTTTGCAAGGAATTATATTATAAAAGGAATAACAGTTTCCGCCCCTGGTTATTAGAGTTTAAACTCTATCGCCCGGTTTTTCAGTGCGACTTTGAGTTAAATAGGGTTTAGCATTGTCACTTTGGCCCTTTAACTGAAAGGAACAGTAAAATTCTAATGTCTAGGGCCAAAAAAGTAAAGTTAGATTGAAAGTAGTTGTCTGCCGAAGCTGCCCAGCCCTGATCTAAAGTGAGATCGACTGTATTAATAGGAGTTTGTGTGTTATCTACAAAATAGTCTAAGAAGTTCAGTGACTTAATTTTTCAACTATTTTAGTTAAAAATTTTCGATTTATATATTTAAGTTGTCCTTTAAAATAATATTTACAATAATAATAAAAACAGATACACAAATACACATTAAGTGATTACATTTCGGTATATGATTTTGTTAGGAAAACATGTCTGTTGTAAACACAGTAAAAGATCCATACGAAGTCATTAGTTGGTCATATACTAAAATTGATTATTTTCCCTTCCTCTCACCACTATAATTTTGCATTCAATTTACGGTAATTGTTTACTTTAGGGTACTACTGCTAAAACTCTTCCGAAAATATCGGGAGAGGTGTCAAAAGACGCGACTTGATCCCAGGACCACGAATCCGAAAGCGAAATTTTATTTTTCTTCGGAGATATTTGCAAACAAAATCGAAAATTTTCATGTGGCTGTTGTAATTTTGATGATTTTGTCGTTCCCACAAGAAAAACTGTGGGTAAAAGTGTTTTGCGCGGATATAGTTTTGGTCTCCAAACCGGTGTTGGACCCACACAGGGTAATTTTTTATAAGCGCGGCTGAAGGCCGCCAATGCAGAAAGGTGTTCTGCGCAAAAATACTATGGATCCCACTCCCGGTTTCGGAGCGCTCCGGGGCCATTTTTCGGTTTTTAGAAATATCTTTTCACAGAAATAAAATTCTTAATTTCCGCTTTCGGAATCGTGGTCCTGGGATCAAGACGCGTATTTTGACACCTCTCCCGATATTTTCGGAAGAGTTTTAGCAGTTGTACCCTAAGGTAAACAATTACCCAACTTACGTACGACTAAGCTTCGTCATTTGCTTCGTCGTTACTTTCTGCTGTGATAGTTTCTGGTACCAATATGTACTTCATATTCAGATCTGTTCACCTCAGTGGCATTGTTTGGCATATACATTACTCTATGCGAAGGATATACTTTGCCTAGTAAAATTTTTTCTTTATATGTAGCACGTGAAACGTATGTTTCACCTAATTCCGAATAACCACCAACCACAGCTCCACAGATACATGTCCATTTAAATCGGCCACCCATTTATCTTTGAAATTATTTAGTAACTTGACGTTTTGACTAAAACATTACTGCTATGTGAAGCGTGTGCGACACATTTTGCCGGTGCATAGGCGGCAGGCAATAGATCTTGAAAATAGACACGTGACACATGTTGGATTACCATCTGAATCTGTTCCAGTTTGTATAGCATCAGATAGTTCAGGTGGAGCCAATTGGTACATTTCTACATCCATTTAATTCTAATTCGAAAAGTGGTGTCCACATCGGCATATTGGTATACATATCAGCCGCATCGGAATCATATATGTAATTTCTTATCCAACTCTGACCGTTCTCCGTAGGGTGCACTCGGTTGCGTGTTCATGGTCGTCTACACTCTGGACAATATTTTCGATGATTTAATGCCGCGAACAGGCAACGATTGGGAAATAAATGACCACGGGTTATTGAATATATTCGATCGGTTTTCTCATAGAACTAAAAAAATGGCAAATTGAAATATTTTTGTTGAAAAAATAATGATTTTTTTTGAGAGTTGTCACTAGTTTGAGCTACAGAAAAGTCAACACAAAATAGAATTGGAGAAAAAAGTGATGCTGTTACATACTTTTCCAGGAAAGTTGATTTGTATGGGTTTTACTACAATTTTTCCTCTGAATGAAAAAGCAGTTTCGCAAAGAGGCAAATTGAGTTTGAGAGTGGGAGTTCAAGATGGCGGATTAGAAAGAGAAGCTGCCAACGTCAGTCACCTTGTAATTACATCATGGTTGCAAACATCAACAATTTTACAAAGCGTCAATTTAAACTAATAAAAAAAAAAAATAAAAAAAAAATTTAACTAATAATGAGTGCTAAAATGGTCAGCAAGATTTGGGACCATTTCCAAAGAAGTGAAAATAACAGTGCCATTTGTTTATATTGGGAAAAACCGCTACAAAACAAAGGATCGACATCAAGTCTATGGAGCCACTATCGGTTTTTCCATTTTCAAGAGAATGGTATGGACGCAGGTTTTCTCTCTAAATCTGCGCCAGAATATAAGCCGATAAATAAAATAAATAATAAAAAATAATGATATATAAATCCGGATATCCGGATAGTTTCACAAACGAATATTAACCGGATATTTATGCCGTCCGGATTTTCTCCGCGTCAACGGATATCCGTATGGATATCCGGATATTCGAATATGCGGATAGACCCAGCCCTAATACATGCCAATAACTGAAACTACAATAATACGTAACTTGAGGGTCACAATTATCTACATTCCATCTCAGTTTACAATATGTGAAGAATTAAATAAATTATTTATCCATTTTAAAAACTAATTGTCTGTCATTTCGGCATAGTTGGTGGCTTTGAAGATTTAATAATCCGATGGCCAGGTGCTGAAGGTGAAAGACTAAGTGGAGAGGGCATATCGTGGCGTTTATCTTGTATCGATAAAGGAAGGAATTGTTGTTGACGCTTTTTGCTTAAATTATTAATGTTGTGATTATTTTCACTCTTTCCAAACAATATTGCTAAATGAACGGCGCAAAATAGACCCAAACTCTGAAATTATAAAGGAAAATAGGAAAAGATGTATCAAGAAAATTGTATACCGGGCTCATACAATGATGAACTCGCAATATTTTTAAAATCAGTGTAACTCGTGAAAGCTCGCAATTTTTAAAGATTAAACGTTTTTTAAAAGCTTCCAAAATTAACAGAACTGAATTTAATTAGTTCATAATATTACCAGTTCAGAATTTACTAAACATAATTTTTCTGTTGTACCTACCTGTACAATGGCTATGGTCGCAGATCCTAAAGAAGTAAGTAGTAATCGATATCTAATTTGTTCAGATACAACGGATAAACAACCTCGTTTATAATGAGTATCACATACGGACTCATAAGCATGTTCTGGTCGTGAGCAGCAAGACCAGGGAAGGGAGAGCCTGCGATAGTCCAAGGGTCCATCTACTCCACAGCACTGTAACTGTAAAAAAGTCAAAACAAGGATTATTTTCCAATTAGACATAGATACGTGGCCCGGTTTTCAGTGTTAGCTGAAACTTTAGTTAAAGTTGAACTGAAATAAAATTTTCCAACTTGGCTGCTGCATAGAAATTTACTGCTCATCCTATCTTAATAGACATCCTATAATAAGACACTGTCTTATTTTTTACATGCTTAGGCCCTGTTTCTCATGAGTACTTTAAATTACCGTTAAATTTGGCTACAGTTTAACGGTGCCACTTTGGCCGCTTAATCTAAGATGGACAGCAATGTATTGTAACGAATTTAGATAAATTCCAAACCTTCTGCTAACGTTGGAATCGCTGTTGAGTAAATAACTCCAATATTCAATAATGCATAACGGTCTTTATTAGACTACTTTGAGTGTACTTCACAATAACTCTTGCTTCACAACTAATTGCGTGTTTAAATCAAACTGTTTCCTGATTCCTCAGCTTGCGCTGCTTTTATACTCTCAGTTTTCTCGCTCATCCATTTCTCCTAAGGTCTAGTCATTTCTCAAAACAGTATTCCAGAACAATTGTATCCCTTGCTTGGTTATTAGCTATATACATGTATACCTATTTGTAGTTTATGTCTCTCTTATAGCCATATGCGGGTGTATGCGTGAGTACTACTTCGGCTGATGATTCCATGTGCTTTCGAGTATCTCTTCGTTGCCTTGTATGTACATGCCCAGTCCCACTCTTACATCCTTTTCCACTCCAACTCTCACTCCTACTCCCTCTCGCACTCTTACTCTGACTCTCACTACCACTACAACTCTCACTGCTGCTTTCACTTCAACTCTTACTCCCATTCCGCCTTTCGCTCCCATTCCCTCCCCCCACTCTCCTTACCGAATATCGAACCCTGCTGCACCCGATCAACCGTTTTCATTTTTTTATGTATAAACCACTACAAAACTTTATGAAACTAACTCTATTTTTAAAATTGCATTTATTTTTATACAATATCTATAAGATAAAGATAGATAATTGACTCGTTCTCCCGCCCGAAATTATTCCTCCACTACTCACTACTTACTATTCTCACGGTAAACAGAGGCATTTGTCATATTGTACATACTTTCGCAATGTCGATTTTTCTCTCTTCTACTTGCACCGTCTTTTCTAAACCTCCCTCTTTTTTCTCCCATCTACTTTCTTTTCCTTGCTTCTTCTCCTTCCTACATTTCCTTCGCACTTTCTTAATTTTTATAGCCTACTCCTACTCACATTTTCTTTATTCTCCCTCACTCTCCCTTCTATTTCTTATCTCTGTCCAATTTCTACTCCTTTCTCTTATTTTCCATGTTCGCAAGGCTGTCTAAACAATACTGTTAAAACATTGCATCAGCCTCGGATTCTATACTCTTGTACGGTGCAAAAATCTGGGCGGACACAATGAAATACTGGAAGAAACGAATCACCCTCACATTGGTCGAACTCAGAGGAGCGCTGCGAATAGCTTCGGCACTGTCTCGGCTAGTAGATAATGGCTACCGAAAAGGTCGGATTTTCACTCCGAAGGTATTTCTGCCATGAAAAGCTTCTCTGCGAGAAACCTGCAGATGACGTTCGGAGTTGGCGTAAAAGATGTAGGTCCCGTCCCGCCATTTTGTAGGTGAAATTGAAGGAGCAAGACCCATATTGGAAGAGAAGCTTCGCAAAAAATCTCTTCGGAGCTTATCGCGCCTTTTATTTATTTATTTAATGAGTATCAGCGCTCCGGGTAACTATATATGTATAGTTATAACCAGTTATATAGTCCATTTATACATAAAGGTAACATTTTTTTATCATCTTTTTAAATTTTTTTTAGTTCTTCGAAATACAGTAGAAATTGTTTTTTGTTTTATTGAACCTTGGTTATTTGACATCTAATATGTGAAACTGATACGTCATTATTATGTTCTTGGAAATCTGCATATTTGCCTTGAATGTCCTTTCGAGCTATGAAGTCGTTTTCCGAAACCCTCAAAACATAAGCTACAGATTAAGGGGCGGACTTCCACACCTTTTTTTTTTGTATGGGAGCCTGTTTTGAATTTAAGCAGATTTTTTTTTTATCAGGATCAATATCCAAACAAAGTGGTATTTTCAGGTTTGGTGCAATTTTTGTGAACGATCGATTATTTATGTGTAGTAGCTAAGATTTCAAACATATTTATTGTAAGGATAAAACGAAACGAAGTGACTTTCAGTTTCTGGAGCCATTTTTACCAACTATTCCCTCCTTCAGGAACAGTTCGTAGGATTTCTATATCGATGTATCTAAATGTTTAAATAAAATTATTTACCTGTGATTGCATACGGTTCCATAAATGCAAATTGTCAACCTTTGTCCTAGAAAATTTGTCAAGAAATTCAACAAATGAATCATCTATGAAAATTTCCACAGATGTTGGAAGGCTTTCACGCATTGCCAGCGACCAACCACAGATAAAGAACTGAAAGCAAATGCATCCCACCAGCACCGCTATAAACTATTTATAGATATTGAAAATAATATTATAATTCCAAGTCGTTTATTATAATAATAATTGTATTGAAATTTTTACCGTTCCTAATAGGCATCGCTTTCTCTGGTTTGTGGCTTGACATCCCATCCAACATAAAAGAAATGTTATTGGTCCCAGGCATAACAGTATTGCTGCTGGAGCCCATAATTTATTTTGAACAATGCCGTAATAACCAGAATGACCCCATAACAGAATTGTGCCAACTAATATTTGGGCAGCACCAGTTACCTGAAAATAGTTAATAAGGGTGGTTATAATTTGTTTGACGATTTTTTCGTCAGTTTTTGTCAGGACACTTTATAGCGCTTTTATTCTATCTATTCCATATATTTACTATCATCTACGATTAACCTGCAGAGTTTTGTGTTTTTTATGTTTTTATGATTCTTTGAGCGTCAGTATTTGAGCTTTGCCAATCTGAAAGCGTACACCTCATGTTTTACCCCCAAACGGCTTAAAATATAACCGCGGCACGTATGCCTGTCGTAAGAGGCGACTAAAATATCTAATTGATTTAAGGGATTGTGTAGCGCAATTTATGGTTTCTCGAACTCAATTGTCGACCTCATGGTAAATTAATGGGAGGTCAGGGGCGCTAGGCCCAGCGGGGTGAGTGGCGGAGCCCCTCTATGAAAAAATAATTTTTCTGATGCAAAAACTAGACGCCTCCGGAAAATAAAATATTTAGTTTTGCCGTCTAGGGGGATCCCTCTACCAATTGTTATTTATGTATATTCTCTAAGCTTGGTGCACTAAATTGTACCGGTTTATTTTCTTTCCCTGAGAGGAAATGCAAAAGTTTTCGTCAACGGAACTGGATGGCTGAATTTTCAGAGTATCACATTGTCCATAACTTAGGAGAATGGAAACATACTGCTGACGTCAATGAGATGATTGACGATCTAGAACAATATCTTGAAGTTGCGATGAGTATCTGGGAGGCTTATAATACGAAAACACGGGGTTGACGGTATACGATCGCAGGACGCAACATTTATCTATGTAAACCAATCGTTGAGCACAAAGAGGTGGTTGGGGTAAAAAATTTAGCAGCAGAGATTTTACAGCAACGCTGCTTTAACAAATCAGAGCTTATAGATTTACCTGATGGTAAAAAGAAAACTTTGGCTTATTAGAACTTTATTTTTAAAAAGCTCTGGCTACTATTAGAAACGTGCAGACAAACATGAAATACTCTCTCTTACTTCCTGTCTCCTCTGTATTTTCTAGATTACCTTGATCGTTCATTCAATTTACCTATTCGTTTAATTCTTCTGTACATCTTGCCGATTTTCCTCTTACTCTTCCCGCTCTAGCTCTTAGCCAAGTCTAAAACTCACTACAACTTTTAATCTAACCCTTATTCTTAATCTCCCTGTTAACCTCTTTTTACTACTTTGTCTCAAGCCATTACCCTTATTCTTACATTTATTCTCATTCCCAATCTTTCTCTTGTTTTTTTTTTTACTTTTCCGACTTCTGTCCAATTTCCTCTACTTTTTCTTCCCATTTCTTCTGTTTCCACTTCTCTTTTCTTTCATGTTTCCATTTCCAATATGAAGATATATCGAGTTTGGCTTTTTTTCGCACATTAGGTTACTAAGATTGTAGAAAAGTGGCAAAATAGCACCACAAATTTTCCCTCCTTACTACTTTAAAATTCATGACCGGATTATGAGGACCGTCAAACTTTTGTTGTTGTACTACTGACTTCCCTTCTCTGGTTTTACTGCGTTATGGTTCAGATAATTACAATTGTAGTTCAGAAAATTTCAGTTGAAGTACAGACACTTTCAATGAAAAATTAAGTACTCATACGCCCCGCCCCATGCGGCTTGCTTGTAGGAAAATTATACGAGAAAACAAGTAAGGAAGGCCAAGTTCGGGTTTAACCGAACATTACATACTCAGCTGAGAGCTTTGGAGAAAAAATAAAGGAAAATCACCGTGTAGGAAAATGAACCTAGGGTAACCCTGGAATGTGTTTGTAGGATATGGGCATCAAATTAAAGGTATTAATGAGGGTTTCAAAAGGGAGTGGCCCTTAGGTGTATATGTGAAGGCCTTTTCGAGATATCTACCAACATGTGGACCAGGGTGACCCAGAACATCATCTGTCGGGTACCGCTACTTTATTTATATATGTAATACCACGAACAGTATTCCTGCCAAGATTCCAAGGGCTTTTGATTTTGCCCTGCAGAACTTTTTCATTTTATTCTACTTAATATGGTAGGTGTCACATCCATTTACAATGTTTTTTCTAAAGTTATATTTTGCGTCAAAAAACCAATCCAATCATCATCATGTTTCATCCCTTTTTTCGTATTTGGTATAGAATTATGGCATTTTTTCATTTTTCGAAATTTTGGATATCGACGTGGACGTGGTCATAGTCGGATTTAGCCCATTTTTAATACCAAGATAAAGTGAGTTCAGATAAGTACGTGAACTAAGTTTAGTAAAGATATATCAATTTTTTCTCACGTTATCGTGCCGAGCGGAAGGAAAGACGATCGACTGTGTATAAAAACTGGACCTGGCTTCAACCGATTTCGCCCATTTTCACAAAAAACAGTTATCGTCATAGAATCAATGCCTTTACCAAATTTCACAAGGATTGCTAAATTTTTGTTCGACTTATGGCAGTAAAGTACTCTAGACAAATTAAATGAAAAAGGGCGGAGCCCTTTGTATTTGGTTGCACCATATCATTACTGGAGTTGAATGTTGGCATAATTTACTTATATACTGTAAAGATTTTAAATTTTTTGTTAAAATTTGACTTTGAAAAAAAATTTTTTTTTAAGTGGGCGTGTTCGTCATCCGATTTTGCTAATTTTTAATTAGCGCACATATAGTAATAGGAGCAACGTGCCTGCCAAATTTCATCACGATATCTTCAACGACTGCCAAATTACAGCTTGCAAAACTTTTAAATTACTTTCTTTTGAGAGTGGGCGGTGCCACGCCCATTGTCCAAAATTTTACTAATTTTCTATTCTGCGTCATAAGGTCAACCCATCTACCAAGTTCCATCGCTTTATCCGTCTTTGGTATTTGTCCGATTTCGTTCATTTTAAATAGCGATCTGAGATGAGTGCCCAGGAACTTACATACCAAATTTCATAAAGATACCTCAAAATTTACTCAAGTTATCGTGTTTGCGGACAGTCGGACGGGCGGACAGACATGGCTAAATGAATTTATTTTTTCGGGCAGATCATTTTGATATATAGAAGTCTATATCTATCTCGATTAGTTACGGATTACCGTTATGCGAACAAAATTAATATACTCTGTGAGCTCTGCTCAGCTGAGTATAAAAAATAAATGCCAATAACGGATTTACCATTAAATTCAATTAATTCTATAATATTTTATACTGCATTCTTTTAATGGAGGTACAAAAAACGTTCTGGTTTCTTGGAATCAGAGTATTAATGGCCTTATCAGAGTGAAATCTCTCTCACAATCGCGCAATATGTTGCGTTCAATAGCAATACACTATATTGGAAATTTTGAGAGTGCATTACTTTTTTCGAGGTTAGTGATAGTGCAGCTTTTCTCCACTACGACTAAAAAAATTATTGCAGTCATTTTATTTTTCCACTACCACTCAGCTGAAGAAAAATTTTGTATAATAAGACTTAACTTTGCCTTTGTCTTATATTAAAGGTTATTTATTAGATACAGAGTTGATCCTTATGTGCGATGCCGTCAAGGACAACAAAATAAGAAGTAATAGCATGTGATTTCTGAAGATTTAATCAAATGAAACAACATTTAACAAAAGTATTCATTTTTCTCGTGGGTATGTTTACATATGTACAAACGATGTTTTGGGTGACCTAGGGCAATCCCAGATTGAAAAACGAACGTAGGAAGCATAAACACATGTTATAACGGTACCGAGCCCATCGAGGTTTGATGTATGCGAATGTGTGTGCGTATTCACACGTTCTTATTCGTACGCATCTCGTTTTTCTCTCATACCCTTTGATACAAATTGTGCCCATTTTATCCTTGAAATTAATGCATCCTATTGGTCTCCTTCTTTTCAATACATATTTTTTTCTTCTTCAATATATTACATACCATTAAGAGCACAACGTAGCTGTAAACTAAATATTTAAAACATTTAATTCGCTTCGTTAATGCCATATCAAATGTCAACACTTGCACTGAATAATGCAAAAGTTAGGTGGTAATTCATTTACAAATATACAAAGGAACACGCGAAATAAAGAAATGCAATTATTAATCAACGCAAATAATTGATACACTCATAAATGTGTACATATGTATGCATTAAAATTTAAAAAAATATTAATGTTTTGAACATTTTACATTAAATAACCAATTCTATACTTGCACGATAAAACACAAATTCTGTTTGAGTTGTCTTAGTTATTATGTATAAGAAAACACGACAAGCGAAATCAGTATGATAAACTGTTTGACTTTTCCTATGCTTGTGTTGCTATCACGGTTGCCACTTTTGGTCCATTTGCATCAAAAATGGTCCTTTCCAACCCCATTTGATCCGCTGGTACCTTTTTTCCAATTCTGGTCCTTTTTAGGCTTTAATCAAGATTGTTTGTTTTCACTGAGGAAAAAATGTTCAACACAGCCCACAAAATTTTCCACACCTTCATTAACCCTTATATAACTTATAATTTACCTCAATGTATTTCTTACAAAAAAATTGATGCCAACAAAATGTAGCAGAACAATGGCACTTCACCTAGCAGATAGTTTAGAAAAGTGTTGGATCCTCAAGCAAACCAATTTTCGTTAATTGTTGGTGAAACAAGCGGTAAATGAGAAAATCTTGTTTTGATGGCTAGATATTTCGACCGTTTATCAAAAACTTTTCGTGATTGACTTTTGTCACTAATTGAGCTTAAACAAGTAAGGACGGGAAGACTTCATACCTTCTATGAATGGGGCTAAGCAATAATCTTATCCCATTCGTAATCTCCAAATAATCGGCTATATAAGATAAGAAATATATAGTGAACAGATGTACATACCTAAACGATTTTTAAGATAAATAAAAAATAAAAAATAGGTAGGTACTTCGTGTGAGGATGCAAAGTTCCACGTTTTTTGTGGTCTGCATGTAAAAACTATGACTACGAATCACGTATTTCAGAATATATGACGTAAACGTAAGTATTTGATGAAATTTGAAGTTTCCAGCCGTAAAAAAGAGGCAAAATGACAGTTTGTATGGGGTATATAATATATATACCACCGATCGCTATGATTTTTTCAGACAACAATATATGCTATATACGTAAGCATTCGTTGAAACTTGAAGACTCTAGCTCTTAAAATGGGGCATTAATTACGAAAAGTTTCTTATCTGAACAATCGGTTGTGGTAGATATATACTATATATACGATTGATCTCATCCATTTTTTCAAACAATAATATGTGCAATAACGAAAGCATATGGTGAAGTTTGAAGCTTAAATCTGATAAATTGAGGAAGATATGACAAAAATCCTCTTTTTCTGAAAAATCGGTTGTATGGAGGATATATGCTATAGTGGTCCGATCCGGTTCCGACAAATGTCTAATCGGACACCTAAATACACCCGATCACCAAATTTTATCAAGATATCTCAAAGATTGAGGGACTAGTTTGCATACAAACAGAGACAGCCGGACATGGCTAAATCAACTCAACTCTTCATCCTGATTATTTCGATATACTTAATGGTGGGTCTATCTATTTTCCTTTAAGGACTTACAATTTTGAGATTCGTGCCAAAGTTAATATACCATTTCATTTTCATGAAGGGTATAAAAAGTTGTAAATGCACGTACATCTCAAAGTAATTTGACGGAGTTGTCCACTGATGAAGACATTCTTGTATTGAAAACTAAATAAATTAATGAGACTAATTTGTTTTATATTATGTGCACTTACCACTGTTTTACGTTCAAGTTATGCGATGATATGCTTCGATAGGTAATGAGAGTTTTTAAATTTTTCTCACACACCACAAAGCAAATTGATAAGTTTTAGGAATTCCAAGGTTATTATGTTCCTGACACTGCGATGTGGCTATATTTTCTATTTTCGTGTGTGGAAGTTAATAGCATTTCTGCCATACAACCGTCAATCAATATCAGATACAGAATTAAAAGTTTCTATATATTTCCGACCTGCGCTAAAGAGTTCAATCAGAAAAATTTAGTCTGCTGATATGATTCCATCAATATGAGTAATTTTAGCTGCAATGATTATATCAACATATTGGATATTTAAAAAATAACAGTGTAGATAATTTAGAATACTAAGTATCTTAACCCAAGAAATCTTTTTATTGTAAGTAAGGCATGAATATTTTTGGAAAGCGATAACTTACCAAATGCTCAACGTAGATATGATATAAACGCTTTGTACCAAATTATTTCCGTTGGAGAGCAGAATCCCAGAAACTTTAATAATGACATTGTTAATAATAACTAATTTATCGTACCTCGTCAAATGGAAATTCCACCATTACTACACAGTTCAAACTTTTAAGACTTTTCAATAGTGAATCTGAGGACTGTGGCTAGATTCAATTAATGTGAGTTTTGAAATGTACATTTTTCTCTAACACAAATTACATGGAAATAATGTACATTTCAAAACCCGCACTAACTGAATCTAGGGCATAGATGGGAAAATTGAAGCGTGAGGGTGCACTGGTAAACGGAAGAATAAAGAATTAAATTTAAAAAAAGTGGAGCCAGCTGTTGGAAACATTTTGTTTAACTTTTTGTCTGATTTTTTAATAAATTTAATACAACCGAGCCATGGATAAGTTTAGTTTAAAAATACAATTTTTATGTAAATAAAACAGAACTAGTTCGACACAGGTTTGCTCTAATGTTTTTCATTAAAACAATTATTTATATAAGGCTTTGTGACTTTGTACTTTACCACAACCTGAAATCAAAGATTTTACAAAGAACTCGACTTATTCGTGAATTGCCGAATTGTTTGTAAGCCAATTAAAACTACACAAATTTGGTCTATTTCTTTGGGATTTGGTCCTTTTTTTTCGATGAATTTTGGTCCCAAATGAAAACATGGTGTGTCAACCGTGGTGGCTATACTTCAATTTTACCCAATTTGCATATTGAAAATTAGTCCCAATAAACATTTTTGTTGAAACTGAATTTTAGAAGATTTGAGAGCTAAAATTATTTTCAAATACCAAAAAAAGTTTGCTTATAATATACGCGGATGTTGTAAAACTATGGTACACTTATTGTTCTACCGAAACGGGTTGCTTAGATCATCTTCATGCCGTTTTGGACTCGTTCCAATACTGTTGCACAACAAATTTACTTCTAGTAAATTGCTCTAAATGTAAGGACACGATATTTGACCGAATGAAGACAGTTTTGAAACTTTATATACTAGATGGTACCAGATCCAGAAAAAAATGTAACAGTCAAATACAACAACTTTAACTGGTTTTTAAGTAATAATATTCTAGTTTTTTTAGGTGCAAAATTTTATAAAATTTTATAGAACTAATAATACTGGCTATTCATTTTTTTTTTGTGAATTTTAAACTAAAATAATCCTCTGCTTAGCTGTTGATAGCACTACAATGACTTGTACAGCTTTATCAATTTTGAATTTACTTTTCCACGTTCCGTATTGCAATACTCACCTATTTAACCTGAGATATAGCTGCTAATTTATTGTTTAATATGCCGGCAATATTTTTCCTTTAAAAAAAATCCAGACACGATAACGTATAAGAATGGATTGGATTCGTGAACTTTTTAACCCTAAAATCTCACAAAGTGCTGTCTCGATTGGTGCATTCCAACAACGTTGGTTAACAACATCCTGTAACGAATTTTGGGGAATTGCGATTATTCCAAACCTTCTGCTAACGTTCGAATCGCTAAACTGTTGAATAAATAACTCCAATATTCAATAATGCAAAATGGTTATTATACTACTTTGAAAGTACTTCACAATAACACTTATACTTCACAACCATTAGCGTGCTTAAATCAAAACTGATTAGTCATGCCTCAGCTTGCGCCGCTTTTATACTCTCCGTTTCCTAGTTCAACCATTTCTGCTAAAGTCTAGTAATTTCGTGAACTTCATGCTTGGTTACCAACCATATACATGTATATTTGTAGTTTGTAGCTATATGCGTGTGTATATGTGAGTACTACGTCGGCTGATGATGTTTGTGAGTATCTCTACGCTGCCTTGTATGCATGTGTGTAAATGATGATTGATTTGTTTACGTACATACGAATGGCTGCTTAGTATCGGCTTAGTGACGATAGTATCGCTTAGTGATACTAATATTTGTCACAATACATTATCACGAGATGCTGACCGAAATCGTATGTACGAGGTGTGTTCAGAAAATAACGGGAATTTTTGTAATTTCGCGTGTTTGGAGTGTCCAACTGTCAAACATTTTTTTATAATGTTGATACACATGTCCCTGAAGTATGATAAATAAAAATTTTGAACTGAATTTTTTGTTTACTTTGTTAGTGACAGCTGCTAAGTTTAGACGTATTTTTATGAGGTCGGCGATTTTCGTTTGTTAAAAAAAATGGATTATATCAAATTTTGCGTAAGGTTAGGTTAGGTTGAACTGGCCGGTCCATGAGGACCTCACATAGACTGAATGAGTCCGTTGTGTTACCAGAAGTTTGTTTTAACGACGAAACTGGAAACCCCTATCAAAAGCCAGGACCTAGGTTATGAAATAGTTCCATTCTCTTGGCAAATACTAGAAGCTTCCTGGGACTTAAGCGACTTGCTGCGTCTAGATCTTACAGCTGTATCACTCTCAATACCTGGAGTCTTAGCCTGGCAAGCGCAGGGCGCGAGCACAGAACGTGCTCGATCGTTTACTCCTCCAACCCGCACTTCCTAAATATACTATCACTTTCCTACCTTTGATAGGAAAGCTACACGAGCAGTTCTCTAAGAGTGCGGTACATGATTTAGTATTATGCACCCACCGAATATTATTTTAAGCCAATCCACGACCGCTCTACTTGAAACTTGTAGCATGGCCGGGAATATACCATCCGGGTCCGCCGATTTAAACTTAGAAAATGTCTTCGCTGCGCATTCGATCTTGGTATTGCTCACCAAGCCCGGCACTACTCGCTCCGTAATCGAAGTCTGAGTTTTGTCTGCTAGCTCTTCTAAACCATCTCCCGATGGGAAATGTGTATCGAAAAGCACCTCAAGGAATTCCTCACTATTAAGTGACCATTCCTCGTTCTCTTTCTTTATAAGTCCCTGGACTATGTTTCCCCTAGCTAGGACTTTTTTCAACCATGCTGTTTCGCTGAACAGAAACTTCCATTAGATTCTCCAGGGCGAAGAGCATCTCATGGGAATTTTGCGTAAAAAATGAAATAAAGCGCAACAAAGTGTGAAATGTTAACAAAGGCCTACGGAGAGTCTGCAATGAGTAAAACAGTGGCGGTATTCTGGATCAAAGGGGCCGAAAAAGGCTCGACAAGTGCGGATTTTCATGACTTTTGCACCACGATAAGGCACCTGCTCACACTTCATTGCTTGTTCGTGAATTTTTGGCAATACTGTAACGATGCCCCAGCCTCCATATTCGTCAGACATACCTCCGTGTGACTTTTCTATTTCCAAAAATAAAGAGAACCTTGAAAGTCCGTCGTTTTAAAAGCGCATAGCTGAAAGAGCTGAAAGCTATCCCAAAGATCGAGTTTGAGAAGTGTTTCGAGGATTGAAAGAAGCGCTGGCACAAGTGCATAATATCTAATGAGGACTATTTTGAAATATTTTTTTCAAAAAACCAAAGTTTCAGTCGTTATTTTCTGAACACACCTCGTATTCCGGCAGTAAATTTTGGTTTTTCTTTTTGGGATTTGGGATTTATGGCAATGGTCTATGACCATAGTGACAGGTACAAAATCAAAATAGTCTTTATACTCGTAAATTGTCGTTTCGTTTCACATGTTTCTCCATTATTCACAATAGCTCTGTTATTCACAGTACTTTCGTTATTCAATTATATATAAATTCCGTTATTTCTCGTAGCAATGTTAATTTTTTGGTTTTTAAATGGCACCACGCTGGGCACAAAATCAGTAATATGTATTTCAAAAATTTTTGTCCCTCAATGTTGGGAGGACAAAAGCTATCCTTAAGACAGGCCCAATGATGCTCTACCAATCCCAAACTCCCAAGTTAACATACAAGGCAGGGTCAAGCCATCCCTCCAGAATGTTTTTTGTTTCCAGGTTAACCAAACCGAGCCTAGAAATATTTTTAGCTGTGCTGTGGATAGCTGACGCTTCCTGGTTGATACCCAAAATAAAAATAGTTTCGTTGGTCAGGCATCGAGTTGATTGGAGGTGCCATTTATATTATGGAAAACTCCGACGCGGCCTTTAAAATGAATATTTCTGTTGTTATAAATATTTTTTTAGAAATTCCAATTCAACAACTTAAAATCTCTATTAAGATTGTTCTTTTAGAAGAACAAATTCAATTTAATTTTTAGTAATAAGTAATCGTTGCTGAGAAATCTGAACCTTTTCCAATTTACCCATAGCGCTCCGCAGTGTCCATTGAAACTCAGCTATTATTCAACAAGCAACAAATTTGCGTGAAAGTTTCATTTAACATCGCCCTTCAAAATGCTAACTGGGCTCTCTCAAGCACGTGCACACACACACACACACATGTGTTGAGGAAACTTATTTGTCGCCGCAGTTCCTTCAAGTTTGTTATATTATCTATAACTTGGGTGCAAATGACGATTTAAGTCAACAATTAAGGGAGGAATAGTGCCCCATTTTTAATGAGATATACAAAAACATGAATTAAATGTATGTATAAGCGACAGCTAGTGCTCTTACTTACTACACCGAGGTCCAATATTTATATCCTGTGGCAATAAGCATAGAACAAATGTGATTTTTAGAACAGTGGCTACCGTATGATTTTCACCTAAAAAAGCTTCTTAGTAGGCAAAAAACGAAAAAATCCGTTTTGACAATTTTTCACTCCTATGCCGATTTTGATGGGGCTTATATTCAAAAATGGCATTATGGAGTTATATGCTCCACATTCCTCCAGTTCTCTCTGTTAGGAATGTTGATGTCATGTTGGTTTCTGATAAGCCTATAGAGGTACAGAAATCTAGTTAAAACTCGCAATTGGAGGCTTTTCTAATTAAGCATTGTTACTTTTTTCATTTAAGGATATGCATATGTACATATCGCTTCCCCGGTTCAATAATGACGCAAATGTCAATTTTAAAGTTTCGAGATAACGCGCACAAAAGCTTTAAAGAGTACTTATCTTTGCTGTGTATAAATTTTATAATTGTATTACAAATAGTTTCTGCGCTAGACCACTTGCGTCGTTATTGCATTTGCACATTTCTCTAGTTGATGCAAATATTGAAACTTGCTTCACCAAAACTTAATATTTTACAATTGCATCATTATTAAACCGGGGAAGCGATATGATGAATTTCATATCAAAACCGATATGCATTGAACCCGACCACTTCAGATTTTGATGAAATTTTGCATACAGGTACACTTTACCCATACAAACACAACCTAATTTTTAGAAATTGCATTTTTGAAAAATTGTGGGCGTGGCAAGGTGTCATAGTTGTGAAAAATTACGGTAATAGATACTTTTGAGCTGTGATAACTATCCATTGGAAAGGTATTCTAATCGAAATCGTACACTGAGCAAATTTTTATTACACTGAAAAGCAGTTTTTTTTTTTTTTTTAACGCTTGATTTTTTTAATTTTTTCCAAGTGTAATTTTCAAAAAAATGTTTTTTCAGCGTAATAAAAATTCTTACAGTACACGCATTCGAAAGCCTATTTAAATACCTTTCTAATGATACCAAGACCTTGAAAACCGGTTGAGCCATTCCGTGGTTATCACAGCTCAAAAGTACTATGATATCAAAATATAGAGAGATGAATTTACCTAAAAAATTTTATAAAAAAAAGAAAATAGCTCCATTTTAGTTTTTGGATATGTTGTATATATTAAATAGACCTTTCTAATAAAAATATATTTTATTTTAAAACACTTGACCTTTGAATTTTTTTCCAAGTTTAAAATTTTATTTTTGAAACAAAAAATGTTCGGTGTAATAAAACTTTTTCACAGTGTATATATTCGAAATCTGATTCGAATACCTTTCCAATGGTACCAAGATCTTTGAAATCGGTTGAGTCATTCCGTAGTTATCACAGCTCAAAAATACCTATTACCGTCATTTTTCACGCATTTTTCACAACTTTGACACCTTGTTAAGCCCACAATTTCAAAATGCAATTTCTAAAAATGAGGTTGTGTTTGCATAGGTAAATTGTACCTGTATGCAAAATTTCATCAAAATCTGATGAGGTCGGGTTCAAAATATGCCTTTTTTTATAGATTTTGATATGAAATTTATCATATACGAAAATTTATATTGACTGCCATGACGTATGAGTAACATTTTTACTTGTGATGAAAAAAAAGTACAACATGGAGTCCAACCTACAGCCTCCAAAATTAATGTAAATATTGTTATTATGAAAAGCGTATTTGCCTTTCACTTTCAAGGTCACAGAATCGTTTTCTCGGAGCGTATAGCATCGGAAGTGAAAATTCTTCAGAAAACTTTGCACTTCTCAAACAAAGTCGGAAATCCGAGAAGGAAAAAGTTGTCGGCGCCCTATAAAAACGTCGAAACTAGAATTTTTCCCAAGATTTTTTCCAAATTTATCTTCGATTTACACTTTTGCAATGTGGCAAAAAATCAAATGGTTGTAAATTATTGACCAAAATAACGACACGCGGATTTCTTTACAATGATTACAAAAACAAAGCTTGCATTTTCAAGTTATAAGTTAAAATTTATTTCTTTATAGGATTTTGTTGGTTGTAACATCTTTGTACAGTATCTGGTTATATATTTACATGAAATATAAATAAAATAAAAAAAATCAGAATAAATTAAGGAAAAATGAAATAAAATAAAATAAAATAAAATGAAACGAAATAGAAGAAAATAAAATAAAATATATCAGAATAAATTGAAATAAAATATAAAAAATAAAATTAAATAAAAACGATTTGTAGCAGACGAGTTATCGGCTTAACTATGAATTTTTTTTTTAGCTTTTTCGGCCTAATCAGTTTTAGTGCAAATAAAACAAGTTTATTCCTCCTTGTAACGCGACGTTTCGCATTACCCTTGGCTTTTTCAAGGGTAGATCTGTATTAAATTTTTTTCCAGCTTGTTATCGAAAAACTATCGATTTATCGGCGAAAATTTATCGATATGTTATTAAAATGTTATCGATTTTTTATCGGAGTATTGCCAATTCCTATCGAAATGTTATTCATTTTTTATCAGAAAGTTATAGATTACTCACGGAAATTTTATTGGTATGTTGTCAAAGTATATCATTTTGCTGTCGGAAGCTTATAGATTTGTTACCGGAGTGTTACTCATTTGTTATTGGCGTGTTATCGATTTGTCATCGAAAAGTTGTCGATTTCTAATAGAAGTGTTATCAATTTTTATACCCAGCTGTACTTGATTAGAAAACGGTTGGTTGTACAGGTATAAAGGAATCGATATAGACTTCCATATATCAAAATCATTAGTATTGAAAAATATTTATTGGGCCATGTCCGTCCGTCCGTCTGTCCGTATGTCCGTTAACACGCTAACTTGAGTAAGTATTGAGATATCTTCACAAAATTTAGTACACGAGCTTATCTGAACCCAGAATAGATTGGTATTGAAAATGAGCGAAATCGGATGATAACCACGCCCACTTTTTCTATATATAACATTTTGGAAAACACAAGAAACCTGATTATTTAGTAAATAATACACTTAGAATATTGACGTGTGGACTGATATTGAGACTCTTGATAAAATTTGTCAATTTTTTTTAAATGGGCGTGGCGCCGCCCACTTGTGATAAAATCAATTTTACAAATATCATTAATCATAAATCAAAAATCGTTAAACCTACCGGTACAAAATTCGGCAGAGAGGTTGCCTTTACTATAAGGAATTTTTCGAAGAGGTTAAGGACCACGCCTACTTTTATATAAAAGAGTTTTAAAAGGGTCGTGGACGAATAAAATAAGCTATATCTTCGCAAAAAAGAGCTTTATATCAATTGTATTTCATTTCCCAAGTGGATTTATAACAATACATAGGAAAAACTTCAAATTTAAAAAAATTGGCGTGGCACCGCCCCTTTTATGACTAAGCAATTTTCTATGTTTTGGGAGCCATAACTCGAAGAAAAATTAGTTCAGAATAGAACCATATGAATGTATATGTATTATTGCGCAGCCTTGTAACAATAGCCGTGTTTTTTAACACGCGCGTATACGTTTCGTTTGCGCGTGTAAAAAAACGCGTATCTTCGCTTAGATAATGTTTAGGAGACCCATCTAGCGGCTGTGGTTAAACAACTAGCTACAGCAACAGGGTGTACCGAAAAGCGGAGACGCAACGCTCTGATGGCCATAGGGTATAACATATAGCTGAATCAGTTGCGATGAATAGTGGACACACATAGAATACATAGAATTAGTGTAGAGGGTGACACAAAGACACATATTCAGTTACATCTGAGTATAATGCGTATTGAAATTTAGTAGGACAAAATTTATGCGCAGCAATTTCAGAGGTGTATTTATAGTTTGTCCCTTAGCAGTCAATATAAAGTTTAAGCGTAAAAGGATATACGCGTGTTAAAAAACACGGCTACTATTAAGCACACAAAACAAACAACCACAGCAGCTCAAGTGTACAGCTGGGTGTGTAATGTTCGGTTTCACCCGCTTATTTTAATCGAACTTTAGAAGTACTTGGTACTTACGCCTTTTTTTAATCTTCACAATTTAAGAAATTCAATCCAAAGCAACATTGTTAACTCGCTATTGATCACAGCTATTGCTTTTTCAAATCACACGAATAGGTTTTTTTGCCACTTTTCTTGTACATACGGAGTCATGGATTCATCATCAATGTTTTTTTTATCTTTTCTATTTGGATGATGATTTCACTTGATGCCGATAATAGCATCATTGTTGCTGCAAACTTCGGTAAAAGTTTAAAATATAAACAAATTCGTACGCAAAGTGATTGGCGCTTGCTTTAAGGCAGCAAAGCTTGTTGATACTGGGCGCTTTCATCGAATACAACTGTTGAGTGATTACTTTCTGAACGCACTGTTAAGTATTTTTGATCCACTCAACGGTTGGAATTTTACGTCAAATAATATACAAAATAATACACAAAACTAGCCAAACGGCTGACTTTTGTTTACACTTTTTCCTTGCACTTAACTGAGACGCGAAGCTTAAGTTATCATGGAGAAAACGAAAATTTCGATAACTTATAAATAAGACATGTATATTGGAACAATTTTCCGTCATCCCTTGTCAAATTTGGTTTCGAGACAAACCGGTTTCGGCGTTGTGCCATCATCAGTGTCAATTTTTGTTCTGATCCGTTGTTGTCGTTTGTCCTGTATTTATAGTTCGTAGGTATATGAGCAGGTATTGTCAAATTTGATGCTTGTGTATATTTAGTTATGTGTATGTGTTATTCAGAACCGAGAGTGGTTTTTACTAATCGATTTGTGTGGCTGACTGAAGCAGGTAAATTTAATTTTAGTAGTTTGACCTTTTTTGTGGGTTTGTTGTTTTAGTGCGTTAATTGTTTTGTGTTTATTTGTTGTTGTGTGTTTTTGTCTGTTGTACCTGTGTGATTACTTTGTTTCTTGTAAACAAGTTTTAAAGGCTCGAATATTATGTCAGAAATTGTGTTTATCTGTTAGTGTATTATTCTACCGTCGAATGTTTTCTGTTTGTATATTTCCATGTTTTCGAGTACGTTGAGACGTCGGCCTTTTGCTTGTATGCGAAGAACACTAACTGTTTTATCTATGTTTGCTGGGGAACATTCATTTTCGACCATGTGATTCGCGAAGTTAGACTGGTATAATGTTTGGATTCCGTGTTTTTTTGTTGTAATCTCTAATATGCTCTCTGAACCTCGTTCTTATTTGCCTTCCTGTTTGTCCTATGTAACTATGTTGGCATCCGCAGGTAAGCTTGTATACGCCGTGGCTGCTAAACAGATCCGTTGAGTTAGTGTTAGTTCTTAGTTTTCGCCCTAGATTGTTGGATGTTTTCAACGCTGTGTTAATGTTGTATTTTATATTTATATGTTATTTTCCAGTATATATCATAGTCGTCCAGATGTTATTTTCGTTTTCATTATTTCTTTTTGGTTCTCCATGCGTCCTTCTGAGCTTATCAAATAGTCCTTTTTTATATCCGTTGTTTGCAGCAATGTTATATATGACTTCAAGCTCTCTGTTATATGTCTGTTGTGTAAGAGGTGGAAAATCGTTCCAATATACATCATTTATCCACCCTGTCGGAAAATCAACAAAACAATATAAATAAGTCACTGACTGAAGATTATGAAAACGGCCCTTAAATTGTTGGTTATGAATACACGTTTTTGTCTTAATATTATGTTGAAGTGCTGGAAACATGGAAACATGTTTGCAACGTATCACAAAATATTACTCTTTTACGTTGCGCCTATACCATGATTTTTGTATGATCCTTAGTACAAATAAATACACATAATATATGTATGTATGTATGTGCAGTTTGTGCTCGTACAATAATTATTTTTGAGTGGTGCGAAATCTCGTATGTTTTTCTTAAGATGTGACTCATTCAAAACGATGACGATACATTTCGTGTGCAGACATTCTCTCGCACTATTTACATACCTATATATGTATGTAAACATAAAATTTAATAAGTGCCATATGATTTAAAAATATTCATAGGTATGTAGATTAAATAATTTAAATAATATAAGCATATATTTATATGTATATTTTTTAGCGTATGTATGTACTGCTTTAAGTTCCCTACAAAAAAAAAAGAGCTATTTTCACCATTCGATTTTAAAATTAAATATATTTACTCTTTTCAGTGTGTCACGGGCTAGGGAGGGTACCCCGTCTGACCTTCTGAGCAAGATCCCAGCTTCTTTTAACCCCGCTTAGAGCTCACAAGACTACTGCCATCGCTACTATACACATAGCTTATGTCAAGCACCAGTCTCTGCCCTTGTCTTATCCTCGTCTTTCTAGCACCAGTCAACATCTGCACCGTTTGCACCATTTTATCAGGGCAGCTCCTGCCTCGGACAATACCACTTTCGTAGCTTTTATGAACTCACCAACGGTACTCCGACGGGAGCTTGTTTTGCACCGCGCTGCCAAGCCAACAAGACCCTGGGGACACTCAAATCACGACATAAACTTGCGTATCGGACAGCTTGTGGATAAGCACGAGCGTGCGAAATGGCAGCAACACCTTGACCTCTCTGCCTGTGTTGGTAAGACATGCTCAAACATAAAGTCCCTATGAAGAAGCATAACGAGCAAATATCCATCGCCTTTTGTAAAGTGCTGTCGTATACGAAGAAATACGAGAGTTATTTCTGGCGGCAATACGTAATTCATTCCTTGGTTGACAAATCCTACTAGCCCTTACCACTGATAATTCATACAACCCGCACCGCTCTAATGGAACATTTATTTAGGCTGGGTGCGAGTTCGCCTAAATTTTAGGTACCTAAACTATTATTCCACTGGTACTTTCCAGCACTGCAACAATTTAGGAAAAATTGTAAAAACTGGGAGAGTTCATTTGACAACTTAAATTGTTTGTTTATGCTAAACAAAAAACCAAAAAAATCATTAAATTACATATTTCAAAATTTTTCTACATTTATGCAAGTTTCCGCAGCAAACCCTAAGGGTAATCAAAGGAATATGGCAGAAATAGCAGCTGACTCAAGGTAATCGTGTGGCTGGGCGAAGTTTCCGCAGCAAAGCCTAAGGGTAATCAAAGGAATATGGCAGAAATAGCAGACTCAAGGTAATCGTGTGGCTGGGCGAAGAAGAGCTTATTTGTGAGGGCTTTCACGACACAAGATAGTGGATGTACAACTTATAGGTACTATTTACACTGGACTTATAACCATTAGCATATTTTTGGCCTTTGAGTCAGGTCAGTTATATTCGCAGTGTTCTCCAAATTATTTTGCTAGGGGGAAAAAGTATCTTCGTCATATCATCTAATACCAACACTTCACTAGCCATGAGATACAACCACTAATCGGCATTTTGTTTGTCCAAAAGTTCATTTTATTCGTTTTTTTTTTTAAATAAGCAAAAATTGTTTGACATAACAATTTAGGTTGAAATGCTGAAAAAAAATCTAAATTTTTTCTTTTCACTGCCTTACCGGCATTTTCCAGTGATTTAGGTTTTTTCTCAATTTAGGTCGTAATTTAGGCAAACTCGCACACAGCCTTAATACATTGGCGGATCGCGAGCTTGGCTGTGGGGGAAATGGTATCAAAAAGTTTTATAAATTTTGTTTTATTTATATAAATTGCCATACATCCTGAAATGCCAAAATTTTGTGCCTACTGCTATTTTCATGCTCAAGAAAAATGCAAAGTTTTTCTTGAATGTTTGCTTTTGATTGCGTACAGCGCTTAATAATACCAAAATGTAAGCTTTCGATTTCAAAGTATTTTCGAAAGTATGTATGTATTCTGTTTTTAAATAATTTCAGGGCCGCGGAGAGGGGAGGGGGGACCGCCAGGGCAATTGCCCTGCGGCCCGGAAGGTTTTTGGGGGCCCGGCAAGGCAAAGCAGTATTGACAGTACTCTAACTAGGATTTCATAGATACATACATATTTTGTTGCTACAACAAATTGTTTTAAAATTGAAAATCACTTAACTAAAATCATAAGCACCCGATCAAATACTATGGGGCATAGTCATAGTCGAAATAAAATGTGATTGTAAGTTAGATACTCCATACTACTCTAAAAAAAACGGAGAAAAAGTAAAGCGTGATTGGCTCGTTTGGAGTGCAAAAAAGAAGCGCTTTTTTGTTTTCCATGCCGGATTTTCAGCAAAGTTTCCGAAAATACCCGATCAGCTTTGACAAAATCTTCAAGTTATTCTAAAGAAGAAGGTTGGAAGAGGTCACACGACAAAATTCTGAACATGAAAGTAGTAAAAATTATAAAAATTGCTATATAGAGTGGCACCAATATGAAATGAGAATCCGAAATGCAAGATCAGTGGATTTTCTCTTAGCGGAAACCCTTAAAAATGAAGCAGCTCGGTGGAGAGAGATACTTTGCAGAATTCTTGATGTTGTTTTATTTCTTGGAGAAAAAGGATTGGCATTTAGAGGGGATAATTCATTGATCGGAAATCCAAAAAATGGGAACTTTCTTTTTATTTTGGAACTGATCAGCAATTACGACCCCCTATTGCATGAACATTTGGAGAAGGTGAGGGAATCTCAAACGAAAAAGAATCGTCTCCAAGCACATTATTTGTCTGATGGAATACAAAATGAGTTCATAGAAATCTGTGCAAGTCAAGTAATTAAGAAAGATAGAAGGCGAGAGAAAGTCCGTCAAGTATTACACAGTAATAGTGGATGCAACCCCTGATTCGGCGCAGAGTGAACAGACTGTTTTTATATTGCGTTATGTTTTATTAGACAGGGACTCCGGAAAATGGAAAATCCAAGAACGCTTCTTAGAGTTTGTCGATTGTAACGCAAAAACCGGGGAAGCTATGGCTGAGCTGATTCGCAGCACTATAATAAAGCATAATATTCCACTGGAAGGCTGCCGTGGGCAAGGGTATGATAATGGCAGTAATATGAGCGGTTATTACAAAGGAGCGCATAGTCATATCCTGAGAGATAACTCCCTGGCAATATTTGCACCTTGTGCTTGTCATAGTTTAAATTTATGTGTAGTGCAAGCTGCTGATTGTTGTGCAGAAATTGTATTATGCAGAAATTTTATAATATCTTTAGCGCAAGCCCTCAGAGATGGGAAATTCTCAGGGCAAAAACTAATTGCTCCTTGCACAGCATGTCACAAACACGATGGTCTGCTCGTGTGGATAGTGTGAAACCTTTCGCAACACACATTCCCCAAATATTGAAAGATATTGATGAAATCAAGCTTTTGAATCTGAGTTCAGAAACAGTAACGGATTTGAAAGGTATTGAAGCATATATGGGGAAATTTTAGTGTATCCTCTTAGCCTCCATTTGGCTCAAAGTGTTCACGGTAATCAACCATCGAAATCTGGTACTGCAAGCTAGAAATGCCACACTGGACGTGGAAACAGAAAATATACGTAGCCTGATGATGAGTTGAAGAAGTTCAGGGATCAATGGTCGATCATACTTCAAGAATGTAAGGTTATGGCAGGGAGTATAGGAGTTGTGAATGTCTTCGCATAGAAAAGGAAGATAAGAAAGCGCCAGTTCGATGAATTACCTGACGAATCACCTGAGTGTGATTCCGAAACTCAATACAAACGGCAAGTTTTTTACGTTCTTATTGACTGCTTGATTGGTAACATGACAAGACGTTTCGAAGCCGTAAATGACATTGCGATTAAATTTTGCTTTTTGTAGAAGTATCAGGATCTGCCGGAAGAAGAGCTCAGAGAAAAGGCAGCGGCATTCTGCACGATTTATGGTATTGATATTTCTACGAATCTAATAAATGAAATCATTCATCTCAAAGCCATCCACTTAGCGAAGTTGGGATGTGATTCGCTGCCACCATTTCAACTTCTGAACAAATTTCATGACTTGAAGATGGAAATATTATTTCCGAACATTTCCAAACATTTCCAATCAGTGTGGCTGAAGGGGGCGTTCTTTTAGTCATTGTCTCGCGTGAAAATTTTTTTAAGCTGTACTATGAGCCAAAATCGCTTGACAAGCTTTGGAACATTGGCGTTGGAGTCCAGCCTTGCTCGCAGCATTAGTTTTGAATCGATAATTTCCATATTCGCAGACCAAAAAGCACGGAAGGTTTTTCTTGGCTGAATCAAGCTCTTAAATGTACATATTTAGAAAAAGTTATTGTAAGCAAATGAAACAATGAACCCTAACATTTCATTTATGTAAGTGCTCCAATAAATCTTATTTTATATGAAATAAAACTGACAATGTGAATTGAAAAATGTATGTATGTTATTGTTATTTTCTTTACTGGGTTGAGTTTATTTTTTAGGGGTCCGTAAACGCGCACTGTCCCAGGGGCCCGGCTCGGTTCTCTGCGGCCCTGAATACTTTTTGTATTTTTTATTTGGTACTTTTATCAGCACTGGGTGTGTACATTTCATACTTATATAATTTTAATAAAACAATGTACTTAATAATACAATGTAAATAAATGTTATGTTTAAACATTAAAGACACGAAGTGAAAATTTCTGAAAGTGAGCAACAAAGATAATTTTATTATTTGATAGCTATCGATAATACAAACAAATGCTCGTCTTCGATTTCTCCAAAAAATACTGTATCCTTAACTATCGCCATTTGAATTTTCTTTGTCCTTTTTCTTTTAAAGTTGAATAGCAGCCGATAGGCTGCACCGATTTTGACAATTCGGTAAAAGTCTAGTTGAGGGGTCGATTGCTAATACGCTACCAAGAATATCAAGAGAGGTGTCAAACGACGCGTATAGACCTCACTATTAATAATCCGCCGGCGGAAAAGAAAAATGTTAACTCCTTCAAAAGATATTAAACAAAAACCTAAAAATTACACGCGGGTCCCTCCGAAACTGGGGGTGTTATACATAGTATTTTTGCGCGAACACCTTTCTGCATTGGCGGCCATCGGCCGGCTTATACACAATTACCTTGGGTGCGCCCAACACCGGTTTGGAGACCAAACCTATATCTGCGCCAAACACTTATGTTTACAATTTTTTTTGTGGGTACAAAACATTACAACAACCACATGAAAATAGCCAACTTCAACTGCGCCTGCCTTAATATCGTTTTAATTTCAATCTTTTTCTTATAAAATCTCTACTCAGCTCAGTATAAATCTAAGTTCAAAACGTTGTATTTTATAAAATTTCAAAAAGAAATTAATCAATTTTAAATAGGAAGTTCAGAATTTTGTGCAAATGGTCTAGCATCATTGTATTTGGTGTACTTTATTTACAGAATACACCAACAAAATATTCAGCTATGCATTTGCTACGTCCTTGCAAACAAGCAACATCAAAACATGAAGTACGTTTTATCAACAGAATAGCAAATCAACAACTGTCAATCCAAAACAAGTTGTGCAAATTAAAACAGTTGTTCGCGAACTCCAGCTTATATTTGCTATTGCAACCATTTCCAATACCAAATGCCCAACTCTGAACTGTCTTCGTAATGTTTTTTGAAAGTTTAATTTTCGCAGCTACCGTAGCGAAGAGTTTTAGTAAATAATCACACAAAAGTTATAAGCAATAATTATGAACAAGAAGTATATTTAATTTAATGTACATATGTATCTGCATAGTCCATTTAAACCATTTATTTATTTTTTTTTATTATTATTTTAAGACTAACAGCAAACCGTAAATTGCTTAACTATTTATGTCTGAACGGGAATAATTTTTTAGTCAATTTTAAAAATAAATTGTTTAACAATTTGTCTGTCTGAATGCCGTATTAATAATTTTGTTTTCATCTATTAATATACATATGTACGTACGTACATACATATATATATTAGGAAGAAGCAAATACGGAATTGAAAATGAAATTTTTCTTTTCACTTTGATATAACACTTTGAACGTTTATTTCAGCTTAAGGCCTAAAATCACAGATCATAAATAACAGTTGCCGAAACCGGTATTTTCAATTAAAACAGTTATTTAATGAACACTCTTTAAATAACTATTAAATGCCAATAGTGCTGGTTTCGGTTTCGATTACCGAAAAAATATAAATCACGCTATCTTAAGACGTACATACATACGATATATGTATGTTAGCTTATAGATTAGCCAAAAATTAATAACTAAAGGGCCAATTAAACTTCCTTAACCCTAACGCCATAGTCGTAACCATATCCATATCCATAACCATCTCCAATGTGATCGATTAATGGTGCCTGAACCTAAAAGTCGTGAAAATTTCATAAAAATGAAGAAAACGCAAAAAATTACAAACATATTCCACAAAAAATAAGTCTCTTAGTCATGACGTATCCAAAACAATGAATAAAATCTACAAAAAGTTATTAAATTCACCAACTCAAATATTTTTAGGTTATGGATATGGCGAGAAACCAAAAACCAATTGGTTGGCTATGGTTGATTTCCATAAGGTAGGTTCGATCAGCTGTTTTATCTGGTTATGGTTTTATGGTTATAACTCACCATTAATTGGCCCTTAACCCGTGAATTGTTTATGTGCTTGCGCAAATGTGGCATACATTTTTTATGGGCTTATATAAGAAAAGGAATGAAAGAAAAAGAAAATAAAAAAGAGGAGCAATAAGGAAAATAAGTAAAGGTAAGGAAAGGAAAGAAGAGGATAACAGCCGATATACAAAATAGTCTTGATATGATCAAGTTAATAACGGATAATGAATCCGGAATGATCCCAAGATGATTCCATAATGATCTCAAAATAGTGCCGACATAAGCCCAAAGTAGTCCCGAAATGTTCCCAAACACCTTCCCTAAATCATATGGAAATAATACCTAACAAATCCCAAAAAAATATCCAAAATAACTCCGAAATGATTTTAAAATAGTCCCGAAATGATTCCAACATTACTACAAAAAAGTCTCGAAATGATCGCAAATTTATCTCCGAACTGTACAAAAATTATCCACAATAGGTTCTAGGAATACCTAGTCCCTGCAGGATCCCAAAAATATACGATCGAGATTTAGTATGGTGTTTCTGATTTTAATTTTCTGAAATAACAATTATTGGCAGACTCTGTTAAGTTTAGGTTATGTTAAGTCTAACAGGGCTGAAGAGAGATTTACCATTAACAAAACCTATTTCGGTAGCAAAATAACATTAAAAAACGAAGGAATGAATCTTGCTGTAAAGAAAGTGAAACAACACCTTTTAGTCGTTTAAGTTTTTTTGTTTTTATTTTTACAAGACAAATGTTTGTTTGTTTGAAAATAAAATAAGCATATATGCCCTTATTGTTCTCAGATATCGGTGTGGTTAGCCGTCATAAACTGAATTGCTTTTTCTGGTTAACTGCATAAAATTAAACTGGCTTAAGTTTTAGTTTAAATTAGCATTAAAAAGCTGGCGCTTGCGTCGAAGAAATTGAAAGCAGTAGAAAATTATATACATAAAAATATAGGCGGCCACCGTGGTGTGATGGTAGCGTGCTCCGCCTATCACACCGTATGCCCTGGGTTCAACTCCCGGACAAAGCAACATCAAAAATTTTAGAAACAAGATGTTTCAATTAGAAGAAAATTTTTCTAAGCGGGGTCGCCCCTCGGCAGTGTCTGGCAAGCGCTCCGATTGTATTTCTGCCATGAAAAGCTCTCAGTGAAAACTCATCTGCCTTGCAGATGCCGTTCGGAGTCGGCATAAAACATGTAGGTCCCGTCCGGCCAATTTGTAGGGAAAAATCAAGAGGAGCACGACGCAAATTGGAAGAGAAGCTCGGCCTTAGATCTCTTCGGAGGTTATCGCGCCTTACATTTATTTTTTTTTTTTATAGTCGCAATATTATTTTATTGCAAATTTTTTTTAATATGTTACGTATACGCACCGGCACTCATATTTTCAGGTGGGATATACTTCCGTGTAATTGGTTGATGTTTAATTAAACAACGTGCTTATCAATAAAAAATATTATAGCGAATGATATCAAGTATATTACATCACCAGGCCCGACGAGAGGGGGGAGGGGTTACCCCGGGCCCGGGGATTCTGAGGGGTCCACGATTTAGAGGTACTAAGACATTTTTTTTTAATTCAGGAGACTTTAGTTGTTCCATGTACAATTTTTAAGCCGAATTTTAAAAGCAACGAATATCTGCATTTCGTTTTAATATTATAGTGAAGTGTGAAAAATAAAAATCTATATATATATAAAGAAAGGCTAAAATGTGTGTTAGTTGGTCGCCGGTGTTTGAAGAAATGCGTCTGTCGATTTTGTTCAAACTTTCACCCAAGTGCGCATACCTCACGCGGTGGTTATTACATCCCACTCAGCATTTAGGTGATTCAATTTTGAATTTCCCTACATATCAATACAATTTGATTACTCTTTCTGACTAAATAATGAGTTATCATACAATTGAACAAAAGAAATAATCAAATATGAATACTTTTGATGATGAAAAACTGAAAAGCATTTTTCGATCACTTTTTGGAATCATTTTTGAAGTCCTTTATTGACTAAATTTTAATATTTCATAAAAACCAACAAAAAGAATAATCAAATATGCTTACCTTTGATGATCAAAAACTGAATATAGTTTTTCAATCACATTTTGGAATCATATTTGAATCAAATGTGTTTACTTTAGGTGATCAAAAATTTATAATCATTTTTCATTCATATTTCTGAATCTTTTATGAATATATTTGTTGACTGAATAATGAATTTTATACTTGTTGAAATTTTACTTTTCATTAAAAATTTTATTTTTTTCACATACACATTTTTTCAATCATAAGCTAAGAAAAAATATATAAAAATTTTATTATTTATGCAAAAGATATTCTTCAAGACAAAAATAATGTAATGCTGCTCGTGAACGAAGATTCCCCAAACAATTTCTCCCCTTCAGCTTCCCAGAAAATACATAATGATTGGACAATACATAGGTTGTGAGCTATTTGAATCCCAGGTAAGTGAAACTATCTTGACATACCTGGATACGGCTTCAACATCCCGTATCGTATCCGTATTTTAAGTTGCAGACGATAATGCTGATGTTGGTTGTTGTAGTCGCAGGTGTATATCGGTCAAGTTTGTTCGCCAGTTAGCTGTGGTTCGAATAGCTCACTTTCGCATGCTTTCTTCCCCTTATGAAATAAGATTATTATGTAGTATCATATTTTGAATGAGATATGAAGAATAAATACATTATAATGGCATTCAAAAATGATTCAAAAATCTCAACCAAAACGATTGAAATATATTCACAAATATGATCAGAAAATGACTGTGAAAAGCAGTCAAATATTACTCTAAAACTATTAAAGCTCAATTTTACAATGATATCAAATATGTATAAAAAGCGTTTCGAAATAGGAATCATAAATGATTATTCAGGAATAATCACATTTATGGTACATTTTTCTCCCGACGATCCGTTAATTTTCGAACAGAAAATGCTTTTAAATTTGAACGTTTTTAATCATCTTGGGGTATGATATTTAAATATTTTTTGATCAAAATTTTAAAAAAATGCTGGCTGGGATAGGTTTGGTTGCGATCGACGTACAGGGTCTAGAGATATAGGCCGAGGGGAGGGCAGAGTTAGATGGAAAAAGCTTATTAAATGTATGCGGGGCCAAATTTAGGGCAGAACAAAGTGTGCCGGGTCTGCTAGTAAAATAGTAAGGATTAGTCTATTCGAAAAAAAAAAAAATTTAAGTATTGTATAAGGATTTGTAAAACGGCAAGTTATTTAGTTCAGAGTTAGTTTAAAAACTTTGTCAAAAATGTATAACTTTAACCCCTCCCTAAGCTGTTCCTTATCATACTACTTTTTGCAAAATTTCACTCGAATTGCTTACCCCTTAGAACTGTCACGTTGCGGGTCGGAGGAGGAAACAATGGAGAACGTCCTGTGCTTGTGTTCTGGAGGATCTCACGGATGGGCCCGTTTAACCTAACCTTATCGCATTTTTTGCAGAGCGGTTTAGTCTTCTATGGAATTTTTCTCATAAATACTTAGAACATACCTATGTACATACATACATGCACATTTGTACGAATATATATGTACATACATACATATTTAAATAAATGAAATCCTTTTTCAAAATTTTTTGATTAAATCAGTTTCCAATACTACATATATACATACATATGTATGTATGTATTAAGCCGTTCGTTAAAATCGCTTTTTTTTGAAAATATTAAGTTTTCCGGCCTAATATACGACTGATGACAATGCAATAATTTAATGCTGGGGTGACAAAAGGTCAACGGACATAAGTTCAGTTAACTTATGACCACTTCAAAGGGGTCATAAGGCCAATTTACCTTATGGCCATTTAATAAGGTCAATTGGTCATAAAGTGGCTAATGTGCCAATTGACTTTAGGTCCCTTCAAAAATTGGTGAAGTGACTATTTACGAAATTTCCGTGTGACCATTTCGGGAAGAAGACCATAACCATATTTTTATTGAAGTAAGACGAACGTAAAAAGAAGCTCCGCAGGATCAATTTTGCGTTAATTTGCAATAGCTTTTTTACTTAATTTATTAATGGAGTGAAATAAAAATATAGGAAAATTAGCGCCGCAGAACTTTTTATCCCAAATTTTCTTTAGGCGCAAACATCAACAGTACATGTCCCACATGTACAAGCAATTGACCGACATCTGAACGTACACGAAAACATTCAAATCTACAAACAAAGTACATCGCACTAAAAAATTAAAAATAAATAATAGTTGGAAAAACTAAAAACTTACGCTTTTATAGGTAACCGAACTAAAAATTAGAAAATAATTTTTAATCACAAAGATTTAATGTTACATTAGTTCAAGGTAAAATAATTTACTCAACATAAAATTTAAGTTATTAACAGAATTATCAGCGTATATTAAATTTTACAATTATTCTATTTGCAGCTTTTATGAAAATAAAATAAAATAAACCCCATGCTTTTTCCTCTGAATTTGATTGTTCTGTTAATAACTTAAATTTTATTATAGGTAATTTTATTTTGAGTAAATTATTTATGATAAATTATTCAACCTTCTACTAATCATCATATATATTGTAACGAATTTAGTGCAATTCCGCTTATTTGCAACCTTCTGCTAACGTTCGAATCACTAAACTGTTGAATAAATAACTCCAATATTCAATAATGCAAAATGGGTTTTGTTAGACTACTTTCACAATAACACTTCTACTTCTCAACAGATAGCGTGCTTAAATCAAACTGATTTCATTATTGCTCAGCTTGTGCTCTTTTATACTCTTCGATCTCCTCGTTCCATACTTCTAGGCATTTCTAGAATTTACTTAGTTACCAGCTATAAAATTATAACTACAGATGCACGTTTATAGCTTCTCATATGCGCGTGTATATGTGAGTGATACTTCGATCGATGATTGCCTACTTTTGGGAGTATATATGCATGTGTTTGTGCGTTTCTCTCCGCTGCTTGTATGGACATACATACGTGTACACATAATGATTAATTTGTTTACGTACACACTTTATTGTTGTTGTGGCTTTATTTACTTAGTTTCAGATTAGTGATGTGAGTATCACTTAGTGTCACTAATATTCGTCACAATATTATTTCTAATTGCTATTTTTATATGCGGGTCCCTTTTTCGCTCTTATTTGGAATCCAGATCTATAAATAAAGTTTTGGTTGTAAAGATGGAGATTCGGGGTAGTAGTGAGCTTTGGGCAATTTTGGTCGTAGTACCTTTATTTAGCTATATTTTATTAAAATAATTTGTTAAAAATACACGATTGTGAGCACAAAAAGAAATATATGTGTACTATGGAACTATTGTGAATATTTTCACTGCATTACCGGCAGTCGCAATTGTACGCTAGATGGCAGCGCAAGCTGTATTTTACGCTGTACGTTTTAATTGATTAACGACAGTTGCTATTATACGCTAGATGGCATTAATAGAACAGCTGATTTCTGTTGATATTTGATAAGAGGCTTTTATATTGGTTGCGCAACATGCGCACGGGTCCGGCTTGTGTAATATAAAATTATTGTGATTACAAATTATATGCAAATTTTTAGTTCGGTTAGCTTAAAAAGTGTAGGTTTTCAGTTTTTTAATGGAAAGCTTAATGTACATAGATTCAAATATACGTTGTGCATGCATAAGTATGTATGTACATACATATATTCAGTGCAAATATAATACATACATATATGTACATATCTATTGAACGTGCAGATTATATGTACATGTGTACATATGCATTTGCATATTCATACAAACATACATACATAAACGTATACAAAATTTTGAATTCGCTTTTGTGTTACTTTAAATTTTGTAAATGTGTACGTATAGCCAGACATAGGCGGTCACACAATATCTTTGCCTGTACATACATATGCACATATGTTCATATATATGTAGGGATATACATACATATGTATGTATATAAATAAAAAAAAAATTAATAGCGCTTATTTCACTTAAAGCTATAGCTGCTACTTTATACATATGTACATATGTATATGTATGTATGTATATTTCTTACAACTTTAATCGTTATGTTAAATATGCGAGTGTGATGTAAATAGACATTCAAATTGTAAGGAAATAAATTAAACTTATGAGTAAGATCTTTGACATTTTTTGAATATTTATTGTACTTCTAAATATTTATACATGAGTAAACGATTTTTTCTTCACAGGTCTCGCACAATTTATACACTTCACACAGCACGCTGCTGTATCTTTCTGTCAATCTCTCTCTCTCTCTCTCTATAAAGTATCTTAAACGAAGAGAGCGTAAACGAGAAAAAACTGATCAAATCTCCTAAACGCTGGCCGTCTCTATTCAATAACACAAAATTCGGTTAAGTTGTGCCGTGTGCACTCACAAATATAGACTACCTGCGTGCAGCAACCTTTCAGTTCATTTGAGATCGTTGCTAATCGAGGAAAAGTACTTTGGCGCGGTGCTCCGAAATATTTCACCTAGTTTAATTATACATATTGAAATAAATAAATAAATAATTCCAGTTATCTAAGGTATGAATGTAAAAAGTTATAATTAAAGCGTTGTTAAAAGTGTTTGTTTTTGCAAAAAGTGAAAGTTTGGAAAAATTAAAAAAAAAAAAACTTTTAGTGAAAAGAGTTGTGCTTACTAACTACGCCGATATTGAAATAAAATTTATTAAATCTTTGTATGTTTAAAAATAGTAATTAAATCATGTTTGCCCCGTAGATACAAAAATGCCGTTCACACCTGTTGAAACACCAAAATGTCCTAAATGTGGCAAATCCGTTTATGCCGCTGAAGAAAGAGTAGCTGGTGGTTACAAGTTTCACAAAACCTGCTTCAAATGCGGTAAGCCAATCTATCTCGTTTTGTCTTAACGTTTCATTGCTAAATTTTGTTGAATAATTATTCTTAAACACACAATTTATTTTGAAATTAGGAATGTGCAACAAAGCTTTAGACTCGACGAACTGCACAGAACACGATAAGGAACTCTTCTGCAAGAATTGTCATGCACGTAAATATGGCCCAAAGGGTTATGGTTTTGGAGGTGGTGCTGGTTGTTTGTCAATGGATTCTGGAGCACATTTAAACAGAGAGTAAGTATTTACAGTTATATGATTATATGTATGCATGTAGCTATGCAGTATATTTATTTATATGTACATATGTATGTGTTTAAGCTTAATCACACATCATGCTTATTGTGCTGTTTAACATTTAAAAAGTAATCAAAAAATACTTTAACTAGAAGTTATTTTTCATAGGCAATCAATTCGTACAAACTGCAATAAATACTGAAATGTAACCATACACATAAACTTATATATCATACATACATACATTGCAAAGACATAACGGCAAAAGTAATTAAAATTTTTTTATTTTTTGCTTTCCACACTTTCTATAAATAGAATTTTTCTCAATGCATATAACCGTATATAAGCGTATACATATAGATATATACATATATATATATGTATGTATATACAATATGTTTGCGTGCATGTTTACATTCGCCCGTTAGTTATACGAATCTCTATATATGTGGTGCTACGTTTTGTTCATTCCATTTTCATTTTCAAAAACATTGCCACAAAAATAAAAATATTTCAATGATTGATTATACATACATATTATTATTTATATTAGGAAACTAGTCTAACTTGAGACAATTTTTGACATTGCGTATAGAAATACATACATACATATATATATACATATAGTATGATTCTTATTCAGTATCTAATCAGCAAAGATTTTTTAACTCTGCTATTGTAAAAAGAAAACGATTTTTAATAAATTTTTGTTCATCTCCAAGGTGATATCAAAAATATGTATAATATGTACTTTCACCTGTACAATACATGCATATGTATGTATATGCATACTACTACATATGTACATATGTATACCTAAGAGTATCAAATGAAAATTGAGCAAATTTTTGAATTTCATTTTATTCCGGTAATATTTATAGTAAATGATGAATACAAAAAAAAAAGATCTTTTTTGCTTGCGCCTTAGCATAAACGTAAATATTTACTTATCAATTGTTCACATTAAACTTAAAAATTTAATTTTTCAAAAAAGCCTATCGCATCATGCTTTAACTTTATTTTAGAAAATATTTGAAAACACATATGTTTTCGTTAAATTCAAACATATTATTATTTTTTCATATTATCGCAGCAACTAATTTACGTGGCGAAAGATAGACGCAACGATGGAGTTTCAGGAATCAGAATTGTTCTGTCGTATTAATGTGAACACCTTTCCCGTGTTAAGATAGTCAACCACATGTTCCAATGTTTTAATCACATGTCGCCTCGAAATAATATTAATACATATTTGTTTTTTTTTTTGTATTGATGCATATTTCATAAATATATGTATGTATGTATTTGTGAAATGTTATTAAAAAATTATGAAATAATAAAAAAAAGTACTTTCTCAAATGAGAAAAAAAAATAAATAAAAGGGAGTTGAAAATTTTGTGCATTTACATAGCTTGAGCAACATACATATTTCGTTTAAAACTGTTTTTTACACATTTTTTATAAACATTTGTTTATATTCAGTGCTACACAAAAATGGAAAAATAGACTTTGGTGTTGCATATTTGCAATGACGCAGAAAATGTACAAAAGCAAAAATACATCACCATTTGCACAAAGTCCTGAACACCCCATATTTGGCTCGCACGTTCTACAATGAAAAAATTGTTTCTTGTTTATTTGTTTAACATATGTATGTAATAATACTTTCAAAGTTTTTGTGAATAATGCAGTCATGGCTTCGGTTAGCACCGTTCGTTACAAGACACACTCAGCAAATAACTTCTATCTAAAATGAGGAAAAAATTTCCACAAAAAAATGTCTTTGAATTGAGTCAAATTTCTTTCAGAGTAAAAGAGCCCCCAGGCTGCCATCATTTTTATAAAAGCTGAAATTTCGTCAGCGCAAACTTCCACTGAAGAAGTAAAAATGTTGTTCCGAAACCTAACTGTACTCGATACCTTTACCCATATAAAAGAATCGAGAAAAGTAAACGATACCAAAGTAACTCTTTAAAAAGCTCAGTAAAACTTATAAAAATTAATTCTTTACTTATTAAAGCAATTCAATCTAACTCGCAATTGCCTCATGACCACGGAAACGACGTATCTTAGTAAACCATGGCACGTTACTGCAAGACCTGCCAGGGTCTACCCTTCCCCCATGTCTTAAAAGGTGAACCGCAAATTATCTGGATGGTCGACAGGCATCGGTGCAATTTAGAAACAAAACATCAAAACCAAAAATAATTAAATAAGGGGTACCACAGGGTGGTGTCGTATCCCCGCTCTTGTTTATTTCTACATATCAAAGCTACCTTCGCCACCAGAAGGCGTTACTATCGTTTCCAACGCCGATGACTGCACAATAATGGCCACAGGCCCAGGCCGACAGATCGATTAGCTTTGCAACAGAATAAACGGCTACCTCTCCAGTTTTTTTGCCTTGCGACTAAATCTTCCGCGACCTTATTTACAACATGCACGTCCCAAATGTCGACCATTTTGAACATCCACATCGATGGCACTACGCTACCAAGTGTCCTACATCCCAAAATCTTGGGTGTGACGTTTGATCAGGATCAACATTTTGGTGAGCATGCAGCCGCAATTGTACCGAAAATCCAGAGCCGTAATAAAATCCTCAAATCTCTTGCTGGCAGTACTTGGGGGAAAAGACAAAGAAACGCTCATTACCACTTACAAAGCAATTGGCCAGCCGATTACATGCTACGCGTCCCCTATATGGTCGCCAAGCCTAAAAACTACTCACTGGAAGAAGCTACAGGTCTGCCAAGATACTGCTCTCAGAACCGCTACGGGCTGTCTTCATATGTCCCCAGAACACCATCTACATAATGAGGCGAGAATACTCCGGGAGAGAAATGAGATGCTAACCAAGCAGTTCCTGTTGAATACCCAGAAACCTGGGCATCCCAACAGACATCTGATTGATGAGCCAACACCGCCCAGGGGCTTAAGGAGTCATCTCCGTAAGCACTATGAGGAAATACGGCACCTGAGAACTCAGCCGTATGAAGCAAAAAAACACAAGCAGGTCCTCAGTGAACTCCACAAACAGGCGTCGGACCTTTTTGCCAGGAATTGCCCGGTGAATCCAGTACTCAAAGAACAGTACCCAAAACTTGCTGAAGATGAACGCATATTCCCCAGGGAAACGCGAGTTACTCTAGCCCAACTTCCGTATGGATACTGTAACAGGTTAAACTCTTACCTATCCAGAATCAACCCCGACATAAAAAATATATGCTCTGTTTGCAATCCCTGCAAAAATCGTTGGATCATGTGGTCCACTGGAGAATTTACCATTATACTCCACTGTAATGCAGCAATGGACCAACTCATGTTTCTACACGAACACATTGTAAGCCGATCATTGCTCGTTTTTAACGATTGTAATCACTACACGATGTTTATTGGACTGTGGGTACTCCATGGATTACTCTGATGTAATGCGAAGCTGGCGTATATGGTCCAGTCCTAGGACATCGCAATGTTAATTGGACCATATTTTTTGTATGACTTGTGGTTAATTTTGAAGTACTCGGTTGGTCCATAGCGAGTACTCCATACATGCATGCATGGAGTACTCGCGATTTTTGCAGGGACCATGCAAAAATCGTTGGATCATGTGGTCCACTGGAGTACTTACCATCATACTCCACTCCGGCGCCCGTTTTTGTAAGAACAGGAATTTTGTACAACGAAAATTGTCTAGGCGGTTAAGCGCCAATTAATAATGATGATTTCTTCTAAATATTACCAAATGCTGGCTCTTTTCCGGAAGTCAATTTATGACCGGAATGTAATATTCTTTTTAAACCATTTTTATATAAGAGCTCAAAATCATTACAAAAGTACAGGAGGCGTTATTTGCCTTGAGTAATCGATACTTAGAATCTGTGCCCACTTACTTGATACCCAAAAAGGTACTTGTACGAGGATATCCGCCCAATCTCATTGGGATGTCTACGGGGCAAGCTTCAAGGGATGCACCCTTTTAAGCTAGTTCATCCGCTTTTCCATTCCCATCTATTCCCATATGCTCTGGGATCCAATATAGATGTATGCTTCTCCTTGTTTCGATTCCTCCAGGGATTCCTAACAATCGAACACTTTGATGCTGTCAATATAAAAGTTGACACGGCTGTAGTTTAAGCTATTTTCTTTCAGTGTTTCTATTGCTTTGGTTACGGGTACTATTTCCGCCTGAAAAACGCTACAGGTATCTAGCAGCTTGTAGGATCTGTTTATTTCCGGATCAGCACAGTCTACTGAAGAATATAATACTTAATTCTAAGCAATGAAAGCCTGCATACGCCCTAAAATTTTTTGAGGTACGTTCTTTTTGTGTGGCTGTCCACCAAACAAGGACTCCATAGCATAGGATAGGCCTTACAATTGTTGTAAATACCCAATTAGAGAGAGAGAGGATGATAAACCCCACTTACACCCTAGCATTCTTTTACATACATAAGGTGCTGTCAAGGCCTTCTTACCTCTCTCCTCCACGTTAAGCTTCCACGACAACTTACTGTCAAGAAAGATTCCTAGATATTTTGTGCAAGGTTTCTCTTGCTGGGTCGCCCCTCCTAACTTAAGTCGGTCCAATTTTAGACCTTTTACCTCTTAGTAAACAAGACCATATCCGCCTTCTCTGCGGTGGCTGTCAAACCGAGATTAGATGCCCATGTATGTATATCCCGAAACGCCTGATCCATCAAAGAGCTAATCTTTGGAAGGCACTTTTCATCTGGTTATGGCTGGATGTTATTCAACGTAGTTAAACCATCCGTGATCGCTCGTTTAGAGACGTTGCTGAAAGCCCCGGTAATGTCTAAGAATACTACTAAGGCATACTCTTTATATTCCAGGGCTTTCTCTATGTTTATTATCACCCTATGCAGTGCATGTTGTGTTGTGAAGAGCATTTTTTCATCCATTGGACTTTATGTACACATCTTTCAGGTTATGGGCCTGTAGTCTTTGGGATACATTTAACCGATATTTCATACCTTTGGTAAGAAAGCTACACGAGCAGGTCTCCAAGGGTGCGGTTTGTGATTCAGTCTTATGCACATTTGGTCTGCCTTTCTTCTGAACGTTCCTAGAGGGCAAGCTCTGCTATACGCAGTCATAATCGTCTTTTTTAGGAAATCATTGGACTTCTCCAGTTCCTCCATAGTGGCAACCTCTTTCGGCTGTCCCAGGTTTGTTTCTGCATGTTTCTGAAGTTTCGTCCAATTCTTTTACCTGGGGTTCTAAAAGTTTCTCGCTTCTCTGCCCTCTTTAGGCGGGTTCTGAAGCTGAATACGCATGGTCGGAGCAGGATTGTCTAGTAAGAACCATCCTATCAAACCTTGATATATCACGTTCAGAGCTCAATGTAATATCAAGAACATTGCTGAATGTTGGACCAAGATATGTAGGGACACTTCATCTGCAAATTGGTTTGCAGAATGTAACAAAATAAGGATTCGCCTATCTCATTCGTATCTCCTTTTCCCCACGCACTGTCGTGCGACTTTGCATCCGCCACTATGATCAACCGCCCTTTGCGCCCTTGCTTCTGTACTACCCACTCGCACTCCACCTGGAGGTGCCTGAGCAGTATAGGCCATATGGCAGGATAAACGCCTGCCTGTTCTTCTCTCTCTGAGGTCCTCAGTAGTGTAATTAGGTAGCATATATGAATGCAGCTGTTTCCTTCCATGACTGCAGGTCGCACCCTTCCTTCCGTTTGTGCGTAGTAAACGCCAAATGTGCGCGCTGAGGCAAGAAACCATTCCTCCCGATGAGAGCCATTGCTGCTGGATCAGCGCCTCGTTAAACGAACTCAAGGATTAGGAGGAGTTCGCTGAACGCCACTTTAATGTATTGAAGATATATCTGTAGGACTCGCAGCACCATTAGGCTGTTTTTCCCCTCCAACGCATTCGTCGTGACGTCTACGTCCTCCTCTGGGCCTTTGGGCTTCCCTGCAAAAATCGCGAGTACTGCATGCATGATTGTGGACTGGACCATATACTCCAGCTCCGTATTACATCAGAGTAATCCATGGAGTACTACCCACTTACACTCCACCTGGAGGTGCCTGAGCAGTATAGGCCATATGGCAGGATAAACGCCTGCCTGTTCTTCTCTCTCTGAGAGGTCCTCAGTAGTGTAATTAGGTAGCATATATGAATGCAGCTGTTTCCTTCCATGACTGCAGCTCGCACCCTTCCTTCCGTTTGTGCGTAGTAAACGCCAAATGTGCGCGCTGAGGCAAGAAACCATTCCTCCCGATGAGAGCCATTGCTGCTGGATCAGCGCCTCGTTAAACGAACTCAAGGATTAGGAGGAGTTCGCTGAACGCCACTTTAATGTATTGAAGATATATCTGTAGGACTCGCAGCACCATTAGGCTGTTTTCCCCTCCAACGCATTCGTCGTGATGTCTACGTCCTCCTCTGGGCCTTTGGGCTTCCCTGCAAAAATCGCGTGTACTGCATGCATGATTGTGGACTGGACCATATACTCCAGCTCCGTATTACATCAGAGTAATCCATGGAGTACCCACAGTCAAATAAGCATCGTGTGGTTCGTGTAGAAACATGAGTTGGCCCATTGCTGCATTACAGTGGAGTATAATGGTAAGTACTCCAGCGGACCACATGATCCAACGATTTTTGCAGGGTTAAAGCTTTCAAGGTCCTCTTCAGCATCTCCCGCTTCTTTCAAATTACGATTGATATCCTCGGGACTCCTTTTATGACTTCGCCCTCTTCTAGCGTGTTAGGATTTTTATCCTAGGGACTTCGTTTTCTAAGTCGCAGATAAAATTTGTCTGTAACCAAGGACATTTTTCCCAGCTGCGAATACAATATATCCTCCGCTTGCTTGTTTATTTGGAAGATGTAGAACTGGCCCTCCTTCGCAAGCCGAGATACAAGAAGCACCGTCCACGTCAGTATATTCGAATTCTTGCTCTCGGAAGTTGCGGCGTATCCTCCGACTTTATCGCCCATGGTATCCATACTTTAACTTTTGGTCCTGTGAGGTTCTGTGCTTTATCCACCACCTGAAACCGCGCGTCGTGCCTTGCCTTTGGAGGTTTGGAACCACTTCCTCCAGTCACCGCAAACACGCGATGTTGTCGCACGCTATCATCTTCACACCATTGAAACATTCATTGACTCTCTCTCCATTCACTACTCTCGCTCTCCGAGTCCGACACATCGCTTACTGTATTTCTGCCTACCTTGGCTTGCGACTCAGTCCTCCCTTTCTCATCTTCCTTATTAAAATAAGATATTGAGTCGTTCATCTTGGTCATACGACCACCGGAGAAGGTGGGCTCAGCGGTCCAGTATTAAATATGGGGAGAGAACCATCCGTTGCAGCAGCGCTCCTTACTGTGGTAAGACCATCAATACTTCCAGATGTGGCCCGATATCGGAAAGTCTCCGTTGGAATAAATCCGAATATATGCCCTGACACAAATCGTGGCAGTCTGCATAACACCCTGTGCTAGAGGGCTGGCAGTTCTTGGTCACCGACATACCGCCGCCCTCCTATGAGACGAAACAACGTAGATGCCAGCCCTAAACCGCTCAGCCTCATAGTTCGGCTAAGCCCTCACACCAACGACAAGGGACCTACACTAGTGAGGGCAGATAACTGTAAATCATATGGAACTAGTTACTTTTAGCCGATAGACGATAAAATTATCTGAACATTGCTAGCAGGGCTCGTTCTTCCCTTTATGGGGACTTCCAATAATTGAAAAGCTTGAAAAAATATGTACATAGCTCAAGTGTACTTAGTTAACATTAAATAAAGAGAACGAAAATCGACACTGCTGATGGCACAACGCCGAAACCGGTTTGTCTCAAAACCAAATTTGACAAGGGATGACGGAAAATCGTTCCAATATACATCATTTATCCACCCTGTCGGAAAATCAACCAAACAAGATAAGTCATTTAAATTTCTGTCCTTTCCTTGGGGAAAAAATCGACTGCGCCTAGAGTGAAAATTAAAATGGCCTGATACCACAAGCCTTTTGGCCATATGAAATAAGCCTTATGTAAAGTTCTCTAGTACTCCATACAGTACATACTCCAATTTCACACGCAACGCCTGGTTTTACATGCATACATATGTCCCCCATATAGCATAATGCTGACAAAGACTACTCTAACGCTTACACTTTCACCTTACGTTTATGTTCAAGATTCTCCCTTACCATGAGCAAAGATGTTTACACAACAAAAATATATGTTTTTAGACAATTTTTCAATTTATCTTTAATATTAGCGATATTGATGGTGTCCGCAATGGAGCACGTTTAGAGCCGCGAGTAATAGCTAAAGCTCCAGAAGGTGAAGGTTGTCCTCGTTGTGGTGGTTACGTATATGCAGCTGAACAGATGTTGGCACGTGGCAGAGTAAGTTTAGTGTATTAATAATTTGAATATGATTACTTACATATCCATATGTACATATTCGATGCCCTACAAATCTCCACGCTCTAATACCCACATACATATGTATGTATGTATTTAGCCGTTGGTGTTATGGAGAAAGCTAAAAAAAGCAATAGTAAGGAAATATGAAGTATGTATTCCGCTGTAAGTAGTTAACAATAACTACAGCTATCAAGGGTGCCACAGGTATTTCCCGAGTTTCGATACGATAATATATCACAGCGATACTTTTTCCATTTGATATCGATATTTTATACTCGATGCTTTTGTGGCGATGCTTTTTGGCATCGTGTATTTCGACCTCAGTATCGTATCGAATTTTCGATAAAAAGTGGAAATGTTCAACTGTGATATTCACGAAAGCCTGCTTATCTGGATATGGTAAGTTGGAATTTTGTTAAAATTCCCATGATCAATTCCCGTGGCACGACAACAAAACTCCTCCTTTAAATTTTTAAATAACTAGATGACCCTGCAACAGTTCCTGGCAAGCACCCGCTCTACATGAAAATATCACAAAGTATATTGACTCAAGAATTTGGGAGTAAAACTAACCTTCCGTTGGAAATATCTTTTATAAATTTATAACGATACTTTTAGCTGTACTTGAAGAACGATACCTGTAATGAGTACCGTACCGATGTCGTGTGGCTAGGCACAGCTGTAATACCTGGAAGCAAGAATTAAGTTAGGTCCTAGAAAACGTTCAGTTTGTTGCTGTTCTGTTTGGTCGTGAACCAAATTCTTGTAACACTAACATTCAGTCTAAATTACTATTTATTACATCCCACTCGTAGCTATCTCAGAAAACTGAGCGACTGAATTAAGCAATACCCACCAATCAAGAAAACCCAATCAACAATAACTAGATAAAAGATTTGAAAAAATCATACAAATAAATTCAGTTCATATCGCCTTGAGATACGACTTTATTAACGACTTCGCTGAGATACGCCCTTATTAACTGAATGTCTGAGATGCGTCGTTTTTAACGAAACTTTTAAGTTACGACCTTTCTATGATGATAGAATTCTATGATCAAACATTATTCATGTAAACCAGTGGTGCACATTGCCGGCAGAGCTTCGAATACAAATGCAACTTTTGTTGTAGTAGTACGTGTATACATGAAGAACGTTTCAGTGAGCTGAAATTATTCATCTTTTAAGATTATTAGTGGACTAACCAAAAAATTAGTCTTAGTGCGTTTGCAAACAAAGAATATCAAGCACTTACATATATCCACTAACACACATTTACATAGTCATGCTTCGTAAAATGAATAACCGCTCATAAACCACGAAGCAGTTCAGTACCCAATAGACTTATTGAGCAAGAACGTCAACTGTGTTATACGAAAACACTAATTGGAATAAGTAAGACTAACAGTGCAATAAAATGAATTATTCAGTCTTCTGACGCTAGCAACACAACGATGTACACGAAACTAAACTGAATACAGCGCCAAAGTAAAACCGATGATAAACGAAGTATAAAATGTATTACACACGAAATCAAAGTGCTACTGAGTTAAAGCGACAATGACACCTGTTTATACTCAACAATGTCGTATATGTATGAGACATATGTGTTACGGGGCACTCGTACGTATTTTCTATTTTATGTGCTAATCACTCATAGTATTTGTCTGTACTTGACTAAGTACACATTTAGACATAATTTTTTTCTCATGACTAAGTGCACTAATTTTATTAGTACTCAAAGCAGATCTCTGGAACGTTTGTTTATAGGATTCACACATACGATGTTTAGTGCTTGAAGTATAAGCTGAAAGTAATTGAATGCTTGCTTTACTGCAGTGGTCCCCAAAATCAAAACTGTGGCTGTGTGAGTGAAACTAAAATCATCTTAATGGTAGTGGTTTAGTTGTTGATGAAAAATACTCCGCTTGTTCAGCGACAACTAAAGATGAAAGAGAATAATAACACGTGTGAAGTAGCGCCAGTAATTATTTCACTAAATGAAGACCGCTGCTTTACTATATGTCTGTCGCTGCGCCAGCAAGGCATGTAGTCATGGCGGAACCAGTAACGGATGACTGCCGGAAATCAGCTGATTGATACTTTTTTAATATCATTTCGGAGCAGTACGCTTTAGACCATGGCGGAACGATACAAGGTGGCAGCATAGGACAGCTGATTATAAATTCTTTATTTGATTTGATACATCAACTTCCGGCGCAGTACGCTTTAAGCTTGAGTCATTGGTGCCGTTTGTCGTATCGCTGTAGTCGTATCAGCTGTTTATCGTTACGACGGTAAACCAAATCCCAATGGGTTGGCTACTATAAGGTTACGACCTTAGCGGCACCAATAATCGATTGCATTGATTCTCATAAGGTTGGTCGAATCAGCTGTTAAAAGGTTACCCATACGGTTATCGATAAAGCACCAATGTCTCCAGCCATAGTCCATCGATTTACAAAAACAAAGTATATGGAACTTTTATTATGTTTGTATGACCGGGCTGACCGTGCTGCCACCTTGTATGGTTCCGCCATAACATGTAGGTGATCATCAAATGGCTTTTCCGAAGCTCTACGAGTGAACTTTGTTATTTCCCACATTGTAGTTTAGAGGAGAGTTAAGTAAATGCAACGACGTTGTTTCGTAAATTTAAAACTTATGAAATTACTTAAAACTGTGATCAAGATTTATGAGATTTTTATGACATTTCGCAAACAATTTACGCAGCTTAGCATAGCTCACAGAGTTTATCAATTTTAAATCTTTTATTTCGAGATATATCAGTGTCGATACTACTCTGAATGCTCCAGCAGTAATCAGCTAACATATGCGCGATCCAGCGTCCTTGATATCGCTTTCCGCATAGTGCGGAGGTCCTGGTGAAAACGCGCCTCGCCCTGCTTTTCACTAAGATCGCTTAAACGGTACAGATGGCTATGAGGAAAGTGCATCTTGATACTCATGTTTATATCCATATGGTGGAAGTGTATGCTCAGAGAAGTTAGGTAACTTCCTGTTTCCTAAAAAGTTCTTTACAACCCAATCGAACTCGTCCTATGCAGATTTTTCAGGTGCTATAATTCTAGAACATCAAACCTGATTTGTTGATTTTACAACCTTCATTTCAGTGTAGCCGATAGGGGCGCTCTTATATACGTATTTAGAAAAACGTCAGTGCATGTGCTGAAAAAATAGTACCTCACTAGGACGACCTTATTTGCAGAGTTTGATAAAGATTGTAATCCATGCATTGCCATTCCTGGACTAACATTCTTGGGTTTCAGCCTTTATTTTTTTTTTTTTTTTTGAATAATTAGTAATTTTGTTTAGTCATTACTCCTTTTTGTTAGTCCGGACTATTTATTTCTTTTTGCATTACTCATATTTAATAATAAAAAAGTTTAAAAGCATTCCTTTATGGAAAAACAAAATTCAAAAGCATTCCGCAAGTAAACAAAACAATAGCAAAAGTAATGGAAATCAAAGCGAAATGCGTTCCTCCGTGTATTCTACCGTCCTAAAAAAGAATGTGGTATCTACATTCTTACTGAAACTATTGAACTTTACTTGTCTTTTTTTGTAACTTTCCAACATATGCCGTTTTATTCTTGATAATAAATATAATAAAAATAAGTATTTTGGGATAATTTGGATGTAATCTTTCTATTTATGCCAAAACGGAAATTGACGCCTTTGTAAAAACTAGTCATCGAAAAAAAAATGCAGATACCCACATTCATTATTAGGCACTATTGTAGTGCAATAACTAAATGCGATCCATGGAATAACAAGTAAAGGTGTCTAAGCTCGGGCGTAACCGAACATTATATACTCAGCGTGAGCTTCAATTGTACATTTCATTTCAGATAAATTACTTTTCCACATAACACGTGGCACCGCCCGTTTAAAAAAAAAATGTCTCCCCATTTCCTCTTACAATAAAACTTGATAAGTGAAATATCACTAATTCAAAACTAGTTTTTGCTAAGTTATAGCTTATTATTCTAGTCTACGACCCTTATAAAAATCTTTTATATAAAATTGGGCATGGTCTTTAACCGATCTCGTTCATTTTTTCTAGAAATATTTTCTGCTATAAGGAAATTATGTGTACACAATTTCATTACGATATGTTAATTTTTCTTCGAGTTATGGCTCCCGAAACATAGAAAATTGCTTAGTCATAAAAGGGGCGGTGCCACGCCCATTTTAAAAAATTTGAAAAATTTCCTATTTATTGTTTTAAATCCATTGGGAAATGAAATACCAGTGATATAAAGCTCTTTTTTGCAAAGATATAGCTTATTTTCTTCGTGCACGACCCTTTTAAAAATCTTTTATATAAAAGTGGGCGTGGTCGTTAACCGATTTCGTTAATTTTTCTTTATTTATTTATTTTTTTTTTTATTTATTCCTTATAGTAAAGGCAACCTCTCTGCCGAATTTTGTTACGATAGGTTTAACGATTTTTGATTTATGTTTAATAATATTTGTAAAATTGATTTTATCACAAGTGGGCGGTGCCGCGCCCATTTTAAAAAATATTTTCAAATTTTTATCAAGAGTCTCAATATCAGTCCACAAGGCAAATTTCAACATTCTAGGGGTATTATTTACTAAATAATCAGGTTTTTTGTGTTTCCCAAAATGTTATATATATAAAAAGTGGACGTGGTTATCATCCGGTTTCGCTCATTTTCAATACCAATCTATTCTGGGTCCAGATAAGCTCGCATACCAAATTTGGTGAAGATACCTCAATATTTACTCAATATCGTGTTAATGGACAGACGGACGGACATGGCTCAATCAAATTTGTATGACGATTTTTATATATGGAAGTCTATATCTATCTCGATTCCTTTAAACCTGTAGAACCAACCGTTATCCAATCAAAGTTAATTTACTCTGTGTGCAAAGCACGCTGAGTATAAAAAAGGAGGTATAAAAAAGGAATAATTAGTCCGGAATGCAAAAAAATATTGACTGAACATTTTTATTCATTATTCTGGACTAACAAAAAAGTATTACAGTGCACTGGGGTCGCAATCAACGGAATAATTATTCTAAAAGGAATGCATTCCTTAATAAATCTGCCTGTTTGTATGTCAAATGTTTGTTTTTCGTTTCCCTTAGAGGAGTTCTTTTGCTGTAGTGTGGTGCAATAAAAAAAAAAAAAAATAATTATTCAACGAAAAATGTATTTCATAGTTTAATTTAATTTTTTTAACGTTGATATAGGGGTATCATAGAAGATGTTTTAAGTGTTTACTTTGCAACAGAACACTGGATTCTACTATGCATTGCGACGGTCCAGATAAAGATATTTACTGCAGAGGTACAAAATATTAAATAAAATTTTACATGTTGTCATATATACAAGTGTTATTTGTGCCTCCATCAAGTTTGACCATGTTTTATTCGTTTTCCAGTTTGTTTTACCAATATTTTAAAACTTAATAATTTTGAATTGGTATTTTCAACACAATTTGTCTGATAGTTAACTAATTAAAACTTCACAAATCAAACATATATACTATATGTGTACATTAGACTGGGTCGATTTATTAACCGATATCGCGCCATCGATTTTTCGATAGGATTTGGGCTCAGGAAAATAAAAGTTCCACTACGCATACCCCAAAAAATTATTTTCGAGCCTGCGAAATTTCATTTTTTTACTTTTTTATACTTTGATTTTTACTAAAAAAATTTTCATTTGATTGTACAATTTTCAAAAAATTGTTATCGACAACGTTTTTAGCGGATATTTTTGGGTCGGACAGGGTATACGTATGAAAATTTTTGTAGTAGGTCATGAAAAAAACCTTAAAAATCAAGGTCGAAAAAAAGTCAAAAAAATGAAATTTCGCAGGCTCAAAAATTATTTTTTTAGGTATGCGTAGTGGTAATTTTTTTCCTAAGCCCAAATCCTATCGAAAAATAGATGGCGCGATATCGGTTAACTTTCGTCCATACAAATCGACCGACCCTAATGTACATATGTAAATCGTATGAAAAAAAACAAATTAGACGATTAAGTAGAAACTTAAATTTACTTATAGCTTTTGACGTAACCTTCAATGTGTCAAAAAATCTATACCTAAATTTTAGTTGCCACTTAATTTTGACTACACCCATTTATGTATGTATGTATAACAATTTATTAGTTTATAGGAAATTAGTTCATCATGTATGTATGTATGTATGTATGTATAAAAATAAATGTGTTTGTGTTATTAACTTTATACTCGTAAATTATCCATCCAACAGCCATGGCACAAGGAGTGTTTTAAATGTGGACACTGTTCTAAAGGCCTAGATTCCATCCTTTGCTGCGAAGGCCCGGACAGAAATATTTACTGCAAAGGTAAGTAGTTAGAATAATAAGCGAAATATAAACTCAACGATTGCTATTCTATGTTAGCTTAGGTTGAATTTGCCGGTCCAAATACTAGAAGCTTTCTAGAACCTTACCACTCGCTGCTCCTACATCTGACAGCTGTATCACTCCTAATAGCTAAAGTATTTGTTTGCCTGGCAAACGTAGCAAAAATCGTGCTCGAACGCTTCCTCCTCCAACCCGCACTTCCACATCTGCTATCACTGACCAGGCCTAATTCAAAGGCATATGACGCCAGAAGGCAGTGTTCAGTCAGAATATCCGTCATGAGTCTACAGTCTTCTCTTCTTAATGATAGGAGTAAATTTTACAGTGGCGGCCGCCGTGGTGTGATGGTAGCGTGCTCCGCCATCCACACCGAAGATCCTTGGTTCATGCCCCGGAAAAAGTAACACCAGAATTTTAGAAACTAGTTTTTTCAATTTGAAGGAAAATGTTCTAAGCGGGGTCGCCCCTCGGCAGTGTTTGGCAAGCACTCCGAGCATATTTCTGCCATGAAAAGCTCTCAGTGAAAACTCATCTGCCTTGCAGATGCCGTTCGCAGTCGGCATAAAACAAGTAGGTCCCGTCCCGCCAATTTGTAGGAAAAATCAAGAGGGACACGACGCAAATTGGAAGGGAAGCTCGGACCGGCCAAAGATCTCTTCGGAGACTATCGCGCCTTACATTTATGTTTAACTTTTACAGCGATCTGGTAGCTATTAAGGTCTGTTTATTTCCTCCTCAGCACACTATACCACACACACCCTACTCTTTCTATTTATTTGGAACCATCGGTGTACAGTGTATCGCCTCGTCCGCCATTTGGGCACCCATGCGCCAAACATCCACCTCTATTGTGGCTGTAAGAGCCCTTTTTCCGCGCAGATACGGATTCAGGTAATCTGTTCGTCTTGTAATTGATGGCGCTATACTACTATGGCCGTAATGCCTGGACTCAAGCTGCCCCGAGCCACTGAGCCTCGTTCCAGTTGTCAACGCTATGTTCTCTGCCACCAGGTCTATGGTTGGAATGTGCAGAATGGCATATAGTGCAGCCGTCGGCATTGTTTTCGGGGCTCCCGTAATGCTAAGCCATGATAGCCTGCATACCCCCTTTAATTTTTTGAGGTAGGTTTTTTTTATGTGGCTGTCCACCAAACAAGGACTACATAGTATGAATTGGCTTTATAATCGCTGTAAATAAGCAATGAGAGAGATAGTGCCGTCGAGGCCTTCTTCACTATCTCATCAAAGGCCTGGTCCAATTTGGGACCTTGTATCTCTTAGGACTGCTATTCTAAATTGATTTGCAATTAAAATCAGGCCTTCAAAACGTTGGGCGATTGAATTTCGAATTTCGTCTACCTCAATACAATTTGATTATTTTACGTGACTTAATTGAATACAATTGCTTTAGTTAATATTTTATTGTACAAACTACAATCATCAATTACATTCACTTGTAAACATATTCGCCAGCAATCAATTATGAAATATAATCAAAAACTGTAATGGCAATCACAGTTTGTTTTTTCAACCATTTATTTCTGTAAACGATTTTGTATTTTGGCATTGATTGCAATTTTAGTTTTTGTGCAATACCTATGCAAGCATATATGCATGTTTTTACATCTGTGTGCGATATTAAATCCTTATATGTACCTCTGTTTGTGTGTATATTGTTGTCCTGATTAGCTTGTTATGCGAAAAAGTTCGGACCCAAAGGTTATGGATATGGTCAAGGCGGTGGAGCTCTGCAATCTGATTGCTATGAAAATGGGTAAGTTCCTAAATCACAAATTTTCCTTTATTTCAATTATTTGGTTACAAACATATCTGTGAAAAATTAATAACAACCACTAAATCCGATTTAAGAGTTGGGTATGCTTTGGACTTGAGTTTATTAGTTTGTGGGAGTGCAATTTCAATGATTCAATCGCCCTCAGGCTTGAGATGAAGTTAAAATTTAGGCAGCTAGGCGTTTAATTCTTTCCTTATGGGGATGTCAAAGAGAAGCAACGTGACCAATGTATTTATGTAAGTCCGGCATTGAAGCAAGCAGTGTGACGGCATTAAAATTTCACAAAATGCTTATTGCATTGGGAAAATGAAAGTCATTTCAATATTGAATATGCAAAATATATTATTAGTTTGGTGTAGTTTGTTTAAGCTAAAGTTCTTGAAGTGGTTGAAATGTAACCACCAAAGACAGGCCTTTACTTTTGCTTTCTTTTTCTTCCTCTCATCTCCTTTTCTTTCCTTTCCATTCATTTCCCTTTTCTTCAGGTCTTGTCATATTTGGTTTTGAGACAAACCGGCTTCGTTCGAAAAACTACAATGAATATGACACAACGCTGAAACCGGGTAATCTTTAAACCAAATTGGGCAAGATGTGACGGAAAATCGTTCCAATATACATTAATTGCACTGCGGAACAAATTTCCACTTTTCAAAAATTTCCAAGGAAATTTTTATCACATTAGATGTAATTTTATGTGCTGATTTCATAAATCATTTTACCTTTTTGGAACAGCTCTAGTTTTCGAGATATTTATTCGACTACCCGAAAACATATCCCACAGGAGTAGAAAAGTGCAAAGACAAAAAATGCAACAATTTGCAAAAGCAAACTTCAATTTTTTAATACTTCATTTATTATTTGCCTTTGTTCTTTCATTTTAAACTATTGGTTTTTGTATTTGTTGTGTATTTGTTGGTTTATTTAACGAAAATTAAAAAAACTACAAGAATGTCAATAAGAAGGACTTAGCGAAAGTGATCGACATTATTTTGTTTTTGTTCTTTAACTTTCGTTAAATTAAATAAAAATGGTTAATATCCTTTTAGGACAACAAGCAGGTTTCCGTGTTTCATATGTATGTGGGATAGCCGTGACGTGTGGCCATTGAGAGAGGTACCCCAAATGTGATAAATCCACCCTTGGTAAACCGTGATAGCATTATTATTACCACCGCTTCATATTAAACTCGGTATAATGAAACAGTTCGTTAAAGCGCTAAGAAAAGATGGTCAATGTTTTGCTTACTTATCAAAAAAATTCCCTGGGTAAAAAAATTAAAAGCAGGTATTTTCGATGGCCCCCAGATAAGACAGCTGATCAAAGGCTAAGATTTTATTGGGTCGATGAACGAGCTTGAAAGAAGTACTTGGAAATCTTTCGTTTTGGTAGTGCAAAATTTCCTTGGAAATCAAAAATCTGCGAATTATGAGCAATTGGTGAACGATATGCTGTGCAATATGGAAGATCTAGGCGTGAACATGAGCATTAAGATTCATTATTTGCATAACTATTTAAATCGGCTTCCTAAGAATCTTGGAGATTATAGTGAAGAGCAGGGTGAAAGATTTCACCAGGATATTCGTATTATGGAAGAGTAATACCAAGGAAGATGGGACACGTATATGATGGCCGATTACTGCTGGAGTCTTTGTCGGGATCTTAAACAATACCCACATGCAAGAAAGTCTTATAAAATGCAATTTTGTGCTGTTACGCGGTAAATCATTAAAATTAAGTATGTAAAAAGTCTCATTTTTGTAAGAATTCAACACCTATACGAAAATTAAAAACTAGAGCTGTTAGAAAGAAACAAATCAAATTTTCGTAATCAGCACCCTTAAATTGACTTAAAACGACTAAAAAAAAGTGTGGAAAATTTTTCACTGTTGACCAGTGTTATCCACTCTGTCGGAAAACAAAAAATATTTTAATTTTATCTTGGTCTTTTTCCTTTTCTTATCTTCCCTTTATTTTACTTCCCTTTCATTTCCTACACTTTCGCTTGCTTTTCTTCTCTTTTCTTTTCGTTTCTTTTCTTTTATTTTATTTTCTTTTTTTCTGTAATTTCCTTCTTTTTGCTTTATTTGTTTTAATAAACTAACAAAGTAGTATACAAAATTGTTGCAACCAACAAAACAAATAAATTGAACTCCAACTTAAATTGATCGTATGTTGTTGTAAACACTTTGAATATCAGCAAAGAAATTTACATACTTTCTCATATTTGCTGATTCTCGCGCTATACTTCCAACAAAACCCTATGTACACACTCATCGTTCATTTGATCGAGAGTTTAAATCTGAGTACAACAACATCAACATCCGTGGTGTGAGTGATCTCCAATTGATCTCTTTTGTCATTGTACATTTGGGCATAATTGTTCCCCTATAGTCCCTTTTGGGTACAGTTGGGATTAGTCAGTAAGATATCTATGAGAAATATTAAAAAAACAGGAACGAAGTAAAATAAAAAAAATTATAGGTGATTGAATCGAATTATTTAAGAAAAATGCGGAGCCCTATACCGAACCTAAATTACTAGGACTTAACGACTACGCCGGAGTTGAGGTTAAATTTTCGGAGAATATTTTTATTCCATTTAGAAAAGCTGTTCCGCCCGCTCAAATAGATTTTGTGGCTTCGAAAACCCTTCGATCATGTTTCTGTCATGAAAAATGCGTTTGGGTCCTATTTAAGTTCTTATAGAACCGAAAAGGGACTAGTCTTCTTATGTTCCCATATGGGTGGAAAGGGGAGTGGTCTTATCGCTTCCTTTCGGGTATAAATGGGTACAGTTAGTCTCTTCATAGGACATGCTCAAACATCAAAACTGGCATTGGTCGCATACTCCTTTGCGACTCATCCCGAATTCATCCTAGACTAATCGCATTTTTTGCAGGGAGTTTAAATCCGAGGTTGACATTTGTAGTAGTGTTAGATTTAAATTGATATGTATGTACATAAGCGCTATATTTAATTTTTCCTATATACCCTGTACTGCTCCTTGAGAGACCTAGCGATACGTATATACATATGTCCGTAAAAAAAAGCCCAAGTTTTTCAACTTGCCTATTTATATATAGATGATTATAAAATAGTTTATTGTTTATGCAGATGTTTAAATACCGTCGGAGGAAAGTTGGATAGGAAAGAAAATTTCACAAATTGACTGATATGGATATGTTAACATTTTTACCTGGATCAACTTAAATTTTTGCTACATATATATGTACATATATGTCTTTGTAGTTTCACATTTTGTATATGTATGTGTGTGCATGCGAATTTGTTTTTAAGCAAAATATTTGTGCCCAGTAAGTTGTTCCACTGTGACTTCTAATGTAAAAGTATAGAGTTATAAATTTATTTACATTAGTTTTGAATATTTATATATTCCTCTAAATACAGGATGTTATGCTCAGAAGTTTGGAGCCAGAGGATATGGTCACTTAGGCATTTCTTCTATGGGACTTATGTCTGACATAAGAGACCGCGAATGGCAAAGGTACTTACTTTGGTCTTTGGAAAAGCGAACATTTTTTTTTATAAAGTGATAATTACATATCAAACTGGAAAACAATTAAAAGAAAATCAATTCTAAATGGTAGATGTTTGCAAAATGATGCGTGTCATACGTCGCGGATCGAAAATCGATTGCACTCAAACTATAAATGTGGAGGTCCACACACCAAAACGTAAAATCAACAAAATTAAAACACAAATGAACTTTCAATGCAGGTCTCTTCCAGTTGCTCATTTCGTGGATTTAAAAAATACAACCAAGCCTTCATTACACTGATTTAAAACCATCAGCAAGTAAAATTGCTCACTAGTTTCAAGTAAAAGTATAAATTTCCAAATTTTTTTTTTAAGGTAACGAGCCTGAGTCGTGCGCATCTTGCGCAACCAAATATCTTATCAAATATCAACAGAAATCAGCTGTTCTATTAATTACAGCTTGCGCTGCCATCTAGCGTATAATAGCAACTGCCGTCGATCAATTAAAAGTGCTGCCATGTAGCGTACAATAGCAACTGCCGGTAATGCAGTGCAAATATTCACAATAGTCCCATAGTACAAATAGATTTCTTTGTGTGCTCACAATCGTTTATTTTAACAAATTATTGTAATAAAATAAAGCTAAACAAAATCACTACGACCAAAATTGCCCAAAACTCGCTAATAGCCAGAATCTCCATCTTTACAACTAAAAGTTTATTTATAGATTTGGATTCCAAATAAGAGCGATCATATTATGATGATGATATTGCCGAGTCTTTATATCAAACTGAAACATATCGCACAAAACGAAAATTTCTATTTTTAAATAGCTTCTGAGGGCTAAAGAGGTATATATGTAAATAAAAAAATTATCCCCTTCTGAACTTTTAAGTTACGACCTTTCTATTAGGATAGGTCGATATACTCGTGTAAAACTTTGAGAATTATGCTGAAAAATCAAACTGAAAAGCGCATAGATTGGTAACAGAATATATTGGTCGGTGAAAAAAAGCGTTATAACGATAGTTATTTTCATCTAACTCTTAATTGGAGAACAAAAGCTGCCGAACATTTTTTTAGTTCATTGACGTCATATTTTCACTAATTATATAAATAACTATTTTTGTATCGTTAATTTATGTAGTGATTTAGCACCAAAAATAGCCGATATAGATGTTGGAAAAATAAGAGCTCGACCAGGCGAGGGCTGTCCCCGTTGCGGTGGTGTTGTATTTGCTGCCGAGTTGGTGCTCTCGAAGGGTCGTGAATGGCACAGGAAATGTTTCAAATGTAGAGATTGTACAAAAACTTTAGACTCAATTATCGCATGCGATGGACCTGATAAAGAAGTTTACTGCAAGACTTGTTATGGAAAAAAATGGGGTCCACACGGCTATGGCTTTGCATGCGGATCTAGTTTTCTGCAAACAGATGGAATGACGTTAGTTACGAACATTAAATTTTATCAAACAATTTCGAAAATTATAGTACTGTTTTATATTTTAGCGAAGAACAAATTTCTTCTCAAAGACCATTTGTGTGTCCCGATACAACGTCGATAAAAGCGCCAGAGGGTGAAGGTTGTCCCCGTTGTGGTGGTGCTGTTTTTGCCGCAGAACAACAACTCTCAAAAGGCCAAATGTGGCACAAAAAGTGTTATAATTGTGCCGATTGCCACCGGCCGTTGGATTCGATGATTGCTTGTGATGGCCCAGATAAGGATATTTATTGCCGCCCTTGCTATGGCAAACGTTACGGTCCCAAGGGATTCGGATACGGCCATGCACCAACATTAGTATCGACTTCTGGTGAATCAACCATTCAGTTGTAAGTATCGAAGACATGTATGTATGTATGATGTACAAATGTAAAATAAATGTAATGGCGATTTCCTATATATTAAATTAAGTATTTCCAGCTCCACCCCTTCTAACGATAATACCAATGTAAAATATCACACGTAAATTTTGGCCCCCGTTAGACACGGGTGGGGGGTGTCCCACATAAGTCAGAGCTAACATTTTTCCATTGAAACTCAAAAAATCGATAATGTTATAGTAGTCGTCATCCCGTATAAATTTTGGTCCGGAAGAGGTACCCTGCAAACCCCCACCCCCCATCCGAAGTTAATTTTACTCTATGAATACTCAAAATATTAAAATTTGAACTTTTCTCTGCGACACCCTCGAACCATTCCCAATCGGGATCAAAAATTATCAAGCGAATTCGAGTGAAAGTTAAATGCATGACATATCATCTACTATAGTATTGTTAATAATCTATAATATAAAATAATTGCCGATGATCGTTATTTTTTATTCGCAAACGAAAATGTATATTCAAGTAAACAAAAACACGACCATTACCTTCGTAACGATGTTAGAGGTCACTAGCCCGATTAGCGTATTGAACACACATATGAGCGCTGCCCCCGCCATGATATAAGAGCCGTGCTTGGCGACTTTAACGCTAGGGTGGGCAAAGAAGATGTTTTCGGCACCACAGTCGGTAAGTTCAGCCTACACAATGAAACCTCTCCTAATGAACTAAGGCTGATCGACTTCGCCGATGCTCCCAACATGGCCATATCCAGTACGAGGTACATGCATAAAAATATATATCAAGCTACATGGCTGTCACACGCAATCAGATTTACCACGTTGTGATAAATTGATGGCATGCGTTTTTGATGTGCGCACGATCCGAGGACCTAATATCGGCCCGGACCAATCTCTTGGCGCAGTCTAAGTATGCGCTCGCCTCTGCTTGGGAAAGCTAGGCGTCGAAAGGCTGCAATCGCAACAGACTGCCAATGATTTTGCAACTCGACTCTCACACCTGCTCTTCAGGAGCAGTAAGAGCATAAAAATTGGTTACCGGCGACCACGAAAAATTAATGGTACGACAGACAGTATACACATATATAATACTGATAGGTCAATTGGCACGGTGGGTCGAGCAACTACAAAGCTATAACTTTGATTGAGCATCGAAAAGGTAGTATGCAAATGCTGATGCAATGTCACGAAGACCATGTAGTTTGGAATGCAAACACTGTTCATTCCTACTACCAACCGCGGAAGCAAATATGTTCTGGTGGTTATTGGATTATTTCAGCGAGTGGCCAGAGGTATACCCAATTGCAAATCAAAAAGCGGAAACAGTAGCAGAATTGGTCATATACAATTGGGTTGCAAGGTATGGTATGGTGTACCAATGGAGTTACATTCTGACCAAGGGAGAAATTTTGAATAAGCTGTTTTCCAAGAAATGTGTAAGACGTTGGGCATTCGAAAAACACGGACAACTGCATTGCATCCTCAATCCGATGGTATGGTGGGACGATTCAATAGAACCTTGGAGGAGTACTTAAGGAAAGTAGTAGACAAGTTCCATAAAGAGTGGGATACCTGCATACCATTATTCATGATGGCATACAAAGTTGTAAAATGGATCAACGATGTAGTTTACCGCATACAAACCATTGGCAAACCACGAAGCAAAATGAAGGTGGTTCATTTGGAAAGGCTGGCAGCGTTTAGATCAGAAAATGTTTCTGATCGGGACGATCCGACTTAGGAGGAGGGCAGTGTGGCGAATTTTAGAATCACTATGTTGATAGTAAATAAAGGCACAACAGCAAGCTGCCACTCTTATGTACATGAACAAATCAATCATCATTTACACACATACATACAAAGCAACGAAGAGGTTACTCCCAAACACATGTAATCCTTAGCCGAAGTAGTTACTCACACATACACCCGCATATGGCTATAAGAAAAACATAAACTACAAATATACATGTATATAGATGGTAACCAAGCAGAAGATACAAAAGTTCTAGAAGGTGAAACGTGTAGACCTTAGGAGAAATATGCGAACGAAGCATCGGAGAGTATAAAAGCAGCGCAAGCTGAGTAATCAGTAATCGGTTTGATTTAAACACGCTATTGTGAAGTGAAGCAAAATTGTGAAGTATAATTGTACTACTCTCAAAGTAGTCTAATAAAGACCATTTGCAATACTGAATATTGGAGTTATTTATTCGACAGTTCAGCGAAACGAACGTTAGCAGAAGACGCGTAATAAACAGGATTTCCCTAAATTCGTTTTAAACGTTTTATGGTTTACAATCTTCGATTTCACGCGTTCATCAGTCTTTAGAAAAACTGGTCTGAAAGAAAAAAAAAACTGGTAAAATCAACCAATTTTTATCAATTGTAAAACGCTGATGAATTAGCATTGCACAAATTGTTGATTCTGAATTAACCGTTTTGGCAGTCAAATCAACAAAAAAAAGGTCATCAAATGTAACCCAACTCTGTTAATAAAATCATACAAATTAAAAACATTTTTTAAGAACTTTGATATTCCTTTTTGCAGGCCTTGTTCCCTGGATTTTCGGCATGGTAGGCGTAGCAGGCTACTATCATAGCCCTAATGTGTCAACTAACAATTATTAATGTCTAAAAATACCAATGAAAACTGGTAAAATAAAAGATTGGCTGTTGATATTACAGATATTTCGCTTTTAACAGAAAATTCAGTTAGACTGATTGAGGATATGTAATTTTTACAGAATACTAGCAGACCCGGGAGACGTTGTTCTGCCCTAAATTTGGCCTTTCTGCATACGTTTTAATAAGCTTTTTCCGTCTAACTTTGCCCTCCCCGCTACCCCTCTTCACTTTTTCCTGATCCTTTTATTCACTCCTCCCTCCCTCCCTCTGTCTTTTTCGCTTAACTATCTCCATATTCGTCCCATTTTATTTCTTTCTCAGTCTCCTTCTCTCTTTTCGCTTCTCTCACGTTCTTCTTCATCCCTTATGCCTGTCCCAGAGGGTGGTATGTATTTTGTTCCAATCCGAGTCCCAGTCCCACTCCGAGTCTCAGTCCCAGTCCTAGTCCTAATCCCAGGCCCAGTCCGTCTCTGGGCTACTTCCCGGAAAAAAGGATTGTAACTACTAATATAGGCAAATTTATATACCAAATTTCAGCAAATCGAATAGGACGTATGTAAATAGGTACATATGTGGGTATTATTAATTCATGTGTTTAATTCGGCTTCGCGTGCATATTTATAGTTTTGCCAGGTAGATGCGACTAAATCGAATATCATAATGAAAATTACTTTAAAGCTGGCATCCTTATTACACACACATTCTAGGGGTATCCGCATCCACGTTTTGGCCTATATATCGAGACCCTAGTCACCAATAGGTATGAAGACTACCCTTAAAGCACTCATCAACAGCTTCAGTTTGATACCTAATTTAACAACACATCCTAGTGTTACCCTGATCCACTTTTTCACTATAATATTAAAACGAAATACAGATATTCGTTTCTTTTGAAATTCGGCTTAAAAATTGCACATGGAACAACTAAAGACTTTGCTGAATTAAAAAAATGTCTTAGTACTTCTAAATCGCTTCCCCCCTCAGAAACCCCGGGTCCGGGGGTAATCCCCCCATTTCATCCCCCTCTCGCCGGGCCTTGTGGTGTGCTATACTTGATATCATTCGCTATAATATTTTTTATTGATAAACACGTTGTTTAATTAAACACCAACCAATTACACGGAAGTATATCCGCACCACCTGAAAATATGAGTGCCGGTGCGTATACGTAACATTTTATTATTACGTATAAGCATATACAAAAATTTGCAATAAAATAATATTGCAACTATAAACTGAGATATAACCTATCCTATATATCAACTTATATCAAACTACACACGGGGTGCAAAACAAATTCAAAATCGCTTCAGTAGTTTAGGAGTCCATCGCGGACAAACAATGTGACACGTGATTTTTATATATAAAGATTGTTAACTTGAGATAAAAATGTTTTCTTCTGCTCAAATGACCATTGAAGTTTGTATTCTTGACAGAAAGGTCCGTTGAACTAACCATACTGCGATAAATATAACTGAATAACTGTCAGTTCATTTCTTCTTTCGGTGTATATAATTGTTATTATAAGCACAAACTTGCTGATGCGTCAGTGAGTATTGTTCGATATCAATAATACTAGAAGGCTAGCAAGGTCAGGACTCTAAGCTCCATTCTCTTCCTTGCTTTCGTCGTGTGGGATATATTGTTGGCTTTGTAGCTTGTTGATGATTCTGTCGAAAAGAGACGAGATCCTAGTAACAGAATTTTTATTTCGATTTAATCTGGAAGGACTAGGTGACCAGCAGCAGAGTATTTAAGTTTATAAGGGGTGAGGCTAAAATTGTTTAACTGATTTATAACAAACCATCGTTTTTTTTTCATAAACTAACATATACATACAAAATATATTTTCAGTCCTGAAGGCAAACCATTTAGTGGAGCGCGTTCATCAGGAGGTTGCCCACGTTGCGGATATGCAGTCTTCGCCGCTGAACAAATGATAAGCAAAAGTAGAATTTGGCACAAACGTTGTTTCCATTGTGCTGACTGTAGGAAATCTCTAGACTCGACAAACTTAAATGATGGCCCAGATGGTGACATTTATTGCCGGGCATGTTATGGTCGAAATTTCGGACCAAAAGGTGTTGGTTTTGGACTTGGTGCAGGCACTCTTACAATGACATAAAGTACTTTTCCAAATAATATGTATAAAAATATGTATTTATGTATGTATACCCATATGTAAATATACATTAAAAAAAGAAACAAAAAAAACAACGAACACGACGAAATAGTTTTCAGTACGAAATAGGTATTAAGAAAATAATCAACGATCTTTTTTAAACGAAAACAAATATTAGTTTACATCGAGTAGGTACGAACAATTTATTTTATTTATACATATGTATTTGTACATATGTGTGTAAATTGCGATATTTTATCGATGCAACTCATTTCCAACAACTACATACTATCATCAAGTCGTATAAAGACTGCATTTTTATTAAATACTTAGTACCGTGTATCTATAATTTTTAAGAAGTGTTTAAATGAGTTTCGGTATGAGTTGCATTAATAATTTTTCCATACCACTTATTTCCTATATACATATGTATGTATGTACATATGTACATACTAAATGTTGTGTTACGAAATAACCAAAAAAACACCAAAAAACGACCTCAAATGTACATATGTATGTATGTAAGTATGTCCGTATGTATGTATGTATATACGTTTAAAGTTGTCGCCAGGTATTTATGTATGTAAATTAGTGCTTTGTATGAAAAAATTGTACGTATTTGAGAATAAAATAAAGAACGAAAGACCCTAAAATAAATTAAGTGCAATATGTGAAAAATTAGAAATATTTTATTAGCTATCCTGAATCCAGCCATCTTTAGCTATCCGTTAATCCGGCCGGATGCTTGCCAAGCAATAACAACTGGGTATATTTTAAGTACGAGCTGTGCGTGCTTTACCTGGGCATGAGTACTACAATGTAAGCCCAAAGTATTTTGCTGAATAGGTCATGCTATCAAAATAAGCCATCGAACGCCTAACAGGGTACCCGCGTGTCAAATAGCATATTTAGAGAAATAATCACTGTCACTAGAGCGCCCAGCCTTCTGCTCTAAGGAACTATAGTGTTCCTGCGTCGTTTAAATGATTACTTGTAGATATCAAGTCAGTGGTTCTCAATCTGTTAACTCCCACCTACGCGATCGCGTATTCATCTGCTAATGGAATTTATAATCCACAATTTGATATAAAATTCCATAATTAACCCTTCAAGGCAAAAATGGGAATTTATCGGTGCTCAAATGACCCAGCACTTAAATTACCCTCTTGGACCAAGCAAAATTTTCTAAATTCTTGTTTTGCATTCATATAGCTACCCATTAGCAGATGAATACGCAATTTGATTGAGGGTTCTATCAATAATGATTCCAGCGCTACGTGAGACATTCGGTTTATCGACAACTAATGACAGCTAAGCCGATAATTGGAAATATCTATTGAACCAAGCAAAATTTCAAAATTTTGTTTGTTGCATTATTTGTAGACGAGTCTGACCCGTGCGCATCTTGCGCAACCAATATAAAAGTCTCTTATCAAATATCAACAGAAATCAGCTGTTCTATTAACTTCTTACAGTTGCGCTGCCATCTAGCGTACAATAGCAACTGCCGGTAATGCAGTGCAAATATTCACAATAGTCCCATAGTACAAATAGATCTCTTTGCGTGCTCATAATCGTTTTTTTTAACAAATTATTTTAATAAAATGTAGCTAAACAAAAGCACTGCGACAAAAATTGCCCAAAGCTCGCTAATAGCCCGAATGTGCACCTTTACAACCAAAACTTTATTTATAGATTTTGGATTCCAAATAAGAGCAAAAAAGGGACCCGTACATGAAAACAGCAATTAGAAATAATATATATGATTGAGGCACAACTTGACTCAAAGTTCTACCGTTAACTGTTAAGGCGCCAAGTGGGGGGTAAATTGTGTTTTGATCTACAAAAATGTACCTATATATGTGCAAGAAAAGCTTGGCTGAGAAGATATAGTGCAATTTAAGTGTTGAGTCATTTGTGTACCCATCAATTCCCATTTAGCCCTGAAGGGTTAATTATAGAAGTTTATGTTAAATGGTGAATTAATCTACAAGTGACAGCCTATATGTCAAAAGCTTTGCCATTTGCGTTGGTCCAAAAGGTATGCACAAACCGAAAACCATAAAAAGAGATTTAACCGTTGCCGTTAACTATAGAATCTTGAACAAAATTGTGCCATAATCTACAAAAGGGCAGCTATATAATGCAACAAACAAAATTTTTAAATTTTGCTTGATTCAAGAGATATCCGCTGTAATCGGTTTAGCCGTCAATAGTTGTCGTTAAATCGGATATCTCACATAGCGCCTGAACGGTTAAGGATAGAACCTTGAGACGTACTCTGGAGCAATCTAAATGTAGGTATATGAATGCGAAACAAAAATTTAGAAAATCTTACTTGGTTCAAAAGATATAGGGCAATTAGGGTGGTGGGTCATTTGTGTACCGATAAATTCCCACTTTTGCTTGAAAGGTCAATGGTGGAACTTTATATTAAATTTTAGATTAATCTACAAGTAGGAACCAAAACTTCGATAAAAACAAACTCCGTCATTTTGCTGGGTTCAAGAGATCTGCACAAATTGACAGTAGTTATTCATAAATCGCTTAACCCACGCAACGTCTTAATTGTTACGGCTTTTAAAATGCGAACCTCAACAACTGTGATCCAGAATACTGGATACAACCACGGTTACGCTAACTTTATTTGACTGAAATCTTTCGATGAACTCTCAAGTACATGTGAGGTACTGTTTTCACCTTCTTTCTTTAATTAAATGTCTTCAACTTTCAGTCAATTCAGAGTTGAGAGTTGGGTACAATATATGTATACTAGACTGGGTCGAAAAAAAAGTTGCTAATGTCCGCCCCTAAATTTGAAGATTATGTTGAGAGAGTTTCGGAAAAATTTTTTTTAATTTTTTTTTATCCTTCGAAATACAGCCAAAAAGGTTTTTTCGTTGTAACTTGGTTATTTGACGTCCGATTTTTAAAATTGATATGTCATTATTTTGGCCTTGAGAAGCTTCACATTTCTGCTTAATGTCCTTTTAAGCTATGAAGTCGTTTTCACATGATTAGGTCAGCTAACAAAATTTTACCCCCCTAATGTATGTTTTTACCTTACCAAACGAAAGTACTTGAAAATTCAAGAAAATGCTGCTTTGAAACCATATTACTAAAAGAATAAACATAGAAGTTATAGCACTTTCAATATTTATTGCAACTGTTATTATACCTGATTCTTATTATACTCAGACCTGAAAGTCATGATATTTTTGGAGGAAAAATTGCAGGGTTTGCATTGAAAAGTTAATAAAGATATGCCAAATATCATGAATAGGGGAAGTCAAAGTAAATACGTGAGTCAAATCTGTTGTTTCGTATTTATAATAATAACACTATGCGACAAAATCAACTTTTTTTCTGGGTATTGGACAAACCCACTTTTTCGTAGAGATTGAGGCTTAAGTAAACAAAGTACTATCTCCGTTTTTCGAACAAATAGATATCGGCTTACGAAGTTTGAAGTTCGAAATTCTACATTTCGAAATTTTATTTAATTTTTTTGTTAACGCGTTCAGCAAAAATTTTGCTGACGTAATCATGTGAAAACGACTTCATAGCTTAAAAGGACATTAAGCGGAAATGTGAAGCTTCTCAAGGCCAAAATAATGACATATCAATTTTAAAAATCGGACGTCAAATAACCAAGTTACAACGAAAAAACCTTTTTGGCTGTATTTCGAAGGATCAAAAAAATTCAAAAAAATGTTTCCGAAACCCTCTCAACATAATCTTCAAATTTAGGGGCGGACATAAGCAACTTTATTTTTGTATGAGGACCAACCCAGTCTAATGTATACTCCGCCGCTTTGCTTATTAGGAGGCCGATTATATGCGGAGTGCGAACGAACAAGATTCATATTTTCCGGCATATGCAGGTCTAGTATGTTCTTAGACGAACAGGAAGACTTCGAAGACTCCGCCGTGGTCCTTCTGGGGCAGTTTCATAATAATTTTTGGAACTCTCTCGGGATCCTCCCGGAGTCATTTGAGGAGCGTTTGGTGATCACTCCGAGCTCGTTGGACGATTATTTCGGGGACTCTTCTGGGGTCCTCGCGGGGTCATTTGGGGATAAGTTCCGGTTGATTTTAGAGGCTGCAGAGGTCTTCCTAGGGTCACTTGGAGTCATTCCAGGATAACTTAGGGAATTCTGTCGGAATCCTACCATAGGCATTTGGGGATCACTTCGGAGTCGTTATGAAATCATTTCAGGGGCTCTCTCAAAGTCATTTCGGGAGGATTTTGAAGAATTCTTTGGTATCCTCCAGGGGTCATTTGGGTATCACTGCGGAAAAAATCGAATATATAATACAGTTACGAATATTAGCAAAACTAAGGGGTGCTGCTATCTCTAAGCCGATGCTAAACAGTGATATCATGCACATCCATAGATCAATCATTATGTATCTACATAAACGAAACAATAATTGCGTCTACACATATGTACCATGTACGTATACGAGCAGCGGAGAATCAATGCACAAACACGTGCATATATCTGAGATACTCCTGAAAGTATGCAATGAGGGAAGCTATAAAATCGTGCAATTGTAGTTACAGCTGAGAAATTTGAGAGCTGATGGCAACTAGTAGATTCTGGAAATGGAAGCGCCTAGAAGATGCGAACGTTGAAATCAGAGAGTATAAAAGGCAGCAAATGTAGAGGCGCTGGAATTCAGTTTAATTTGAGCTATCAAGCAGTTATTTATTAAGCACGCAATCTGTCAGGCAATAGTAGAGTTTCATTTAAGCTATCAGTCAGTTTGGTTATTAAGCCAGCTAGTTGCAAAGTATAAGTGTTATTGTGAAGTAGTTTAATAAAGGCCATTTTTCCATTATTCAATATTGGAGTTATTTATTCAACAGTTTAGTGATTCGAACTTAGCAAAAGGGCAAATGAGGATTTGCAGTAAATTCGTTACAATTGGTGTCAGAAAAGGAATTGTTGAATAAATTCCAGAGGACAACAAGGACATGGCAAAGTTCAGTGAATTAAAGATCCAGCAACTGAAGAAGGAGTTGGAGAGCCGTGGATTGAATACAAGCGGCGTTAAACTCGAACTTCAGGCACGGCTACGAGAGGCAATGGAAGCAGAAGGAATTGATGTGGACGAGTATGTCTTTTATCCTGATGGGGACGAGACAACAACAAAAATTTAAGAGCAAAACGAAACATCGCAGACAGTTACGAGCACAGACTTGAACATGATTTTGGCTGCAATATCTGCACAAACATCGACAGTAACATCAATGTCGTCGCAAATGTCATCTCAACTGGAAGAACAGAAGACACATATTGCAGAAATGTCGTCAGAAATAACATCGAAGATTGAAGCACAAGAAACGTGTATGTCAGAAATATCGACACAGATTACATCCAAGATGGAAACTCAACTGCAAGAACAGAAGACATCTCAACTGGAAGCGCAAGAGGCACGTATATCTGAAACGTCTGCACAAATTTCGGAACAGGTATCATCGCAGCTCTTTGTGAAACTGGAAGAGCAGGATGCAAAAATTTTACAACTCGAGGACAAAATTGATGCCGAGATGGAAGCGTTAAAAGGTCGTATGGAGCAGTTACAACTACACCGCCCAGCTGTTTCAGCAAGCAATCCAAAGGTAAAAACACCATCCTTTGACGGTTCTGTTCCTTTCCAGGTGTTTAAGATTCAGTTGAGAAGACCGCAGCAGTGAACAACTAGAGTGCTGAAGATAAAGTCGCAGCTCTATTCGTGGCATTGAAAGGGCCAGCAGCCGAAATCCTACAGACGATTCCCGAAGGAGAGCGGAACAACTATGAAGCATTGATGGCCGCTGTCGAGAGACGTTATGGAAGCGAGCATAGCAAACAGATATTCCAAATTGAGTTGCCAAACCGTCACCAAAGAACGAATGAGACTTTGCAGGAGTTTGCCTCGGATGTTGAAAGATTGGCTCATCTCGCAAATGCGGACGCACCCGTGGAATACACCGAGAGGGTAAAAATCCAGAGTTTTATGAATGGCATACGGGACGTAGAAACGAAGCGAGCGACATATGCAAACACAAAACCCACATTCGCAGAAACGGTATCCCATGCACTGACTTAAGAAACAGCATTGCTTCTGTGTAAGCCAGTTTTCAAAGCACGCCGTGTGGAGGTAAAAATGCCAGAGTGGGTAGACGCAATATTGGAGGCGCTGAAAGGATCGCAAAAGCGGAGTGAAAAAGTTATCAAAGCCCGGTCACATTGCACGTCATTGCGATCTTGGTCCTGGTAGTTCCAACTTGGGTGGCCGTAAACGCAAAGCTGGAGGAGATGAGCAAGAGCGTGCCAGATGGAAAAATCGAGAGCTAGCTCCAGCTATTGAATGTCCTGTGATATCTGTGTCGCAAATTGGAAGGAAATCAAGCAGTCTTACCGTCAGAGGGAATATGGATGGCAAGGAGCGTGTACTGACTGTAGATAAGGGCGCATCTCATTCCTTGATTCGATCTGATTTAGTCAACAGGAGAGTAAAACCGTTACCTGGAGCAAGGTTGCGTACGGTCACAGGCGAGTATAACCAAGTCCAGGGAGAAGTGATATGTGAAGTCCTAATTGGGAAGGTCATGGTTCTACAAGGATTCGTTGTGGCGGAGATCGTTGATGAAGTCATATTGGGAGTGAATTCTTAGTTGACCATGACATCAGGATCGATATGGCAAGAAAGATTATGCGCTATGAGAACCAGGATGTGCCACTTAACTTCAGTTTGGAAGAAGGGTTCAGCAGTAATCGAGTGCTGGTGAAAGAGATTCGACAAAGAGCGCAAAAGTCAAAGGCGGCAGATCGGGCAAGGGTTGATGGAACGAATGGACCAAACAAATCAAAACCGAAGGTACCTGCGAGAGTTAGACCGGCATCGACAAACCCTAATGGACACACTAAAATGACTGAAATAATTTTTCAGAAAGAATACAAGGGTGGTTTCAAGCCAGCGCGCACTACTGTTGTGAAACGTCCAGACGATAATGATGATTCAAAGTCAATCCGTCAAGTGCAAGCTCTGCGAAGAAGTTCATTGGCCAAACAACAGAGTGCGAGGGAACGATCAAGAATAATGAGTAGTAAGATGAAACGCAGGTACAATGATGAGAACAAAAATTCGGAAGGTTTCTTGGAGGGAGATTTGGTTCTGTTAAACAACCCTCACCGGCGGAAAGATGTTCCATCCAAATTTCGGTGCAGTTGGGAAGGCCCGTACAAAGTTGTGAAGAAGATCAGTGATACCATCTACCGCATGCAAACCACTGGGAAACCACGGATTAGAAGAGTGGTACACTTGGAGATGGTAGCGGCGTTTAGATCGGGAGATTTGTCTAATCAGGACGATCATACTTAGGTGGAGGGCAGTGTTACGAATATTAGCAAAACTAAGGGGTGCTGCTATCTCTAAGCCGATGCTAAACAGTGATATCATGCACATCCATAGATCAATCATTATGTATCTACATAAACGAAACAATAATTGCGTATACACATATGTACCATGTACGGATACGAGCAGCGGAGAATCAATGCACAAACACATGCATATATCTGAGATACTCCTGAAAATATGCAATGAGAGAAGCTATAAAATCATGCAATTGTAGTTACAGCTGAGAAATTTGAGAGCTGATGGCAACTAGTAGATTCTAGAAATGGAAGCGCGTAGAAGATGCGAACGTTGAAATCAGAGAGTATAAAAGGCAGCAAATGTAGAGGCGCTGGAATTCAGTTTAATTTGAGCTATCAAGCAGTTATTGATTAAGCACCCAATCTGTCGGGCAATAGTAGAATTTCATTTAAGCTATCAGTCAGTTTGGTTATTAGATGGCTTAGTTGCAAAGTATAAGTGTTATTGTGAAGTACTTTAAGAAAGGCCATTTTTCCATTATTCAATATTGGAGTTATTTATTCAACAGTTTAGTGATTCGAACTTAGCAAAAGGGCAAATGAGGATTTGCAGTAAATTCGTTACAATACTATCGTTATGCCATATTTAGTTCCCATCGCAATCTGTTCTTTTATTTATTTACATATTAAAAAAAATAAATAAATGCAAGGCGCGATAACCTCCGAAGATTTTAGGCCGAACTTCACTTCCAATTTACGTTGTGCTCCTTTTAAATTTTTTCTACAAGTTGGTGGGACGGGACCTACATGTTTTATGCCGACTCTAAACGGCATCTGCAAAGCAGATGAGTTTTCTCTGAGAAGCTTTTCATGGCAGAAATATGCTCGGAGAGTTTGCCAAATCACTGCCGAGGAGGGACACCGCTTATAAAATTTTTTTTTCCAATTTAAAAAATTGTTTCTAAATTTTCGTCGTTGCTTTGTGGAGTGGAACCCACGATCCTCGGTGTGGTAGGCGGAGCACGCTGCCACCACACCACAGCCATCACATTTCTACATATGTATACTTTTAAAAAATTGTGTAAATATTTCACATCTACCAGGCCTCCCGTGCCGGCTCCTATATTAGATGGTGCCAAATAAGTATACATAACTTCTCACGCGCGTTCTTAAGCATTGTAGATAAGACAAGTGTGATAACTTTTGTATAGACGTCAAAATTACTAATAGAATCGATCACCTGATTTTTGACTATCGTGGTCTCATTATGTATCTCTTTCTATCACGCGCCGAATATAGCTGATCCTATCCGCTGCCATATTGAACATCCTTTCAAAATGTTGTCATAACGCTAAAAAGTATCCATGTTGAACATCCTGTCAAGCAGTTGACGGATAAGATATCATACTTGTTTTATTTACAATAGCCGTCCTTTTTTTTTTGCGCGTAAAAAAACGCTTATCTTCGTATATAATGCTTAGGAGACCCATCTAGCGGCAGCCCTGCTAGACAGAGCTGACGGAAACTCCAACACATTAACAGAATTTTTGACATCACTAATACACTCGCATAAATTTTTCCTTTTATTCGTATGGAAAACCATGGTATGTATGTGTATGCATACACGTATACAGAATGTTTACATCAGGTTTGTCATGTCGCCTCTAACAACCTGATAGAAACTTCCCTGCTAGACAGCTATCAGCCATTTGAGGCAGCAATTGACACATATGGCTAATGGAAATTTACATCACAGCGTAAAGTAAAGTTTCTATCAGGACATGACAAACCTGATGTAAACATTCTGCATACGTGTATAGACACACATACATACCATGGTTTTCCATACGAATAAAAGGGAAAATTTATGCGAGTGTATTAGTGATGTCAACAATTCTGTTAATGTGTTTGAGTTTCCGTCAGCTCTGTCTAGCAGGGTTTGCTTTACGCCCTGATGTAAATTTCCATCAGCCATATCTGTCAATTGATGCCTCAAATGACTGACAGCTGTCTAGCAGGGTAGCTACAGAACAGGGTGTACCTAACAGCGGATACACACAGCCTATGATGTATATAACATATAGCTGAATCGGCTGCGATGAATAGTGGGCACACACCATTTGTAGAGGTGATACATAGAATTAGTGTAGAGGTGAAACATAGACACATATTTCAGTTGCATCTCAATATAATGTGTATTGAAATTTAGGACCGATTTCTCAGTAGTTGGTTAAGCCAAGCTTAAACTAAGTTTGTTTAAACTCTAGTCAAATTTTGAAAATTTTAAAATTACTTACTCACTTAATTGGCGCTTAACCGTCTAAACGGTTATGGTCGTCCAACAAGGCGCGCCAGTCGCTCTTTCGCTCTGCCAACCGGCGCCAAATGGTTACACCAAGGGAGTTTAAATCGTTTTCCACCAGGTCCTTCCAACGGAGTGGGGGTCGCCCTCTACCACTGCTTCCATAGGCGGGTTCCGATATAAACCCTTTCTTGGCCGGAGCATCATCTTTCATTCGCATAACATGGCCCAGTTAAACTACTGAGCAGTTTTTCAGTCACAATTTAAGGCCGCCTTTGGGTATGCTTTTTTTTTGTGCGGCAACATTGGTTTTTTTATTATCTAGATAATTTGTAGATACGGTAACAGTTGGATTTTGTTTACCCAACAAATATGAAAAAAAAATTCTCCTGCGAAATATATATCTATTTCCGGAAATGACAGCCAACATAATTATTTAATTATTCTTAAACCAGATAGATCTCGAGTTGATATCCAACTTCATTCTCCAATCACTACCAGCCTTTGAGAAATTTTGTAAAATTATAAGTTTTCGAGTTGATTTCCAACGGCATTAATATTTTCCAATTATTATTGAGATTTTGAGAAATGTACAGCTCTCAAATGTATATTCAACACATTTCTCCAGTTGATATCCTACATTGCATATCGAGCAGACGTGGAGTTGAATAAAAAAATATCCAAATTGGTACCATCAAAGCCAACAGCTATTTATTGTCATAAATAAACACCTGATTGATAGCAGTAATGAAGCGTAATTAATCAAATATAAATTATATATATTTTATTTTATTTTCGTAAAAATACTGTCGTATGGAATCTTACATTTGAGTTCAGTTAGAGAACCACAAGTTGGGAATCCAATTTTTCAACTTAAGTAATAGCATTTATTGCTTTATAAAAAATTCCTCTTTTGCTCAGTACGCTATGATTTTCGAGTTGAGCCACTGTTTCGAAACAACCCTTGAAATTTTAGAAGTATGCCTAGTTATCAACATGTGCTCTAATGGTATTCAAGCCAAATGTTTGTAGGGTATATTCGACGCCATTTCGAACGAACGCAAATAAAAGATAGGTTAACTAGAGTTTAACCGAGCCAGATTGGCCGCTTAAGCTCAGCTTAAACTTCAGGTATAGTATATGAAAAACTGCAGAGCAAGTTTAAGCGTAGTTTAACTGAGAAACTGAGTTGAACTTGTAGTGAAAAAACGGGCCTTAGTGTATTTAAAGTTTGACGCTTAGCAGTCCATATAAAGTTTAACCGTAAACGTCTATAGATTAAAAAAAACACACAGCTAATGTTTATAAGTACACGCTCCCGTTTTTTGTTCATCTTGCCTATTTCTGAAAAAGTTCTGGCAACACTGCTAAAGGCATATGCAATTGAATATTGGGTTGTGGAAGCCAAATTTAGTTCATGTCAAAAAGGATTGCATTTTTCAGGCAAATAATCAAGTGTGTGAATTTATATACATATTTTCCATTTTTATTGAAATCGAAAATCCGGTTACGGATTTGATTACTCAAAATAAGTTAGTGTACATAGTTCAAGAATAACAATGGTAAAGTTACTTTCACTTTAGGCTTAGATTTCTGTGGCACCAAGCAGTCAATTTTTTTTTTAATTTTTCAGGCGAGCGTTTTGAAAGATGAAAATGTTGCATGAATTTGGTTTTTGGCGGCACATAAAATCTGCATTTTGGAAGAAATTTGAATTATAAATAGATCTGAAGAATAGAATACAAAGCTGTTAAAACTTAATTTCGTTCAACTCTACTTTGGCTGTTATTGCTTGTTGCCAAAACCTTGTATACAAAATGGTATGTATGTATTTATGTATATTTGTGAACGTATATTTATTATCCCTTAATTATTAAATTTTTTTAGTGGAAAACAAATCGATCTAGATTCTTGAGTGTTCTAATACTGATAATGTTAACCGCATTAAATCTTTTTTTATGGACATATTCACAACGAACGGATAATTCATCAACATCGATTATAATCACAAAAACATTAACGGCATTCGATAAACCACCAGAAGACGCTACGCAAACGCTGGATAAAAAAGTATTTGTGAGAATGCCAAAGAATAATTTTAGGCTTGCTTTTGATAATATACATTTTGGAGCCGGAAGATGGGATAATTATCGGCGTTATAGAATGTATGATTTTGCATTGATTGGAGATAATTTTATTGAAGCCTCGCAAGAAAACTTCGTATGCCTAGCCACACAGAGCTCTGTGGAACGTTTATATTCATTGACACAAGTTGCTTACCAATGGAGCGGTCCTATATCAGCAGCTGTTTACGTTGCAGGAGACGAAGAGTTTTTTATTTTACAACACTTTGTTACATATATGCGTCTGTGTTTCCCATTTATTCGTGACAATGTAACATTTCATATTGCCATTCCAAGTAACAAGGTGCCCACGTACCAGCATCAACTAAATATTCTAAACAGTTTTGATTGCCAATATCCGGAACAAACGTTAAGGCATTTACTGCAAATTCGTAATCCAGACACATTACGATGGCGATTAAAAAATGAATATCCTCAAAATCATATGCGCAATCTGGCAAGAAAAGGATGCCAAAATAAATATGTGTTTCTAACGGACATTGATATAATACCGAGTGGAAATATGGTATCCCTATTAAATAATTTCCTGCCCTTAGCCAAATGCAATCATCGATGTGCATACGTTATTCCTACATTTGAAATAGATAATCGAGCGAAATTTCCAGCTTCCAAGCCAGAGCTAATGCGTCTTTATAGAAAGGGTTTAATGCGTCCTTTTCACGAAAAGGTGTTTATTTATAATCAATATGCAACAAATTTTTCTATATGGCTCACCAATTCTTCAAATGATGATGAACGGACTCATATAAGTCATGTTGTGACAAATTTCGAATTTTTGTATGAACCATTTTATATTGCTCTTGATGATGTACCAGCACACGACGAGAGATTTGTAGGCTATGGCTTTACACGAAACTCCCAGGTAATTTCAACCTTTCTGCTGTTCTCAGTAGGGTTGTGCTGGATAAACGAGCGCCGAATAATGGGTAAAACAATCTTAACAGGATTCGGATATCCGATAGACTTTCGCGTGTCAGCATTACATAAGTTTATGACAATTTTTCATGACCATTGGCCATGTAGCCATCCTTAAGAATCTGGATTCTCCTTCGTCGGACTATTGCGCTCCGACTTTCTTTTTCGATATGAAGTACGAGGTTGTTATCCCGGACAGGGATTATTTGTTGAGGGAGCCGCCGGACCTGAGCGATAGGCTGCAGATATATACTGACGGATCCAAACTGGATAATAATAAGGTGGGTAGCGGTTGCACCTCAACTAGGGTGGAATCTATCCTTTAGCCTACCCGATCATTGCAGCGTCTTTCAGGCGTAGGTGGCTGCTATTAACGCGGCCGTCGAGCACCTGAGAAATGCTGTTCACGGCTATAACCAAATTTGTCTTTACTCTGACAGCCAGGCTGCACTAAAAGCGCTTGGATCGGTCTCATGTAAGTCCAGGACAGTAGAGAAGTGCCGCAAATCTCTGAACGAGATCGCTGAGAAAACTTCCCTTAGTCTTGTATGGGTGCCAGGACACTCTAATGTACCGGGCAATGAGATGGCTGACGAACTTGCAAGAGGGGGCACATCCGTTCCGCTTTCGTCGTCTTGATTGAGCATGGCGCTCGCTACCTGTAAGCTCACTTTGAAAGGCATTTTCCTTAAGGAAGCGGGTGTGAGATGGAGCAATCTTGAATCCTGCTACCACACTAAGATTGTGTGGCCTGAATGGGACGCGAGACGCACGAGACGTCTCCTTCTTCTTGGAAGGGGGGACATATATATTTGTTGGTTGGGAGCTGGGTGCTCCCTATAATGATTACTGCAGGAGCTGCAAAGACGAAGAGGAGATGGAAACAGTCAAGCATTTTCTGTGCGATTGTCCGGCGCTTTGGCATAAGAAAAAAACTCTGGGATCTCCTTTCTTTGACGATCTTTGTGATCTGGTTAACTTGGAACCTAAGAAATTCCTGACGTTTGCTAAATCGACCTGTAGGGGAGAGATCCACGTGGTATCAAACGGGACCCTTTATGGGCCTAAGTGCACTATTTCTCGCACCGGTGGCCACTCTAACCTAACCTACCCATGACCATTTTCACAAAATATGTTTTTTTCTGACGCCACTGCCATTTGACATTACACGCACATAAATAAGGTCTGATCAGGTCTAGCAGTAGATGTAGGAATAGCGGCCTACAAAATGAATAGACGAGCACTGCCTGCCAGGGGTTGGCAGTATTTTTCCATCTAGAAGCAGCAATTGGAGTTGGTCCCAAGAAAACTTCTAGTACTCTTACAGAGTAATGTTCTGTTAGCACAATGAACGCATTTAGTCTATGTGAGGTGCTAAAGGATCAGCGAGTTCAACCTAAACTCATCTACATAATTCGAGTCGAAAAGTTCTTTCTTATTAATAAACCAAAGAGAATTCAGTTGAACCATACGAAAAATATGGACTCGGCACTAAAGTTCTCTCAATGGGGTCAATTCCGTAACTATGAAAAACTGAAAAATGTACACTTATTAAAAACTCAATTGCACACAAAATTTGCACTTTAAATTTTCATGCGATTCTGTAAAGTATTGTGCACATTGTTTTGCTGAACGAGCGCTGAATGTAAAAATCATATGTCAGTGAGAAAATGTTGATCAAAGGCCGTGAAAAGAAAAAGAGTTATTCTCCAACAGTGCGTATGAGTTTTGAATGTCACGATAGTGTACACTGGCTGTCAACACCATTCACGAAGTTTTAATCAGTGAGTTTTCTTGTTCACAGTTTTGCTTTACAGAACGAGAATTTCAAAGTTTACACAATTTCTTGTGTACACTTTAAAACTCACAGAAAGTGAATAGGGCCCCAGGCCTGAAGTTCGCGCAGTTACTAGACCTTAGGAGAAATGGGTGAACGAGGCAACAGAAAGTATAAAAGCAGCGAAAGCTGAGTAGTCGGTAAGCAGTTTGATTTAAACACGTAATTAGTTGTGAAGTAAGGGTTATTGTGAAGTACTCTCAAAGTAGTCTAATAAAGATCATTTTGCATTATTGAATATTGGAGTTATTTATTCAACAGTTTAGCGATTCGAACGTTTGCAGAAGATGTAAAATAAGCGGAGTTTCTCAAAATTCGTTGCAATATAATATTTTGCTTCTCATCTGAACATAAGCGGTGGAAGTGGCAAGGTTAAACTCTAGTCAACTTTGACTGGAGTTTAAACTCGCACTGAAAAACCGAGCATTAATATGCGCCCAAAAATATCAGGGGCGGTGTTATTAAGGCTGTCATGCTGTCGTATAGATTTACCATGAACGGCACTTACTAATTCAGATGAAGTAGCTTTTCATGGCAGAATTATACTTGGAGGGCAAACCAAATCACTGCCGAGGGTCGATACGGTTTTTAAAAAAATTATGTAAAATTTTTGGGATCTTTGGTAAGTTAGGCCAGGATTAATTGAGTACCCTTACTAATTACTTGATCTCTGTTGTGTGCGTAAACATTTTCTTATTAAAATATTTTAATTTTCCACAGGTCTACGAAATGTATATTGCTGGGTACACATTCTTTGTACTATCTCCCGTGTTTACATGTCATTGGGGTTTGCAGCAAAAAAAAGCTCGTCCAGTTTGGCGCGAACAGCAAAACAATATTAATCGAAAACGTTTTGAAGCCTTTAAACATGAAATACTCGCCCGATATAAAAAATAGATTGCACATCTGGTGGAATTTTTATTATTTTTTTTTTATTAAAGTATGTACAAATTAAGTAAGTTGAAGATATCTAACAAATATGTAAAGTATAAATTTTTAATAGTTTTTAATTACAGAAACCAAAGAAATAAAAAAAATATCATATTAAATAATAACAAAATAAACTAATCTATTCCAATTCGAAGACTATTACGACAAAGCATCTTGAAACCGAATATTCGGACTTTTGCATGCCGAACTTAAGCTTGACAGCGTAGAAACTAGTAATGATAAAAAAATTTCCTATTTTCAGATTTACCACAGACCATGTAAGGGCTGCAGCGCATGCGTAAAGAGTTTACAGATCAAAGCTTTGGCCGAGTCTTTTAGTAGTGCTATGGCAAAAAACTGTACCAAGTTCCAGTAATATCGTGACGAATATTACCATCACTAAGCCGATACTAAGCAGCCACTCGTATGTAAGTAAACAAATCAATCATCATGTACACACATACATACAAGGCAGCAGAGAGATACTCACAAAAGCATGTCATCATCAGTCGAAGTAGTACTTATACACACGTATATGGATACAAACTACAAATATACATGTATATGTTGGTAACCAAGCATGAAGTTCACGAAATTACTAGACCTTAGGAGAAATGGGTGAACGAGGAAACCGAGAGTATAAAATCAGAGCAAGCTGAGTAGTAAGCAATCAGTTTTGGTTTAAGCACGCTATTGGTTGTGAAGTATAAGTGTACTCTCAAAAAAGTCTAATAAATACCATTTTGCATTATTGAGTATTGGAGTTATTTATTCAACAGTTTAGCGATTCGAACGTTAGCAGAAGGGTTGGAATAAGCCGAATTTCCCAAAATTCGTTACAATATGTATATTGGTATCTTGCGAAACCTAGTGAGGCTGCCAATGTACAAGAGTTGCTAGAATTCAATCAGCATCTTATGAAAAATATTAGAGAGAGCCATATGGATAAACGCTTTTACATATTTAATTCGCCTATTCCAGATGGGATATTTCCTGCTATGCTAACGACTAAAATTAAGCATAGCCTAACATATTTCATGGTGGCCACCGTGGTGAGATCGTGGTGTGATCGTAGCGTGCTCCGGCTACCACACCGTATGCCCTGGGTTGACACCCCGGGCAAAGCAACATCAAAATTTTAGAAATAATATTTTTCAATTAGACGAAAATTTTTCTAAGCGGGGTCGCCCCTCGGCAGTGTTTGGCAAGTGCTCCGGATGTATTTCTGCCATGAAAAACTCTCAGTGAAAACTCATCTGCCTTGCAGATGCCGTTCGGAGTCGGCATATGACATGTTGATCCCGTCCGGCCAATTTGTAGGGAAAATCAAGATGAGCACGACTCAAATTGGAAGAGTAGCTCGGCCTTAGATCTCTTTGGAGGTTATCGCGCGTTACATTTTTTTTTTAAACATATTTCCTGTTTAAAACGCTTGAGTTGCGTATATATAGTCGAACATGTACAAAAACTGTTACCACCATTACAATGTCGCCAGCGGGTTAGGGGGTCAGAATATACCCGCGGTAGTTATGCCTGTCGTAAGAGGCGACTAAAATACCAGATTCGGGGCTGTGTAGCGCAACCCTTTCAGGTTGCCAGCGCAATATATATCTTCTCCAAATCCAATTGTCAACCTCACCTATCCGTGGTGAATCCTGTTTCACTAACAGACGAGGCTCTGGAGACCCCAAGCTCCTCGTGGAACTAGGAGGTGGGGAGGGAGGGATGGCCTGAAGGTTTAATGTGGCCATATAAATCGTTCCCGAGATGGTCGGGCTAGCACCTTAATGGTGCTGTGTTACCGGAACGTACCGGATCTGTATCCGGCAAAGGACCATCACATCGATAACACTCCCCAAAGCCTTCGGGGAGAAACCTTATCGCTACAACAACAACAACCATTACAATGAGCGTAGTGCAAATTCAAGTCGGTAGACTTGTAAAACATGGTAATAAGATAGAGATAGCTTTTGAATAGAAGTTATAAGCCTTACGAGTCTACCACAATAATTTCGGTACTTTCAACAATGTCTCGAAACAGGAATTATGGATTGATCTACTGCGTTTGACGATTTGGATCGGTTGCTTGCTAAACTGCAGGCAGATGGAGTCTATGTGGTTACAGCATATTAAAATTGCTGAAAAATCGACATGTTGTTTGCGATAGCATTTGAAAACAATTATTAGTAATCTTCGATAATGTTAAAAAAAAGTTATCAATATTACTATCATTCTTTAATGATTTCTGGAGAATTTTTCTGCTGGAAAGAAATGCGTATTTATTATTGTATGTATGTATATATGTACAAATTAGGGCTGGGACTATCCGCCTATTTGAATATCCGGATATCCATACGGATATCCGTTGAGACGGATAAAATCCGGACTGCATGGATATCCGGTAAATATTCGTTTGAGAAACTATTCGGATATCCAGATTTATGAAGATCCGGTTAATAACCGTATTTTGGGATATCAAGTGAAAGCAACAAATTGATGTACCATATACATATGTTTATTTAACATTAATAACAAAAACAAAAAAAAAAAACAAAAAAAAATTGTTGACGTTTGTAAAATTGTAGCTTTTTTATTTTTGACGTTAATTTAATAATCTACAAGCATATTTTGTGAATAATTTTGCGATGTTTACTTCGTTCAATTCATATGCAGATATTCAACTTTTATATTCTAGTATCCGGACATACGGATATCCGGATTTTCCGTTTACCTATCCGGATATCCGAACAGCTGATATCCGGATTTTCCATTTACGAATCCGGATATCCGGATTTTTTGCTTAGCTATCCGGTTATTCGAATATCCGGTTTATCCGGATAGTTGAAAAATCCGGATACAGTTCACAGCCCTAGTACAAATGTATAAAACTTGCAAATCTTGTTAATGATGTACATTGAATTCGCAATCTGGAGTTGTAAAACTATCCATAGTACACCAAACCAAAGATATTTATTGATAGTTTTGAAAAATTCAATATTTCAGTCTCAAAAAAAAAAAAATGTATTTCCCATAGAGCCAACCCATAGCATTTGTATGTTAATTTAATTATCGTTGTTTTGACCCTCTTGAGTGGGTTTGAGTAAGAGAGATTTTCGAAAACCAGATAAAAACTCGAACATGATACCAACAACAATGGCCCCTATTATGAGACAAATTCGATCTTCGACTGTGGTCGAACGAGTTCATCGAACGAATTTTCATTTGGTATTATGACGCGCGTTCGATGAAGACTAGCGTAATTGTGAATTTCGATCGTTTCAATTATTCACAATAGCTTATTTCTATCAGCTGTGAAACAAAAATAATAAACAAGCAAAAGTGCAAAAAAGTAAAGAAAATATAAATAAACCTAAAAATTAACACAAAAAAAAGCCTTGACATATAAAAACATGACTTCAACGGAATTTTGGTTCGATGATTCGTCAGATGAGGAGGAAAGCATATTGGAATTAGCCAGAAGTAGAAAACTATTGAGGGATGCTTCCAATCCTTTAGAAATGAATTCCGCAGCGTAAGTAGCGTTTTAAACAAGTCATTGAATGTGTAATAGTGAAAGTTTTGTTTATAGATTTATCAAAAACTTCAGGCTGTCTAAGGAAGCTTTCATGGACTTGCTGTCCAGTACAGACAATCTTCTGCAGCAATGCTCAAGAGCTAAATCTATACCAACCATTCTAAAATTGGCCACATTTCTCAGATTTTGTGCTCAGGGATCCTACCAATTGAGCATTGGGAACGAGAATACACTCGGACTGGCACAACCCACGGTGTCTGTGGTGCTATCAGAGGTGTTAAATGTATTGGAAAACTCTCTTTGTCAACGATGGATAAAGTTCAATTACGACGAAGCTGAACTGCAACAAGCTAAATTGTATTTCTTTAACATTAGCAGAATTCCAGGGATTATTGGCTGTGTTGACGGCACGCATATTAAAATTGTTGCTCCCAAAAAAGAACTACAACATTTGTACTACAACAGAAAAGGATTCTACAGCATTAATGCCATGATTGTAAGTATACCAATGTGATATTAATTTCAGGTTGTAAATGCATAAATATTTATCTTTATATGTTTTAAGGTTTGCGACCATTCCATGAGTATACGGTACATAAATGCAAAATATCCGGGAGCAACACATGATTCTATGGTGTTCAGTATGTCGGCATTGAAATCACATTTGGAACAGCAACATCAAGATGGTACTCGCAACACCTGGCTTCTTGGTATATGCTTTTTTTACATATAGATTAAATGTATTCCTATAAAACATAAATTTGCCGTGCAGGTGATGCTGGATATGCATTAAAGCCATACTTACTGACGCCGTTCAGAAATACTGAAGATGGATCTGCACAACGTATTTACAATACACAGCATGCGAAAGGTAGAAATATCATAGAGCGAACAATTGGAGTCTTAAAAAATAGGTTTAGGTGCTTGTTGCAGGCAAGAGCCCTTCACTACACACCAGAAAAAGCAACAAAAATTATAAACGTGTGTGCAGCTTTACACAATATTTGCATGTTTTACAAAGTAGACATTTCTGTAGAAGAACTTTCAGATGAGGAGCACGACCATGATATCACACTCGCCGAAATCGAAGGAACCATGAACTCAGAAGCAGAAGAAATCAGAAATCAAATATTAAGAACTTTGTAGTCAATTAGTTTTATTGAAATATAAAACTATTATTCCTATAAATATATTTTTATGTATATGCACTTATATTCTTCGTTTTCAATTCATGTGTGTATATACTTAGACTAAAAAAATAGTTGGTAAATTCATTGATAATACTTAAAAGCTAAGCTTAATTCTATTCTAAACTAGGTAAAAAAATATCACTTCAGTTTCAATTTATTCGTTAACACAAAACATAATTCAGGTCATATTACAGATATAGCGCGGAGTGGAATTCTATTTTTGCATTTGAAGCTTGTACAATTCAAGCTTCTCTTTTTTTAATTTTAACATTTGTTTCTTATAATAATATTTTAACGCATATGTCCTTTCCGCATATTTTTCAGTCTCCATTGCACTTTTTTTTATCTCTTTTAGAGTTTCGAGCATTTCTTTATGGAACCTTTTTTGATCACTGGTTTGCTCTTCCAATAACTTTAACCGTTCCGTTCTGCTACATCTTCTTCTGGTATTTCTCCATGGCCTTTCCTCGACAACAGCAACACTATGCTCGCTTACCTCCAAATCTTCAATAGGTTCTGTATTATCATCCAATCGCTCCTCATTCATGCTAACTTCACACTCGACGACCTCATTTGCATTTAGCCCATGCTCTTCTCCAGGTGGATCTACGCTGGTGTGAAGCTGTAGTAAGCCCATTATAGCCTCTTCTGCATGCGTATATGCATTCAGTCTGTTTGGCCCACCACCAGTGGCGCGATATTCCACCATGTTCTCCGACATTTTCTTTTTCGTTTTCGACTTCATGTCAGCCCATACCTAAAACGACAAAAAAAAAAAAAACATTTTTTTTTATGCTTAAAGGACATCTATGGTTCCTTAGTTTACCTTCATCCACTTCTTTGTCTCTCTTACGGGTGGTCCCAGGCAGTTAAGCTCCGCTGTTATCTCTTCCCACATTTTTGTAGATTGTACTTTTGTGCAAATTCCTTTTGCTATCACGGGATTTTCCTCCATTAATGAAATCAGTCTTTCCAGCTGTTGTTTTGTACTCACCACTTTCGACCTATACAAAAGTGATAAAAATAATATAAAGTTACTATTGGGTACCAAAAAAGTAGAAAGAAAATACAAAAACTTACATTTTAAACAATTTTCATTCAATTCGTTCGGCGTCGTCAACAAAACCTTGTTCGATTGAAGTTTCGATACACAACGAAAATTTCGACAGAGATGAGGTGTCATAATACCGATTCCAACTTCGATTTTCGATGTTCGATAGCCAGCGAAGATCGAAGATCGAAAAATGCTCATAATAGGGGCCAATGTTTTAGCTTCTAACTTTCGTGCGAATTTCCACGTTAGGCTTCTTTACGACACCTCATTATAAATTTATCCGCTTAAAATGTATTTGTTGTTGTTGTATTATTAACATTCCTGTAAAAATAATTTGTCTTCAGTATTTTCGTTTTTGCAAGCTGCGTGGAAAATAAAGCCACATAAGCAGGGGTGGCGTTCTGTAATCCGATACTGAAAAATAACGAGTATCAAATGATCGTTTTCGCTTTCCATAACACAAAATGTCGCCTTGTACTGAAAAAAAATGTATATGTGGGAATGGGTTAAGGTACTAAATACTTTAATCCGTTATACTGTATTTTACTGTATCCAGATTGAACACAGAAACATATTATTTTTGTTGGCAACCCTTAATTGTAGATTAAATTCCGAAAATGTTCACTTGTTAAATGTATTTGTATAAGTATCTACTATTGTATTGTGTCGTTCATTTAAATATGTATGTGACATCGCTAATGTATAAATAAGTGTCAAAGGACATAACGTTACATATTCCTTTTCTGTCTGCCGAACATCGAACAACTGGTAATTAAATACGCGGTAAGACTATATATTTATTTGTTTTTTTATGTAATTTTGACCTGTAAATTGTATGTTATTTTATGTTTAATAAAGATTGAGCTACGGCTAACACCCGACAAACATAACAATTTTGTAATAAAATATTGAAGTAATGAAAAATATGAAAAGTTGAGTTATAAAACGAGTATCGACATATACAGACTTAAATATTTAAATAATTTAATAATTGTTAATTTTGTAGTTAGTATTAATTATTTTTGAAAACGAATATAAATGCTGAATATCCCAAATTAAAATAAGTGTTTCTTATTCATTAAAATAATAGGCACCACATATATATGTATATAAGGCGCGATAACCGCCGAAGAGATTTTAGGCCGATATCTCTTCCGATTTCCGTCGTGCTTCTTTTTAACTTTTCCTACAAATCGGCGGGACGGGGCGTACTTGTTTTATGCCGACTACGAACGGCATCTGCAAGGCATATGAGTTTTCACTGAGAGCTTTTCATGGCAGAAATACACTCGGAGTGCTTGCCAAATCACTGCCGAGGGCCGATCCCGCTTAGAAAAATTATTCTAGTTGAAAAAACTTGTTTCTAAAATTTTGATGTTGTTTTGGCCGGAGATCACCGGTGTGGTAGGCGGCGCACGCTACCATCACATCACAGCAGTCACAAACCTCAACATACGAAACGTTTGATAAAAACTGTTCGATATGTAATTACCTATCAAATTGCATATTCTTAAGCTGAGCATTTATGCTTTTGAGATTATTTAAGAAATGAAATATATTGATAGCATCAAAAACATTTCTGAGATCTTTTTACAATATGAAATTACACTCATATCAGCTTCCGGAAACCAAAACGGTCTCGTCAAGCCAGAGTTCGATATCGAACTGGGATATCGCACCGACTAGTGTCGACTATCGAATAACGGAAAGCCACCCCAGCTATGCTGATCCGGCGAATACCCCCAATTGTAAAGAAAAGTTGATATAAAAAATACACCAGATTTACTACCAAGAATTTTTATTATATATGTACGTATTAAACGCATTTTGAGAATGTAAACTTTATTTATACGTATCGGTAAATATACCCCGCCTTCATATACCCCTTTTAATCACCCTTATCACGATTGTAGGCGTTGGTAACCGTCGACGTCATTATACAATTATTTTTAAGCAGTCGTCTTGTCGACTTTCAGTTGTCACATCAAAAATGCGATGAGATTATTGTAATACCTAAATTACTTTCCTAGCTGATGTGCGACAAAACGACTGTTTGAAGTGAACTCTGTATGGAGTTTGACAGTCAATTAAGTCCACAAATGACAATCGTCATAGAGGTGATTGTCCAATCCAGCTTTTGTATACATTTATAGAGAATATCGATATTTCAGCGCACAAATGAGTATAAAAATAATATTCACCATTTGTTACTCAGCATTTTTATCTTTGTTTATTCATACATATGCATACAGCAGCGTTCAAAATAATAAGATCCAAAATATTCACATTTTTGAAACAGTTCTTTTTATTGTATTTAACTTAGTCTAATTACATACAAAAATGTTGTGTCCACTCTAACCATAACCGAAAGTTGTAATCGAAATTAATAAAATAAAATAATCAGTAAAATTTGGCAAAATATAAGGTAATAGTCTAGTTGAGGGGTCGACTGCTAATACGCTACCAAAAAGAGAGAGGTGTCAAACGACGCGTCTTGATATCAGTATTAATAATCCGAAGGCGGAAAATAAAAATTTAAACGCGTTCAAAAGATGTTAACGAAAACCCGAAAAAAGACCCGAGGGTACCTCCGAAACCGGGGGTCGGATCCATGGAATTTTTGCGCAGAACACCTTTCTGCGTTGGCGGCCTTCGGCCGCGCTTATAAAAAATAACCCTGGGCTACGCCATGCCAAGTCCGGGCGTGTGGTATAACCGTGGCTACCGCCACGGTGATGCACAAATTTTTTTGTGGGTACAAACACAACAACAACCACATGGAAATCGCCAACTTCAACTGCAAATATATCCGGACAGAGATAAAATTTTTCTTTTCCGCCTTCGGATTATTGTTCTCGAGATTAATACGCGTCTTTTGACACCTCACTCCATATTTTTGGTAGCGTATTAGCAGTCGACCCCTCAACTAGACTATTACCAAATATAACTTTCCTAAATACATTACAGAAAATCAAAAGTTAGTGACACTTTTGGGCCACTACTAAGTAACACTTTATTTGTATAGCAAACAAATTTAATGAACCACAAATATAATTTCTGTTTAAAGATTTGCTGTATGCACATAGACGTGAATTGGACTATGCTGTTTCTATATTTGCTATTTAATCATTAAGTATTTGCTGACAAAAGCGAAACTAGATTGGTTTGCATTACTTACTTGAATAAAAATAAGTAAGAATTTACTTAAAGCATATGCACTCTGAGATATCGATAGATTATCCATGAAACATACTTGTAAGTGGATTATATTATATTTATAAAATATGTAAAGTTTTTAAAAGTTATATTTTAATTGGAATGATTTCGTCCGCCTTCCATTATTGGTATATACATAGCGGCTTGAGGATTTTGATTTCTCCTTTGATAAGTGTCATTTCCTACGCCGTTACTTGAAGCTTCGTCGGCCTAAAATATTAAAGTATGTTATTAAATTGATAAAATAAGATATATGGACATATAGCGGGAATGCTAAACAGTGTGGCAAACTTTTACAAAACCACAATGAAACAAGTAAGGACGGGACTGTCTTCGGCTGTGCCGAAGACTTCATACTTTTCGTGAATGGGGCTATACAATAATCTTATCCCATTCGTAATCTTCAAATAATCGGCTGTATAAGATAAGAAATATATAGTGAACCTAGTGAATACCTAAACGATTTTTAAGATAAATATAAAGTAAAAAATAGGTAGGTACTTTGTGTGAGGATGCAAAGTTCCACGATTTTTGTGGTCTGCATATAAAAACTATGACTACGAATCACGTATTTCAACAATATATGACGTAAACGTAAGTATTTGATGAAATTTGAAGCTTCTAGCCGTAAAAAAGGGGCACAAATTACAGTTTATATGAGATATATACTATATATACCACCTATCTCTATGATTTTTTCAGACAACAATATATGCTATATACGTAAGCATTTGGTGAAATTTGAAGCTTCTAGCTGTTAAAATGGGGCAGAAATTGCGAAAAGTTTCTTATCTGAACAATCGGTTTATGAGATATATACTATATATACCACCTATCTCTATGATTTTTTCAGACAGCAATATATGCTATATACGTAAGCATTTGGTGAAATTTGAAGTGTCTAGCTGTTAAAATGGGGCAGTAGTTACGAAAAGTTTCTTATCTGAACAATCGGTTGTGGGAGATATATACTATATATACGACCGATATCATCCATTTTTTCAGACAACAATATGTGCAATATACAAAAGCATACGGCAAAGTTTGAAGCTTCAATCTGATAAATTGAGGAAGATATGAAAAAAAATCTCTTTTTCTGAAAAATCGGTTGTATGGAGGATACATGCTAGTGGACAAATGTCTAATCGGACACCTAAATACACCCGCTCACCAAATTTTACCTAGATATCTCAAAAATTGAGGGACTAGTTTGCATACAAACAGGCAGACGGACAGACGAACATGGCTAAATCAACTCAGCTCTTCATCCTGATTATTTCGGTATACTTAATGGTGAGTCTATCTATTTTCCTTTAAGAACTTACAATTTTGAGATTAGTGCCAAACTTAATATACCATTTCATTTTCATGAAAGGTATAAAAAAATCAATTGATTTATTCAGAGTTGCTCAGGTAATTCGATTTTATAAATACTTGTTCCACTGAAAGCACTTTCAACACACATTTATATGTATAAATTTTTTTATTAACTCACCAACTGACAAAGGAGTGGTGACTCATTGCAGCCAGTAAAGTCATTATTAGTCCGAGTCGCATTATTAGGAGCCCTTTGTATCGTTCTATCTTCATATCTTGTACGGCCTTGAGAAGCCATTGGTCTGTTAAGTGTGTTGTTTACATTGTTAGGTGAATTTGGCGATACATTATGAGCTGTAAATGACTTTGATACGAAATCTTGCTCTTTCCAACCATTTTTTTTATAAACATCACGTAATTCATGATGCTGCCACATTGTGAATAAAACTTGACTTGCAAATTTTAATACACATGACGTATATTTTTGACGCTGTTTTGTAATGCTTAATAAACGATCAACACCGCCGGCGTCCAATAATGATCTTGAAAATTCTGGGTTTTTTTTAATTACCTCATTAACTGTGGCTAATACTGCAGTAATTGTGTCATCGGAGGTATTTTGATCGTGTTGTGGATTACCAGTTGGTAGCTTTTGGACTAAATCTCGCATAGCATACTTTCCGATAAGCTCTTTATTGCGTTGATCGATAGCTAAATTTCGTAAAGCTGTTGCGACTGCACAAACGACACGATCAACTTCCATACGAAGTAACTCAACCAAAATTGGTAGTCCTTTCTCTTTACGCACTGTTGCACGAATATCAATACTTGGCTGCCAATAACAAGCAGACAAATTTTGTATAGCGCCAGCTGCCGCTTCTAAAGTTTCCGGATTAGAGCAACTTTGTAATAAAGCTAAATAGTACTGAACAACCTCTGGTTGCCATAAAAGCTCATATCGTTTGTGTGATGAGCTATTCGGTACTGAGCTCTTTGAAGTACTAGGATTAAAATTATTTTCCATTTGATGTTCAGTTTGTGCAGCTTCCTTTTTCTTTTTACTTGCGCCAAAGCATCCCAGATTTTCTCCTTTAAATGATAAATATATAAAATAATAACTAAATGCTTTGTTGGCACACAAAAAAATGAAACAAATTTAGAATCATTTCGGAACTATCTCTGGTTCATTCGGTATTATTATCGGAACTCTTCTGTATAATTCCATGGACCTATTTCGCAGTTATTAATGGATTCTTAATCCCTTGGAAATTATATATTCGACCTAGACCAATAATATTTGCTACTTAAATGCATGATCGAAAAAAATTTGGATTTACAGTTCAACGAAATTTTATGTTAAATTTTCTGTAGGCGAAGCAAGCCGCGTGTAAAATCAAATTACTTTTAAGCGGCATAAAACTAGATGGCTGATCTACAGGTATAACACTTTTCGCCTCCAAAGTAGGGAGGCACTATTAGCTCCAAGCATCTTTGGGAGAAGTTAAGCGGCCCGAAGGTTCGTGGGGTTAAACAAATCACGCGGTTCACAGGGCACACAGTGGTTCAGAAGTGGACAAAAGTATTGATTTAAGATATAAAACTTCTTTTTTTTTTCAATATTTTTTTGATTATCGAATTTAATGGATCTTTCAAAGAAGTTATGCCTACAGGAAAATTCGCAGAAGTTGTATATATTTTTTAATTAAAGTTTGTTAAATTTGTTCCGCCACTGAGATAATAATTTTAAATTATTTCAATATACATAAGTGGTTGCCAATGAATAAATGCAAGGCGAGATAGCCTCCTAAGAGCTTTTTAGGCCGAGCCTCGCTTCCAATTTGAGTCGTCTTATTTTAATTCTTCCTACAAATTGGCGGGACGGGACAGGTTTTACGTCCACTCCGAGAAGGCAGATGAGTTTTCACTGAGAAGAATTACATTTCAGATTTACACTCGGAGTGCTTGCCACATCATTGTCGAGGGGCGACCCCTCGGAATGGTAGGTGGATCACGCTTTCACCACACCACGGAGGCCTAAAGTTTTATTTATTTTTATGTCATATGTTTATTTGGTTTTATGTTATATGTTTGATAAGCTTAAACGGTCGATCCCCAGGAGTATAACTTCGAAGTGGAGCCGAAATATCGATATATTAAAAGTTGTATACAACAACAAATACTGTGTTTTACCTTGTGACCTGCAGTTTTAACTGCCTCAGGATATTTCATACCCTTATCAATTCTCAAACATTTTTCGACAAAATTTCACATTAATAACAGAATTAATTCTAATATAAGAAAGTACAATTGTTACGAAATTTTTCTTGACGTTTAGCTTAGTTATAAAAAAAAACAGGCTGGTCTTTTTAAAAATTACTTGATGAGCGTCCTTGAAGTCGCTCATATCCTAATTCTAGCGCTCTCGAAACCCCCATAGGTATAAGATGTGTACAAATATGTTAGTTTTTTTCCCCATTGCTAGTACAACCTAAACCACCGTACGTACCCTAATTGAGGACGAAATAATTTACTACGCAGCGAAGTGCTCTTTGCACACTGCTCTTTCTTAATTCTTTTGCCAATAATTTGGCAAATGCACGGCATTTTATTTCTGATCATAATGCAGATCCTTCACCATTTTTTGTTTCCAAAAAACATCATTAAATCGTAATTTTCTTAAAAATTTCTATTACCTGTATTTGTCTTGGAATTTGTCAGGTTTTGAGAAATTTCGGCTTTAAATTTGATGTGTAGTCTACTTTAGCTTTGTCTATGCACTGTTCAGAATGTGTTATCAGTGAATGAGGGTTTGCTCTCAAAACTTTGTATAGAATTTGGCATAGTAATGCAACCAGGGGCCGAACGATTAATGGGAAAGTGAACTACGAATTAGACTTTCCGTGCACAGCATAAGAAATTTGAAACCCGAATTGCAGTACAGTTGAATTTGACTAACGCTATATATGCAATAATTTAAAAATATCATTAGTTACCTTTATAGGAATTCGATTGAGGTCGAGTTTGGATTGGTATTGGCTGTTTGTCGTAATTAGGATCTTCCACTTCTTGACACCGATATGACAAATTGCGTAAAATACACACACAATTTTCTACAGTTTTATTTCCAATGTTGTTCTTTTCTATAGCCATTTTTACAACATAAATAAGACACTCCACCAGATGTTCCGAGTTTCGTAGACTAGTTCTGGCAAACTCTCCAGCAGAACTGACATTGCGTAAAACACCGGAGGCATTTCTAAAAACTGTAGAGTAGCACGTTTCTCCAGCACACACTGCATCCCAACCGGAATGAGGAATAATGATATTATTAACAATAGAATTCAGTCCTTCATCAATAATCGAACGTTTAATGTCTTCGCAAGAAGACATATTCCATAATACTCCAGTTACTAATTCCTTTACTTCCGATTCTTGTGCCCTGCATAATAAGTTTACAAGCGCAGTTATACCTCCAGCATTTTTTATAGCGCGTTTATTTTCATCGTTTTGCCTTCCATATGATAGATTTCGAAGCGCTCCACATGCATTCCTTAAGAAATGGTACAGTTTAGTTATGCCTAATGATTCATTTACTATAAATACAAACATACATAAGTATAATATATTGGCTAACCTAGAAGTTTTTCTTAAATGCCTTAGATTTAAGTTATGTAGTAATATAAGGGGTTCATCTGACCGACTCAGAGAATCAGACCTGGGATTGGGCATTACTTTGCAAGGGAAGTGGTAAGGTATACAATAAAATGTCCCACTTATTGATTTATACCTGAATTTATGCCTTAATTAGTGGCTATATTGAGGTACCTTATTTCTTTCTCCATTCGCTTTATAAGCTAACACAAAAAAATATGTCTTTATGAATATTTCGTTGTTACTTCTTCCCCTTATACCAATAGAGATATGTGTTGGGGAGTGTTATCGATGTTGATGGTCGTTTGTCGGATGTTAATCATGTTCGATTAATATGACCACGTTGAACCTTCTAGGTCATTTCACCCCATTCTATGTGTAGGATACATTAATATATTTGTAACATGGTCACTTCGCATAAAAAAAATATCCTCTGAGCCTTGAAATTGAATGTTGTGTTTTGCAGTAACGTAACAAACCCTCCCTGAAAGTTTTGGAAGATCTATGGCCAGTGGTAACCAAAAAAAAAAAACACTAATACATAAGTTCCGAGATAATCGGGCTAGTACCTCAGTGGTGCTTGTTACCGGAACGTACCGAATCTTTATCGGGTAAAGGATCATCAACACCGATAACACTTCCCAAAATCTTGTACCTATTAGATTAAGATTTTAGTTGTACTATCAAACATCTGCCGCAGAGGACTGCAAGAGAAGCACATAGTGTTTATAAAATATCGTATGCCTACCTCGTCACCCCCACCTCCGAAAGTAACGAGTTCCCATAAAAAAAGTTACCTGGTAAAAACAAGGCCTTAACGCCAAAAAAAATTGCGTATTCTGTCGTTGTAGCGATAAAAACACTCCCCGAAGGTTTCGAGGAGTGTTATCGATGTTGATGGTCCAAGTCGGATATAGATCGGGTTCGTTCTGGTTACAAGCACCATTAAGGTACAAGCCTGACCATCTCGAGAACGATTTAATAAGACCACATTGAACCTTCGAGGCCATCCCGCCCACCCACCAACTTCCATGAGGAACTTGGGATCGCCAAGCCTCGGCTGCTAAAGAAACAGGCTTCGCCCTGGGTAGGTGAGGTTAGAATTCGGTCTGTAGAACCTTTAAATTACGCTATACAACGCCTTGAATCATTTGGGTATTTTAGTGGCCTCTTACGATAGGCAGACTTGCCGCGGGTATATTCTAAATCGCCTAGGCTGCTGGGGGGATTTGCTTCTTCTGTATAATCAAGATCACATCGACTCGCCGTTGAAATTAAATAAGCCAATCGTGACAAATAAATCAAATATAATAACACACATATATGTATTTGAGAAAAGAACTTACTTATGGATCTCCGGAACATCGTACGACAGCAACCGTACAAGAGGTGGGATTCCACCCAACGTTCGGGTTCGTTGCTTGTTTGGATCATCCATATAGCATAGATGCTGCAAGTAAGCTGCTGCATTTGCTTTTATTTCATTATTTGGATTATTCAAAAAACTAATAACTTCTGAAAGATTTGGATCTCGCCATCTCATTGCAGAACATAAGTCATTTCCTGAGCCTTCCAGTAATAAATGCTTTGAATCTCTCATATGTGAAACCGCATCAATTGGTGTTAAACTAAGTTGTGCCATTTTATTCTGGTAATCAGCGTGACCATCATATGTTCTTGTTCCGTCCGAGGCTATTGCTGATTCTGAGCCATTAAGATTGGTGTCAAATAACAATGGCCTTGGTGAGTATGAGTTTGTATTGCCGGGTTCAATTGGAAAATCGAAATTAACTTCAGACACATATCCATAAGCAATGGTGGGATTTTCAATGTAGTGAGATTCAACGGGGCAAGGATTCAGACCATAGTCGGGCATTTCGTCATATTGTGATGCTTGCATGTACCTTACAGTCGAAACTGATGAGCGCTCTTGTATTACAGCATCATTTTGCTCTTGTGAATTAACAAGCTGTCCTTGAGGGCCAATTAAATTAGCGGAGCTATGATCCGGACCATAAGAACATTGCACCGCAGCTCTTGAAAGTGCTAATTCAGGAGACTTAGTGACGTATATCGACGAGTTTGGATATCGTGGTTGGTATTGCTCATACTCTTGGAGAGCTGTGTACTGGCAATTCAATTCACTTTCATTGAATGTTGGTGCGTCCATTTTTGTTTTTTTCCCACAAAATATGAGCGGGATTTTCTGTTGGAGAAAAAAAAAAAACAAAGATTAATTTCATTTCAATACAATGTTAAACTCGACTTTCTTGGAGGTAAATTTTCATTTTCTGCAAGAATTGGATATTTGACTCTGCGAAACGAGATTTAACAGGCATCACTCGGCCAACGAATTAAACGATACTCTATTATAACGTTGCTCTATATGAAATGATTGTGTTCTAAAATACCGAATCTTCTCAAAGTACCTATGGAAGTAGATTCCTTTTGCCAGGCTTATTGCAATTTAAAAGAAGCAGCTTGTTCAGCCTTTGATTCTTTTATGATGAGAGTTTTTGACTCACTTTGTAAACTATGCTCTGGTATTATAAGGAGACTTGCCGTGGTAGTACTTGGCGCACTGTTCTGGAAGGCCTGCTGGCGCTTGAAATGGAATTTAACCAAGGAATATTCCTACTGCATTGGAAGAGTAGATGTAGAATAACTTAGCCTGTATTGGTAGTTGTTGTAGCAGTGCTTCGCTCAATCCAATAGGTGCGATTGCTCACACATTGTCTTTAATATCATCCAAGGAACGTTGCAGTCTTAACAGGATGGAACCAAAGAGACATGGGTGTTAGAGGCATTGGTTCTACATTACAATTACAAAGATGGTTGGTTTCTTGTAGAGACACATTACATGCGTGTGTAGGCTGAATTCTTTTGCACCGGGTTTCTTCGAAGGGCTTGGGGAGATAACTTCTTATGTCACTGGTAGGGCTTCTTCCAGTAGATGTCTGTTGGGATTCCCAGGTTTCCGAGTATGCAACAGCAATTGTTTGTTCAGCATTTCGTTTCTCACCTTTAGGGGAGTATTCGTTAATATAACAACAACGAGAATTCGCCTCGTTGTGTAATGGTGTTTTGGTGACATAAGAAGGCTGCCTTGGTGTTTCCATTTGGTCTCAGGTATCGCGACCCAGAAAGTAATAACGGCCACATATTGTCTATATTAATAAATGAATATCTACTTATTTTCGGAAAGAATTCAATAATAAATAAAATAAATGTAAGGGGCGATAACCTCGGAAGAGATTTTAGGCCGAGCTTCAAATTGGCGGGACAGGGCCTACTTGTTTTATGCCGACTCCGAACGGCATCTGCAGGCAGATGATTTTTAACTGAGAGCTTTTCATTCGGAGCGCTTGCCAAACACTGCGGAAGGGCGACCAGGCTTTGAAAAATTTTCTTCTAATTGAAAAATTTCCTTCTAAGTTTTTGATGTTGCTTTTCCCGGGGCGTGAACCCAGCATCTTCTTTGTGGATGGCGGAGAACGCTACCATCACACCAAGACAACACCAACAACAACAACACCATCACACCACGGCGATTGCCAAGAGTGAATAAAAGCAAAACCCATAAACATATCCGTAAGTGTGGTAAAAATAAAATAAAACTGCAGTAAAAGCTGGAGGTATAATTTTTTCCCATAAAATATGGGCACATAGATTTATAAAACATAGACTTATCGTTTTTTTTTCCATAAGAAGCAGACATGCCGGATTCGGAACAATTTCAGGATAACTTCGGGCCAAATCCAAAACCATTTGGAAACTGTTTCGGTACTATTTTGGGACAGTTGATCATCCTTTTGGGTACACTTCTAATTGTAGAACCATTTCGAAACTGTTTCGGTACAAATTCGGAAACATTTCAGGATAGTAACAGGATCATAGAATAATCCCAAAATTATCACGAAATTATTCCCAATTGGCCCCGAAGCAGTCTCGATATAGTCTTGAAATTATGCTGAAGTTGTTCCAAAATGATACCTAAAAAATCCCCAAGTGTACCCAAAAGGATGCTTCAACTGCCCCATAATTGTGCCGCAACAGCCTCGTAATGATTTTGAAGCTTTCCCGAAATGATAGCTAAAATAATTCCGAAGTGGTCCTGAAACTGTATGCCCGCTTTTTATGAAGAAACGATATGTCTAGAGTTCATTTTATTAATCGAAGTGTCCATGTTTTAAGGAAAACAGGCTCTTTAAAGTCTGCCTACTTTGCCAAACGATGGTCAATGTTTTTAATCTACTTTATATGCATTCTTATGTTCATACCTATGTATGTGTCTTCATAGATATTTATGTATACATCGGATTATAGGCTTATTTAGATAAATATATATTTACATATAACTTTATTGCACTTGCATTGATAAATAAACTATGTCAAATTAAGGGTTTCATATGGTTTAATAGGGGTAGATTAATTGCAAAAATTCTTTTTATAACTCACCAATCACGTCATATTGAGTCTTGTGTATTAACGGGTGTGGTAAAGCACTTAAAGTTCAAGTTTTCTTTTTGCGTAAGATTATTGATTTTTCACAAATCAACTCAAGTCCTATTTTATCAAAGTAGTAAGTAGTAGCACTGCTTTTTTCGTCTGTAAACTTTGATAGGGGTTGAGAATATTGTTTTTATATGTTATTAAGGATTTTTATTTCATAAATTCACTGGCTTTTTAGTCATATATGTATAAAAAAAAACTATTACATCCTCAATGTACAGCTTTGTTTCTTAAACATTTATTTTACACTTTTACATCTTTATGACATGTGAAACAACTTTATAATGAACTTTAATTGACAAAAAGCTAAAAAATTATTCAGATCTTATCATGAATTTGATTTATTTTACAGAAAACTAAGTCCATCTTGATAGAAAGTAATTCATAGCTGAATACTTTGGCAATAGAACACATAGGGTATGCAATACAATAATATTTCTGTTCATGCTCAATAAATTTTAAGGCCGTTCCGCGACGGTCAAAAACGGTCACAAATCACACAGAGAAGATTGTGCATTGCGCATGTAAACAAAATAACAGCTGTGGGCAATTCATACGTCATTTTCCTTTAGCTCTTGTTTTTTTCTCTCTTTCTTTCATTCGCAAAAGCAGTCAACTGTGACGTGATGTGCAGAAAGAAGCAATTTTGAACTCGTGAATGCGCAATCTGGGTAGGTGATTTATGAGAAACGGTAGAGCCAGCTAAGGTATTGAGTCCCGAAGATTTTTGAAATCCTGGAATTTTGGGATTTGAAACTTACAATCCCAGAATTCCGATATTTTTCGGGGTTATCCAGAGATGATGATGTATGATGAATGCATATGGAGTTAAACGTTAACATTTATTCAGTCCAAAGTTTTAAAAATAATTCACACTTAGGCAAGGTACACACGAGGCTACGCGTCATAGACGCTGCAGGCAAAATTTGTACGCTTTGATGCCGAACACATGTATTGAATGGAGAGCTGCATACGAGGCGTCAGCTGCATGAAAGCGACAAAGCATGAAATTTTCGTGTAGCTAAGCGTACAGCAGTGTTGGTCGCTGAGCGTACGTACGCTTGAAAAAAGGAAGAACAAGATGTTTGTTTACATTTTTTTGTGTGCAAATTTGTGTAATTAGTTTAAAAATGTTACTTTAGTTAATAAAAGTGCGTGAAAGGTATATTACTAAAGCGAAAAAGAGTATTAAACACCAAAACAGCTTGGTTAGACATTGTTGAAGCGTTTAAAAGGCTAAAAAGTGTTGGAAACTAGAAATCACCCTTTTCTCTAGTCCGCGGTGGTTTAAAATTGCCTTTCATAATTAACAAAGGCACGGGGATGCAAACAACGTTTAATACCTATTTTCCTTTGGTTTCGGGTACGGATATAATACGGGATTAACTGTGGATTTGTTATGGTAACGCATCTACGATGGAATCAGTAAGGAAGGCGGTCGGCATGATGTGTTGGTGCACAGTGGCTAGTCATTGTCGGCTGGGGCGGGTCCTTGCCAACCTTACTGTTCCTGCGCCATAAACAGAGAAATGTTCCTATCATGCCTATCAAAACGAGCAGCTGTCAAATTCAAAAAACCTGGCAGAAGCGCAGAGACCGACTCAAAACGCTTATCAATACAAAATAAAACAACATCCGGCTGAACCGGATGTCACGGACAGACCGTTAACATTCCAAAAATTTAAATTCAAATTCAAAAAAAAAACTGACGCAAAAAATACTACCGAACCGGACATGGCCGGTTACTAACGCTGAAAATCAAATTCAAAAAAAAACCGCTGAAAACCAAACAATAACAAAAAAGCTGAAAAAATTAAAAATAAAAAAGAAAAGGGCCGAATATACATAGGGGGCGCCGCGGGTGGTGTTGCGACGCCCGGTGCTTTATCCCACCCTCAAATAACCATGGCCACCGACGCACCTAAAATTTCGGTGGCCCCTTACCTGCCTTACCTTATGCCTTCTAAATAATTGGCGACGCCAGCATTCCCATTTCAATTACAAATTTATTTATAATTCATTTTCATTACGGCTTATTACTTAGGATTATGATTTAATTTATATAAGTTTACAGCTAGGTACATTAAAGTGAGCGAAATGATGCCGTACAAAAAGGAGGTTCACTAGGAGTGATTAGTAAGAAAAAAAAGTATGTACATATATTCATTCCTTTTGATATAAACTTGATTTAGATCCAGGTCATATTTACTTTGGTACTGAATTCAAAAAAAAAGTAGACCATCCCAATTGGAGGGTAGGCAGGGGTATACATGGAAGCTTCCTTATACCTGCTCACTTTGTTGTGGGCATATGTCGAATAGCATTGTTTTAAATGAATATGCTTAAATATACGTAAGGACAGACCTATTTGTTCTTACAAATCTCTCGTTTTAAACCACGAACTTTCTTCAAAATACCCTGAAACATATGCAGGTTAGAATTGACCAATAAACGTTTAGCGTTTGACGCAATACTTCAACGTCTGTACTTAAGATTTACATTTTTATTTAGGTGTACGGTGTAAATTAGGCTTTTATTTAAAATTTAAAATATATAAAAAATAAATAAATACTAGGCGCGCTATACCATCGGGGAAATACAGACCGACTTTCCTAAATTAATCATCTAAAACATGTTTACTTGCGAAGTTGAAAAATACAGAAAACTCCAATATACATATGTATGTATGAATACACTAATTTTCAATAAGAACAAATAAAAATAATCTGACACCTTTTAAATATTATATTTAACTTTTACATTTCAAGTATGTGTATATAACATACAAATTGGCATGTCTAGTCCTTTAAGGCTAAATATACATACATAGTCAAGGTATTTATCATCATGCATATGCATCTGATATCAAATCTTTAATTGTATTTATCTTGATTTTAAATTTAATAATCCGAAATTTCCAAATTGGGTATGCCTTCTTGGTTGTCTTTCGTTAATGCAAACCTTACCTAATCTTAGTCAGAAAATTCTATACGAAATTGGCATAGCCAGGACATATGCGAAATTTTATTTAGGGTTACCACAAAGCATAGCATTAGTTTTGCGTATTTAACGCAAAGGTACAATAGTGGTGGAATTCAAACGTAATACAACGGCTGGCATTCTCCAGCTGACTAAACTTAGGCAAGTATTTCATAAGGGGGGTTGCATACATATGTGCAACCTAAGTGGTCATATGCTTATATGTACATATACCCCTACTCACTACGCACCTTGGTACATTTTCTAGGTGGCTGCACTCGACGCGCCCTCTAATGGGGCATATGTCTATATATGCATATAACTATACCCAATTTAGGTAGCTAATCATACGTGTAAATGGGTGGCGATTAGATGTAAATAGTGTTAGTGTCGTATATCATGTTTCGTGTGCCCACCCTTATGTACGTGTACCTAGGAGTGTATGTAAGCTCCACTCAAGGGGCTTTGGAACGGACTCACCCCTTTATGTGGTTATTGCGGTAGTTGTTCTGGTTGAGGTGGCCGGCTCTGGGTGTGCCCGGCTTATTTCGTTGGGCCTATAGGTAGCGGCCTTTGCTGCTGCGGTTGAACTTGCTGTTGTTGATGTTGCTGATACTGCCGATTCAATTCATTGGCTGTTGTTGTTGAATCTTACCATTTGTTATTTGTGCCAATACGTTCATGTTGCCAAAGACCGTTTTACGTATTCAATACAAAATCGATTTTATAAAGTTGCAATTAATTCAAAAAAAATTTCCCCGGTTTGTTGTTGTTGCCGGTTCAACGGGCCCATGAGCATATAAGGTGTTTGCCACAGGTGGTTGTAATTCTACTGCATCCACATTCATGTACACATAACCGCTTGCAAATGTGTGAACAAATTTTTCAATTGTAGTGAGACTCCTCGCTGTTTTTAATGTGTTCAGCAAAATTCGTATATTTTATACTTAGTAAGGTATGATTGATTGAACATAAAATGGAAGTGCGGCTTTTTATAGTTAATAGCAAAGAAATGTATTATAAAACTATTGCCAAATGTTGTCCTTTTTGATCACTTTTATTTTCCTGCAGATTGATTGATAACGTTGCCGATATCTTTCTGTAACTTCGGTAATATTTTTTTTTTTACTTTTTCTGCAAAGATATAGCAAATATCACTTTTCTGGTGTGTATCGGGCGGAAACTCATGCTAGAAGAGAAAAATTTTTCTTCCTCATGGCCGGTCTGTCTGTTCCCTTCCTTTCGATATTTTTCTTTCTATCGCCACTTTCACCACATCGCTAGGTGTGTTCGCGTGAACACGCTCCCAAGGGGATCATGGCCGTAGACCGCAGCAGCAGACCGTAACAAACCTGCTTCGCTTAGAAGGCCCGACGATGAAGCGAACAGGAACCCGGATCCTCTGTGGGAAGCTACTGCCAGGGATCTCCGACGACAAGCAACGTGGGGCACGACTCACCCCTGAGATAAGAGTCTCAAAGTCCTACTACGAAGCTAGCCGGGCAACATAGGTCTATCAAAAAAAAATTAAGTCAAGTTGGGAGTAATTTCTGTTTCCTAGTTATACGGGCTTTGCGGCAATTAGACATTTGTTATGGAGAACTCGTCAAAACTCCAAAAGATGATTCCTAGAGGTTATCGCTCCCATTGGAATGCAAGACAAAAAAAAGGTGTAGACATTTTGATCTGGAGAACTCGTCCAAACTCCGAAAGGCTAGTCCGACCTAAGCGTGGACTGCCAGGGTGTTCACGGTCCTCGGTGAGTACGCGTGTGAACAACCTATGAGGTCACTGCTCGGGGAGAATACTGGGCGAGATGTCCCCGACCGCCAAAACGCCCAGACAAAAAAGGTCCAATTGGTGGGTATAGAAAAAAAATCAAATTGTAAATTGGTAAAAGAAACGCCCTTGTTGGTTCATTGCGGACGAATATCCGAAGCATGGAAGCGACCTATCAATTTCCCGTTTAGGTCCTCGAGATCATACAATGCATTGCCTATTTTTCGAAGCACGCGACACTTCAGGTATTTGGGTAGGAATTTGGCGTTAATGCCTTGTTTAAAGTTACTTAAGGCAAAATTTCTTCGGAAAACTTCCTGACCTTCCTTATAGTTGACTTGTCTAGAGCGCTTGTTATAGGTGGTTACTCCCCTATCCTTGGCATGATCTAAATTTCTACGGATCTGCTCACGAATATTAGTCAACTTGTCAGCTCGGCTTACTACCGTAACCTGGTCTTCTCGAAGGCTGCCGAGTTTCCCTAAAATGCTGTACGTTGAGGCATGCTGGACCATGTTTTGGCCATATAATGCAAAGTATGGAGAACACTGAATCGCTGTATGAAAATCACTTCTCAAAACTGATAAAATTTCGGGTATATGCTTATCCCAATTAGTGTGGTCAGGTTTATCCTTCAGGAAAATCCTAATCTTAGAAACAATTTCTCTGTTGACGCGTTCGGATGCGTTCGCTTGGGGAGAATATAGCCCCGTCCTCACGTGCGTCACCCCGTAGTTTGCAAAAAATTGGTTCATTTCCTTCGAGATAAACTGTTTACCATTGTCACTGTGAATAAACTCAGGGACCCCTACAGCCGGAAAAATTTCTGAAGCGAAGTAATTTATAACGTTTACAGTGGTGGCTCTCTGCATGGGCTTTAGCCAAACGTATTTTGAAAAATGGTCTAGTACTATAAAAAGAAATTGATTTCGCCGCTTAGATCTCGGATACGGCCCTAGGAAGTCGCAATATAACCGCTGAAATGGCCTTTCGGATTCAAAGGTACTCCCTATAGGTGGTCTCGACTGCTGATTGGTGGGTTTTACCGTTTTGCAGGTGTCACAACGCTGGACGTAGTCCCTGACGTCCTTAGCCTGCTGCGGCCAGAAGTACTTCTGCCTAACACGTTCTAAGGTTTTCTGCCATCCGCCATGGTAACTCCGGTTAGCGTCATGTGCTAATCTCACTGCTTCCTTAGTCAACCCTTTTGGCAACCATAAACGCCACAGCGAGTCTTCTTCCCCTTCCATCCCCTTACGAAACTTAACTCTTTTGAAAATTACACCGTCTACCACTCGTAAATCCGGAAGTGATTCCTCGTTTTCGGTGACGGTCCGAATTAAGTCTAAATATTCGTTGCTGCAAAATTCGGGAGAGATTAAATCTATTTCTCCGGGCGTGGTAGTGAAAGTTAACTCGTCAACATCAAAACGCGACAGCGCGTCTGGTACTACATTCAGGGTGCCCTTACGAGGTTCCATTCTAAAATCGTATCTTTGCAGTAAGAGTGACCATCTCGCCAACCTCCCGCTCAAGTCTTTTTGTGTCATCAACCACTTGAGACTGGAGTGGTCCGTAACAATCCGGAAAGGTACTCCTTCGACATAGGGGCGGAAACGCTTCACGCTAATTATGGCTGCTAGACATTCCAGCTCGGTTACCGTATAATTGCGTTGAGCATTATTCAGCTTTTTCGACACGAACGCGATTGGATGCTCAGCGCCGTCATCATCGACCTGGAACAACACTCCGCCAACACCTATTTTGGAAGCGTCGCATTGTATTACGAATTCTTTGGAAAAGTCAGGTTGGGCCAAGACAGGCGCCGAACTCAAGGCTACTTTTAGTTTTTCAAATGCCTCTATAGCTTCAGGGGTAAGCTTGAACGGGCCTGCTGACTTGCGGAGACAGTCGGTCAAGGGACCTGCCAAGTCAGCAAAATTGGTAATAAACGCTCGGTACCAATTCGCCATGCCCACAAACCTACGCACTTGCCGAGGGGATTTAGGGATCGGGAAGTTTTGTATTGCTTCTACTTTTCCCGGATCCACTTTCAGACACCCGCTGCCTATCAAGTACCCTAAGTAGCGTATTTCCTTCTGACAAAATTTACTTTTTTCCACATTTATTGTCAGACCTGCATCTCTCAAACAGTTCGCCACTTCCGCTAGCAATTTTAGATGATCCTCAAAATTAGTGCTACATACCATCAGATCGTCCAGGTAGACAAAGACGTTCTCTCGCAGACGCGAAGGGATCGCCTTGTCCATCAGCCTACTCATAGTCTGCGGTCCATTGCACAGACCAAATGGCATCACCTTGAAGTGGTACAGAGGCCTCCCCGGAACTGCGAATGCTGTTTTTTCCTTCGAGGACTCTGTCAATTTGATCTGGAAGAACGCGTCTTTCAGATCAATGCCACTAATAAAATGCGTATCTTTCAGTCTGCTCAATAAGCCGTTGATATGAGGCAGGGGGTACGAATCCTTCTTAGTCACCGCGTTGACCTTTCTCGAATCTATGCACAGCCTGACTTTGCCTGGTTTCCGGACCAGTACTACAGGACTACACCACGGGGAGTTGGATTCTTCTATAACTCCTAACTGTAGTAACCTGTCTAGTTCTCTAAAAGCTTCGGCTTGCCTCGGCGGCGAAAGAGGAAAATGCTTGCTTTTTATAGGCACAGCATCACCGGTGTCGATGTGATGCTCCACTAATTTAGTTTGCCCTAGGCCTAACTTCTCGTACGAAGGAAACGTCTCGATGACTTTTCGCAATTCTGATTTCATTTCTGGTGACAATTCATGGAGGTTAAGTTCCTCTTCCTTTTCAAGCCTAGTCTCTAAGCACTCTACGCTCGGGAATATTTCGGGAGCTAACGCAAATGCTCTCCAAAAATCTACCCCGAAGTATGCTTCCTGGAGCAATGAGGGAACAAGGTAAAAACGAATAATCTTTGTGATATTTTTAAAAGTGACCGGTAGAGATACTGAGCCTAAAATTTTTTGCTTGTTGCCGCCCGCGGTATATACGAACGCATGTAAGGGCTGATATTCGAAGCCGTTATCCTCTAGGAATTCTACTCCATTTTTCCCTAAGATGGAGACGTTGGCTCCCGAGTCTAACAACCCTACAAGAAAACTATTTTTAATTCTAGCCTTTACTAAAGGCCTTTCGTCCTCTGTAAGCGTTAACGTGGTGGCTTGCAGCAGTCTACGCTCCCGTACTCTCCGGTGGTATCTCTTCCTACACTTCAAAATATTTTCCGATACCGGGTAGTGTTCAAAAATGGTATGTCTTATGTGTTCGTACCTATGTTCCCTTTCTTCTAGGTCTGGTGAAAGTTGCGTCTGACAAGCGACATCCCTATGCTGGCGTCGCAGAATTCTAATCGGCTCTCTCATCGCGGATGAAGACGTTTGACTCTCGGCTTCAGAACTGTCTGTACTGTCAGGGTAAGTTATTATTACTTTTGAGGGCTCTTCTGCCAGGGTACTACTGCACCTCGGAAGCTCACCACCTCCATGCAGAGATTCGCCCTCTGGTTCAGCGCACGGGACGACGCCTCGAGCACTGGCTGATGTGGGAGCTATGAAGCCGAACGAGGTTCCCCCGCCTTCTCGCTCGGGTACTGGTTTCCCTGCCTGCGATGGTCCCTAGGGCATTTAGGGGTGAATACACCCTTATACCCACATTTAAAACAAAAAGGACTTTTTATGGGTTCCTCACAATATATATAGGAGTGCCCCATTCCCTGGCAATTCCAGCATTGGATTCCCGAGTAGTCCGGTCTTCTGCTGCGTCTATATTCCAGCGCCTCTATCTGCGGATCTATCTCGCCGTCCTCGCCTTCCATCTTCATGTCCGGGGTTGTCACGCGTGCCTCGCTTACATGCCGTCCTGGGTAAATGGCTCCCAGCAGCTTGCTCTCTTTCAGCACTTGTTCACCTCTGCGTGCTACATCGCGTAGATCATGGAGGTTCCTTACGTCCGCATTAAAAAGCATTAGCTTAAGGCTACTGTTGACGTTCCTTTTTATTATGTCAATCAGTAGAAGCTCTGACATCGGCTCCCTTAAGCGCGCGTTCAAGGAGATTATGTCCGCGTGAAACACGTCATAACACTCACTTGCCTTTTGCTTGCGCATGGAGATCTCCATCATGATCTCGTGGTCCGTTTTCAAGGTGCCAAACTCTCTTTTTAAGGAGTAGCACAAAAAGGCATATGTCGCATTTGGGTTTTGTTTTGTGAACAGCCAGTACCATTCTTCGGCTCGTCCCGAAAGGAATAAGTGGAAACTGGCCATTATTTGTTCGTCAGGGCATTGTGTGCGCTCACACAAGGTGTTTAATTTGAAGAGGAAATCGGCTACACTCCCAGTGCCGTCGAATGCGATTTTCCACTCCTGCGGTTTTACTGCTATGCTGCTTGGAGTCGGGTACATTGGCGATACTACCGATGGCAATGGGTTACGGTCCATCCTGCTTGCGTTCCTGTGTTGCTGGTGTGCTTGCTGCGTGGATTCGAGAGCGGCGTTGAGCTGGGCCATGTTGGCTCTAATTGAGCCCATCTCTCTCCGCATTTCCTCCTGCGAAGCCTGGAACAGTTGGTGTAGCACGTCCACCCACGAGCCTCCACGAGTGGCTTCGTCCTGCATTCCTAGGGGGTTCGCCTGATCACTGGTAGCGTCCCCAAAATTTCCAACCTCTTGATTTGGTGGTAAGGCACCCGCTCCATCTGGTGCATAGTTCGACACATTGGTCATTATCCCCGAGATGTTGTGTGTGTTTAGCAGCGATGCATTCAAATTGCTGGTGCTTACAGGTATGTCCAATTTGTCGCGGTCGTCGTTCCGGTTTGGGCCTATATGAGTCCCCGCGGGATTTCCGTAGGACCCTCCTACTGGGGTATGCACCACCAAAGGACGCCTAGCTTTCGAAAAAGCCCCCCTATTAGCACCGCCCCGGTGCTGGTTCCCTCGTAAACTGCCCGCACTCTCGAACGGAGTGTTCCGGCCCGTTTGCCCGTAGGACTGGTCACGCGACATAATCCGTTAGAAAAAAAATTCTTTGTCAAATCCTAGTATTCGAAAAAAAAAAAAAAAAAAAAAAAACTTCTGTTCCCAGAAGATGGTTTGTTGAAAGGGGGAAAAAAAATTTATATATCTATATAAAAAAAATTGTACGAGAATTAGTGCAATCATTTATCAATAATCGCACTAAAATGGAAAAAAAATTCAAAAGCTGAAAAGAAAACGGTTAGTTATATACAAATTTTATGTGAACAATATAGGTGGTGATGGGAACGCTGACATCCCATCATTAGAAGGCAGTAGGCTAGGCAAAAAAAAATTTGATACAAACACATTCATACTTGGCCCTAGTGCTCCCAACCGCAATCGAGGGGGGGTCTTAAGGCCCCCTCCGAGATAGGTTGGGCCCACTAGGGTCCGTTCCAGGCACCCACGGGTTGGTCTCAACACGCCCAGCCGCAACGCAGGGGCAGTCTCCAGGGGCTTGCCCCTGGGACTGGTTGGGGGTGTTGAGGCCTCCCGTTCATTTTTACTGGGCACCCCTCCTGCCTCCGCCGCAATGGGTGGAGCGGTTTCGGAACCGCTCCCCCAGTCTGGTGGGACAGGAAGGAGTGCCACTCTGAATCCCAGCTCAACCCATCACCATCCAGGTGGTATTCCAAGCTACCACCTGGGACGTGGGATGAGCTGGGGTCCTCACTACATGCACACACACATTCACCCTGGACAACACAAATTCGGCTAACGGAACCTAAAAAAAAACTACTTTACAAAAAAAAACCCAAGTTAGCGGACATATTGTTACCAGGGCCGACTAACGGACAAAACATCCGGCAAACCAAAATCCCAACTACAAAAAAAAATCAAGTGCGTGCAGCACTGCCTCATCGGGTGAAATGAAAAAAAAAATCCGGAGACTTGACGTAAAGTCTCGTGGCTCCCTCCGCTACTGCCCCCGATGACCAGCCCGGACAACCTGATCCGTCTAACCATCCCACCGCAACGTAGGTGGCAGCTCTGTGGCTGCTCACTCGGACTGGTGGGATGGTCAACCTCACAGGTTGACCCGACTGACCCTCGCGGTCAGCGCTTCAGGCGCCACGTTGGGCGCCATCTGTTATGGTAACGCATTTACTATGGAAGCAGTAAGGAAGGCGGTCGGCATGATGTGTTGGTGCACAGTGGCTAGTCATTGTCGGCTGGGGCGGGTCCTTGCCAACCTTACTGTTCCTGCGCCATAAACAGAGAAATGTTCCTATCATGCCTATCAAAACGAGCAGCTGTCAAATTCAAAAAACCTGGCAGAAGCGCAGAGACCGACTCAAAACGCTTATCAATACAAAATAAAACAACATCCGGCTGAACCGGATGTCACGGACAGACCGTTAACATTCCAAAAATTTAAATTCAAATTCAAAAAAAAAACTGACGCAAAAAATACTACCGAACCGGACATGGCCGGTTACTAACGCTGAAAATCAAATTCAAAAAAAAACCGCTGAAAACCAAACAATAACAAAAAAGCTGAAAAAATTAAAAATAAAAAAGAAAAGGGCCGAATATACATAGGGGGCGCCGCGGGTGGTGTTGCGACGCCCGGTGCTTTATCCCACCCTCAAATAACCATGGCCACCGACGCACCTAAAATTTCGGTGGCCCCTTACCTGCCTTACCTTATGCCTTCTAAATAATTGGCGACGCCAGCATTCCCATTTCAATTACAAATTTATTTATAATTCATTTTCATTACGGCTTATTACTTAGGATTATGATTTAATTTATATAAGTTTACAGCTAGGTACATTAAAGTGAGCGAAATGATGCCGTACAAAAAGGAGGTTCACTAGGAGTGATTAGTAAGAAAAAAAAGTATGTACATATATTCATTCCTTTTGATATAAACTTGATTTAGATCCAGGTCATATTTACTTTGGTACTGAATTCAAAAAAAAAGTAGACCATCCCAATTGGAGGGTAGGCAGGGGTATACATGGAAGCTTCCTTATACCTGCTCACTTTGTTGTGGGCATATGTCGAATAGCATTGTTTTAAATGAATATGCTTAAATATACGTAAGGACAGACCTATTTGTTCTTACAAATCTCTCGTTTTAAACCACGAACTTTCTTCAAAATACCCTGAAACATATGCAGGTTAGAATTGACCAATAAACGTTTAGCGTTTGACGCAATACTTCAACGTCTGTACTTAAGATTTACATTTTTATTTAGGTGTACGGTGTAAATTAGGCTTTTATTTAAAATTTAAAATATATAAAAAATAAATAAATACTAGGCGCGCTATACCATCGGGGAAATACAGACCGACTTTCCTAAATTAATCATCTAAAACATGTTTACTTGCGAAGTTGAAAAATACAGAAAACTCCAATATACATATGTATGTATGAATACACTAATTTTCAATAAGAACAAATAAAAATAATCTGACACCTTTTAAATATTATATTTAACTTTTACATTTCAAGTATGTGTATATAACATACAAATTGGCATGTCTAGTCCTTTAAGGCTAAATATACATACATAGTCAAGGTATTTATCATCATGCATATGCATCTGATATCAAATCTTTAATTGTATTTATCTTGATTTTAAATTTAATAATCCGAAATTTCCAAATTGGGTATGCCTTCTTGGTTGTCTTTCGTTAATGCAAACCTTACCTAATCTTAGTCAGAAAATTCTATACGAAATTGGCATAGCCAGGACATATGCGAAATTTTATTTAGGGTTACCACAAAGCATAGCATTAGTTTTGCGTATTTAACGCAAAGGTACAATAGTGGTGGAATTCAAACGTAATACAACGGCTGGCATTCTCCAGCTGACTAAACTTAGGCAAGTATTTCATAAGGGGGGTTGCATACATATGTGCAACCTAAGTGGTCATATGCTTATATGTACATATACCCCTACTCACTACGCACCTTGGTACATTTTCTAGGTGGCTGCACTCGACGCGCCCTCTAATGGGGCATATGTCTATATATGCATATAACTATACCCAATTTAGGTAGCTAATCATACGTGTAAATGGGTGGCGATTAGATGTAAATAGTGTTAGTGTCGTATATCATGTTTCGTGTGCCCACCCTTATGTACGTGTACCTAGGAGTGTATGTAAGCTCCACTCAAGGGGCTTTGGAACGGACTCACCCCTTTATGTGGTTATTGCGGTAGTTGTTCTGGTTGAGGTGGCCGGCTCTGGGTGTGCCCGGCTTATTTCGTTGGGCCTATAGGTAGCGGCCTTTGCTGCTGCGGTTGAACTTGCTGTTGTTGATGTTGCTGATACTGCCGATTCAATTCATTGGCTGTTGTTGTTGAATCTTACCATTTGTTATTTGTGCCAATACGTTCATGTTGCCAAAGACCGTTTTACGTATTCAATACAAAATCGATTTTATAAAGTTGCAATTAATTCAAAAAAAATTTCCCCGGTTTGTTGTTGTTGCCGGTTCAACGGGCCCATGAGCATATAAGGTGTTTGCCACAGGTGGTTGTAATTCTACTGCATCCACATTCATGTACACATAACCGCTTGCAAATGTGTGAACAAATTTTTCAATTGTAGTGAGACTCCTCGCTGTTTTTAATGTGTTCAGCAAAATTCGTATATTTTATACTTAGTAAGGTATGATTGATTGAACATAAAATGGAAGTGCGGCTTTTTATAGTTAATAGCAAAGAAATGTATTATAAAACTATTGCCAAATGTTGTCCTTTTTGATCACTTTTATTTTCCTGCAGATTGATTGATAACGTTGCCGATATCTTTCTGTAACTTCGGTAATATTTTTTTTTTTACTTTTTCTGCAAAGATATAGCAAATATCACTTTTCTGGTGTGTATCGGGCGGAAACTCATGCTAGAAGAGAAAAATTTTTCTTCCTCATGGCCGGTCTGTCTGTTCCCTTCCTTTCGATATTTTTCTTTCTATCGCCACTTTCACCACATCGCTAGGTGTGTTCGCGTGAACACGCTCCCAAGGGGATCATGGCCGTAGACCGCAGCAGCAGACCGTAACAGATTGTAAGCTAAAGCTGCAAACATTGGTGCTTTAACGGTAACCGTATCGGTAACCTTAAAACAGCTGATTCGACCAACCTTATGGGAATCAATGTAATCGATTATTGGTGCCCCTAAGGTCGTAGCCGTATCGTAGCCAACCAATTGGTTTTTGGTTTAAGCCGGAGTCATTGGTGCCGTATGTCGTATCGCTGTATCCGTATCCCTAACGTAATCAGCTGCTTATCGTTACGACGGTAAACCAAAACCCAATTGGTTGGCTACGATACGGTTACGACCTTAGCGGCACCAATAATCGATTGCATTGATTCTCATAAGATTGGTCGAATCAGCTGTTATAAGGTTACCGATAAAGCACCAATGCCCCAGCCTTACCGTCGTAACGATAAACAGCTGATTACGTTAGGGATACGACTACAGCTATACGACATACGGCACCAATGACTCCCGCTTAAAAAGTACAAAAAATACCTATCATTGTGGGCAAAACAACTGCCCTACAAGCCAACCTAATAAAACCGCACTGCGTTTTTTTAGCGCACGCAAACTACTGGCGTTTTTTGCCCGAACCGAAATAAGCATGCGTTGCGACAATGTAAAGCATGCGTTGCGACAATGTAAAACATGCGTTGCGACAATGTAAAGCATGTGTGCAAACGTCAAACTGAAGTGTCACGCAGAACAAAAATTGGAAATCGAGTTAGCTTTTTACGCAGTAATTTTAATTTAGGTTGCTCTCATAGAAGTTGTATGTGCATGAGACATTTTTGACAGAAAATTACTTGCGTGCGTTTATATTAGGTTGGCATATGACAGGATGTTCAAGAATGGCAACTTTTTCGCGTTTTGGTTATTGTTGCCAATTTGTTTGAAATTAAGAATATAAAATAAAGAATATTGTGGTTGTTGTTGTTGTTGTATTAACACTGAGAATATTGTGGTAGAATGTAAATACATATTTTAGCACAAATTTGTACAAATAAGTGTTCTTTCTTAAAATAACCAAGTTCCTTTAACTATTTTGATGCATTCCCTTTAATTTAAGTAGTGAAACAACTTCTATGAATTGGCAGAGAAATCTCCCTCTCCCTCACATTCATAATACCTACTTTTCTCCCATAACCGGTTTTCGCTTTTTCGAACATTGTTCAGAATAGGAGGAAAGGGAGAAAACTCACAAGGAATATTTATTCAGAATACGAGGAATGGGAGAAGGGAACAAACTCGCACGGAATTTTCGTTTAGAATTGGGCTGTATGTGTGATATCTTATCTGTCAACTGCCTGACAGAATGTTCAATATGGCTACTTTTTAGCGTTTTGACAGGGTGTTCAATATGGCTATCTTCAGCGGGTGATAGAAAGAGATACAGAATGAGACAGCGATAGTCAATTACAAATCAGGTGACCCAATCACTTTGGAATTTTGACGTCTATGCAGAAGATATCACACTTAGTTTGATTCACAATGATCCGGTGATTGCGTTGTAGTTTTGACGTTAATGCCGAAGATATCAACTTGTCTCATTCACAATTATACCTATTGTCAGAATATGCTGCATTTTGAGGGATTTCAAAATTTCGAGTTGTTTTCAATATAAATATATATTGAATGTTGGGCAAATTTTTGTTTAGCACCCTTTCCTTATCGCAAATATGTGTAATTTGAAGTGCGTAAACAGATTATTCAAAAGAACAAAGGACACTATTGAGAAAGAAAAACAACACAACGTTGTATACGAAATTAGATGTAAAGGCAATGATCGCGAAATATGTAAACAGCGCTATATATGTAGATACAACGAAGCGAGCTTGAACACATCTACGTGAAAAACTTCATTGTGACTTGGCCATTATGCGACGGGGCTTTAACAAAGTAACGTTGAACTTTCCAGTTAATGGTGCGTACTACACATAGTGTACAAGTGTGTTGACTTATCTGTTAAGCATTCTGACAGGCACTCGCTGGATTCGGAATGACAGCAAATTCAAAATGGATACCATTACCGAATGCGCCGAATGATTGAAAAATTGAAAAAGTCTAGCCGATTGGTCATAGTGTACCTATACCAAGTGTGTTCACTAAGCGATAAACGTCAAAACTACAAACAGCCTCGCTCACCTGATGGAAATCTCAGGTCTAGAGTCGCATTTTTAGTCTCAACGACAACATTTTTGACTACCAATCGTATGGACTTTTTCAATTTTTCAATCATTCGGAGCATTCGGTAATGGTATCCATTTTGAATTCGCTGTCATTCCGAATCCAGCGAGTGCCTGTCAGAATGCTTGACAGATAAGTCAACACACTTGTACTTGTACACTATGCGATTGGTAGACAAAAATGTTGTCGTTGAGACCAAAAATGCGACTCTAGACCTGAGATTTCCATCAGGTGAGCGAGGCTGTTTGTAGTTTTGACGTTTATCGCTTAGTGAACACACATGTATAGGTACACTATGGTACTACAGAACATATGTACATCCTGAAGTCAAACATTTCAAATCATAGAAAAAAATTTTAAGTGAATTTAAAATCAAAAATATTACTTGTGTTTGCTATATTGATATAAAATTGACATGTAATCACTAAGTAGCTATAAAGATGGTTTTCTATTTCACAAGCAATGTTGTGTCGCCGCCGGGCCTGCTTTATATGGGAAAGGATAAGTATGAAAGTAAATATCGTCTCGATTTAATTGTTTGTACCAATAGTTGTGTATTAATTAAATTGGTTGAATTTATGTATTACACTAATATGTTAATTATGCCTCTAGTGTTATATTTACGCCAATATGCAAAAGCAAAATACATTTCGTATAAGTGATGGTAAACAAATGGCAGTCCAACTTCGATAGTGGTCGATAATTTTGGTGTGGCGCCAGCCAGGGCCCGTCACATTAGTAGTTTTTCATAAAGATACGTTTAACGCATTCTTTTGCACGATGAGTAGATTGCACGTACTTTTATGGATAACGGCAGATCGAGCGACACTGGCGCATCTGGCGTGAAGGCAACCTTAGCAAAAGCAAACGTCGATTTCTTATGCTTTGCTTGCAACAAAAGTGGGAAGTTAACCCAACCCGATTATATTAAGCGAATTTCGTACCTTACAAAAAATTTCTAGAAGAAAACTTGTTATCAATTGTTTCTCAAAGCTTTTCATAAACTATCACCCCTATTCTGCATTTCAACTTGGATTGGAATTTTTTCGATTTGGCAAATTTGGTATTCTGTGCTCCAATCTCTTTCGATCCAACTTCGAATCGTTCGATTTTGTGTATTCTGCATTTCGATCGTAGTTCCGTTTTTCTAAGTTGCAAATTAGTTGGCGGAAAAATATTTTCTTTTTATTTTGTTATTAATTTATAACAGAATTTTAACGAAAATGTAAGTAAAACTTGTTAAAAAAACGTAAAAGGCTTGATGATGATTGTTTTTTATATGTTTCCAGGTCAAAAATAACCTGTCGATGTCGAAGTCCTTGGACGTATTTGCCCTGCAAAAGTATCTAAAACATACTTGAAAGCATCCTTATTAAGTCGAAGTTTTTTTGAACCTAAATAAGTCATTAAACTTTACCACTATTAAGTTCAATTTCTTATAATTTGTCACTCATCTCAAATGGATTACACAAATCTCGCAATATTTGCATTTCCATTCTCGCCTGGCCATTTTCGTATGCGTTGCGTTCCAACTCTACAAATAATGTCGCGGCTATTGATTCCATTATATAAGACAAGCTGTAATTTGTGTCTGTTCGTTGGGTCTAGTTACATGCCAAAGCAAGCTGCCGGAGTAGAGGAAGGTGAAGCGAAAACGTAAACAATCCTTGCGGAAAGAATAAATAAATCTTTATAAAGTATTTTAGGCCAGTGCAATGAAATTAGCATCCATAAATTTCAGAAAAAGTCAAAAGTTGTGCAGGAATCCGTTTTAACAAAACTTGGTGGCCACGGCAGGGAATTGGCCAAAAGAACAACAAAAACACACTTACTATTATAAAAGCACTTCACTCAAAAAAGTATAACACGGCGGCAATATATTCTATTGCTTTTTTTTGTACAAAATGGCGTGGATAATAAAATATAAACGCTTTTCAGTGTTTTTTTTACAAATTTTCTTTAATTTATTTTGTTCCAATGTTCATACATTCCGTACAAACAGCTGATTTCGAAAAATCATTTGCTCTTCCTCTTCTCGTTACGATTCCGTCGTAATGCAGAATACACAACTTCGTTTAAAGCGAGGGTAGAACGGGAACGTAATCGAAATGCAGAATAGGGGTGTATAATTTTTATTTATGTCAATAATTTCAATAATAATAAAAATACATAATGTGTGCATATATATTTGCATACTTTAAATAAAGAATGGCTGCAATTCCAAAGGGTTGGTGGAGAATACAAGAAAGGGTTCAAATTCAGCAATACCTCTCATGAACAAACTTTAAGAAAATAATTTGAAATTTTCCAAGTTAAAAAATATTGATAAATAGTTTTCACGTATTTTTTGTAAACATTTACGATTTACTTTCAGCAAGTTTACTTTAAGTTACTTTCAAAACATTTATAGAAATGCCTGTTGGGAAGTGTGAACACATAAGGTACTTGTGAGAGTACAATATAGAATTATAATTGTAACAAGACTTGTGCTAAAAACAAAAATTTATTGGAATCTACGTATTATACCGCTTTTTTACAGATGAGGAACTAATACGATGGGGATGGCCAGAAGATGTGTGGTTTCACGTTCATAATTATTCTTCTGCTCATGTATACCTAAGGCTTAAAGAGGTAAGAATTTTTTTTGTATACCTACAAGCCTTGATACAACATTAGGCTAACAAAAATTTGAATGCGGTTGGAAAAATTAAAAATAAAATAAATAACAAAAAAGGTCAATCGCAACGACGAACAGGCAGTCACACTTCCAGTTATAATTTGTCGCTTCAATATTTATTTTCCAAGTTATTTATAGTTTTTGTCTAGTCAGTTTTTAAGCTATTCTACATTTATAAAGGAAATTAATCTAAGTCATCACTTCATTTAGATATTTAATAGAGATTAAGGCCTCTGAAAAAGTTTACGTTTAATCTTGCAAGTCTTGAGAAGAAGTAGATTTGAATGAAATCTCCATGAAATCTTGAATAATAATGTACTTCTTTCCTTATGCTTAGAAAAGGTTTATAAAGTTCTTATGATACTAAATTCCTATGGAAATGTCTTTTTGAAAAGTTTAAAAACCATTTTATTTTTTAAGAACATGGGATTAAATATTTTTTTTTTTATAAATGTTTATACACTTTTTTTGTAACTTTTGCCATTTGGCAAAATTACATAAGGCTCTGCATATTTTTAACAAGGTGCGTTCAAGATTAAAAAAAAATTTAATTGTCTCGTTATTCATAAAGAAAAAAATCTTACCCCGTTATTCATAAAAAAATAAATCATTTGAAAATGCTTTATTAACCTTTCGTAAGTTTTATGAATGTATTATATTATTAGCCGTCGGCCTCTGTTTTAAATTTTTATCAAATATAGTATTTCGCAGTTTTTTAAAACTTCCATCTTATAAAATTAACGGACCATATAATGTTTGTATAGAAACCAATATTTTTTAACGATTTTGTTTTGTTTCTTATTCCGTTACAGGGGCAAACCATAGATGATATTCCACAATCCCTTATTAACGACGCTGCACAGTTGGTGAAATACAACAGCATTCAAGGCAATAAAATCAATAATGTTGATGTTGTTTATACTTTATGGTCTAATCTAAAAAAAACACCCGACATGGAGGCTGGTCAAATAGGTTATTTTTGTGAAAAAAGTGTAAAAAAAATTCGCGTTGAAAAAAGAGTAAATGAAATTGTCAACAGACTTAACAAAACCAAAACCGAAGATTATCCAGATTTACGCCGACAAAGGGAAGAACGTGATGCTGAAGAGCGAAGGCAAATGAAAGACCTTTTGAAAACTCAACGAGAAAAAGAGGAGGAAGAACTTAGGCGTCAAAAGCAAGATGCGGAAAGCCGTAGTTACGACAAATTGTTTAAGCCAGAAAGCATGTCTAGCAATTATGATGATGGCAACGACTCTGATGATTTTATGTAAAATTATTAGTGCATTTAAATATAGTTGTTTGTTGAAAATGAAATCCAATTTATCTACTTTCAAATTTTGTATGATTTTAGTCTGATAATACTCATATATTGCTGATAGAAAATGCTCGCAATGAGTTTTAAATTCGAAATCAAAGCAAGGCAGTCTACAAAATTTTTGTGATTGTAACAGGATAAGTGTGACAAGAAAACATTTTAATATAATTATGTTCCATATAACTGAGTCATGGTACATTCGATTATTGAATAAAAAAAAATTAAACGGTAATATATCGGCACTCTGATGTTTGGGATTGTACCTAGCCTGTAGTAGCAATATAGGAGTATTCACCCCTATTCTGCATTTCGATTACGTTCCCGTTCTACGCTCCGCTTTAATCGAAGTTTGGTATTCTGCATTACGACGGAATCGTAAAGAGAAGAGGAAGAGCAAATGATTTTTCGAAATCAGCTGTTGGTATGGAATGTGTGAACATTGGAACAAAATAAATTAAAGAAAATTTGTAAAAAACACTGAAAAACGTTTATATTTTATTATCCACGCCATTTTGTACAAAAAAAAAGCAATAGAATATATTGCCGCAGTGTTATATTTTTTTGAGTGAAGTGATTTCATAATTGTAAGTGTGTGTTTGTCGTTCTTTTGACCAATTCCCTGCCGTGGCCACCGAGTTTTGTTAAAACGAATTCCTGCACGAATATAGTTGACATTTTCTGAATTTTAAGGATGCTAATTTCATTGCATGGCCTAAAGTACTTTATAAAGGTTTATTTATTCTTTCCGCAAGGATTGTTTACGTTTTCGTTTCACCTTCCCCTAGGCCGGCAGTTTGCTTTGGCATATAACTCGACCCAACGAACAGACACAAATTATAGCTGTCTATTATAATGGAATCAATAGCCGCGGCATTATTTATGGAGTTGGAAAGCAACGCATACGAAAATTGCCAGGCGAGAATGGAAAGGCAAATATTGCGAGATTTGTGTAATCCATTTGAGATGAGTGACAAATTATAAGAAATTGAACTTAATAGTGGTAAAGTTTAATAACTTATTTAGGTTCAAAAAAACTTCGACTTAATAAGGCTGCTTTCAAGTATGTTTAAGATACTTTTGCGGGGCAGATACGTCCAAGGACTTCGGCATCGACATGTTGTTTTTGACCTGGAAACATATAAAAAACAATCATCATCAAGCTTTTTACGTTTCTTAACAAGTTTTACTTACATTTTTGTTAAAATTCTATTATAAATTAATAAAAAAATAAAAAGAAAATATTTTTCCGCCAACTAATTTGCAACTTAGAAAAACGGAACTACGATCGAAATGCAGAATACAAAAAATCGAACGATTCGAAGTTGGATCGAAAGAGATTGGAACACAGAATACCAAAATTGCCAAATCGAAAAAATTCCAATCCAAGTCGAAATGCAGAATAGGGCTGATTACATATATGGCTAAGCACTTACAGGGTATAACCGTTCTCTCTTCTGGTCGGCCATGATTTATTTTTTTAAGTTTTTACGCAATTTATTACAGAAAATAGCAAATATAAAAAAAAAATGATATACAAACACAGAGAAAGAAATAACAAGAAAAAGTTGACAAAGGTTACGGTACGGATGCTGTTGTACTTTCCCCTTCGCCAATGTCGCAGCAGATTTAATTTCAAAAAGTGTTAGACCAAAGAGAGTAGATTAATAAGAGGGAGCATTGTAGAGTCGTTCAATCTCCACAAAGTGATACGGCTGCACCAGGAATACACCACATGTTTTGCTCCTGCTTCGTTTTCACCATCTGGATTAAAAAAGTCATGAGCCTGGGCATTCGCGCAATTTTAGTGATGTAAATTGCATGGCGCCAGCTCAATGGTAGCTCATTGACGCAATGACTCCAAGCGAATTTTTGACGCTACTTAGTAGTGAGTGCGTAGTACATTTTACTTGCGCCATTGAGTGAAATGATTTTTGTGTGTCAGGCACGAGTTTGGTGTTATTGGCGCTACTGGCAATGATGACACTGAGCTGATGACGGTAGCGCTGGTAGTTCAGCTTTTGAATCAGAGGAAGAATTGATGACCCGTGTAAATTATTATGGCTATGGCTATTATTGCCTGTGACTTTGAACTAAATAAATGCTGCGCACATAACAACCAGAGTCATTTTTGAGTTTTATATTTTAGTTTTATTCCACAATTAATATGGGTGTGTTTGAGCAGCCAAATAATCACAGTAGTATTGCTAAAGTGCTGCTTAGCTGATGGAATGTCGCTAATTTCCTAGTGATCAACAGATTGTCAACATTTCGTTCAACGAGCGCGCGAAATTGCCACATCTGCTCAAATTTTCCAAGATTTTCCATTGTTGATTTAACTTAAGGTGTTATGCCAATATTTTTCAGCCAGCTTATTTCAAATAGGTCATTTTTCCAAAAGCAAAATAAATTGCAGCAAAGATTACAAAGTTAAACAGCCTTATAAAATCAGCTATGTTGAAGCGACAGCATAGCAAAAAGTATGGTGAATTCCTGGTGCAGCCGTCCTACAAATTTCACAAAGTTTTACAAGTCTACAATGTGCAATCTTATAATTTTTAAAATCTTTGGTTAGACGTAAAGGGGACTAACACCAGTTTACATTTATCTTCATTTTCCTACTTAACTCTTAATCGTTAATTTTATGAATTTTGCCTTTCCATATGAATTTTTCCCTTCGATAATCGGTAATTGTGATTAAATTTTAGAGATGCGGATTTTTTTTTTCAGAAAAAAGTTCCACCTCTAGAGTGCAATATCTAATTGGAAGCACAAAACCAAAGGGAATCGGCAAAATTTGACTTAAAATAATCTAGTTTCTAGGGATGTAACATATGTAAACGCGTAGATTATCTGTATATTCATTGTAGATTAGGGAATGTGTAAGCGTAGTCTAAAAGAATGCGTTTAATACTGTTTTCACACAGACGGCTTATTGAATAATAAAGTAGTTTTCTACATTAAGACGCTTATTGAGCTCAATCTTCCCTACAAAATTCGAATCTATAATTATTTCATTAGTGACTAATCGAATGCCAAATGAAGTCAAAAGCACAATGCAACTCTGCTTAGAGTGTTCAGTTTCTTAGTTTTTGGTATGTTCAGTGCTTAAAAATGTCATTTGTCAAACTAAATGTCATTGTCTGTCATATAGCATTGTCATTTTATTCGCTGGACATTTCATCCTTCGTACTAATCGAGCAGTTACTTCAGTGTGAAAGCAAAAAATTTACGATTTCATTAGAAGGTGAAATGAGATCATTAAGTTTCTGCGTGAAAAGAGTATAACGCACATATATGAGAAAGTTGATTGTGACGCAGCCATCATAAAAAAGAGTATGTGCATTGTGACGCGGCTATTAAATTATGATCTGGCATCGCCAAGTTATCGATTAGAATCTCTACGACATTCCAATCGCTACCTTCTTTCTTTTTCTTTTTGCAAGTCAAGGGAGATAATATGGTGGGTTGAAAATCGTTTTGTATTTTTTACATCATAACAGCGTGTTATATACAAATTTGCAGTTATATCAAAAACTTTTCTCTATTTTAGGCGGCGCATAAATCTTTTAGAATTAAACAAAAACTTGCTAAGAAACTCAAGCAAAATCGATCTGTCCCTCAGTGGATACGTTTGCGTACTGGAAACACCATAAGGTAAATGGCATTCATTTATTTTATTTTCGTAAGGTATTCATTTATTGATTTGTTCAGGTACAACGCCAAGAGACGTCATTGGAGGCGCACAAAATTGAAGTTGTAACTTGAAATGTGTTTTATTATTACTTCAATTATGTTGTTTCAATAGAAATTAATCCAAACATACGCAAATATAAGTGCAGATATGTGTTAATATAACGTTTGTTTCTGAGTTAAAATATTGTACAGTGCTAGCGATATAAACAGTAATTTTGCAAATACTGATTGTTCGACCAACCTTCACATCTTCCGCGTCATTATGTTGCCCACATAACCTAGTAGTAAAATTGGTGGCGGAAGATCAATACCAAGGCGAATACAGCACCAGGTGGTGTCCCATCAGCTAATTACTTAATATTTTCCATACAACACCTTCGCGTTGTTTACTGTGGTTTACACTTGACATTGGTACAACAATATTTCAGTAAATCGAAGTAATGCCAATTTTCTTTTTACTTGACTTCTGGACGTCCAAGGCGAATTCAGTACCAGGTGTTGTTATCCCAACAGCTGATTGCTTCGTGATAATTTTCCATACAACGCCTTGTGCAACAATATGTCAGTTAATCGAAATCCAAGGCGAATTCAGTAGAGGTGGTGTTATCCCAACAGCTGATTGCTTCTTTTTGTTAATTTTCCATACAAAGCCATGTACAACAATATGTCAATAGAAATCAATGAAATTTTTCTTCTGCACGGCGAAGTGGTTGAATTTGCTTTGCCACCACCTGGTATGGATTCGCCTTGATCGAAATCGATGAAAATTTTCTTTCGACCTGACATTCTTCTGTGCGGCGAATTGGTTTAATTCGCCTTGCAACCACCTGGTATGGATTCGTCTTGCATTACATCAAGGCGAATCCATACTAGGCGGTGGCAAAGCAAATTCAACCAATTCGGCGTGCAGAAGAAAAATTTCATTGATTTCCATTGACATATTGTTGTACATGGCTTTGTATGGAAAATTAATAAAAAGAAGCAATCAGCTGTTGGGATAACACCACCTGTAATGAATTCGCCATGCATTATACCAAGGCAAACTCAGTACCAGGTGTTGTTATCCCGACAGCTGATTGCTTCTCCTTGATTATTTTCCATGCAATGCTTTGTACAACAATATGCCAGTAATTATAAATCAATGAAAATTTTCTTTTGACTGCACGGCGAATTGGTTGAATTCGCTTCGACGTCACCGTGTATGGATTCGTCTTGAGCGTTGGTTTGTTTGACTGATGAACTGCTACTTCTATTTTCTTTATCAACTATATCTAATAGTAAGCGATGCGCCATCTGTTGGCAATCACTGGTAATGATGGATTTTTTGGTTATTGTCAATTACCTTTTTTGTTTGACATTCCCATGTGCTCTTGGGTAATTACAATTGTTTTTTTTATCGGCCTATTGATGAACGATTCAAGGTTACTGGCATGCATAAGATTGGGTTGAACGTATCTATACGAAAAACTTTATCGTGACTCGGCCATAACATCGTCACAATCAGTCATTGTGGTGCGTTTGTACACATAAAGGAACTTCAGACTTAGCAATTGAAGTTTTTTTCACCTTGCCCATTCATATAGGAGATTTCACTATACAAGAAAAAATACTTGCTAACACACTTTGTGTCCTATTCATTTGTTAAATTGCAGTTTCTAACTATGAAAATGTTAGAAAAGTTCCAACAAGTGGATAAAATAATTTCTCTTGCAAAATGTGAAAGCACACTTAGCCAAATTCTTTTTCTTATGCTTCGATCTGCCGTTCTCCATTAAAATACGTGCAATCTACCCATTATGCATAAGATTGCGTTTAGAACATCTATATGAAAAACTGCTTATGTAACGGATCTTTTACTGGCATGTATAAGCTCGCGTTGAACGCATCTACACAAAAAAGTTGGCTGAGCTTCGGCCTTTAATGAGAGAATTACAAACTCACAAATCACAAACTCCCTGACAGCTGATAGGTTGTTCAATATGGCTACGTTTTAGCGTTTTGACAGTTTGTTCAATATGGCAGTCCATAGGGCCGGCTATCTTCAGCTTCCAAATCACTCTCACAAGATTGCGCATGTAAACAAAAGATCAGCTGTTTTTTATGGGCAATTTTTACGTAATTTTCCTTTAGCTCTTGTTTTTTTCTCTTTCATTCGCTCCAGCAGTCAAGAGTGACGTAATGCGCAGAACGAAGCAATTTTGCACTCTTGAATGCGCAATCTTCTGTGAGTGATTTGTGTCTTCAGCTGGTGATAGAAAGAGATACAGAATGAGACCACGATCATAGTACAGGTTTACTTTTACTCGTCACGTATGTTGCGATCCAAAATTACGATCGAAGTCGTACGTTCACGTATGTCATAATCCGAAAATCATGGCGCATAATCATAGTCAAAATAAAATAGGTTTTAAATTTAGTTTCAGCTTTTTTGACAGATAGCTCATAGAAAATTATGTCAAAAAGCTGCAACTATATTTAATATCTATTTTATTTTGACCATGATTATACGCCCATGTTTTTACGTGACGAGTTATACGATCACGGATGTTACGATTCGAGCCCAGTCAGGTGTGACGTATATGCAGCAGAACGAAGCAATTTTGCACTCGAGAATGCGCATTCTTCTACTTTGATTTGTGTGTTCAGCTGGTGATGGAAAGAGATGCAGAATGAGACCACGATAGTCAATTAAAAATCAGGTGATCGGTTCTATTTGTAATTTGACGTCTATGCAGAAGTTAACACACTTGTTTTATCCACAATGATTTCTACTATTGTTCTTGCTCATTAACTTTTTTTTTGGTTTATTAATTTTTTGGTAGTGATTATCTTTCTTGTAGAATTTAAAGTGGATGTTGATAAGATACAGATACATTTTTATTACTGCTTTAAGTATTTTTGGGCCTATTCATTCAGATGTAGAGGAAGTATACATTCTCTTACCGAAATACAGGTACGTACATACATACATACATACTAGTTTATCATATAAAAACAGCTGAATTAATTGTTTTGCAGAGGTGAATGTTAATTAATACTTTACCTTTAAAAAATTGCCACGGCGTCTTACTCATTGGTATGCTTTAGTTTCTTATGAGGACTTCAAATTATTACTTGCCGTTCTGCAAGTTGGCCTAGTACTTCTAATAAATAAACTAGGCTAGAGTGGTCGACAATTAAGTGCTACCTCTGTGAAGCGCCTCAGGCGGCACTAGTAATAGTAGGTATATGCAGTGCTTAAAAAAATTAATAGGGACAAATTGCTGTTAAATATCATCAATGACACCTATCCCCCGATTTACACGGTACTTTGTTTACACGATTTCGCTTTTACACGGTTCATAAATCAGCAAAATTTGAAAAACTCCGAAGATTCACAAATCATTAAAAGCCTTTTTGAGTCCCTTCGCAACACTGATTCCAATATTGAGGGATTCCCCTTATTGTGAATACATGTGTATGTACATAACCAAACGCAGAGTATGTAGTTCATGTGGAAGGAAAATCGTTTGATGAAAATTGGAACAAAAAACCATAATTTTTACTATTATTGTGAGTTTTTTTGGTTTGAACTGGTAAGTTATCGATTGAATTATCTCTTCGTGAACCTTCAAGGGTACATATGTGATTTGTGTTAATTTTTCAAGTTTCTAAAATGCCAAAAACTTCGAAGAAAACTTCGGAAGTTAGTTATTTTTTGGTCAAAGAATACTTAGTTTTAAGCTTTTCAAGATGTTTTAGTTTTGTTTTATTTAAATAAATTATTGAATTGGGTAGTTTTTTCGCTTTACACGGTTTTTGTATAGGAATACGAAGCTTTCATTTTACACGGTTTTGTCTGGAACCGATCTTCCGTGTAAATCGGGGGATAGGTGTATATCAGTAGTACTTCAATGTGATTCTGGCATGATGCACCCTATAAAAATAACAGTTAAAGGCTGTTCTTTTGCATTAAATTGTATTCCGCCAGTTTGTCTTATTTGCGAAAAAATGAACGATTCCCGAAAAATGGAAAATGGCCAAGGTGGTCCCGCTACTGAAGCCTGGGAAACCAGCCAACATAGGAGAGTCATATCGCCTGATATCTCTCCTATCGCCAGTAGCCAAGACGCTTGAAGCCATTTTCCTTCCTTACTTCAAAGCAATTTGCAGCAAAACTCCATAGCACCACAACCGCGCTAAATTCCATTAGCACCCATATAAATTGCGGTTTAAATCAAAATCCCCACCATAGAACATTACTCGTTGCGCTAGACATATCAAAAGTTGTTGATACGGTCAACCATGACACGCTACTGCACGACCTGGAAGGGTCTACCCTTCCGCCATATCTTAAAAGGTGGACCGCAATTTAGAAACGAAACATCCAAACCAAGAAGAATTAAAAAGGGGTGCCACAGGGTGGTGTCCTATCCCCACTTTTGTTTCACTTCTACATATCAAAGCTACCTTCGCCACCAGAAGGAGTTACTATCGTTTCCTACGCCGATGACTGCACAATAATGGCCACAGGCCCAGGCCCACAGATCGATGAGCTTTGCAACAGAGTAAACGACTACATCCCTGATCTGTCCAGTTTTTTCACCTCGCGAAACCTGGCATTATCACCGACTAAATCCTCCGCGACCTTATTGACAACATGGACGTCCCAAATGTCGACAATTTTGAACATGCACGTCGTTGGCAGTACGCTACCGACTGTCCTTCACCCACCTTCAAAATCTTGGGTGTGACGTTTGATCAGGATCTACATTTTGGTGAGCATGCAGCCGCAATTGTACCGAAAAGCCAGAGCCGTAATAAAATCCTCAAATCTCTGCCTGGCAGTACTTGGGGAAAAGACAAATAAACGCTCATTACCACTTACAAAGCAAATAGCCAGCCAATTGCATGCTAGGCATCCCCTATATGGTCGCCATGCCTAAAAACTAATCATTGGAAGAAGCTACAGGCCTGCCAAAATACTGATCTCACAACTGCCACGGGATGTCTTCTTATGTCCCCAGAACACCATCTACATAATGAGGCGAGAATACTTCTCATCAGGGAGAGAAATGAGATGCTAACCAAACAGTGCCTGTTGAATACCCGGAAACCTGGGCATCCCAACAGACATCTGATTGATGAGCCAACACCGCGCAGTGGCTTAAGGAGTCATCTCCGTAAGCATTATGAGGAAATACGGCACCTGAGAACCCAGCCGTATGAAGCAAAAAAAAAAACATAAGCAGGTCTTCAGCGAACTCCACAAACAGGCGTCGGACCTTTATGCCAGGAATTGCCCGGTGAATCCAGTGCTCAAAGAACAGTACCCAAAACTTGCCGAAGAGGAACAATACTCCCCAGGGAACCGCGAGTCACTCTAGCTCAACTTCATTCTGGATACTGTAACAGGCTAAACTCTTACCTATCCAGAATCAACCCCGACATACAAAATTTATGCCCTGCTTGCAATGTGTCCCCACATGACACCAACCATCTCTTTAATTGTAATGTGGAACCAACGCCTCTAACACCCCTCTCATTATGGTCCACCCCTGTTGAGAAAGCAAGTTTCCTTGGACTCCCGTTAGAGGATATTGATGACAATTAGTGATCGTTCGCGCCATTGGATGGGGCGAAGCACTGCTACAACAACAACAACAACATTCCAGATTTAGGTAGGAATAATAAACAGAGACAAACAATTTTTGTTAATATTTTTGCACTATAAATGGTAAATTATCCGTGTTTGAAGCTTTTAATAACGTACTTATTGCATGTTAAGTAAATTAAAATAATAATATATGTAGGTTATTGAACCATAAAATCTAATTAAAGAAAGCCGAATTGAACACTGCACAAAAAAGGAGAAGAATTTAGTAATAAGTCTTAAGGAAAAAGAGAATGAAATGAGTAAGACATTAGGTATGGTGAACTGTTTCAAAAAGGAAGTGGTCTCTTCCCCTCATAGGGAAAAAAGCCATAAAAAAAAAAAAACGAAGTAAAAATCTCTACTGGCGACGGAAGGAATATAATTCGCTGTTGAAAAGCTAACCGTCCTCTAAAGAGCTGAAAACTGAACCGATTTTAAATTGAATAAGCCGATTGATTATGTACAAATTGGCGTATACCAAATTTTCAGTCAGAAATCCTAGAATGGGACTTCTACTGAGCCTAAAGAGAAACCAAGATAATTGCTTTTACCAGAAAACATCTTTACTGTCAAACTTGGAAAAATGTGCTACGGTCTGAAAAGTCCAGAATTGGTAGACTTAAAGCAGATGGTAAACAGTATTTAGGGCGCTAATATACACATTTTTTAACACAACCTGGAACTTTGGCGGAAACTGTGTTCAAGATGGCTACTTTTTAACGTTTAGCAGCGTTATGACAGGATGTTCAATAGATAGAAAAAGAGACCACGCCAGCCAGTTAAAAATCAGGTGATCGGTTCTATTTGTAATTATTATTTGGGTATCTTTGGCTTCCATAAGTAAGACCGTGCTTAACTATTACGTCCATATTGTGATAATTCTTTACTTTAGCTCACAACAGCTAAAACTAGTCCAAAAATATCGGTAGAGGCGTCAAAAGACGCGGTTTGAACCCTGGATCACGAATCCGAAAGCGGAAACTGAAAATTTTATTTCTTTCTGGAGATATTTGTAAAAAAAGTGTTGTTTGGTGGAATTTTGATGATTTTGTGTACCCATAAAAAAAAACTGTAGTGTTTAGCGCGGTTATAGTTTTGGTCTCCAAACCGGTGTTGGACCCGCCCAGGGTAATTTTTTATAAGCGTGTCCGAAGCAGAAAGGTGTTCTTCGCAAAAATACTATGGATCCCAACCCCGGTATCGGAGCACTCCGGGCCATTTTTCGGTATTTTTGAAATATCATATAACATTTATTTAGAATGTAAGAGTGTACAATAAGACTGAGTCTTTTAAAGTTCATCACAAAAGTGGAAAATCAAAAATTTTAAAACTTAGGTCTATTAGAATTCGCAAGTAACTTACAACATAAACGTAGTATTTTAAATTCAGAACTTATTTAATATTAATATTATATTTGTAATTTTAAAGTAAGAATTTGAAAAGTTTGGTAAGAGGAAAAGAGAAAAGAAAGAAATTTGTATAGAGCAAGTCAGATCGCAATCACTTTCACACTGTAGAAATAAAATAATTGTGAATTACCCTTCTGTAGTTACATCTATCCATAACAGCTTTGACATCTTCTGGAATTGAATTCCAGAGCCTAGCAGCATTAACGAAGAAAAGCCGTGAAGAAGACAGGTACTTTATTCAGGGATTAACAGAGGTTGATGCCTTCTGGATCTTGTTAGTATTAATTTAACGTAAAGGTATTCCGGCGCTTTATATTCTAAAAGCTTATATATGAACGTACAATTTCTAGCAGCAAGATAGTCGGAAATAGCGCACCCCAGAATTTTGGTCTTCCATGCAGTGATGTGATCATATCTTTTGAGTCCGCAGACATAACGCGTAACATTGTTAAACGCAACATCGATTTTGTGAGACGAAGCAGAATCTAGCTTGCTATATACAAGCTCAGAATAGGTGATGTGGGGTAGAATTAGTTGAAGTGGCAGTTTCTTTCTCGTCTCAAGAGGCGTAAATGAAGCTGTCATTCGTAATCTACGTAGAACAATATACTAGGCCTGACGAGAGGAGGATGGGAATGGGGGAATTCCCCCCGGGCCCGGGGTTTCTCAGGGGGCCCGCGATTTAGAGGTGCTAAAACATTTTTTATTAATTCAGGAGAGTCTAGTTGTTCCATGTGCAAATTTTAAGCCGAATTTCAAAAGCAACGAATATTGATAATGATTTTTTGCCTGGGACTTCGAACAGCGCGGAGACAATAAAAACATCAAACAAAAATGTATATTTACATGAATCCGAAGTCGTGGTGACACTGATGAAGGTTCATCTTCAAAAAGTCTTCCAACAATACCACCAACTCTGTATCAAAGCCCAGATTATTTAAACGACTTCGACATCGGTACCGTGAATAATGAGTTTTTTCGATCTGAAGAAGTCAACGAAATAGTTCGTCGAGGTCATCAAAAGTGTCCTGTTATTTTTCCACGTGATTGTCATGACGAGGGATTTCCTACCGCATTGTTAAACAGAATCATGGTTAGTGTGGAGTGCCAGTAGCAATGCTTTTTATTGCCTACCATGTCGTCTGTTAAGCACCAATACTTTAAATCGACCTAAAATTTGTTGTCCTGGCGGATATTCGAAATTCCAGGTATGTAACAAGCTATAAGATAAACTGCCAGCACACGAAAATACTCAAGATCACATTAAATGTTATATTCAATGGCGATCTTTACAAAATCTAATTCAAAAGGAGGCTACAATTGATACACTTATCAGTGAAGAGCTAATCACTGAAACTCAAAAGTGGAAAGAAATTTTATATAGAATTTTGGACACTATTTTATTTTTGGTTGAAAGAGGTCTAGCTTTCAGAGGCGAAAGTATATACATATCTTGGTGAACGAAACAATGGAAATTTTTTAGGCATATCAGAACTCATAAGCCATTATGATCCGATACTTAGAGATCATTTGGGGAAAGTTAGAATTTCACAACGGCAACACAAACGTTTACAAGTTCACTATCTTTCCCCAGGCATTCAGAACGAGTTTATAGAAATTTGTGTAAAGCACGTGAGGGAAACTATATTAGATCAAGGCAAGAAAGCCAAGTATTTTTCTATTATCGTTGATGCTACGCCTGATGCTAGTCATGTTGAACAGACTACGTTCATTTTGCGCTAACTGCATTTCAATTCGAAAGTAACAAATTTTGCAATTCAAGAACGGTTTTTGGCTTTCGTGAATTGTAACTACGAAATCGTTGATTTAATTTGCCATACTCTAGGTAAACATGAAATCCCATTAAAAGATTTTCGTGCACACGGGTACGATAACGGCGCCAATATGAAAGGAGCTTACAACGGAGCACAACATCACATTCTCGACAAAAACTCGAATGCTGATTACTCGCCTTGTGCAACTCACAGTCTGAATGTTGTACGGCTGCAATTACTTTCTTCGGAGTTGTACAAAAATGTTTACTATTTTCATCAGCAGTCCACAACGATGGGACATCTTCAAAAAAAAAAATGTATCGGGCTCTTTTCATAGTCTTTCAGACAAAAGCCAAATTTGACTGCGCAAGCATACGGAAATGTTACCGGAATTCTCAAGTATACTAACAAGTTCGAATGTATCTTGCTGTCCGCAATTTGGTTCAAAATGCTGACTACCATTAATGAAAGAGACGTGGCCCTGCAAGCTAGAGACGCTATCATAGATGTTGAGGTCCGACATCTAGATGCCTTATTGCTGATTTGAAGTTGATCAGGAACCAATGGAAAACATCTAAACGAACGCAAAACAGTTTCTATTCAATTGAACATCTCGCCAAAGTTTCCGAACATTCGAAAGAGACAACCCAAAAGATGTTCTGAAGATAATTTAAATGAGATGATTACGGATGATTCAGATACTGATTTTAAAAACTATACATTCCTAGTGATTGTTGATTCGGCAATCACTGGCATTACTGAACGACTTGCAGCTATGAGAAATTTGAGCGAGACTTTTTCCTTTTTGTGGCAATTTGAAGACATGGATGAAACTACGGTTCGGGCGAGCGCAGCAAAATTTTTCGCAAAAGACAAGTCGGACATTTCTGAAAGCTTAAAATGCGAAATAATTCACTTGAAACACATCTACGAAGCAAATTTTGATAAAGGTCTGTCACCATTGGAATTGCTAAATGCCATCTACATTAACCTGGGTCGATTTGTTCCACTACACATACCCAAAAAAATAATTTTGGAGCCTGCAAAAAAAATGTCGAATGGGTAAATTTTACGATCAAAACACTCTCCAAAACCCAACAAATATTTTTTTTTTTTAAAACTGTTGTAAAAACACCGGCGATAACAGTTTTTTGAAAAAAAAAAATTTTTTTTGGGGTTTTAGGGAGTGTTTTGGTCGAAAAATGTACCCTTTTGCCATTTTATTTTCGCTGGGTCGAAGATTATTTTTTTGGGTATGCGTAGTGGAACTTTTTTTCTGAGCCCAAATCCTATCGAAAAATCGATGGCGCGATATCGGTTAATAAATCGACCCAGTCTAATCTACAAACATATGTTCAAAATCTGTATACAATTTTCCCTAACATTTGTGTTGCTTTACGTATCTTTTGCACTATACCTGTCACTATAGCTAGTGCAGAACGTTCCTTCAGCGTCCTTTCAAGAATCAAAAACTTTCATCGATCGTGTTCATCTCAAGAGCGAGTTTCAGGACTTGCCACGCTTTGTTTTGAATCCGTTTTGGCAAGCCAGTTAAATTTTGATATTATTATAAAAAATTTTGCAGCGAAAAAAGCAAGAAAAGCCACTCTTTGTTATCCGAACTTTCTATATTGAATAATTAAAATTTATAATCATCATTAAATTTATCAGAAACGTATTAAAATGTTACCAAATAACTAGAAACGATTATTTGAAACAATATGTGGCTGTTAAAAGAGAATTTTAATTTTACGTTACACAAAAATAGTATAAATAGTAAATATTCTGTGTTAATTTTATTTTCAGCTCTTAGTCTAAAAATTATTTAGTTGATGTGGCAAAATTTTTTTTGATGTAATACATTAATAATGATTCATGAATGAGACGTCATTATTTCAAATTAATCAAATGTTAAGTCCCGGGCCCGGATTTTCTCTCTCCGGCCCTGCGCTGATTACTGCTGGAGCATTCAGAGAAGGGCTCCTGATACAGCTTATAAAAGAAAGCCTACAACTGCTAAAACTGGTCCAAAAATATCGGGCGAGGTGTCAAAAGACGCGCTTTGGGTCCCGGAGTTGAAGAGGAAACTAAAAATTTTATTTCTGTTCAGAGATATTTACAAAAGAAATAAAAAAATGTTCATGTGGTTGTTATAATTTCGATGATTTTGTTGTACCAATAAAAAAACTGAGTAAAAGTGCTTTGTACAGAAATAGTTTTGATCTCCAAACCGGGGTTGGAGTTACCCCACCCAGGGTAATTTTGCAGAAAGGTGTTCCGCGCGAAAAATACTATGGATCTAACTGTTGAGATCTAAACTACTTATATTTAGATATGTATATAAAAACTTGTATTTAATTAAATAATAAGCCTAAATGTATACGTATGCAGTGGTGAAGTGAGAGGGGGAAAGGGGGGCATCTTCCCCGGGCGCTACTCACAGGGGGGCGCCAAATGGTCCGCAAAGCAGAACTTCCTGAATATTTTGTATTTTTATTGTAACTGATTTCTGGAAAAAAAATTTCTACATTAAAAAATTCATGCATATATCCAGAACACTTGCGTCAGGTTGTGGTATAATTGAAAGCATATATCTTTTTTTCTCATGATCAACGTTACGATAGGAATTATTAAAAAATGGTTTAACAAAAACAGTCAAACGTGAATCCAAAATTCGAGAAGGAACACTAGAAAAAGCGAAGTATCTTTGGGAAAAATGGGATATTGATATTGTAACGAATTAGGGAAATTCCGCTTATTTGAAACCTTCTGCTAACGTTCGAATCGCTAAAGTATTGAATAAATTACTCCAATATTCACTATTGCAATATGGTTGTTGTTGTAGCGATAAGGTTACTCCCCGAAGGCTTTACCCTGCAAAAATCGTTGGATCATGTGGTCCACTGGAGTACTTACCATTGTACTCCATTGTAATGCAGCAATGGACCAACTCATATTTCTACACGAACATATTGTAAGCCGATCATTGCTCGTTTTTAACGATTGTAATCACTACACGATGTTTATTGAACTGGATTACTCTGATGTAATGCGGAGCCGGAGTATATGGTCCCGTCCTAGGACATCGCAATGTTAATTGGACCATATTTTTTATATGAATTATGGTTAATTTTGGAGCACTCGGTTGGTCCATAGCGAGTACTCCATACATGCATGCATGGAGTACTCGCGATTTTTGCAGGGTAGGGAGTGTTATCGATGTGTTGGTCCAGATCCGCTACGCTCCGGTAACACAGCTCCATTAAGGCGCTAGCCCGACCATCTCGGGAACGATTTATATGGCCACATTAAACCTTCAGGCCATACCTCCCTCCCCACCACCAAGTTCCATGAGGAGCTTGGGGTCGCCAGAGCCTCGTCTGTTAGTGAAACGGGATTCGCCGCGCGAAGGTCAGGTTGACAATTGGGTTTGGGGAAGCTATATATTGCGCTGGCAACCTGAAAAGGTTGCGCTACACAACCCCTTGAATCTGGTATTTTAGTCGCCTCTTGCGACAGGCATACGTACCGCGGGTATATTCTAACCCCCTACCCGCGGGGGGATATGGTCTTTATTTAGTCTACTTGGGAGTAGTAAAATTATACTTCAATATCACGTACTTCACAACAGCGTGTTTAAAGCAAACTGATTACTGATTGTTCAGCTTGCGCTGCTTTTATACTCTCCGTTGCTTCGTTCGCATATTTCGTCAATGGTCTAGACGTTTCACCTTCTACAATATAGTAAAACGTGAAAGGAGGCGCCGCAAAATCGGCTAGAGATATTGGTCTTTCCGCAGAATGTGAAATTTCTCGCTTCATGAAAAGTGTTCTAGATCGGTCTGCAACAAAAAATACGTACAAGACTTACACGACTAAATTACCTTAATTTTATATTTGGATTTCTCTTAGAAGTTGGAAATTTGTTAAACAGGGATAATAACGACGGAATTGTAAGGACTTGGGTGAATTTTATAATACAGATTTCGATGGAACAGAACTTTTTATCGAAATATGTGTCTGCAAAATATTACTTCGCAGTATAAAAGAAATTGAACCTAAAACTCTGTTAGAATTACTTACTTTTATAGTCTCGTATGAAGAAGATGTTTTACCAAACTTGACTATCTCAGTATTACTAATGTATTATAATCACATTATTATTAAATATGTATTTGAGTCTACTTATAGATGATATCAGCCCATGATAAAAATGTAGGAAGGTAAACCCATTCTCTCTTCTCGGCGGTCGTAATGATTTTTTGATTTTTAAAAAAATTGTAAAATCTCTCTCAAAAACTTTGTGCAAATGCCAAACCAGAGGATACAAACAAAAATTTTAACGTATTTGACTTTTAAAAATGCCCGATAAGAAATAAAAATAAAATATGTAGATCTAGATCGAAAATTTGGTATGAATTTTTTTAGTTCGGTTAATAGTTTTTTTTTTAATTTGTATGATTTAACTATGCATGGTCATAATTTGCTAATACCAGCATTCAGCTTACTCCATCATTGGAGATGTTGCAGGTCTTCGCAGCTGGACGTTGAATTTTTGCGACACCTTTTTCTCCCACTTTGGCGTTAAGTGGGACATCCCGATTTTGTTTTGATGACAAGCAGAGAGCAGCGCATATATACATTTTCCTGTGTATCATCGACAGAACTAGGCGGCGTAGTCTTTTTCCCATCCGTCCATGTATGGTTCATATTTTTGTTGTACAAATCCCTCACCTGGGTTAATAGGCTAGAACTTTCAAGAAACTTCAAATAAGTTCCTCTAATGGAGGTCCAAGAAATCGGTTTCAATATGGTTTTATGGTTCAACTTGCTCCGTTGCAGCGATTTGAGGATTTTTATGCATCTTTGTGCATTGTAGGCAATTTCGGATGCATTTGTATTGAAAGCTGTTGGGATTCCACAGTAGTGACGTTGTGCCATCGAAGTGGCTGTCCAATTGTTGTGCTATGTGCAAGGTCCACGTTGTGAAGTCCTGTGATGTGAAAGTTTTGAAGAGACAAGGGATATAAATGTATATTTTGCAGCATAGTTTTCTTTTATTGATTCCAATCTGCATTCGCAGAGCCATGAAGCTGCCGGACAAAACTAATTTCCTCCTGCTCCCAGCGGGTTAGGGGTTAGAATATACCCGCGGTAGGTATGCCTGTCGTAAGAGGCGACTAAAATACCGGATTCAAGGGGTTTGTGTAGCGCCGTCCTTTGAGGTTGCCAGCGCAATACATAGCTTCTCCAAACCCAATTGTCAACCTCACCTATCCGTGGCGAATCCTGTTTCATTAAGAGCCGAAGCTCTGGCAATGAGGTGGGAGGGCGGTATGGCCTACAAGGTAGCATGTGGTCATAACAAATCGTTCGCGAGATGGTCGGGCTTGGTACCGGAATGTACCGGATCTGCATTCGGCAAAGGACCATCAACTCGATAACACTCCCCGAGGCCTTCGGGGAGTGTCTTTATAGCTACAACAACAACAACAACAAGTTCCTCCTCTATGCCTTTCAATCCGCCGGGGAACGAAGCTCTATCCGTTGTTGTCATTCAGCAACGAGGGCAATGTCACGCCAGAAAAATATTTTTACCCGGGCGCAAGAAAACCTCACTACGCCACTGTGCGTATACAATATTTTAAAATTTTCAACCTGAATGAAAAGTTTTGATAATCCAAAGATCAAAATAATGAAAATAAAATTATTGAATAAACTAATGAAATTACATAGTATATAAAGTTAAACTAAAATTTATAATGTATTAAAAGGAACCCTACACTAACCCCTCGTTTCGGAGCCGTTCGGATAATTTTTCGGTTTTTTGGAAATATCTTCTAACTCATTTTAATTTCCGGTTTCGGATTCGTGGTTCTGGGTCCAAAGCGCGTCTTTTGACACCTCTCCAGATAGTTTTGTATGAGTTTTAGCAGTTGTGAGTTAATGTAAAGAATTACCTAAAAATAAAAATAAACGTTGACAAAAAATTATTATTGATTGAAAATATTTCTATTTTCATTCAAAAATTATTATGAAGCAACGTTCATGCGATAAAACTTATAATTATTATGTCCCTGAAATTTTCCCGTTTCTGCTTTCACTTTGAGATGACATCCTAGCAGTAACGTAGTAAGGGGGGCCGGGGGAGGAAGGGCAAACCCCCCTCCGAAATATTAGTAGTTTCGTAAAAAATTCATTTGATATACATTTCAATTTCAACGGTATCTATAAATCTTTCGCTCCATCGTCGAAATAATAATTTTCATCGGCAGGCAAGAAATATCTTCAAGAGGACATGGTGACTCTGGTTCTATATCCCTCGAGACTCCTCTCCATAATGAAGGTAACTTCAGATCTTTATTAAGATTGAAGCAACATTTACTTCAAACTGCCACTTTTAAAAATCGCGTCACATCTTACACGAATCCACAGATTCAGAATGAACTCATCGAAATTTGCGGTCATATAATTCTTGAAAAGATTGTTGCAAAAAGCAACGCAAGCGAATGCCCACTATACTCGCAGATGCGACAAGCGACATTAGTGGCGTGGAACAATACTCACTATGTTTCCGTTACACTGAAAAAACGGCAGATGGTATAATTTTGAGAAAAGATTTCCTACAGTTCATCCCGATCGAAGATTGCACTGATAGAGGAATTGCTTCGTCATTGATAAACATTTCAAAGAAGCTGAAGATCAACCTGTAGTTTTTGGTTTCTCAAGGATACGACGGTGCAGCTGCAATGAGTGGAGAATGGAATGGTTGTGCTGCTGCAGTGATGGAGAAGTATCCGTCTGTACTTTATATACATTGCGCAAGTCATTCCTTGAATTTGGCGGTTGGTGAAGCGTGCTCCATTTCTCTCATAAGACCTTCAGCAAAACGCGAAGCTATTCTCAAGGATGCCGCCGAAACTTTGAATTATCCAACAAAGAAAGATCGTTTGAAGCGATTGTGTGAAACATGATGGACGGAAAGACTAGATGCTGTGATCTACTTCAAAGAAATGTTTGCTCCCATTTATTCCAGTTTAGAAAAAATTCATGACTGTGGAAACGCTAAAAGTTCTAGAAATGCTTTCAGTTATCTACACACTTTCAAGACTGGATGATTCATTGTGGCAATGGTTGTTATTAACGAAATTTTTTCTTTGGCTCAACCATTAACTGAGTCTATCGGAGAGAAGATTGAAGTTCCTAGGATTTTGAGTCGTAAAAAAATCGAGAAAACTAGGAAAACAGCTCAGCAAAAGAATATTTTCGCAAATTTATATTCATCCCTTTCATCGATCACTTCATATATTCAGTGTCTAATAGATTGATCAAGCATAAAAACACATTGTCCATTATTGAAAACGTCATTCCCGATAAATTGGTCAGAAAAGTACGTGAACGTTTCTGAAACTGTCGAAATAATAATGGATCAGTGGCCAGCAGTTACTGGAACAGCGGTATCTATGGTGAAAAATGCAGTCCTGCTATGGAGACAAAGTTGGATTGGAGCAGAAGGTCGCCCAAAGATATTCATCGACGCATTAAATCTTTGTAATGAAGAATTTTTTCCACACGTTTTCAAGTTTTTGAAGATTGTAGCTACGTTAGCTGTAACCATTGCCAGCAGTGAACGAAGTTTTTTTTAACATTGAGGCATTTGAAAAATTGGATAAGGAATTCAACCGGAGAATATAGGCTGAATGGACTTGCCTTATTAGGCATCAATAGAAATATTGATATCACAGTAGAATAAGTCATTGACCGATTCGTTCAAAAACAGAGGAAAATCAATTTGTAATTTTGCTTTTTACTATTAATTATTACAACAACATATTTAATAAATGGATCTCCGAATAAATAAAATACTATTTCCTCCCAATAACATTATTCCATACAATAAGTACTTATCATCACTTAACAAAATTTGAATTTTAAATTTGACTAGGAATGACGGAAAATTGTTCCATCGAAAAATGTTAATGCAGTTAAGAAAATTTCACTCTGTTTATTTTCCAGATGAATAAAATAGATTTATGTATTTTCAGATTACGATAAAAATGAATTTCAAAGCAGTTTCAGCAATAATATGCGTATTCGTGGGATGTTGCAGCAATGTTGTCTTTTTGGAATACCTTGTGAAGTAAGTCGTTGCTTATTATTTTTTTAAAAATAAAATTACAAAGTACATCTAATCATATAAACATTTAAATATGCGCAAATCAGTGAGGGGACTTATTTAAGAATACAAATTAATTAAAACTGCTTTGAAGTGCCTTTGGGACTAACCCAAAGTACACTTGTGCTTAACTTTTGCCAATCGAAAGCGAATCGGCATAATTAAACCCTTAGAGACTTGCTTGGTTTGTAACACTATCCATCATCTTGCTCCCGTATAATGCTTGAAACACAATGCCGAGCGACGACGATTACGCCGCGTCGGGCGAAGGAATTTTTCAAATTACGCCCAGACATTTCGTCTACTTAAAACGCAATGCCGGGCGAAATTGACGGTGTTTATTCAGAGTGGCCATTATTTAGAAATAAAGATGAAACACTTTTTAATTCTCTGCTTTAGCACTTGACTTTAGCAGTCAACACGCCCAAAATGTTAAGAAATTAACAAAACAAAACAAAAATGTTAAGAAATTATATTAAAAATTATATGTAAAGAAAAAAAATTGTTTTTGGATATTATGTTTTCTTTTTTTATAGTTAAAAAATTGAACAGCAGCAACCCTTGGGATGTTTGTCGTCATCGCCCGGCGGCGACAATAGAAATAAATCTATCGTCGCGAAAATTTCGCTCTTGGCGTTCATTGTGTTCACCTTCATGTAATTATGGGGATTCTATTTTTGACAAGGCGATGTTCGCCGCGTTTATTTCGCAGCGTCAGGGCATTGTGTTTCAAGCTTTAAACTTACATTTTGACACTGATGTTTCTTAACAAATTACTATAAAATAACAAAAATAGTTTTAATAATCATTTTTTTACAAATGGTCATGGTTCGATGTTCTCATTTTGTGTAAACGGCTCATAAAACATACCCAGTTTTATGTTCACACCAATATTAGATTACAATCTAGAACATCGACTGCTAATACGCGTACAAAAATATCGGAAGACGCCTCGACCTCAGTAATAATAATCCGGAGGCCGAAAAAAGTTTAAGTTTTTCAAAAAATATGCACAAAAAACTATAGGAGTTTTGCGCAGAACACCTTTCTGCATTGGCGGCCTTCGGAAGCGCTTATAAAAAATTACTCTGGCCGGTGCGCCGTGCCCCTGTCCACTGATTTCGTGGCCTCATACAATCCCCATTGTGAAGTAGGTAATCTTCCTGCAATTTAACATTCAGGATCTGGTTGTGGCTGGATGTACTTCAATGTAGTTAAGACCAGTCACGATCGCCTATTATTGGAAGCCCCGACAATATCTTAAAGAATCCTAGAGCATACTCCTTATACTCCAGGGCTTTCTTTATGTTAATTACCACCCTATGCAGTGCAGGGTCTACCGACTTGCTTTTGGTGTACGCTTGTTGTGTTGTTTCACGCACTTTGGACTTAATGTACACATCTATCAACCTCTCAAAGGCTTTGAGTAGAAATGATGTTAAGCTAATGGGATTGTGGTCTTTGGAATCCATGTGACCGATCTTCCCTGCCTTTGAGAGGAAAACCTACACGAGCAGTTCTCCAAAAGAGCGTTACATGAGTCAGTCTTATTTATTTATTTATTTATTTATTTATTTATTTAAAATACACATATAAGACATAGTCTTTTACAGTGCCATATTTGTTATTATTCTTATTACTAGTACAAAGTAAGTTTAAAAGCTAGAAACAAAAATAGAAGTAACATTCAAACCATACAGCATATGTTCCATGGAGGTAAGTAAAAAAGAAAAAGAAAAAGTAAAATACAAAAGAATGTTCAAGAACAAAGGGTGCGATGTACAGCTAATTTGAAGCGCTTAGGATTTGATTCTAATTTTACTTTATTAGGCAAAGCATTCCACAACTGCACAACTCTAACGAAAAACATTCTCGATGTTACTGAATACTTAAAATGCGGTACAATTAGATTGCAAGTACGGGATGATTGTGCGAAAGTAAGTTTTACAAAAAGGCATTCCGGCGTACGAGAAAAGATAATCTTATGTATAAATATTAGTAAACGACGGTCAAAGAATGCTGATAAACTGCATTCAAGAATAGTTTTTGAGAAGTTCGAAATATGATCATATTTCCGTTTAAGATAGATATATCTGGCACAATTATTAATCAGTAGTTGATATTTGTTCATGGAAGCTTTATCCAGGCAGGTCTTATGCACCCATCGAATATTATTTTAAGCCATTCCACGACCGCTCTACTTGATATTTGTAGCATGGCTGGGAATATACCATCTCGGCCCGGCGATGCTATCTTGGTGTCGGTCACCATCGAAGAGTAAGTGCTGTCTGCTGACTCTACTGAATCATCTCCCGATGGTAAATGTACCTCAAGGCACTCCTCACTATTACGTGACCATCTCCGTTCCCTTGCTAGGACTTTCCTCAACCGTGCTGTCCGCACAGAAATTTTCCTATGAGAAACCTGGAAATTTCACGCTTGTAGATCCTCAATACATCCCTATACTCGTTCCAGCACGCTTCGCTCTCCACGATCTTTGCCAGCTTCAAATTTTCTTTTACCTGTCTTCTAAGAAGGCTCAGCTCATCGCTCCATTTTTTAGTAAATTTATGCGTTTCAATCTTTTTTGTGAAAATGTCACATTTTTGCCTCTTGTAGGTAATTCAGGACGAAATCGAAAAAAAATTTTAAAATTGTATACATACATATGTCTTTATTTGATTTCTTTATTTATGACTTATTCAATTTTGTTTTTTGCATTAAAAACTGTTATTATCGTTTCTAGAGAGGACCCAGGATCTGGAAATCTAATCACATTTTCGCAATTTCTCTTCATTGCCGTTGAAGGATTGGTGCATATACTTTTATCTGGAAATTTGAAACCAAAAATCCCCCTTCGGAATTATTCCCTTCTTGTAGTTATGTTCTTCATAACGAGTGTTGCCAACAACGTTGCATTCGATTTCAATATACCAATGCCACTACATATGATTTTTAGAGCGGTGAGTAAAGTCAAAATAAGTTGCTAATTAAACTTCCTTAACCCTAACGCCATAGTCGTAACCATACTTAACCTAAAGATAGTGAAAATTTCATAAAAATGAAGAAAACGCAAAAAATTACAAACATATGCCACAAAAAATAAGTCTCTTAGTCATAACGTATCCAAAAAAATGAATAAAATCTACAAAAAGTTATTAAATTCACCAACTCAAATATTTTTGGGTTATGGATATGGCGAGAAACCAAAAACCAATTGGTTGGCTATGGTATGGTTATGGCGTTAACGTTATGGTATGGCACTTTAGGCCCGGGTTTTCAGTACAAGTTCAATCCAGTTTGTCAATTATAAGACGCTTAAACTTATTATGCTGTTTTTCAGTCAACCTTAATTGAAGTTTAAACAGCTTTAATCGCCGATCTTGTGGGTCTAGTTAACCTTACAACTGTTTGCGTTCTTTATTGTTTTCATTGGAAAATAATTAATTGAGTACATTCAAAAGAGCTGTTTTCACTGAAAAAAGTGCTCATAGTGATGCTCGGATAAACGAATTAATTTGTTTATAAACAGATATTTTAATTTATATTTTCTACTTATTTGATCACAACTTATTTACAGGCATCATCTAGTCGCATAGATCCTGAGCCAGGTAAACAATTGTGAATGTAAACCAAACAGCAATGATTTGAGCCAGATAAAGCCAGATAAAAGTCTAGTTTAATTTGTGAGCCAGATCATTGGACAGCATACCCTCTGTACTTGGTAGCACTTACACACATATGCACTAGGGCATCCGACATTTAACATATTTTTTCCACACGACAACCCATAAACTTTAACTTTAAGTCTGAAAACAAATTATTAAGGCCATAAAACAATTATATCACATTCCTTTTAAATCATGATAGAAAAACTATAAATTTTTTATACAAGAATCACAACATATGTCCAATGCTTTTTGCACAAAGCTCCTCACAGAAGAAAAATTTTTAATAGCAGTCTTGGGACGATATTTATTTAGTTCAAAACGCTTCTTTTGATACCCCTCCCGAAATTTTTGGACGTTTTTTGACTGCCGACCCCTTTGTTAAGCATTAGTGTTGTAGCTTGGTTTTAAGTGCAAAATCCCCTACAATTTTATATGGAAATTAAACCGCATTTGTGGCATAGTTTAAAGAACTAATAATACTAGTTACTAGTTTGATAATTTGTTTTACTTTTTAAGAAAAATTGTATGAAGCGATTCAGGGAAAAAAGGTTGAAAATAACAGGTACCCTATTATGTGTACGCATTCGTTGAGTGCTGCCAACTGATAGTACTGATCCTGATCGTTCCAATAAGATTTGATCGTGATCCAGAGCTCGATGACTCAATGGAACGCTACTCTTACAAGTGGAACACAACAGCGACATCTGCCTATCACAACGTATGTGTACAAAAATATCACCACTCTGCTTCTGACTCAGAGCGTTTCCTTAAGAATTGAGCGTTATACGGAGCTAGAAAACTCATTCCTTGATGGCTTTTGTAGACAATGAAAAACCAATGTTGCCTTACAAAAAAGCCCACACAAGGCATACTTTATCTGTGACTGAAAAACTGCGTTGTACTACAACTAAAGTTTAAATTTTACTAGAGTTTAAGCAAATTTTGTTTCAGCTTAGTTTAAACGAACTACTGAAGAACCGGACTTTAATATCCCCTAAATGTAAGCAACTATTATCAAAAAAAAAAAAAACTAATACTTTAAAAAACGGCCTACTTTAAATTTAAGGACTTGAAAATTTAGATCTAGATGTGCATGACATATCGCTCATTTACTTCAATAGCGTCATAACTCAAGAAACACAATTTTCCAGGAGAGCCATTCAAAGATTTTAACTACCATATGTTGCGCATATAAAGGCATATTTTCATTTTTATAACACGTGCTAAATTTTTAACTGATCACGAAGATTTTTTTATACAACATAGATCATGATGTTGGGTACGTTTATATGTTATTAACTCAAAAGTCATGTTTTTTTGAGTTATGACGACGTTGCAGCAAATGAGCGATATGAGCATGTCGACTGCTGATTTGAATATCATTGGGCGCTTTCAGGAAACACAAATGTTGAGTAGTCGTTGAAGAGTGATATTGCACCGTTGAGTAGCTACGATCCACTTAACGGTTGAAATGTTACGTCAAATTACTGCGCAGAAATATTTTTCGCTACATTTACTAGACGTGCTTATTCGGCTGCCTTTTAAAGTGTTGGTTATGAATAAAATTTTTCCTCTTAATAGAAGAAGTCCTTTCCATAAAATCAAAGGATAGTTATTTCATTTGACAGTTAGTTGAGCGAACTCAACTGTTCATAAAACAAAATTTCTATCACTTAATTGGTGGAAACATGTTTGCAACGTATCAACAAAAATATTGTTCTCTGAAAGCGCTCATTCTATCTCGGAAAGGCTTTCCTCGTGTTCCAATGGTACATGAACCTTATACGGATAGAGATTTAACATGCAAATGCAACAACAATGTGATCCATAAATCTCTATCCGTATCTGGATCGTGTACCATTGGAACACGAGGTTTATCTCAGCAATCATTTGAAAATGTCCTTGTGAGCAGTGATGCCAGATTGTGCGAAATCACGTATTTTGAGCGATATTTCACTATATAATTTAATAAACGGGAAAAAGGGAAATTTCTTTGTCTTCCATATAAAAAAGGGATTTTCTTTAAGCAAAATATCTATATGTGAAAAGCTGATAATAATATAACTAAAAATAGTAAGCACACTTACTTATCAATACTTTCAAATATTAATACTGGCAACACAAGAAACAATTGTCATTATTTGTTTTGCTTGGCCTGTCATTGTATTTTACACAATTCACAACAACATACCTTTATTTAGTAGTAGTGTAATAAAAGAATAAGAATTTATTCAAAAGACATAATCTGGAATATTTCACCACATTGTCCGCTGAAAAAAAAGCGTTTCCAAAGAAGTTGTGAGGAGGACGAGTGGTACAGTGCCTGATTGGAATATGTGCTGTAGGATCCGTTCAAAGAATTTTATAAGGCGTGCAATGCATCGTTTCAACTCTCACTCAAACACTTTTGATAGCCCTTCCTTTTTTAAAAAAGACTGTTCTCACCTCTCTTAATAATTAAAGTAGTGCATTATGTTTCTATTAATTTAAGTACTGCACTCAGCTGATAATATCGCTTCTGATCTGGATCCCTGAAAAACAGCTGCCTTTCAACAACTCGGCAAACAAATAAAAATTAACAGGCTTACAAGCCAACCTAATATAAACGCACGCAAGTCATTTTCTGTCAAAAATGTCTCATGTACATACAACTTCCCTGCAAAAATTGTTGGATTACGTGTTCCATTTTCTTCATGTTGGAGTACTCTAACAATACTCCCTTGCAATGCGTTTGCGGACCACCATCAGCCGATCATAGCTCGTTTTTTAACGACAGTGATCACGACACGGTGACGATCGAACAGAGTTGCCAAAAGCAAAAATTGCATACAAATAACTAATAATAAAATTTTACTTTGGCAACTCTGATAAAATGCAACAACGCACTGGTTTTATGTATACATACTATAGTATGTATAGAGAAATATTAGTTTCTTTATTCACGCAAATGCTAAATAACAGAAGAATATTCGTAGTATAAAATATAAAAGTTGTATTGCCCCTCTTCATTTACTTTCATATTAAATTAAATTCACTTCGATAATTCTTTCCGACACAATTCCTCTATAGTACTTTGGCATATGATCCTCTGTGGGTGCTCCATGGAGTACTACAGTGAAAGTACTTTGGAAAGTACTCTCACGTATGTACTCTATGGAATACTCACAAACAAAGCGAGAGTGGGATCACCTACTCCTCTCCTAGGACATCGCAATGTTAATTGGAGCACATTTTTTGTATGAATACAGATTAGATTTGGAGCAGTCCTATACTCCCAAAGGAGTATTCCTTACATTATTTATAGAGTACTCGCGTTTTTTGAAGGGTTGTATGAGAGCAACCCAAATTAAATTTGCTGCGTGAAAACTTAACTCGATTTCCAATTTTGGTTCTGCGCGACATTTAGATTTGACCTTTACACACATGTTTTACATTGTCGCAACGCATGCTTATTTGGGTTAGGGCAAAAAACGCCGGTTGTTTGCGTGAGCTAAAAAAACGCAGTGCGGTTTTATTAGGTTGGCATGTTAACCAGGTTTCAATGGGTCACTTGAAGGCAGTGCACTGCCACAGCGTACAAGAAAAGAAAAGGAAAGAAATAATTTAAAACCTTTGGGAATTTCATGCGATATTTATACCTTTCATGAAAATGAAACTTTGGCACGAATCTCAAAATTGTAAGTCCTTAAAGGAAAATAGATAGACCCACCATTAAGTATACCGAAATAATCAGGATGAAGAGCTGACTTGATTTAGCCATGTCCGTCTGACGGTCTGTCTGTTTGTATGCAAACTAGTCCCTCAATCTTTGAGATATCTTGATAAAATTTGGTGATCGGGTGATTTAGGTGTCCGATTAGACATTTGTCGGAACCGGCCGGATCGGACCACTATAGCATATATCCTCCATCAACCGATTTTTCAGAAAAAGAGGATTTTTGTCATATCTTCCTCAATTTATCAGATTTAAGCTATAAACTTCACCATATGCTTTCGTATATTGCGCATATTGTTGTCTGAAAAAATGGATGATATCGGTCGTATATATAGTATATATCTCCCACAACCGATTGTTCAGATAAGAAACTTTTCGTAAGTACTGCCCTATTTTAAGAGCTAGAGGCTTCAATTTTCAACGAATGCTTACGTATATAGCATATATTGTGTGAAAAAATTATAGAGATTGGTGGTATATATTATATACTCCATATAAAATGTCAGTTGTGCCCCTTTTTTACGGCTAAAAGCTTCAAATTTCATCAAATACTTACGTTTACGTTATATATTGTTCAAATACGTGATTCGTAGGCATAGTTTTTACATGCAGACCACAAAAAACGTGGAACTTTGCATCCTCACACAAAGTACCTACCTAGTTTTTTATTTTATATTTAAACCTATTTTATTTTGACTATGATTATGCGCCATAATATTTAATGAGTTCAATGTACATAATCTGTACATACTAGGTATATGCATTAGACTGGGTCGATTTATTAACCGATATCAGAAAAAAAAGTTCCACTACGCATATCCAAAAAATAATTTTCGAGCCTGCGAAATTTCATTTTCATTACACGTTATTTAAAAAAAATTTAAAATATTTTCACCACGAATTTTTAATAAATACGTAAACAATTATTTGGAGCCTTGAAAATAAATACATATAGTCAAGTATCAATAGTAAAACATGCCTCTTCGATGTCAACTCAAGAACTGAAACTTTATTTTCCAACCGTTACATTCAAACTTAACGCTAATCTTCTTTTCTTTTTACTTATTTAATTTGATCTCTTACTTTATGACGATGTATGTAACTTAACTTATGTATGTTATAATGTATGTAACATAACATAAATTTTCTGTTAGTAACTTTTAGTAACATTGCTTACGCCTAAAGCTGGAGTCATTGGTGCCGTATGTCGTATCGCTGTATCCGTATCCCTAACGTAATCAGCTGTTTATCGTTACGACGGTAAACCAAAACCCAATTGGTTGGCTACGATACGGTTACGACTGTAGCGGCACCAGTAATCGATTGCATTGATTCTCATAAGGTTGGTCGAATCAGCTGTTAAAAGGTTACCGATACGGTTACCGATAAAGCACCAATGTCTCCAGCTTAACATAGCTTAAGGCTACCATGAAGTTATAACCGTTTACTACATATATCACTCCTCCACCGCCAGAGTAGGCAGTCCCTGCTGAATCGAAATATATATGTGTATTTTCATAAAAAATCATGTGTTTTCAAATATGTTTTTCTTTTTCACTTGCGTTTTATATATTTTCTTAAACTTCTTATCTTTAGATACTAACTGGTTTCCTTCTTGAACATAGTTCGTAACTTTTTTGTATTTTGGCTTAGATTTACTTACACGATTATTATTAACAATTTCATTAGCGAAATTTTCAGTAGAGACTTTTTTCAATTTTCTGTTTGAATTTTCCACTTTTTTAGTCTTATCGGCATGTATTAATTTTGAAAGGTTTGATAGCTCTTCTTTTGAAATTAAGTTATTAATAAAATCAATAGGACGATTTTTGGTAGTTGAGTGAATTGTGTTATTATACGACACTATTGCTTTAAAAACTTTTTCGGAAATATCATCTTTATTTTCCTTATCAGCATTAAACAATCTAATGTGTTCATTAAGGGTACCATGGAATCTCTCTACATCTGAATTACCCGTCTTCAAGTAAGCAGTTGTAGTATGCATGGTAATATTTTGCTCTTTCAAAAACTCTCGAATGGCAATTGTATCAAGCTCGTTATCTACTACAAGTAATTTTGGCTTTCCCAAATATTGAATTCTTTCTTTTATAGCTTTGATTAAAGAAATCCCGGTGATCCGTCTTGATTGAGAATCTTCGACCGAAAAGATATGGACGGAAATATTTTGTGGCCCACACTATCGCGAGTAATTCTTTTTCAATCGTACTGTAATTTTTCTCGTGTCCATTTAAGGTACGACTGGCAAAAGAAACCACTCTATCTCTTTGCATTAGTGCTGCTCCTAAAGCAAAATTGCTTGCATCGGTAACCAGCGTAAATGGTTTACTAAAGTCTGGGTGGATAAGTATAGGATCATTCTTTATTAACGTTTTTAATTTTTCAAAAGCAGCTTTGAAATCTTTATCATTAGCTTTAATCTTTGTGCCTTGTTTTAAATATTTTATTAAATGATATGCTATTTTCGAATAGTCTTTAATGAACCGCCTGTAATAGCCCGTTATTCCCAAAAAAGATTTTATATCTTTCTGCGTCCTTGGTAACTCTATTTTATCAATCGCTTTTACTTTTTCCGGATTTGGTTTGATGCCAGAAGGGGTCACTACGTGGCCTAAAAACTCGTTTTCCCTTTTAAGAAAATTACACTTATCTAATTGTACTTTTAAGTTTGCTTCAGTTAAACGTTTCAAAATTTTACCAATGGCTTCCAAGTGCTCCTCTATACTTGTTGAAAAAATTAGTACATCATCTAAATAAACTAAACACATTAATCCTATATATTCCTTCAGAACATTGTTTATCATACGTTGAAATGTAGCCGGTGAATTACGAAGGCCAAATGCCATGCGTAAAAATTCATAATGGCCATTAGCCGTTGAAAATGCTGTCTTCGGAATATCATCGGGGTGCATTTCAACTTGATGAAAACCCTTGGCCAAATCTAAGGTCGTAAACTATTGGCTTCTTCCTAATTTATCAAATATGTCGTCCATATTTGGAATAGGAAACCTATCTTCAATCGTAATGTCATTCAACTTCCGGTAGTCTATTACAATGCGCCACGTTTGTTTATTGTTAGCGTCTAATTTTTTTGGAACTACCCATATTGGGCTATTGTATGGACTATTGGAATTTCTTATTATACCCTGCTTTACCATTTCTGCAATTTGCTTATTAACTTCATCTTTATGTACCTCTGGATATCTGTATAAACGAGAATAAACCGGTACGTCGTGCTTCGTTCTTATTCTATGCTTTATTTCATTTGTGAATGTTAAATTATCATTTTTATCGTAAAATACATTTTTATATTTATTTAGTAATTTCATTAATTTTTCTTTTTTAAACAGCTGTAAGTGATCGGTTTTAATTAAACTTAAAATATTGCAGTTTTTAATTTCGCAGTTAAAAAATTGGATGTTACTATCTTTATACGATGCTTCATTATAAATTTCTTCCTCTTCAGATAAAATTAAAGTTAATACAGCGTTTTTGGTAATTAATTGCCTATTTGGAAAATCGATTGCGCAGCCTAAATCTTTCAAAATATTGTTACCAATTAGTCCATCAAATTTTTTATTGAAATTACATTCTAAAAACTCGCAATAGTAACCTCTCAAATTAAATTCGTTAAATATTGGGAATTTACAAAGTTTCGTTAAAAGAGTTTCTCTACCTAGAGCTTTGGCTATTACGTTAACATCTTGTTTCCATTTAGGGTGACAAATGTTAGTATTAATTAGACTGAACTCAGCACCCGTATCAATAACAAATTTTAATTTTTTTGAGGGGTTATCTATTATTATATAGGGTAGTTTTGCTCGACTGCATTTGGAAAATTTACACTCGAGCTGCCAATCTCCATAGGTTCGACCTGAGAACTTGATCTATTGAAGGCCTGTACTTGTCTTGATCCATAAGGAATAGTTTGATTGCAACTTCGATCGTTGGCATTATGGAGAAAATTTCTGTTATCATATTGTGCGGAATTTGACTGCCTAGTTCTGTTTGAATTATTTGAATTATGCAAATTATTTTGATTAAAACGAAAAGGATTGGCTTGCAATTGTTGTTTGAGATTATTGTTCACTCTTACATGAATCAAAATTCCCACAGAGATTATCATTTTGATATTGATACATACGCTCGCAAATGTTTTTTTCTCTTTTAATAAATGGTTTACTGTTTCTATGGTCGTTACTAAAATTTGTTTTTCCATTGTTAAAACTACCATTTCGTGGTGGTCCAAATTGACTGTAGTTTTGATGCCTGGCATCAAGTATTATTTTTAGGATTTCTGGCAAAAACTAGTGTACGCGTTGGCTCGGGTAAATGATCTCTAAAAGTCTTGAGAGCAATTCTATTAACTTCTTCTGTTGTATACGTTTTATCACCATGTGTTAAGTTTCGATTATGTATTTTATTTGCTAGCTTATTTATTTCAAAGTAATAGTTTTCAATTGTTCCCTGTAGCCTGTACGTTTTCAAATTATCCATTAAATCAATACTACTCTCCTTTTCGCCGAAATTATTAATGAGTATTTCTTTCAAAATGGGCCAATCAACCATACATGAGAAAAAATTTGTTGTCTTTTTTTTTTTTTTGTTGTAACTTGCACCCATCAACTAACGGGATAGTGAAAAAATGTTGTATTCTTTTTTTTTCTTTAAGGTAAAGTTTTAATTCACTTTATTTATATTCTTTTTACTTAAACAGTCAATAATTTTTTAACGTTTTTATTTCACTTTTTCTTGATATAGAGTAAAGTGTTAATTTTTGCCACTTATTAATTATGTTTTAATAGTTTCAATACTTGCACTCAGTTCATAGTTAACACTGAAGTTTTAAATGTTTTTTTGTTTTTGTCAATGTCTTTTATTAAATTTGTTTTTCTTTAAACAATAAACACGCACCACGATGACAAATTTAACTTTATTTGCACTTTAGCTTTAACATAAATGACTCTTGCCAAATTATGTATTTGTTTTCCTCGTCGCCAGTCAAGTATCAATAGTAAAACATGCCTCTTCGATGTCAACTCAAGAACTGAAACTTTATTTTCCAACCGTTACATTCAAACTTAACGCTAATCTTATTTTCTTTTTACTTATTTACCCACTAAACCAAAGCTTCCGATTTTTTCGGAAATCAGTCTTTTCTAAACAAAGTCGAAAGTCTACCAATCTACCTTAACGAATTCGCAACGATTGGCCAAACCAGAATCTCCGAAGTTGTCGGATATCAGACTTGTCTGAAGAAAATCTAATATTTTCCGATTTTACTTAACAACTTCGTATCTATTTCGAAAAGAGAAAAACGTAAATAGATTTTTAAACTCAGTAGGCGTTGAAACATTTTTAAATTTCAGATTGTGAGTAGCAAAAAAAGTGTTGTGCATAAAAATTAAATAATAAAATTTATACATATATTTGCTGCAGTGAGTGAAATACAAAAGTAAGTGTGAGTAAAATCATGTCGCGTCAAGCTCAGCACAAAAGCATTAAAAGAGAAACAAAAAAATACTGGACTCCATTTTTAACAATGAAACTGAAAATCGCGCTGAAAATGCGCAGAAATATAGCACAGACATTTTTGAAGGCGTGCAAGTCGAAAGTGCAAACAAAATGGACATTGATAGTGATTTTGACTGGCTATCTGTTTGCCAGAGTTCTTCGCAAGTCAAAGAACCAGAACCAGGAAACGAACCTGAGAGTCTAAGGAGTTACCTCAAGTCTTGGACAATCAGACACGGTATTTCGCAAATAGCCGGTAACGAACTTCTCAGTAGACTTCATAAAGTCGAAGGGCATGATGTGCCATGCGATGTACGCACCTTGAGAGGAACTTCCAGAGAAACTCAAATTGCAAGCATGGGTAGCGGATCATATTACCATTACGGATTAAAGAATCCTCTCACCGATTTCTTATACAAAAATATAAAATTGCGCAATACGAATACAGACACTTTAGAGCTAAACTGCGGTATCGACGGATTACAGATATTTAAGTCATCAAAGCAAACTGCTTGGCCTATAATGATGAGTGTTTCTAATTATGAAGACGTTTTTTTTGGTTGAGTGTTATGTGAACTGGGATGTAGAGGGAGTGCGAAGTCCAAAAACAAAGCCGGAAGCTTCCAATATATTTCTACAGCCTTTAGTAGACGACCTGAAGGTGTTGCTACAACAAGGCTTTTATTATGATGAGAACGTATTTTCCATCTCGATTGGAGCTTTTGTTTGCGATTCTCCCGCTAGAGCATTTATTTTAAATATCAAAAGCTATTCAGGTTACTATTGCTGCTCGAAGTGTACACACAGAGGTGAAAGGTACATGAGAAGAATAACCTTCCCTTCTAACGCAGCGAGTATGCGAACAGATTCATCATTTAAGGAAAAATTACAAAAAGAGCATCACTTAACTCTCGATCAAAATTTGCTAGAAACTATAAATGTTGGCTGCGGCACTCAATTCCCGATAGATTACATGCATTGCGCTTGCTTGGGAGTTACTCGTCAGCTTGTTAAACTCTGGGTAAAAAATAGAAATTAAAGTTATTCGTTATCAAAATCGCAAATAGAAAACTTGGCCTTCGAAAAGATTGTGCTAAAACAACAGTTTCCTTCTGAGTTTCCTCGAGTGCCGAGAACAATTGATGAATTAGATAGATGGAAAGCAACCGAGTACCGATCTTTTCTTTTGTATAGTGGACCGTATGTGCTACAAAACAAACTCGATGAAAAACGTTACCGTCATTTTTGCAAATTGCACTTTGCGACGAGGATCTTATGTCACCCGGAGCTATGCTGTCAATTCAATAACGTGGCTAAAGAGCTCCTTGAAGAATTCGTAAACGACTTTGTGCACCTCTATGGCCAAGAATTTGTAACCTATAATTGCCACAGTCTAAAACATTTATATGGCGATGTTTTAAAATATGGATCTCTTAATAACTTTAGCGCGTTTAAATATGAAAATTATCTTTATCAATTGAAAAAAACAATAAAAAAGGGATCGAATGTGTTGGCGCAAATATCCAACAGAGTTATTGAAAAAAGTTCCATAATAAAACAAGAGTCACATCGGGAATTGTTTCCTATTCTAAAAGGGGCTCTAAAGGACAACACTTTCCGAGCTATCATATGTGAGCACTTCAAATTGTCGACACGACCTCCAGATAATTATTTCTGCGTTAATAAAAGGATCTATATTTTAACAAAAATAACAGCGATCAATAATGACATATGCATCTTCGCAAAGGAAGTTAAAAACCTCCAACGTAATGACTTTGAATCCAGAAGTTGGGTTCTGAATATTTACGACACAAATTATTTGCTAATTTCTGACAACGAAGAGAAGTTTAATCTAACTAATATCGACTGTAAATATCTTTATTTTTATATAGAAAGGTATTCACACTGCTTTATACCACTGCTGAAAAATGAGTAGCCATTACACAAATGTCCCCGTAGAATGTGAAGAAAGTGGTAAGTTTTATCACATGTGCTCCTATAAACATTTAATTTATGAATGGAATTTATATTTCTGCAGCTATTTACCCCGGCAATGAAGTAGTAATATTAACACAAGAGGAGCAATGCATTCCTTCTTCAATGGGGCAAACTCAAGGATATACGGAGAATATCACTGAGAACAAACCATGTGAGTCACTTATCTACCTATAAAAACTTAACTTTTCTTGGTACTAGTGCAGTGGCAGAAATTTTAAGATTTTATTTTTTATACTTTTGCAGATAGCGAACATTTGTTAGAAGTTATTGTAAATCAAAATAAGGAGCTGATAGAAGAAAATAAAAAACTTCGCGAAGTCAACAATAAAATTTATGAACACTTTGCCGGTTTAAAACGATCAATAGACCAAACCTTAGCTGTCTTTAAACGCCAACGCACTTTATGTTCCAAGCTGGCAAACCTTCCCTTCAACGATGTGAATGAAATATTGGATTTTGAAAAAATTTTCCAAAACGATGAAGAAGTGCGACAGGAATTGGTAAATATGATAAGTAGTTTAGTTGAAAATGTAAGCCGTTAGAGGTTTAGAAGACAGTATTTTTCAACGCCTTTCTCAGGCAATTGAAGTTATTATCACAGGACTATAATCACACCTCTTTACACCCCTTTTAACTACTAACTACATTAAAATGTTTTTTCCCTTTTTTTGGTTCAACAGATAACGAAGTTCGCTAGACAACCGACAGATGACCTCAAAAAATTGATCGTTGCGAACTTGAAATATATATTTAATGACGATTATTTGGCACGCAATTTTTCATGGACAAATGTCAATAACAATATTTCTGTGAAGGATTTTATATGTATTAAACTTCTTAAAGGTACGTTATTAAACTTATTCAGCAAATTCCTAATTCATTTATGTACTAATTATAGAGTCGGCTATGGAAAACATACCCCAAACAAACTACACTAAAATAGACGAGACTTTGAAAAAATTTTTTGATAGTGCCAAGGACCGGTTCGCAAAATTATCGAAAAGAACAAGTACACAACTTGAGGGAGATAAAAGCCAAAAAATGTAGCTAAAGCATTTTAGCCATTTATCTTTTTTATTTTATTAATTTTATTATATTTTGGCTTAAACTTGTGTTTAAAAATATCGCTTAATATGAGGAATGCCATCGAAGCTAAAAGCTAAAAAAAGTATTAACGCAGCTAAAGAATTTTAGCCATTTATCTTTTTTATTTTATTTTATATGCAATTTTTGAATGGTTAGGAAATCTCAGATTTTTTTTCTCAATATTGAATTCTTATACATATATATTTATATGTAATTTAATTTAAACTATTTAAACATAATAAATTAAATTGTATTAATTAAATTAAAAAAAAATTGTTTTTAATTGGATATTTAGATAGATTTCTTTAGGAAATCTCTTCAAGATTCTGTAAGCACAAAGCTTTACGAACTCGTTGAGATATTTCTTAAAGATTTCGTGAAAATATTACTTTGCGAAATCGTTAAGAAAGTTCTTAACAAAATCGTTACGACGTTTCTTTACGAAGTCGCGTCAACCCTGTCATACAAATTTCTTTACTACTTCCAAAGAAAATCGGTTCCGATTTCGGCAGATTCTTTAGACACAACTTAACGATTTCGAAAAAAAGTCGGAACAAATTGTTTAGTGGGTAATTTGATCTCTTACTTTATGACAATGTATGTAACTTAACTTATGTATGTTATAATGTATGTAACATAACATCAATTTTCTGTTAGTAACTTTTAGTAACATTGCTTACGCCTAACATAGCTTAAGGCTACCATGAAGTTATAACCTATAACTACATATATCACTATATATGCTGAAAAAACCCTTAAAAAAATGGCGAAAGGGTAAATTTTTCGACCAAAACACTCCCCAAACCCAAAAAATATTTCGTAGGCTCCTAAATTATTTTTTTTGGGTATGCGTAGTGAAACTTTTTTTTTTTCTTTTTTTTCCAAATCCCATCGAAAAATCGATGGTGCGATATCGGTTAACTTTCGTCCATACAAATCGACCCAACCCAATATGCATAGTTTATTTTCCTTTGCGAATAATCCTATATAATTATAGGGATCACTTATTGCTAATATGATAATGGGAATACTTATATTAAAAAAGAAATACGTCTTTTCAAAATATCTATCAGTTTTAATGATAACGGCTGGCATTGTCTTATGTACAATCATATCGGGAAGTAGTGTGGTGAGTATCCACATTCACATTAATGCATACGACTTTCATAACTTTTCTTCTTTGCTTATATAGAACAACTCAACCGAATCTGTGCCAACAAAAAGTGCAAGCGTAGGATATTCGGATTTTTTCATATGGACTCTTGGAATAGGCCTTCTTTCCATAGCTCTTTTTATATCTGCTTACATGGGTATTTGTCAGGAAACGCTTTATAAAACTTTTGGAAAACATCCACAGGAAGCACTTTTTTATACGGTAAAATTATAATATGCATGTGTATGTATGTAAGTATATAAAGATATATCGCGTGCTTAATAACAATCGTTAGTATGGGCTGTCCAAGTTCGAAATCGGACCTTTCGTTTTTTTTTAATCACAAATATTTAATATGTAAAACTCATAAGGCAAATACTATAGGTCAAGTAAATAGAAAAAGACATAAGATGTAGGCTATCTGAAACGGTACGGATGTTTTTTCAACTGTCAGAAGCGAGTAAAAATTTTACCCGCATTTAAAAAATAGGAGTAGAAAAATAAATGTCCATTAAAGGAACTGTATTTTGCAGTTTAACAGTGCCACCTAATGCCAATACAAAATGAGATAGCAAGGTCCAGTGCGAGTTTAAATTACTGTTAGAATAAAAACTAGAAACTCAACTTTGACCACCTAAACGATGATGAGCAGTAAAGTTCAGTTGAAACTTTCACTGAAAGGCGGACATAGGGAGAGCTGTTATCAATATTTTACGTATTTTAGCGAATTTTATTAATTTTACACCCCCCGTTATCGTTCGAATCTCTGAACTGTCGAATAAATAACTCAAATATTCAGTATAGCAAAATTTTCTTAATTTACAACTGTAATGTTTTAGTAGTACTTCACAATTTAATTACTCGTGTACTTCACTCATAACGTGTTAAAATCAAACTGATTGATTATTCCTCAGCTTGCGCTGCTTTAATACTTCCTGTTGCCTCGTTTGTCTATTTCTCCAAGGGTTTAGACTTTTCACGAACAGCCTTTTCGAAAAGTTGCTTATTTATTTCTTATATTCGCGATAGTCTTCTTGTTATATGCGTGTATATGTAAGTAATTAACGGTTAGGGCCACCTAACATTTAAGGTTTGCATCATTTTGGCCGTCACATCTGTCCTAATGAAAACAACTTTTCTTTACAACATTCTTACAAACTATATAAACTATTCAACATGAATACGAGTGTATGAGTGGATAGCCTTGTTGCTTCCTTTGCTTTAAGGAGCCCAAATCCGCTTTAACTACTCATTCGTTTATGTTGCAAGATTTAAATAATTTTTTAAAAACGAAATTAAGTAAATTTTCTTTAAATAAGTATGTTCATGTTCAATTAACAGATTGTGCACTCAATTTTAAATTGACGGTTGATAAAAAACAGCGAATTTTTACAAAACGTTTGCTAATAACTTTTACATAGAATTGAATGATAATTAACCGCCACCGGATTATGATCAAAACGCGTTTTGAGGTACTCCTTTAACAATTTTTGTGCTATTGTAAGAGTTTTTGTCAAGTAAAAAATTACAATTTTTTATAAGTGGAGTCAAGTAACCACGGTTGTAAGCAACAGGGTGAACTTTTAAAATTTCTAAGAAATGTCTTCATAGCGCCAATCAATACCTTTTTTCATGCGGATACCCTGTCCATGCTTATTTTAGCTGAAAACTGTGTTTAATATGTCTCTAACAGACCAAAATCTTAAATCCCATTTTTAATTTAGGCAAGATTTTAACTAAAGAGTATTTTAGTCAGCGACTATGATTACGGGCCATAAAGTCAGGCTTGTATAGGACTAATAATAGGACAAACTCTAAATACCCATCGGTATGCTTCCACGCATAATTTGAACATAAATCAATGGACTGGCAAGTGCACTTAATCAGCCCAATTCTGAACAATAATTCCGTGCGAGTTTTTTCCCTTCTCCCATTGCTCGTATTCTAAATAAAAATTCCTTGTGAGTTTTTTCACTTCTCCCTTTCCTCCTATTCTGAACAATGTTCGAAAAAGCGGAAGCCGGTTATGGGAGAAAAGTAGGTATTATGAATGTGAGTGGGTGCGAGATTTCTCTGCCATTTCTTAGGAGTTTTTTCACCTGTTAAATTAAAGGGAATGTATCAAAATAGTTAAAGGAAATTGGTGCTCTTAAGAAAGAACACTTATTTGTACAAATTTGTGCTAAAATACGTACATTCTACCACGATATTCTTTATTTTAAGTCGAAAAGTATATTGTCACGGATATTGGCATCACTAAGCTATATCATCACTAAGGCGATGCTAAGGCCATGCTAAGCGATATTTACGTCAATAATCAAATCATGTATACACATATATAAGGCATCCGAGAGATGTCACTTACATATGCATTTACTTATACGCCTATGTGTGCGCGAGAGACTGTAAACTACAAACATTCACATCAATAATTCAATCATTATGTCAACACATATGTAGGCACACGCAGCTGAGAAGCAAGGCACAACCATATGCAGACATCTTATTTGAGATGCTCCTAAATGTAGGCAATTATAATTGTGGAAGTGTCGCTCACACATACAAGCATGGGGTATGAGAAAAGCTATAAAATCGTGCAATTTTAGTTATAGCTGAGAAGTTTGAGAGCTCATGGACAATGCTAGTAGATTCTAGAAGATGCGAACGAGGAAACCAGAGAGTTTAAAAGGCCGCAGATGTAGAGGCGCTGGAATTCAGTTTGATTTGAGTTGTCAAGCAGTTACGACTAAGACGATATCTAGCGAGCAATAGCAGTATTATTTTGAAAGTCAGTTTCATTTGAGCTATCAATCAGTTTGGTTATTGAGCAAGCTATTCGTTGCACATTTTGAGTGTTATTGTGAAGTACTTTAATAAAGGCCATTTTGCATTATTACAAATTGGAGTTATTTATTCAATAGTTTAGTGATTCGAACTTAGCAGAGGATTGCAAATAAGAGGATTTGCAAGTAAATTCGTTACAATTGGTGTCAGAAGAGGAATTGTTGAATAAATTCCGAAGATTGGGAATACAACTTGGACATGGCAAAGTTCAGTGAATTGAAGATCCAGCAACTGAAGAAGGAGTTGGAGAGCCGTGGATTGAATACAAGCGGCGTTAAACTCGAACTTCAGGCACGGCTACGAGAGGCAATGGAAGCAGAAGGAATTGATGTGGACGAGTATGTCTTTTATTCTGATGGGGACGAGACAACAACAAAAGTTGAAGAGAAAAACGAAACATCGCAGACAGTTACGAGCACAGACTTGAACATGATATTGGCTGCAATAGCTGCTCAAACATCGACAGTAACATCAATGTCGTCGCAAATATCATCCCAGCTAGAATCACAGGAGGTACGCATTTCAGAAATGGCGTCGCAAGTAACATCACATTTGGAAGAATAGAAGACGTATATGTCATCACAGATGGAATCCCAAGAGACACTTTTAACATCCAAGATGGAAGCACAAGAAACGCGTATATCCGAAATGTCGTCGCAACTGGCATCTCAACTGGAATCCCAGGAACACCGTATAACATCCAAGATGGAAACACAATTGGAAGAACAGAAAACACAAATGGCGTCACAAATTGCAGAACAGTTAAAAGAACAAGAGGCACGCATAACATTACAGCTCGAAGCACAAGAAGAGCGTATCTCAACAAAGCTGGAGGCACAGGAAACAAAATTATCATCGCAGCTGGAGGCTGTTAGTGAACGACAAGATAAAGTGGAGGCCGACATGGATGCTTTGAAAGATCGGATTCAAGAGTTACAATTGAACCGTCCAATCACTTCAACGTCTACTCTGAAGGTAAAATCCCCAACGTTTGATGGTTCTGTTCCATTCCAGGTATTTAAGCTCCAATTTGAGAAGACGTCGGCAGCGAACAACTGGAATGCTGAAGATAAAGTTGCAGCTCTGTTCGTGGCATTGAAAGGGCCAGCAGCCGAAATCCTACAAACTATTCCCGAAGGAGAACGGAACAACTATGTAGCATTGATGGCCGCTGTCGAGAGACGTTATGGAAGCGAGCATAGGAAACAGATATTTCATATTGAGTTGCAAAACCGTCACCAAAGAGCGAACGAGACTTTGCAGGAGTTTGCCTCGGATGTTGAAAGGTTGGCTCATCTCGCAAATGCGGACGCACCCGTGGAATACACCGAGAGGGTAAAAATCCAGAGTTTTATAAGTGGCATACGGGACGTGGAAACGAAGCGAGCTACATACGCAAACCCAAAGCTGACATTTGCTGAAACGTTATCACATGCATTGACTCAGGAAACGGCCTCACTATCGAGTAAACCAGCATACAAAGCTCATCGTGTGGAAGTGGAAAGACCGGATTGGGTAGACACAATTTTGGAAGCACTGAAGGGATCACAACAGAAAAATGCCGGAGTTATTAAATGTTTCAAGTGCGGCAACCCAGGTCATATTGCACGACATTGCAGCACCGGTCCCAATAGCTCCAACAATGTGGGTGGCCGTAAACGCAGAGCTGAAGGAGATGAGCAAATCTCCAAGTCCACTCAATCGTTAAACTAAAGCGAGTCAGCCGCAAGGGGCGACAGCTGGCTCCCTCAATTGTATGCCCCATAATCTCTATCTCACAAATTGGAAGAAGGTCAAACAATCTTACTGTCGGAGGACATGTGGATGGAAAGGAACGTTTACTGACTGTAGATACGGGTGCATCTCATTCCATCGTTCGAGCGGATTTAGTCAACAAGAAGATAAGACCATTGCATGGAGCAAGATTGCGTACAGCCACGGGAGAGGACACCCAGGTAATTGGAGAAGTAGAATGTGAAGTCGCAATTGGGAACGTCACGGTAGTACACAATTTTATAGTGGCAGAAATTGTTGATGAAATCATAATTGGAGTGGACTTCTTAATCGACCAGGGCATCAAGATCGACATGCAAAGCAAGACGATGCGATATAAAAACATGGATGTACCACTTAATTTCGGCTACGAGAGAGGCTACAGAAGTAAACGAGTGCTGCTGGAAGAGAGTCAGCAAATACCACCAAAATCCGAAGCAGTCAACTGGGCAAAGGTTGATGGATATTGTGGGACAAACAAATTGTGGGTTGTCGAAGCAGCAAACAAATCAGCACTAAACATAAAATAAAAAAATAAATGTAAGGCGCGATAACCTCCGAAGAGATCTAAGGCCGAGCTTCTCTTCCAATTTGCGTCGTGCTCCTCTTGATTTTTCCCTACAAATTGGCCGGACGGGACCTACATGTTTTATGCCGACTCCGAACGGCATCTGCAAGGCAGATGAGTTTTCACTGAGAGCTTTTCATGGCAGAAATACAATCGGAGCGCTTACCAGACACTGCCGAGGGGCGACCCCGCTTAGAAAAATTTTCTTCTAATTGAAAAATCTTATTTCTAAAATTTTGATGTTGCTTTGCCCGGGAGTTGAACCCAGGGCATACGGTGTGATAGGCGGAGCACGCTACCATCACACCACGGTGGCCGCAGCACTAAACATACTTGTAGGAAAAACCCTGGCTATGACAAAACAAGATGGACGTATTCCGGTAAGAGTACTCAATGAGTTCAAGTCACAACTCAAACTGACTAAAGGAGCTATTTTGGGAAGATGCCAAGAGGCTGAAGTAGTTATTAACTGTGAACAGCTCCAGGAACACGTTTCAGCTAGTAATACTGATCTTTCAAATTACATCACGGCATGGACGCAGGGGCTAGAGGAAGCATATCAGAGTAAGGCAAAACAACTGCTCCTAAAGTACGCGAACATATTTGACCAGGGTGACTCTAAACCAGGCCGCACCAACGTTGTGAAACATCAAATTGACACTGGAGATGCGAGGCCGATCCGTCAAGCTCCACGTAGTGTTCCACTGGCGAAGCAGGAAGTAGTGAAGCAAGTCATTCAAGAAATGAGCGACAGCTACTTTTGAGAGACTCTTGGACCAGGTACTGAAAGGACTACATTGGAAAACATGCTTGGTGTACCCGGACGACATCATCGTATTGGGCAGGAATTTTGATGAACATCTTAGGAACTTGGAGGAAGTTTTCCAAAGAATAGCTGGCGCTGGTCTGAAGTTAAGTCCCCAAAAGTGTGCGCTGTTTAAAAAGGAAGTAAATTATTTGGGTCACAAGGTAACGACAGAGGGCATCTGCACTGCGAACGAAAAGATAGAGGCTGTAAAGGATTTGCCAAGACCACAGAACCTACATGAATTAAGAAGTTTCCTTGGGCTTTGCACATATTACCGCCGATTTGTACCAAATTTTTCCAGCGTAGCCCATAGCCTCCATGAGCTTACAAGAAAAAATAAAGCTATTGAATGGAAGAAGGAGCAAGAAGTGGCTTTCCAAACATTGAAGGAGCGTTTGTGCACTGCCCCAATGTTAGCATATCCTATTCCAGGAGCAACATTTATTCTAGATACAGATGCGAGTGGATATGCTATAGGAGGCGTTTTATCACAACTGGTCGATGGACAGGAGAAGGTAGTTGCATATTACAGCCGTTCGATTGGAAAACCAGAGAGGAACTACTGTGTTACGCGGAGAGAGCTGTTGGCATTGGTAGAGTGCATTAAACATTTTCACAAATACCTCTACGGCCAGCGATTTCGTGTCAGGACAGATCACGCAGCGTTGAAATGGCTTCTGCAGTTCCGTAATCCGGAAGGACAATTGGCACGGTGGATCGAGCGACTACAAAGCTATGACTTTTCCATTGAGCATCGAAAAGGTAGTACCCATGGAAATGCCGATGCAATGTTACGAAGGCCATGTAGTTTGGAATGCAAGCACTGTTCAAAGGCCGAGGCTAAATAAGACATTATAGATGTCCGGCTAATGACTATAACGTGTACGGATGAATGGGACAAGGAACAACTAAGAAAGTGTCAGCTAGAAGATACAGATCTGTCACATGTTATGCAAGGGCTCGAACGAAACGAAAGACCAAGCAGAGAGGAGATGTCAGCAGAGAGTCCCATTGCGAAGTCATATTGGGCACAGTGGAACAGTTTAGAATTGATATCCCGTTGCTTGCATCGATTATGGGAGAGTGAGGATGGTCAATGCAAGAAGAAACTGATAGTTGTTCCCAGAAAGAGGGTTCCTGACGTGCTCAGCGAGCTGCACAATGGTCCAAGTGGAGTTCATCTTGGAATCACGAAGACACTCGAGAAAATTAAGCAGATATTCTATTGGGTTGGTTGCCGTCAGTCGGTCACCGAGTGGATTGCCAATTGCAAGGTATGCAACAGAGCGAAAGGGCCCAAAACCCGAAGTCATGGCCAGATGAAGCAGTATATTTCAGGTGCACCATTTGAAAGGATCGCCATGGATGTCGCAGGTCCATTTCCTACTAGCAACCGCGGAAACAAATACGTACTGGTGGTTATCGATTATTTCAGTAAATGGCCAGAGGTATACCCAATCCCAAACCAAGAAGCAGAAACAGTAACAGGAGTGGTTAAAAACGAATGGGTTGCAAGGTATGGTGTACCAATGGAGTTACATTCTGACCAAGGCAGGAATTTTGAATCAGCTGTGTTCCAAGAGATGTGCAAGAAGTTGGGCATTCGAAAAACACGGACAACTGCATTGCATCCTCAGTCCGATGGTATGGTGGAACGTTTCAATAGAACATTGGAGGAGCATTTAAGGAAAGTAGTAGACAAGTACCATAAGGACTGGGATACACACATATCATTATTCTTGATGGCCTACCGATCGGCAGTACATGACACAACGGGCCAAACTCCCGCAAAGGTAATTTTTGGCAATGACCTTCGACTGCCAGCTGATTTGAAGTATAGGATAGATGCCGATGCGGAGAGGAATGTCAAGAAATCCACTGGTGTCTTGGAAGAAGAGCTGAGAGAGATACACGATCTGGTAAGGCAACGAGCAAAGATTATGAGTGACAAGATGAAACCGAGGTACGATAAAGCAATTAATTCAGAAGGGTTTCAGGAAGGAGATTTGGTGCTGCTATACAACCCACAACGAAAAAAAGGTTTGTCCCCGAAATTGCAGTGTAACTGGGAAGGTCCATACAAAGTTGTAAAACGGATCAACGATGTAGTGTACCGCATACAAACCACTACCAAACCACGAACTAAAATGAAAGTGGTTCATTTGGAGAGATTAGCAGCAATTAGATCGAGAGATTTGTCTGATCGGGACGATCAGACTTAGGTGGAGGTCAGTATCACTAAGCTATACCATCACTAAGGCGATGCTAAGGCCATGCTAAGCGATATTTACGTCAATAATCAAATCATGTATACACGTATATAAGGCAGCCGAGAGATGTCACACACAGATGCATTTACTAATACGCCTATGTGTGCGCGAGAGACTGTAAACTACAAACATTCACATCAATAATTCAAAAATGATGTCCACACATATGTAGGTACACGCAGCTGAGAAGCAAGGCACAACCATATGCAGACATCTTATTTGAGATGCTCCTAAATGTAGGCAATTATAATTGTGGAAGTGTCGCTCACACATACAAACATGGAGTATGAGAGAAGCTATAAAATCGTGCAATTTTAGTTATAGCTGAGAAGTTTGAGAGCTCATGGACAATGCTAGTAGATTCTAGAAGATGCGAACGAGGAAACCAGAGAGTATAAAAGGCCGCAGATGTAGAGGCGCTGGAATTCAGTTTAATTTGAGTTGTCAAGCAGTTACGACTAAGACGATATATAGCGAGCAATAGCAGTATTATTTTGAAAGTCAGTTTCATTTGAGCTATCAATCAGTTTGGTTATTGAGCAAGCTATTCGTTGCACAGTTTGAGTGTTATTGTGAAGTACTTTAATAAGGGCCATTTTGCATTATTACAAATTGGAGTTATTTGTTCAACAGTTTAGTGATTCGAACTTAGCAGAGGATTGCAAATAAGAGGATTTGCAAGTAAATTCGTTACAATATCATAAGCAACGGAATAGCTCTTGGTATATTTGATGCAGCCATCCAGAAATTGCGCAAGGGGTTTTTAAGAAGGCTTAAATAGATTTTGGAATATGACGAAAGATGAATTCAACTCGACATCACCGCCAGGAAATTGCTTTGCTGAATGGAAGCAGGCAAGTCCTGCGGATTTGTGTTATCCCGCCGTATTCTTATTATGCTCCTCTGTTGATGTTGCTGTGGCACCAATTCATTACTCATTTCAGTGAATACCACATGAAATGCAATACTGTGCATTGTTTATATTTTATTTCTTAATTTCAAACAAATTCGCAACAATAATTATACTTTTAAATTTTTTAAACAAAATAAAAAATGCGTAACAAAATTTCAATTGACAAAACAGCTGACTTCGATAATTCGAAATTCCTATTCTTCAATTATTGTTCTCCCTAGGAGAAAAGAATTGGAGGAATTTTTCCGCGGGAATAAACACATTCGCGAGAACTAAATTCCGAGGGAATATTTAGAATTGGGCCGAATATAAAACAAATTAGTGTCATGCTTTGATTTAGCTTTCAATTCAAGGATGGCAGACTATTTGCATTTGCTACAAACTTTTTAAGTTCAAATATAGACAAAAAACTATCACGAAAAGTGTTTGATAACCGATCGAAATATCTAGCCACCATAACAAGATTTTCTGATTGGCCGCTTGTATCACCAACAATCAACGAAAATTGGTTTGCTTCAAGATCCAACACTTGTCTAAACTATCTGCTAGGTGGACAGTGTTGTACATATTGTGACGAATATTAGCATCACTAAGCTGTTAGTAAATAATCACACAACAACAAAAACATGAAGCAAACACTCTTATGTACATGTACACATTAAAGCTAGCAACACTTATGTAGAAGGCGACTCACACACAGATGTGGTCATCAGCCGAAGTAGTCACTCACACATACACACGCATATGGTTATAAACTACAAATATGCATGTACTCATATAATCAAGCAGGATATACAAAAGTTCTAGAAGGCGAAACGTCTAGATCTTTGGAGAAATATGCGAACGAAGCAACGGAGAGTATAAAAGCAGCGCATGCTGAACAATCAGTAATGATTCTTCGCTGGATTTCAGTGCTGATGTTGCTATTGTCAAGATTGATTCTTCGCTGGATTTCAGTGCTGATGTTGCTAGTGTTGATGCTGGTTCCCAAATAAACGAAGTCTTTTACTATTTCGAAATTATGGCTGCCAAGAGTAGCGTGGTTGCCAAGGCGCGTATACGCTGACTCTTTGCTCGATGACAGCAGGTACTTCGTTTTGTCCTCATTCACCATCAAACCCATCTTTACCGCTTCTTTTTCCAGTTTGGAGTAAGAAGAACTAACAGCGCGGGTGTTTAGGCCGATGATATCAATGTCATCAGCATATGCCAGTAATTGCACGCTTTCATAGTATATTGTTCCAGTGCGGTTAAGTTCTGCAGCTAGTATAATTTTCTCCAGCATCAAATTAAAGAAATCGCTCGATAGGAGGTCACCCTGTCTGAAACCTCGTTTAGTTTCGAACGGCTCGGAGAGGTCCTTCCCAATTCTAACTGAGCTGATGGTGTTGCTCAACGTCATTTTGCACAGCCGTATAAGTTTTGCGGGGAAACCAAATTCAGACATATCGGCATATAGGCAGCTCCTTTTCGTGCTGTCGAAGGCGGCTTTAAATTCGACGAAGAGGTGATGTGTGTCGATTGTCTTTTCACGGGTTTTTTCCAAGATTTGGCGCATTGTGAAAATCTGGTCGATGGTAGATTTACCAGGTCTGAAGCCGCACTGATAAGGTCCAATCAGCCGGTTCACGGTGGGCTTCAATCTTTCGCACAATACACTTGAAAGGACCTTATATGCGATATTAGGAAGGCTGATTCCACGATAGTTGGTGCATTTTGCAGTATCCCCCTTCTTGTGGACTGGGCAAAAACACTTAGATTCCAACCGTCGGGCATGGTTTCGTCCGCCCATATTTTGCTAAGAAGCTGCTGCATGCGCCTTACCAACTCCTCGCCGCCGAACTTGAATAGCTCCGCAGGCAATCCATCAGCGCCCACGGCCTTGTTGTTTTTCAATCTGGTTATTGCTATTCTAACTTCGTCATAATCGGGCGGGGGGACATATATTCCATCATCATCGATTGCGGGATCGGGTTCTTCATCTCTGCGCGGTGAATTGCTGCCTCTATTTTGGAGAACAGAGAAGTATTCCCTCCATAATCTAAGCACTTTCTGGACATCAGTTACAAGGTCGCCGTTTTCGTTCCTACAGGAGTATTAAAACCTTCCGTCTGTCGCCGTATTTTTTGGTAAAATTTTCGGGCGTTATTCCTGGTGGCTAGCAGCTCAAGCTCCTCGCACTCACGCCTTTCTGCTTCTGCTTTTTTCTTCCTAAAAAGGCGTCTCGCTTCCCTTTTCAACTCACGATAGCGTTCACACACTCCTCTTGTCGCGCTCGCTTTTAACGTAGCTCTGTAGGCAGCGTCTTTTCTTTCGGTTGCAACGCGGCATTCTTCATCATACCGTTTTTTCGTGGCCGCCGGTAACCAAGTTTTTCCTCGGCGGTAGTACGAAGTACTTTGGAGATATGCTCCCACTGCTCCTGTATTCCTTCAGGATGAGTTGTGCTCTCAGAGAGCAGGTGTGAGAGTCGGGTTGCGAAATCATTGGCAGACTGTTGTGATTGAAACTTTCCTTGTTTTTTTTTCCTTGGTTTTAGCCGCATTGAGGCGGTTGCGTATTTTGTCTGCAACGAGATAATGGTCCGAGTCGATGTTAGGTCCTCGGATCGTGCGCACATCTAAAACACTGGATGCATGCCGTCCGTTTATCACAACGTGATCGATCTGATTGCGAGTATTTCGATCACGAGATAGCCATGTAGCTTGATGCATCTTTTTATGCATGAACCTCGTGCTGGATATGACCATGTTTCGAGCACCGGCAAAGTCAATCAGCCTCAGTCCGTTAGGAGAAGTTTCATTGTGTAGGCTGAACTTTCCGACTATAGGGCCAAAAACACCCGTTTTGCCCACCCTGGCGTTAAAGTCGCCAAGCACGACTTTTATATCATGACGGGGGCAGCGCTCGTATGTGCGTTCTAATTGTTCATAAAAAGTGTCTTTCACCTCATCGTCTTTCTCCTCTGTCGGCGCATGGGCGCAGATGAATGATATATTAAAAAATGTTGCTTTTATTCGGATAGCGGCGAGACGCTGGTCCACAGGCGTGAACGCCAGCACTTGGCGACAAAGTCTCTCTCCCACCACGAACCCGACGCTGAAACTACGCTTATTCGTATGGCCACTCCAATAGATGTCACAATTTTTGATCTTCTTTCTTCCTTGCTTCGTCCAACGCATTTCTTGGATGGCGGTGATGTCAGATTTTGCTTTGACAAGGACATCAACCAGCCGGGCATCTGCACCAATCCCATTCAGAGAGCGGACGTTCCACGAGCATGCCCTCAATTCATTGTCCTTCAAACGTTTGCCATGGTCGTCATCAATAGAGAATGTATTTATCCGAGGCTTGTTGTTATATTTCATTGGAGTATGGTTTTACGTGGCGGGTCCCAAGCCCAGCGCACAACCCGCTCAGCGGGGGTGAAAATATTACTTGCACGTTTATATAGCGAGCCGCTTGCTCCAACACAGACGCCCCCTTGCAGCCGCACCTAGAGGTGTACATACGCTGCCGATGAGATCTCCCCCGGCTAGCCCTTAAACCGATTATGTCAGAGTGGCCTAGCCAGGTTGTCGCCTTCTCACATTAGCTCACCGCTAAACGGATGTTTAACGGCTACCCAGAGGATACTTGGCCGCAAACGACCGGCAGTAGTGAGCTGCTTGAACCGCATGCAAAAGAATCGCTCTGGCCATTCCTAGATGAATGGCGGTCAGAAGCTTTCCCCACTTTCGTGGACTTCTACACACGGCTCCCTCCCTCCTTTACAGTGAAAAACAGACAAAATTACAAAAATTTTGGCTACAGCCTAAAAAGGACCAACATTGAAAAAAAAGGGAGCAGCGGACCAAATGGGGTTGGAAATGACCATTTTTGATCCAAATTGACCAAAGTGGCAACCGTGAAGGTGAATATGAACAGTCCATCATTATGAGTTCCTACTGGTTAACTGTGTTGGAAACCATGGAATCAATAGATCAGACTGGTCCAATTTCGACCTTCAGAAGCCAATATCTATGTTTTGGGGGCTAGTTAGAAAAACGGGGAAATTATCTTTCCCTATCTCTTTAAAAATAGGTTTGTTCTAATACCCATCCCAGTCTTTTTCCACTGTTATAAGTTACTGCGGTCTAGAATATGGGTGAAACAGGTTTAGCCATTAAATATGCGGTATATGCATATACAGTAGCTACATATGAGTATGCAACATAAATGTACGTATGTATAATAATGACATGTTTTTCTTTCAGCATATGCTACCATTGCCTGGTTTTTTCTTAATTTCCAAGAGCATCGTAGAGCATTTCAGTATTGCCATTTCAAGTGAATCAATGCCACTGCCTATAATTTCATTGATTGGATTAAACATTCATATACCTCAAATGATATTTTATTTGTTTTGTAATGTATTAACACAATATCTTTGTATAAGTTCGGTGTATGTATTGACAACTGAGTGTGCTTCGTTAACTGTGACGCTTGTTGTTACATTAAGAAAATTTGTATCATTACTTTTTTCAATTTTATATTTTCAAAATGCTTTTACAATTTACCATTGGATTGGTACGAGTCTAGTATTTTTTGGAACAATAGTATTTACAGAGGTAATTCCACGAATCGTACAGCAAGTGCAAACTCGCAAAGTTAAAAAAAAATAAGTTCAACACACCAATCATGCTCACTTATGCATATGTATGTATACATATATATGTACAAATTACGATTTCAGTACAAAATACTATTGTGTAAACAGAAGACGTGTATGACTAGCCGACTAGCTACTGGCTAGAATCTCCGCTCAGAGGATGTCATATGAAGGACATACACATCTGCATATCTTTGCAATAATAAATAGCATAAATTGTAAATATTGTTTATACTATTGAATCGATTCTTTTAAAAATCAATTTCTCACGGCAATACCAAATGTACTTTTATGGCTGAATATATGGTCTTTAAAGTAACCGATTCAATTAACTATGTACATATGTATATAAGTAGCAAATCTTCCTTTTTAAAATGCATTGTATTGTTACGTTTAATGTGCAGTAATATGAAATGTTAATAAATATTAAAATCATGTTATTTAAGGATTTAACTCTGTGAGGCCTAGAAACAGAACGACACAATTTTTTCATCAAGAGAGTTTTACTCTCAAACGCCCTATTCAGCTTTCCTGCAACGGTAATTATTCGAAATGGAGCGAAACTGTGAAAAACAGATTCGTAAGCCACGGAAAAAATGCAGGCTAAAATAGTCTCACGATCTTCAAATCCACAATGCTGGCTAAATTCTAATAAGTCCCAGAGAGAATATTTTTCGAGGTAAGTTGGTATTGTTTTTAAACCACGTTTATGTAAACCACAACAGTTAATCTACACGTTCACATATACCCCATTCCCACAAAAGAGCTGTCAGAACAGTAGGTGAGTTAATCTTATTTTACTTTATGTTTTGATGTTTGTCATGTCACATAATTAATTAACGATGTTAGGAGTCATGATTCAATTACTAGAGGTTTGTTCTCCAATGATGACAGATCTTTGACACTTCCAAATTGAAAAATCTGGACGGGTTGCTTTTACGAAGTAAGGAAAACGGGGAATAATTCAATCCCCTTCAGTGAAAATTGTAGTAGAAAAGTATTCTTGGTAGTATATTAGTAGTGATAATAAATTTATAAATGCCAAAAGTTTTTGGGGAAATAACTCATTTTCTACTAAATATTTCGTGAATTGATAAAGTTATGTTGGTTTGGTCATTGTTTCAGAAAATGTTTGAAGAATGCCGTACGTTAGAATTTTATTCAAAAATGCACTATCTCAAAATTTGTTTCAAAAACTCTCTATATGAGTATAAGTTCAATGCATTTTGCCATAAGAGGGAGTTAATGAAAAACATTCTGAGATAAAGCGTTTTTCAATCTAACTCTAATATAGGGCGGTTTTGTGACAAATCCTGAATTGGGAAATTTTTGAAAAATATTTTGAGATAGCACGATTTTGAATAGGCAGCCGACATGGGGTGATATGCTACTCAGGAGCCGCAATGAACTGACAAAAACAAATATAAATGAAAATGGCTTATTGTCTTAGAACTTTATATTCCTACCTTGACTTTGACAGAAGAGTTAAGCTTTTGTGAGATCCTGCTACACAGGGAGTATTTACCTTTTTATTCTGAAATTTCGGAAAGCTCTTCCGTTAAGTATTCATGAAAGCGTTCCGGACAAACCGTTAATTTAGAATATTCGGAATACGTTCATTTGATACTACCTCACGAGATCCGAATATATCAAATAAGTATATACAAAATATTCCAAACCGATTCTCCAAATTCTTAAATGGAGACGAATGTTCCGAACATACGGAATTAATAGAACAGAAGGTCGACTTTTAATACGCGCCCAAAAATATCGAGAGAAGTGTCAAAAGACGCGTATTGACATCGATAACAATAATTCGAAGACGGAAATAAAAATTTTAACTCGTTCAAAAGATATTGACGAAAAATCGAAAGATGACCCCGGGTTTCGTTGGCGGCCTTCAGCCGAGCTTATAAAAAATTACCCTGGCCGGTCCACCAATGAGTTTAGATCAAAATTAAATGCGTGCAAAATCCCTTTGTACACAAAATCTTTTTCTGTGGACAAAGACATTACAACAATCGCATGAAAATTGCCAACTTCAACTGCAAATATCCGCGGACAGTGATAACATTTTTCTTTTCCGCCTTAGGATTATTGTTGCCGAGGTCACCTCCCTCGATATTTTTGGACGCGTATTATCAGTATACTCCTGTTCTAGACTTTTACCTGAATAAGTTAACATGCCAAATAAATACATTTCGTTATGGCATCTCCATTACTTACTAATGCCTTTTTTGCGTGAATCGATTTACTAGTCGAAGTTTTGACGTTGAACGATGAATTTTGATTTGGTTTAGGTTTCGTATATTCATAGGTTTACGAAAGTGCACGATATTTTGGTGTCCTCACTTTTCACAAAATTACCCCTATGTTCAATGTTCAGTCATACTAATGGCTCGAGGCATAGTTAATAAATTCACTATAAAATTAAAAAAAGGGCTAAGGAATTATGCAGTTCAGTACTTATCCGGTATTTGTAAACTGATTGCTTCCTATTTCTACTACTAATATTTTTCAAAAAATCGCAAAGAAACAACACAGTTAACGGATGTCAATTCGATTTGGGAGCAAAATGGCCGGAATTGCCAAAAAATTTGTCTGTCGAGCAAACCTCTTGTAATTGAATCATGGTTAGGAGTAAAGAATACTTTTTCTGTAGAAATGTTTTTATAACAAAATTTTTTTTCATAATTTCCGACTATCGAGCGGATTTCTTTTAATTTCTATAAAGAAGTATATAAGAGATTAAGGCCCGGTTTTTCAGTACAAGTTCAACTCAGTTTGTCAGTTAAACACGCTCAAACTTATTCTGCAGTTTTTCAGTCTACTTTAACTGAAGTTTAAGCTGAGCTTAAGCGGCCAATCTAGCAGGGTTAAACTCTAGTTAACCTATCGGTAATTTGCGTTCGTTCGAAATGACGTCGAATATACCCAACAAACATTTGGACTTGAATACCGTTAGAGCTCATGTTGATAACTAGGCATACTTCTAAAATCTCAAGAGTTGTTACGAAACAGTAACTAAACTTGAGAATCATTGTGTACTCAGCAAAAGAGATTCCCTCTTTTTATAAAGCGAAAAATGCTATTACTAAAGTTGAAAAAATTATAGTTCCCAACTTGTGTTCTTTGACTGGACTCAAGTGTAAGATCCCAATACTACAGTATTTTCACGAAAATAAACTAAAATATATATAATTTATTTTTGATAAATTACGCTTCATTACTGCTATCAATCAGGTGTTTATTTCTCACAATAAATAGCTGTTGGCTTTGATGGTACCACCTTGGAGATTTTTTTTTAACTTCACCTCAACTCGATATCCAATTTAGGATATCAACTGGAGAAACGTGTTAAATATTCATTTGAGAACTGTACATTTCTCGAAATCTCTCAAAGGTTGGATAATAATTTTGAAAATGCTAATTAAGTTGGAGATCAACTCGAGAACTATAAATTTTACAAAAATTCTCTAAGGTTGGATAGTGATTGGATAATGAAATTTTATTTCAACTTGGGAACTATCTTGTTTAAGAATAACTAGGTAATGATGTTGGATATCACCTCTGGAACTAGATATAAATATCGATGGAGGAATATCTTTTAAATGTTTGCTGGGTAAGTAAAATCCAGCTGTTGTCGTATCTACAAATTATCTAGATAATAAAAAACCAATGTACCGTACAAAAAAGCCTACCCCAAAGGCGGCCTTAAACTGTGATGAAAAACTGCTCAGTAGTGTAACTGGAGTTTAAATTTGACTAGAGTTTAAGCAAACTTAGTTTAAGCTTGGCTTAACCAACTACTGAAAAATCGGGCCTAAAGCAGAACTTCTGTGAACAAGAGAAAAACGCATTGTCTCAAAAATCAAAACAATTGTAAGTTATCGGACACGAAAACAATATGCCATTAAAACCCAAAATTCTTTTACAAGAGTTATTGTTAAAGTTTTTTAGTGAAAATTCAACAAGACTATGTCTGTATTAAAGGAAAAATTGCCTTCTATTTTTTGATCCATTTATATAAAGGTAGTCCTTAAAATTTTTTTATCATCTTTTTATTTTCAATTTTTTAGTACTGCCTGCAAAAATGCAATTGCAACTTTGATTAGTAATTTAAATAATTCCTAAGTGAAAATTCTTATCTTTATTTATTTGTTCAAAATAGCAAGATTTAAGAGAATTAGTGGAATTTTCGCTGACAACACTGACGAAAACAACAGAATTCCACCTCGCATCATAACAAGAGAATTCCACCTCGTTTGTCAGCTACTTAATTTGCACAGCTGAAAATCGTGGTGAAATTCGCATACGCCTGAAAGTCTAAAAGAATCGTGGTGAAAGTCGCGTACGCCTAAAAGTATGCAAGGACGTGCACTGAGTTGGGCCTTCAACGAGGTGGAATTCTACAACGCCAGCAACACAGGAGGCTAGCCATGAAGGTATGGCCTAATCTTCTAAATAGTTCAACTTGTGCGTTACGTAGCTCAAATTTTTTGATCAAACATTGCACTGTCACCGAGTTTTAAACTATATTTCAGGTTTCAAGTCTCTAGATATCCAGGAAGTTAGTTAAAAATCGATTGCAAGATTCCCAATTTAAAACTAGTTTTCTCAATATCTCGATCCATGCGCCACCTAGCGTATTTTTTTTGGATAAAATATTGCATTGTCACCGGGTTCTGACTTACGGCCCAAGTTTCAAGTCTCTAGCTCACCGCAAGTTACTCAGAAATCGATCGCAAGATTCCCCTCGTTTTTCAGGGATTTGCAGTTATCTCAATTAGCACTCCACTTAGCGGAACTTTGTTTCTATAATTTGTATTGTCACCGGGTCTCGAACTATGCGCACAGTTACAAGTCTCTAGGTAACCGGGAAGTTAGTTAAAAATGGATTGAAAGATTCCCAAATTAAAACTAATTTTCCTAATATCTCGATCCATGCGCCACCTAGCGGCTTTTTTTTTCATAAAACATTGCATTGTCACCGGTTTCTGACTTACGGCTCAAGTTTCATATCTCCAGCTCACCGGGAAGTTAATCAAAAATCGATTGCAAGATTCCCTGCGTTTTTTCGGGGATTTTCGTTTATCTCGATTCGTCTGCGACCTGGCGGCATTTTGTTTTCCACGAATTGTAGTGCCATCGACTCGCAAACTATGTGCTAAGTTTCAAGTCTCTGGATCACCGAGAAGTTAGTTAAAAGTCGATCGCAAAATTTCCATTTTAAAATTAATTTTCTGTATATCTCGATCCCTGCGTCACCTAGCGGATCACTTGTATTGTAATGTCCCCCAGATCTGAACTATGTTCTAAGTATCAAGTGTCTAGCTCAACGGAAAGTTACCGAAAAAGACTTTTCCGTGGGTGAAAAATTCGTATAGAAATGAGGGGACAAACATGAAAGGGACTTAATATAAAGGTAGTAAAAATGGCCTACAGTAAAGTCGGAAAGTATTAGAACAATATGAAAAAAGTTGTTTTTGTCAGTTTATCGAATAATTTATTAAAATATTATTCACATATTTGCAGTAGCTTTGCACATTCAAAGTAGTTCTATGATCCGAAGACACTTTCAACCAATTGAATTAATGCCAGTATTGCATGGCGTTGGAGTATACTGTGATACTGCTCTTTTTTCATAATTCCTTAAATTTTTTAAGTTGACCAACGCCAGCGTAGCTGAAATAGCCCCAAACCATCACTGAGCCACCGCCACAGTTGGCACAATGCAATCTGCTTTGAATCTTTCACTGACGTTTCTGCGAACATATTGACGCCTACGGCTACCGAAAAGTTCGAATTTTGATTCGTCTGACCATAAAACTGATTTCCACTGATCAATGGTCCAGTCAATATGTTCTTGAGCGAACTTCAGTCTTTTCTGTTTATTTACTGGCCGTAAAGTGGCTTTCTGATAGCAAAGCGTCCTATCATACCTTTTACTTTAAGCCGATCTTTGCCTGTCGTGAGCGATATTGGTGAATCCAAGTCTTCATTGATTTCAGCACGAATTTATGATGCAGATTTCCGTCGATTGGCCTTACTTATTGCATATATTTTGTTGTCAATTCTTTGAGTTGTCTTTCTTGGTCGACCAGATCGTTTTCTGTTAGTATTTTGTACAGTTTCCCGATATTTTCTAACGGCCGTATGAACTGAACAAAGAGATATTTTCAAAAGTTTGGCTATTTCTCGATAGCGTTTCCCTGTTTTTTGCAAAATAATGATTTGGGCTCGTATTTCGACGGATATTTCCTTTCGACCGTTTTCAATCTGGAAAAATACAATTCTGAGGCTATTTCAACATCAACATCTTTTTAAACGGGGTTATTTAGCTTGACTTGACAGGCTGGCAGGCTGGCTGGCCGGCACGAATTTTGTAATTGAAATTTAAGGAACTTCCCGATAAGCTACAAGCTTGGAATATAATTCAGAACCCGATGACAATGCAATAATAAGAAAAAAACTCCGATAGGTGGCGCATGGATCAAAATATTTCAAAAAATCGTATTTGTGGTCCGATTTGGAACACATAATACATACATGATTAGAAAGCGATCTATGAAAAATATCGCCGCTAGGTGGCCCAAGGATTGAGATATTTAAAAAAAATCGTATTTGGGGTTGGCTCATATTTGGCACACATAATATATACCAGAATAGAAAGCCCTGTGAAAAAAATCGCCGCTAGGTGGCGCAAGGATCGAAATATTCAAAAAATCGTATTTGTTGACCGATTTGGCTCATATTTGGAAGACATAATAAATATATGAATAGAAAACGGCCTGTGAAAAAATCGCCACAAGGTGGTGCAAGGATCGAGATATTCAAAAAAATTGTATTTGTGGTTCGACTTGGTCCATATTTGGAACAAATATTACATACAGTCCGGTAGAAGTGACATCAAACTATTTTGGAGTTGGAGGAGGGACAAACATATGTGGCGCAGAGTCGAGTAAAGTTTTTGGAAGGATTGTGTATTGAGGACTTATATTGTAACAAATTGTCAGGAAAGATCACTAAATGAACTAAATAGAATGAGAAATAATAGGCAATTAAACAAAGACTAAAAACTTGAAAATAAAATAATTAAAAAAAGATTTTCAAGTTAAACGGTTTTATTGAAAACAATACTTACATGGAGTAATAATAATACCAAAAGCTAGAAAATAATTAGGTAGGTCCTAGGTAACACTCCTCATCAATCCAGGGCGTTGATCAGACAATTAAATAAAAGCGTTGGACGCGTCACATTGTTTTGATAGTCATAAGTAAGACCAATTGAACCTTAATAAGGTTATGATACGCCTCACATTTTTAGAAATTTCACAAAAAACTACTTTAACGGAACTTTTTCCTCCAAGCAGATATTAAGGCAATAGATAACTGTAATATTTTGATTTTCCCTTTATTTCAATAATTTTTGAGAACTCTTTTGAATTAAATGTTTTTCACTTCCTAAAGCCGTTGTTATGCAGATTTTTTTTGTAAATATTTAAAAGGTGAGCAAATCCCATTAGTTTCTTCTATTATATTATTTTGAAAGAACATGCATCGCAGTCTTGTTCATGAGACACGAATTCATTCGCATTTTTGGATACACTGACTTCCCAGTGGCGTTTCCTGTTGACCCACCTTTGGAAAGATAATTGGCGACGGTTTCTCTCTTTTTTTTTTTGCCCCAGAAATGGCGACCTGCTCACTTTTGTCAAAAGATTTTCTTACATCATTATGAATCTTCTACGGCAATTTCAACTTCCCTAAATATCCGATCGGTTAGTTACTTTCGAGATACAAAAATTATATATTCCTTGGCACTTTTTGTTTCACACATCCCTGCCAGCGATTTCTATCGGGCAAGTTACTTATTCGATACAACTTTTCTGAAAAAATTATTTGCCAGAGATATTGCTTTTGTTTCGAGCTCTTTAGCCTTCGGGAAGAAGAAGTTCACCCAATGCGAAACGACATTTAGATACAAAAGTGAAACAGCATTTGGAAACTATTTCAACAGAAATATAAGTAACTAAAGCGATAAGAAACCGAGAATTGGTTTATAGCCAACAAAGTTGTAGGATCGTGAGTGTACAAAGGTACGAAAAACCGGGCTTTTATCCGTAATTCATGATTTTTGAGGTGTCCGGGAAAAATCTTATATGCAGTCATTCTTAGATTTTCAAGTGTAGGTTAGGTTTAGGTTAGATTTTCAAGATCTACAAGAAAAATGGCGTTACTTCTCAGATTTTTTTACTTTTGTCTTTTTTGTAACACTGTGTAATTTTTGCCTTGTTTCGACTCCATTTCTTTTATTCCTCCCTTTTCTTCCTTTCCTCTTACCTTCTCTTCTCACCTCTCCCTTTCTTTTCTTTTGTAATCGGGGCAACAATCGTAAACAAATTTAACACCATCCACATCATTATTGTCATCATTACTACATTGCGCTTCCTCTTCTGTTTCACCTACCTTACATTTAATTACCCTTTTCTTCTCCTTTTCCCCTTTTTCTTTTATAAATTATCTTTTTACTGCGACTTTATTTTTTATTTCGTACATTTTCATAACTGATTTGGTGCCTGAGAGCGCTTTTACGAGCTCCACCGTGTACATTAGAATGGGTCGATTTATTAACCGATATCGCGCCATCGATTTTTCGATAGGATTTGAGCTCAGGAAAAAAAGTTCCACACGCATACTCAAAAAAATAATTTTCGAGCCTGCGAAATTTCATTTTTTTGACTTTTTTCGATTTTGATTTTTAAGGTTTTTTTTATTGCCTTCTAAAAATTTTTCGATAATTTCGGAAGAGGTGTCAAAAGACGCGCTTTGGACCCAGGATCACGAATCCGAAACAGAAATTGGAAATTTTATTTCGTTTCGGAGATATTTGCAAACAAAATTGAAAATTTTCATGTCGTTGTTGTAATTTTGATGAATTTGGTGCTTGAATTTTTTATTAGTAATCACCTAAGTATATACAACGTTGGCAATTCACCAACTTTCATCACTAGGTCTAGAGAGGAAGTCCTGGATATAACCCTGGGTAACGATCTGGCTGATGCGCTAGTCTCTGGATGGGGGGTTTCCTCTGAACCCTCCATGTCGGACCATCTTATTATCCAGTTTGTCATCGGGGCTATACCTCTAGAAGGACCACCAAAGCGAAATCCCAGGAACACAAACTGGGATATGTTCAGAAATACAATACAGGAAAATCTTGCTACTATAGAGAATAGGAACAGAGGAACAAGTTATATGGAATTAGAGACCAGGGTTAATAACTTCAACAGTGTGATTATTGAAGCGTATAACCCGAACATGTTACAAAAAGACGGAAGGTTTTAAAACCGGGGAAAACTCCTGTAGGAACGAAAACGGCGACCTTGTAACTGATGTCCAGAGAGTGCTTAGATTATGGAGGGAATACTTCTGTGCTCTCCTAAATGGAGGCAGCAATTCACCGCGCAGAGATGAAGCACCCGATCCCGCAATCGATGATGATGGAATATATGTATGTCCCCCCGCCCGATTATGACGAAGTTAGAATAGTAATAACCAGATTGAAAAACAACAAGGCCGTGGGCGCTGATGGATTGCCTGCGGAGCTATTCAAGTTCGGCGGCGAGGAATTGGTAAGGCGCATGCAGCAGCTTCTTAGTAAAATATGGGCGGACGAGTGCATGCCCGACGGTTGGAATCTAAGTGTTCTTTGCCCAGTCCACAAGAAGGGGGATACTGCAAAATGCACCAACTATCGTGGAATCAGCCTTCTTAATATCGCGTATAAGGTCCTTTCAAGTGTATTGTGCGAAAGATTGAAGCCCACCGTGAACCGGCTGATTGGACCTTATCAGTGCGGCTTCAGACCTGGTAAATCTACCATCGACCAGATTTTCACAATGCGCCAAATCTTGGAAAAACCCGTGAAAAGAGAATCGACACACATCACCTCTTCGTCGACTTTAAAGCCGCCTTCGACAGCACGAAAAGGAGCTGCCTATATGCCGCTATGTCTGAATTTGGTTTCCCCGCAAAACTTATACGGCTGTGCAAAATGACGTTGAGCAACACCATCAGCTCAGTCAGAATTGGGAAGGACCTCTCCGAGCCGTTCGAAACTAAACGAGGTTTCAGACAGGGTGACCCCCTATCGTGCGATTTCTTTAATGTGATGCTGGAGAAAATTATACTAGCTGCAGAACTTAACCGCACTGGAACAATATACTATAAAAGCGTGCAATTACTGGCATATGCTGATGACATTGATATCATCGGCCTAAACACCCGCGCTGTTAGTTCTGCTTACTCCAAACTGGAAAAAGAAGCGGTAAAGATGGGTTTGATGGTGAATGAGGACAAAACGAAGTACTTGCTGTCATCGAGCAAAGAGTCAGCGCATACGCGCCTTGGCAACCACGCTACTGTTGGCAGGCATAATTTCGAAATAGTAAAAGACTTCGTTTATTTGGGAACCAGCATCAACACTAGCAACAACATCACCACTGAAATCCAGCGAAGTATCAATCTTGACAATGAATGCTACGTTGGACTAGGTAGGCAATTGAAAAGTAAAGTCCTCTTTCGGCGAACGAAAATCATACTCTACAAGTCACTTATCGTACCCGTCCTGCTATATGGGGCAGAAGCATGGACCATGACAACAGCATATGAAGCGGCTTTGGGAGTGTTCGAGAGAAAAGTTCTTCGAAAGATTTATGGACCTCTACGCGTTGGCGATGGCGAGTACCGAAGAAGATTTAATGATGAGCTGTACGAGCTATACGCAGACATCCACATAGTCCAGCGAATTAAAACGCAGCGGCTGCGCTGGCTAGGCCATGTTATGCGAATGAAAGATGATGCTCCGGCCAAGAAAGTGTTTCTATCGGAACCCGCCTATGGAAGCAGAGGTTTAGACGGTTAAGCGCCAATTTAAGTAAGTAAAAGTAAGTAATAACTCTGGCTGTCGTGAATCAAAGGGCCCAGGGAATAAAACCCCCTGGTGGTCGGGGAAGCTGTCGGAATTGAGGAAAACCGTGCGCAAACTCTTCAACCAAGCGAGACGCACGGGAAACTGGGAGCAGTACACAGCTAATCTAACAACATATAACAAAGAGATTAGGAAAGCTAAAAGAGAGATCTTCAGGAAATTTTACGAGGGTATAACAGAAGTTCCAGAGGCAGCAAGGCTTCACAAAGCCCTAGCCAAGGACCAAAGGGAGACGCGATTATCGATGAAACTCCCCGATGGAACCTACACAAGGACAGAGGAGGAAAGAGCACATGCCCTGTTTGCAGCGCACTTCCCGGACGCATCCTCGGAAACCTCGCCGGAGGAGGTTCGAGAGGTAAGACCGACACCCACAGATTGGAACCTCGCCAAAGGACTCTTCAGCGACAGCACAGTTAAGTGGGCAGTAAGATCTTTCCAGAACGACAAATCTCCGTGATGGCATATATCCAGACTTTCTGCAGCAGGGTGAGGAATTGATCACACCTGGCCAGGATTATGAGGGATAGCCTCGCACTGGCATACATCCCAACAGTGTGGAGAAGAGCAAAAGTGGTCTTTATACCTAAGGTGGCTAAAAAGGACTACTAGTCCAAAGTCCTTTAGGCCCATAAGCCTGACATCCTTTGCTCTGAAAGCAATGGAGAAAATTGTAGACCACGAGATTAGATCAAAGGCTCTCGATAGAATGCCACTACATCGAGATCAGCATGCATATAGGGACAGGCAGGTCGACAGAAACTGCATTGTATCAACTGTCCACAGAAATCCAAAGTGTGTTCGAGTGCGGGGAGATAACGCTATGCGCATTTTTGGACATAGAGGGGGCTTTCGACAACACGACACACGAAAGTGTGAATCGGGCACTCGAGAGAACAGAGATACAACGTCCAATCCGTATGTGGATAAACGCCTTATTGCGTACGAGGATTGCTGAAACCTCAATTGGGGACGGTAAAGTAAAGATCAAAACAACGAAAGAATGTCCACAAGGGGGCTTTCTGTCACCCCTGCTGTGGAGCCTGGTAGTAGATGAACTTCTACAGAGGCTCTCAGAAAACGGAATCCGATGTCAGGGGTACGGGGATGATATTGTTATCATTGTAAGGGGCAAATTAGAGAGCACCCTTTGCGACATAATGCAAAGAGCATTGAGGTTAACGAAAGAATGGTTTACTGAGGTAGGGCTAAGTATCAACCCTAACAAGACATCCATTGTGCCCTTCATCAGGTAAAGAAAACTGGAAGGGATTAGGCAAATCACAATGAATGGAGTACAGATGGAGTACACGACTGAGGTGAAATACTTGGGAGTCACATTTGACTCTAATCTCTTATGGAAGAAACACGTCGACAATACCATATCAAAGGCCACAAGAGCAATAATGATGTGCAGACGTATTGCAGGAAGATTCTAGGGATGCAGCCCAAAGATCCTAAAATGGATGTACACTATGATAGTGAGACCTATCATAGTGTACGGAGCAGTTGCGTGGGCATCAATGACAACCATGGTGACCGTACGAAAATCACTCACGAAGCTTCAACGCTTAGCGTGTATCTGCATTACGGAAGCCATGCGAACATGCCCGACGGCAGCAATAGAAGTGCTGCTTGGGTTAACGCCTCTACATATAATGATTGAGCAGGCAGCCAGGAGAACTTTAGTAAACATAGCTAAAGAGGAATGTGGAAGAGGCAAAGTGATACAGTCACGGAGCATGGCGAAGCTGCAGGAGCAGTTTCCACTTATCCAACTTCCCAGAGATGATACGAGGAAGATAATTAAGTTTGAGAAGCGCTCAAAATAGAGCTGGGAACAAATGTACGTGGGACACCTCCAGGATTGAAGCGCTTCACCAGGAACATACTATAATATGGTACACCGATGGCTCGAAGACACCGGAGGGCATAGGAGCGAGCCTATGGTCCCAATAGGGTCACATACAATAAGGGAGGAATTTAGACAAAAGGAGGCGTGCCTCTGAGAACAACATTGGTGCGAAAGTCCAGGATTTCGGCATGCAAAGGCACTAATAGGAGGGTATAACTCAAAGCGATATAGAGCTATGATTAACCTCCCAAAAAGTAGCCTTAGGAATTTAACAGGTATACTCACAGGTCACTGTAGGCTAACAAGCCACATGCATAAATTGGGCATATCGGCTAATAGCCTTTGTCGATTCTGTGATGTCGAAGATGAGTCTGCAGAACACATCCTGAAGGAATGTGAAGCAGTCACGAGACGAAGACTTAGGATCCTAGGATCATCCAAATTAGAAAATAGTAGCATACACTCTCTGAAGCCGAGAACCATTCTGGATTTTCTCAGAGAACTCGGCTTGGATGAAATGTTGTAAAGAGAATGAGGGCACAATAGACCAATAGGTCACAGTGCTTAACCTCACAACATCTATCTATCTATCTATCTAGTTAATCCGATTCACAATTTCAGAGCTGCTGTCAATGAAAAAAATTATTTCGATCACAAACACTTGCCTACCTTACAGAGTCGTAGAGAGGTGTTTCGTGTATTGTTTATGGTAAAACTTACAAGAGGGTTGCTTAATAGCCCGTTTTTGCTTGGGGAGTTATGTTTAACATTCCCTTCAGTCCGTCGAGACATTTTCAGCCACTTTTTTTAAGCACGTGCAGACCAAATTTTGAAATGCACGAGCCTTTTCGTTGTTTGTGGGAGGATTTTAAAAATCATTGGAACAAATTTGTCACATACTCACTCTTCCTAATTAAAGATATTATACTTGTTGCCTTGAATGATTAAAACCAATTTTTAGGGTGGGTGACTTGGAAAAGCGTCCTTTCCAAGCTCCCATGCAGCGCAATCATAATTGCTGTTTGAAAGTTGTATGTATTCCGCTGCTCGCAATCACGTCCATTCCGATAGCATTATTAAAAATTGTACACCAATAGTAATCAGATCTTTTGTTGCCCTAAATTCCGTCCATTCCGACAACATACTCAACAATCATTTATATTTATATATATGTATTTACTACCAATATTTTGCTATCGCCGGAATGTCAAGAAATCAAAATTTTAATAATGATAACATGGATTGAAAGATAAACATTTCCAAGCTTCCTAAAATCTACAGTTTGGTGCTCGGAGTCACGTCCATTCCGACATCATCAATAATGTGATTATAAATTCATATGTTGAAACTTATTCTGTTTTGTGAATTCTGAATTAGTTAAATTTATGTAAATGAACACACATATGTATTGCGTCCATATGTAAACATTATTGTGCAACTAGTCTGTAAGATTTTATTAATATGTAGATTAAATAAATAAAGACCCACGCGTATGTTCGGATCATACCGCGACTGCTCCTTACTGAGCACCCCACGTTAGCCTCCTACTGGGCAAACAGCTATTTTTTGAGCATATATACGCGTTCGTCAGTAACACTCTTACTACTATGTAAAACTATCTAATACCCTTTCTATTATAAGTATACTTAGTAGGGTGGGTCGATTTGTATGGACGAAAGTTAACCGATATCGCGCCATCGATTTTTCGATAGGATTCGGGCTCAGGAAAAAAAAGTTCCACTACGCATACCTTTGACTTTTTTTCGACTTTGATTTTTAAGGTCATGAAAAAACATGACCTACTAAACAAATTTTCATTTGATTGTAAAAACGGTTTTTATTTTTTTTAAGCGGACATTTTTGGGTCGTACAGGGTATACATGAAAATTTTACAATCAAATGAAAATTTGTTTAGTAGGTCATGAAAAAAACCTTAAAAATCAAAGTCGAAAAAAAAGTCAAAAAAATGAAATTTGGCAAGCTCGAAAATTATTTTTTTGGTATGCGTAGTGGAACTTTTTTTCCTGAGCCCAAATCCTATCGAAAAATCGATGGCGCGATATCGGTTAATAAATCGATCCACCCTAATACTTAGTCCGAATAATTTTTAAATTTGTAGACTAATAAATAAATAAATAATTTGACTGATCGTATAACGCGATGTGTTTTTTGGATCTAACAGGTTTTAGTTTTAATAAATTTAGCGATCCTGGCCATTAAATTCACGCACGTCTCTTTTACAACCATGTGCAGAAATCGTCCCCAATTCCATTAGTATAAAAAGGCCCTTTTTAGTGGCAAGTGGAGTTAACAGCTTTTATTTTGTCGTCAACGATATTTTCAATTTCATTGAAGCCACGCCCCTTAATTTTTGTTCCTTTATTATCTCGTTTTTCTATAAAAGTTTGGTGAAATATATTACAAGTTTATTTATGGAGGGTTTCTGTACTGTACTTGATAAGTTTTATCTTGCCACCCTACCATATGGGTCATTATTTTACAAATCGAACATCTTTTGAGATTTCATAATTTTGATTCGGCTCAAACTTTCTTTTTTAATTGCTCACACGAAATAAGCAAATACCTGTATCAGGATTTCCTCGAAAAATGTTTTTTTTTCAGAGATCTGCATGTGCTCAGATTCGATGGGTAAGCAAACTTGCCCACATTCAAAATGCATTATCTTTGGTTCCACTCGTCGTATCTTATTAATTTTTGTTTTATTTTGAAGGTAACAATATTTACTTTATAACTGCGTTAAAAAATATTTAGTTTTATAAAATCAAAATAATGATTAAATAATTTAAATAATTATTACATTCTGTTTTCCCCCACGAATATTTTCGAAAACATATTTATAATGCGATACACTTTCATCTAAAGAACCACTTTTATTTTAAGTTGGACAATTTTGTGGTTCAAGAGATATTAACGCATTTCTGACCTGACCTCGAGCAACTTGCTTACATTTACTTGCAGCAGGTACGTCCTACAATTGTATACAGCCAACGCCTGCCTGTGTATGCATGCATGGTACGCATGCATGTTCAGCTTACATACATATGTATATGTACTTGTAAACAAACCTAGTAATCACTTAGCAGGTAGCTAGTTTTACGAAATTATTATTTGTCAGAATTAGTATAAGTACCGGGCCACCTCGGGAAGTATTTATGGCCTTATCACAGTAAGGGGCGCAGCTGTGGCGGACGGTTCTTTCCCCGTATATAATACTGGACCGCTGAGCCCGCCTTGTCGGGCAGGTGGTCGTACGACCAAGATGAACGACTCATTACTTACTTACTTACTTAATTGGCGCTTAACCGTCTAAACGGTTATGGCCGTCCAACAAGGCGCGCCAGTCGCTCCTTCGCTCCGCCAACCGGCGCCAATTAGTCACACCAAGGGAGTTTAAATCGTTTTCCACCTGGTCCTTCCAACGGAGTGGGGGCCGCCCTCTACCTCTGCTTCCATAGGCGGGTTCCGATAGGAACACTTTCTTGGCCGGAGCATCATATTTCATTCGCATAACATGGCCTAGCCAGCGCAGCCGCTGCGTTTTAATTCGCTGGACTATGTTGATGTCTGCGTATAGCTCGTACAGCTCATCATTAAATCTTCTTCGGTACTCGCCATCGCCAACGCGTAGAGGTCCATAAATCTTTCGAAGAACTTTTCTCTCGAACACTCCCAAAGCCGCTTCATCTGCTGTTGTCATGATCCATGCTTCTGCCCCATATAGCAGAACGGGTACGATAAGTGACTTGTAGAGTATGATTTTCGTTCGCCGAGAGAGGACTTTACTTTTCAATTGCCTACCTAGTCCAAAGTAGCATTTATTGGCAAGATTGATTCTTCGCTGGATTTCAGTGCTGATGTTGTTGCTAGTGTTGATGCTGGTTCCCAAATAAACGAAGTCTTTTACTATTTCGAAATTAAGGCTGCCAACAGTAGCGTGGTTGCCAAGGCGCATATACGCTGACTCTTTGCTCGATGACAGCAGGTACTTCGTTTTGCCCTCATTCACCATCAAACCCATCTTTACCGCTTCTTTTTCCAGCTTGGAGTAAGCAGAACTAACAGCGCGGGTGTTTAGGCCGATGATATCAATGTCATCAGCATATGCCAGTAATTGCACGCTTTTATAGTATATTGTTCCAGTGCGGTTAAGTTCTGCAGCTAGTATAATTTTCTCCAGCATAAAATTAAAGAAATCGCACGATAGGTGGTCACCCTGTCTGAAACCTCGTTTAGTTTCGAACGGCTCGGAGAGGTCCTTCCCAATTCTGACTCAGCTGATGGTGTTGCTCAACGTCATTTTGCACAGCCGTATAAGTTTTGCGGGGAAACCAAATTCAGACATAGCGGCATATAGGCAGCTCCTTTTCGTGCTGTCGAAGGCGGCTTTAAAGTCGACGAAGAGGTGATGTGTGTCGATTCTCTTTGCACGGGTTTTTTCCAAGATTTGGCGCATTGTGAAAATCTGGTCGATGGTAGATTTACCAGGTCTGAAGCCGCACTGATAAGGTCCAATCAGCCGGTTCACGGTGGGCTTCAATCTTTCGCACAATACACTTGAAAGGACCTTATATGCGATATTAAGAAGGCTGATTCCACGATAGTTGGTGCATTTTGCAGTATCCCCCTTCTTGTGGACTGGGCAAAAACACTTAGATTCCAACCGTCGGGCATGGTTTCGTCCGCCCATATTTTACTAAGAAGCTGCTGCATGCGCCTTACCAACTCCTCGCCTCCGAACTTGAATAGCTCCGCAGGCAATCCATCAGCGCCCACGGCCTTGTTGTTTTTCAATCTGGTTATTACTATTCTAACTTCGTCATAATCGGGCGGGGGACATATATTCCATCATCATCGATTGCGGGATCGGGTTCTTCATCTCTGCGCGGTGAATTGCTGCCTCCATTTAGGAGAGCAGAAAAGTGTTCCCTCCATAATCTAAGCACTCTCTGGACATCAGTTACAAGGTCGCCGTTTTCATTCCTACAGGAGTTTGCCCCGGTCTTAAAACCTTCCGTCTGTCGCCGTATTTTTTGGTAGAATTTTCGGGCGTTATTCCTGGTGGCTAGCAGCTCAAGCTCCTCGCACTCACGCCTTTCTGCTTCTGCTTTTTTCTTCCTGAAAAGGCGTCTGGCTTCCCTTTTCAACTCACGATAGCGTTCACACACTCCTCTTGTCGCGCTCGCTTTTAACGTAGCCCTGTAGGCAGCGTCTTTTCTTTCGGTTGCAACGCGGCATTCTTCATCATACCAGTTGTTTTTTCGTTGCCGCCGGTAACCAATTTTTTCCTCGGCGGCAGTACGAAGTGCTTTGGAGATATGCTCCCACTGCTCCTGTATTCCTTCAGGATGAGTTGTGCCCTCAGAGAGCGACTCATTACCTGACTGTAATAAGGACGATGTAAAGAGGAGGACTGAGTCGCAATCCAAGGACGACAAATACGAATTAAGCGATGCGTCAGACTCGGGGAGCGAGAGTAGTGCTGATTCAATGACCTCCGTGTTGGAGAAGCACACAAATGAAAACGGAGTAGAAGAGTGGAGAAGGGTACGGAGCAGAGGAAGTAAAAGAGCTCTCTCGCAGTACCGTGCAGCACTAAGAATTGTACAACGCTTGGGAGCAGTGGTCGACTCAACAGAAGTGGAGATCGAGCGCTTGGAATGGGCCCATGAAGCAGTAGAAGTAGGTCGAAGGCAGTTCAAAAGGTTTTCTGCGAGAAACCCTCGGTTCTGCAACCGGTACTAGGAGGAAGAAGCGTCGAATGGCAGAATGAAGAGGCAACGTTCGGCGGAAGGCGACAAGCCTGCTTTCAAGAGGCAGAAAGGACCCAGTCCTAGAGCCGCGAGGCAGGGCAGTCGCATAGACAAGACAAGTAGGCCCAAAGCTGTAAGGCAGATGGGCTCCAATAGCGAGGTAGCACCTACCTCGAAAGCTGCGAGTCAGAGGGAAGTTCCAACTACGGAAGTAGGAGATAAGCCAAAGCGAGATAGCGCTAAGACTCCGGCTTTCTCGGAGGCGCTAAAGGGAGTTATCTCTAAGACTCCGGCTTTCTCGGAGGTGCCAAAGGGAGATAACACTAAGACTCCTGCTTTTCCCGAGAATATGAGTGATGTGGCAAAGCAGTCACTGACTGTGGCGCAGGTTGATCGTAGCAGTCCTTTCGGCCAAATTACTACTACTACAACCAAGTAAGCCCCTTCCAACCTTTGATTCGAGGGGATGGTATAATGGTGTGAAGATGATAGCGTGCGACAACATCGCGGGCTTGCGGTGGCTGGAGGAAGTGGTTCCAAACCTCCAAAGGCAAGGCACGAACGCGCGGTTTGAGGTGGTGGATAAAGCGCAAATCCCCACGGTACCAAAAGTTAAGGTATGGACACCACGCGTGATGAAGTCGGAGGATACACTGCGACTTCTGCAGAATCAGAATCCGAACATACCGACACAGGATTGGAAGGTACTTACTGTATCTCGGCCTACCGAGGATGGTCAGTTCTATATATTCCAAATAAACAAGCAGGCGGAGGATATTTTGTACACGCAGCTTGGCAAAATGTCCTTTGGCACTGGCAAAATTTACATGCGACTGAGGAAAAGAAGTCCCGAGAATAAAAACCCTAATACGCTGGAGGTGGACGAAGTCGAAAAGGACCTCAAAAGCCTAAGGGAAAAAAGACAGGTTGAGGTCCCCAACGCCAGCACGAACGTGCTAGAAGAGGACCAACCGCTAAATGGTGCTGTGACTCACACAGAGGAACACCCGGCACAACAGTCACGAGAGGCTGAAGGGGGCCTCGAATAGTCTAAACCAAAAGGGCAAGGGGAGGACGACGACGTCAAGACGAAGGTGCTGGAGGGGGACAAACATCCCAATGGTGCTGCGAGTCCTACAGATAAACCTCCAACACAGTAAAGTGGCGTCGAGCGAACTCCTCTTAACCCTTGAGGAGGGTTCGTTTGACGTGGCGCTGATCCAGACTTAGCGCGCGCAGGTTTGGCGTTTACTACGCGCAAACGGAAGGACGGGTGCGAGCTGTAATAATGGTAAGGAAACAGCTGCATTCATATAGCATTACACCACTGAGGATCTCGTAGCGGTGGCCGTTGAGCAAAAGAATAAGCAGGCATTTATCCTGGCGTCCTGCTACATGGCCCATGCTGCGGAGGTTCCACCGATGGAATGCAAAAGGCTAGTACAGGAGGAAAGGCGGTTGGTCATAGGCGCAGATGCAAATGCGCATCACAATGCGTGGGGAGGAGCAGATACGAACGAGAGAGGCGATTATCGAATATCATATATCAAGTTATGATTGGATGGTTCTTGATAGACCATCCTTCTCCGACCATGCGTATATCAGCTTCAGCATCCCCCTAAAGAGGGTAGAGAAGTGAGCAACCTTTACAAACCCTAGGTCAACGAACTGAGGTTGCTAATGTAGAGGAACTGTAGGAGTCGAATCAATTCCTAACAAGGACGCTTATGACTGCGTATAACAAAGCTTGCCCTCCAAGAAGATTCAGAGGAAAAGCAAATCCGCCATGGTGGAGCAATGAGCTGAGTCTTCTAAGAAGACAGGTAAAAGAAATGTTTACGCTCGCAAAGACCGCGGAAAGCGAAGCGTGTCGGGACGATTACAGGGATCTACTGAGGACCTACAAGCGGAAAATTACCAGGGCGAAGAGAAACTCATGGAAAAGTTTCTGTACGGACATAGAGTGCTCCAGCGAAACAGCGTTGAAAAAAGTCCTAGCAAAGGGAAACATAGTCTAATAAAGAAAGAGAACGGGGAATGATCACGTAATAGTGAGGAATCCCTTGAGGTTCTTCTCGATACACATTTCCCATCGGGAGACGGTTTAGAAGAGCCAGCAGACATCACCCACACTTCGATCACGGAGCTAGTAGTGCCGGGCTTGGTGACCGATACCAATATCGAGTGGGCAGTGAAGACGTTTTCTAAGTTTAAATCGCCGGGCCCAGATGGTATATTCCCGGTCATGCTACAAGTCTCAAGTAGGGCGGTCGTGGAATGGTTTAAAACAATATTCGATGGATGCATAAGACTGAATCATGTACCGCACTCTTGGAGAACTGCTCGTGTAGCTTTTCTACCAAAGGCGGGGAAGATCGGTCACGTGTCTCCCAAAGAATATAGACCCATTAGCTTAACATCATTTCTGCTCAAAACCTTGGAGAGGCTGATAGATGTGTACATAAAGTCCAACGTGGATGAAAAGCTGCTCTCCACAACACAGCATGCGTACACCAAAGGCAAGTCGGTAGACACCGCATTGCATATGGTGGTAGGTAGGTAGGTTGAACTGGCCGGTCCATGAGGACCTCACATAGACTGATTGAGTCCGTAGTGTTACCAGAAGTTTGTTTTAACGACCAAACTGAAAAAGCCTATCAAAAACCAGGACCTATGTTATAAAAAACTTCCTCTTGGCAAATACTAGAAGCTTCCTAGGACTTAAACTATGGAGTTCTTGTTTGGTGGAAAGCCACACAAAAAACAACATACCTCAAAAAATTAGAGGGGGTATGCAGACTATCGATGCTTAGCATTACGGGCGCCCTGAAAACAACCCCGACGGCTGCACTGTATGCCATTCTGCACATTTCACCTGTAGACCTGGTAGCAAAGAACAAAGCATTAACGACCGCAACCAGGCTCGGTGCTTCGGGGCAGCTTGAGCGTCGACCATATGGCCATAGTAGTATAGCGTCATCAATCACAAGACGAACAGACTACCTGATTCCTTTAGAATGGGAATAGATGGGAATGAAAAAGCGGACGAACTAGCTAAAAAGGGCGCATCCCTTGAAGCTTGCTCCGTAGACGTCCCAATTAGATTGGGCGAGATTAAGCGAAGGCGAGAGGTGCACATGATCGACCAAGCGGGAAAGGCGTGGGTTCAAGCGCGGGGCTGTAAAGTGTCGAAGATTATGTGTATGTCTTACAACCTTAGACTAACACAGTTGCTTCTATCATTAAACAGAGAGGACTGCAGACTCATGGCGGGTATTCTGACTGGACACTGCCTTCTGGCGTCACATGCCTTTAAATTAGGCTTGGTCAGTGATAGCAGATGTAGGAAGTGCGGGTTGGAGGAGGAAACGATTGAGCACGTTCTGTGCTCGTGCCCTTGATAGGGTTTTTCAGTTTGGTCGTTAAAACAAACTTCTGGTAACACTACGGACTCAATCAGTCTATGTGAGGTCCTCATGGACCGGCCAGTTCAACCTAACCTAACCTAGTATAAGTAGATGTATGATTGTAAATAGAAAACAGAATTAAATTTTATTTCAATGTAGAAACATCGTTCATTTTCTTAATTCCGAAAGTTCTTGTTTTACTATTTGCGAGTTTTAAATAAATATTATTAGGAAAATGCCGAAAGTTAAATGTTTAATCCATTTGATTTTTCTCCGCACCCAAACACCAAAAACTACGGGACTCTATTATAAATTATTAAATCCTATATTATTGAAAATTATTAAATTTTATTTTCGAATACTAAGTTTTTTATATTGATACATGTAGTATCTAAACACACATAGACATATACATATTTTTTTGATGAAAGTGTCGCATTTTATATATATTTTTTCGAAAATATTTGTGGCGGAAAACAGTATGTAATAATTCAGCCCTATTCTGCATTTCGACTTGGATTGGAATTTTTTCGATTTGGCAATTTTGGTATTCTGTGTTCCAATCTCTTTCGATCCAACTTCGAATCGTTCGATTTTTTGTATTCTGCATTTCGATCGTGGTTCCGTTTTTCTAATTGGCGGAAAAATATTTTCTTTTTATTTTTTTATTAATTTATAACAGAATTTTAACAAATATGTAAGTAAAACTTGTTAAGAAACGTAGAAGGCTTGATGATGATTGTTATTTATATGTTTCTAGGTTAAAAACAACATGTCGATGTCGAAGTCCTTGGACGTATTTGCCCCGCAAAAGTATCTAACACATACTTGAAATCATCCTTGTTAAGTCGAGAGTTTTTTTTGAACCTAAATAAGAGAATAAGTCTTTAAACTTTACCACTTTTAAGTTCAATTTCTTACAATTCGTCACTCATCTCAAATGGATTACACAAATGTCGCAATATTTGCCTTTCCATTCTCGTCTGGCCATTTTCGTATGCGTTGCTTTCGAACTCCACAAATATGCCGCGGCTATTGATTCTATTATAATAGACAGCTATAATTTGTGTCTGTTCGTTGGGTCCAGTTATATGCCAAAGCAAGCTGCCGGCGTAGAGGAAGGTGAAGCGAAAACGTAAACAATATTCGTGCAGGAATCCGTTTTAACAAAACTTGGTGGACACGGCAGGGAATTGGCCAAAAGAACGACAAAAACACACTTACAATTATGAAAGCACTTCACTCAACAAAATATAACACTGCGGCAATATATTCTATTGCTTTTTTTTGTACAAAACGGCGTGGATAATAAAATATAAACGTTTTTCAGTGTTTTTTACAAATTTGCTTTAATTTATTTTGTTCCAATGTTCACACATTCCGTACCAACAGATGATTTCGAAAAATCATTTGCTCTTCCTCTTCTCTTTACGATTCCGTCGTAATGCAGAATACCAAACTTCGATTAAAGCGGAGCGGAGAACGGGAACGTAATCGAAATGCAGAATAGGGGTGATTATTTAAAAACTTCATTTTTTATTCATTTATTTTTTTTTTTTATAAATATTTTTAACGCAGTTATAAAGTAAATATTGTTACCTTCAAAATAAAACAAAAATTAATAACATGCGACGAGTGGAACCAAAGGTATAGCATTTTGAATGTGGGCAAGTTTGCTTACCCATCGAATCTAAGCACATACAGATCTCTAAAAAAAAATTTTCGAGGAAATCCTGATATATGTGTTTACTTAAATTGCGAAAAGATTCCAAAAAATAAATTTAGTGTCTTTTAAAAAAGTGAAATTTTTTTTTCTACAAATCTGTACGATTTGTAAAATAATGACCCATATACAAAAAAATGTTTACCTTCATCGGATAAGATGCAAAATAGGAGGTTTAAAACAACAACAATTGTCGATTGTGCAGTGTCTGCTTTCTACTGCCAATCCTTTCATTTGTAGTCCACGTCGAAATTGAAAATGAATCATGTTGAAATATTACCCAAAGAAATAAAAATTTAACAAATATATGATATTTGTTTGTTATACATTTACATATATTTTATTTCACAAAAATCCACATGAATCACATTATTGACTTTTAAATATTTAAGTTTCCATACCATAACAACATCGTAATCATATTTAACTTCATGATAGAGATATGTCACATCCCATTATTTATGTAAATGTGGATTTGATGGCCTTGGACATCTTATGCTTACCATTTAACGGTGACGGCGTCAGGAACTAGAATTAATTATTACATTTATACGAATTAATATATTTAAGTATTATTGTAAAACTAAATGCAAAGTGGACTTTATATGCATTACATATGTCCACCAACAAAAATGGAACATTTTCAAAGCCTTCGGGGTGTCGTGGTGAGTAGGGAAGCTGTAAATAAATCTTAAAAATATAGGTATGTGTGTATATGTATATTAAGCTGTTCGTTAAAAAAAAGTCGATCGCGGATCGTAAACCGTAATATAGGGGCTGCAGTTGTAGCAGCAGTCTTACTTTTTTTTTAAGTTTGGGCAGCTGTGGCAATGTCGCACGTTATTTAAATAAATGTTGACAATCTCTTGATCATCACTATCAAATCCAACACAACATAAATGAAATAATTGATAACTGCGAATTGATATGTATTTGTTACGAGAAAAAAACACACTAAAGATTATCGCGACAATAATTTAATAGTCTTTTAAGGGCCAATTAAACTTCTTTAACCCTAACGCCATAGTCGTAACCATACCCATATCCATAACCATCTCGATCACATTGGATTGATGGTGCCTTAACCTAAAAATCATAAAAATTTCATAAAAATGAAGAAAACACAAAAAACTACAAACATATTCAACAAAAAATAAGTCTCTTAGTCATAACGTATCCAAAACAATGAATAAAATTTACAAAAAGTTATTAAATTCACCAACTCAAATATTTTAAGGTTATGGATATGTCGAGAAACCAAAAACCAATTGGTTGGCTAAGGTATGGTTATGGCGTTAGCGTTATGGTATGGCACCATTAATCGTTTGCATTGATTTCCATAAGGTAGGTTCCATCAGCTGTTTTATCTGTTTATGGTTTTATGGTTATAAGTCACCATTAATTGGCCCTTTAGTTCAAGATTTCGCGAAGCTATCGTCTTTTCCAAAACAAATGTCAATAAAGATCTATTGCGCTAAAAACGGTAAACACTGCTCGATTTTCCGAAAATTTGAAAAAAAAAAACCATTCACAATAGTAAACAGACTGGATCACCCATGGGATCACCTGTTAAATCGCTGTTCGAGAACTTAAACTATTTGCTCAGTAGTGTTTTTCAAACACTTTTGTAGACGACCGGTATGTTTCATTATTAACATACAGATAGGTTTGTAAACATTTAACTTTTGAAACGATAAAATGTTTGTTTTGTGCACCGCTGGGCACTCATGAAAACAACTTTAATAATATAATTACAAAAATGTTAATTAATACTATGTTCAAACAGAAAAATAAATTGAGGCAATTTCGATTTAAATTGAGTTGTGTTAACATCAAAAATTTGAAAATTGTGTGAACAAAAAAATTTCTAAATACCACTTTTTGTTCAATAATTCCCCGGGGCAAATCGATTTTATTTTTTCAGCTAATTTTTAACAAAAAATCACACAACAGGGCGAAAATACCTCGATTATGCTTCACTGGCAAGGTGTATCTCTAAAGTGGTGGAAAACTTTTCGTTTTGTAACCGATTATAACTTCGAAATGATCTGAGATTTAATATGCCATCTTTTTTAATCTTACCTTCCACGTCTAATCCTATATCGATTCACAAACTCACAGTTATCACTTATTTCACACAAACGGCTGCACCCTCAATTCAGATGGTTTTCAAAATTTTTAAATGTGACAGTTCTCTAAGAGACATCAAATTTGAGTGTACAGCTTATTTGATTTAAAACGCATCATATTCCGTACGACAAGCTATATACCAATTTCATACAGAAACTTAATGAAATCAAAATTTTGTTTAATGAAATAATTAAGGTTTCCATTTTCACACAGGGCCACTTGCTTCGTTAAGCGAACATCAACAGCCCCAAAAAAATATTACACATTTACCAAAAATATTTAAAAGAGATATATCAGCCGTTTCCTCCTTAACTATAAAGACAATCAAAATAAAATACATAGGCAAAACTACTCATAGATTTTGCACCTAACCAAATATGTGCTTATTTTAAAAATAGTCATGTTATCTTTTGTGGAAAATGCAGCGAAAAAAGAATTTTGAATTTATTTGGTGTTTTTACATTTTTCGTACATTATTGAAAATCATGGCGGAACGATACAAGGTGGCAGCATGGTGACATACCTACAAACATAAACAAAAATTCCATGTACTTTGTTTTTGTAAATTCGATGGACAAATGTCAAAATCGTACTGCGCCGGTATCAAATAAAAAAAAGTTTATAATCAGGTTCCGTCGGCGGCCATCGTGGTGTGATGGTAGCGTGCTCCGCCTGCCACACCGTATGCCCTGGGTTCGCACCCCGGGCAAAGCAACACCAAAATTCTAGAAATAAGGTTTTTCAATTAGAAGAGAATTTTTCTAAGCGGGGTCGCCCCTCGGCAGTGTTTGGCAAGCGCTCCGAGTGTATTTCTGCCATGAAAAGCTCTAAGTGAAAACTCATCTGCCTTGCAGACGCCGTTCGGAGTCGGCATAAAACATGTAGATCCCGTCCGGCCAATTTGTAGGGAAAATCACGACGCAAATTGGAAGAGAAGCTCGGCCTTAGATCTCTTCGCAGGTTATCGCGCCTTACATTTTTTTAATCAGCTGTCCCATGCTGCCACCTTGTATAGTTCCACCATGATTGAAAATAATTTATTTTTGATTGTCATTTCTTACATTGGCAATAAAGTTCAAGCAAAACATACTTGATTTTTGACTCCATTAGTAGAGTTGGGATTGTACCGGGTATTTACCATTTTTACGGGTAAATATCAGGAAAATACCCGGAAAATTCCTTTTTTGTATCTTTTTTTGGGTATTTAAAAATCATTTGAATCGATGCTGCTTGGAATTACAATTCAGCAATTAAATTTATACGTAATTTGAAATTAAAAAATGTTCGTTTTGATTTTAAACAAACAACCCAGCAAACACTCGAAGGCAACAATTAGTCCGAAAGGAGTCCAAACTTGGGACACATATTTACGCAAACAAAGCTACCCCTCAAACATGCTCACGACGCTCATAATTTAAGAATCCGAAACGAGTCCAAAATAAGTGGGCAATGTAGGAATTAGAAAAGCGTCGAAACGCGTAGGAGGGTTAAAGAAATTTTAGTTTTTGCTATTTATTTAACGGCCTAAAAGCTCCTAACCTATCATGCAAAAATTGTCATTTATCAAATTTTTATGTTCGTCAAAGCGAGTTTGGAACAAATATTGATACTTTGTTACGACAATTTTTCATTTTAATACAAAATGAATTACATTTGTACATAATTGTTACCCTTGCTATTCTTTTTTTGTATAAGCATCGACGTTTTTCCGCTCATGGATACTTCTCGATATTTTTGTGACCGCAAAGCTGCCACGCTCTGTCCTGGTGTGTCGAACTATATATGACCCCAATAAGCGCTGGCGATGCCTAATAAATAGGCCATATAGGTGTCAGATAATCAGAGTTTATTAGAGTTAAAAATGGCGCCAGAGAGTTCCAGTAGGTTATAATATGAGCTGTTTAAAAGCGTTTTAAGACTCATGTCGGACTCTTATTTGGGTTCATATAGCACGACCATTGCAAGAAGGGAAATACATTGGTTTCGGCCTCCCAAATGAGCTCATACCGATTGTAAAAGCTACAATTTAGATATTTTTTCCGACTCTTTTTTGACTTAAAATGTTTACTGGGTAACCTAAAACTTTTGCAACGGCATGCATTATTGGGTAAATATTTTTGAAAAACGCTGGATTACAGATTAAAACTAATTCAAACGATAGCGTAATGGATAATTACCCACCAATATAGGAAAAACTGGGTACATTTCGGATTGAATTTGTGTGTTTGTTTCCCATATTTTCCAACAGATTATTTTTACCCTTCTTTTGGGTAAATATTTGGGTATTTATCCATTTTTACCATATATAACCAATTTACCGGGAATTTACTATTTGGGTATTTACCCCTTTCCCATCTCTATCCATTAGACATTCAATACAGCAATAATGAGATAAGGGCTTTAATGTAGAAAACTTGACTAATGATTTCAGTATTCCTCTGTGTGAAATTGGTATTAGATATGCGTAAAAAAGTGTATGTAACGAACTGCTTGGTATAAATGTAGAATATCGCGAGTTTAATTCACAATGGCCCCTAATCAACAAATTTAAAATTTCACAGAAGCAAAAAACATTTTTTTACATTCTTCATTCATTGCTAAAATAGCTTTTTAAAAGTGGCGTTACTCCCTTGTTATTGGTTCTAAAGCGAATGCGACACGATGAAGGATCACGATCCATTTTGATGGATTTCAAAATGTCTCGATATTTTGCGATCCTGCCCCGATCTATCGGTATTTCATGTTAACGTTTGCGATTAAAATTTATCATAAAATAATGATGGAAATACTGATGGATCATGGTCCGGTATGCAAAATATTTAGAAATTTTTATATCCATAAATATGGCTCGTGAGCCAGTATTACCAGCATAGCCTCATCGTGTGACACTCGCCATACACTTAAAAAATTTTTTTTTTTTGGTGGGGGGGGGGAGGGTCTTTTTTAATTTATCATATTGAAAATCTGTTGGTTGGGGCCTTTGTGAATTAAGCTAACGATGTCAGTATGTAAATATTTTGTAAAAAGTGAAAACTTCAGTGTAATTTTTTGGGTTTTTGATATTTGGGTTTTCGTTGAAATCGTGATGTCTTACATGATACAATTATTTTATAGTTTACAAATCAAAATACAATGTAATGGGATATTTGTTACAACCACAAGCATCTCATCTCATAATATGGCCAGGAATCATAGGTTGATGTATTAAGCCTCTCATCTGAGAAAATTGTAGGACTGGTAAGGCAGATTTCATCACAAAGGAATTTGTCATTTTTCTTATTAGATATGTATGTATATTAAACAGCAGACTCGGGTGTTTTTTTAGTGGAACGTGGGATTGACTAGGAAACGGAAATTCAAAACAATAATTATGTAAATTAAGGTAAGTTCATTTAAATAATAATGTGGAACGTAAATATGTTAGCAACGCGCAAGCAGTAGATACAACATTCATACTAACATAAACACTGACGCAATTAAAGCAGTTATCGGACGCTTAATAAGAAATAGTCAGAACTCGGAATCTAAAAATTTTATGTTGACTCACACAGAAATCTTTGATATTTTAAAGTGTCTGTTATGAATACAATTTTTCCTCTTAATATTATAGTCAAGTGTAAAAAAGTATTGAAAAGGTCAATTTTCTTAAAATTTTATGGATAATTATTTGATTTGGCAGTTGAATCAACTCGCCGTACAGAGAACAAATTTTCTATCACTGAACAGACGGAAACATGTTTGCAACGTATTGTGACGAATATTATCATCACTAAGCGATACTATCATCACTAAGCCGGTGCACGAGGAAACCGAGAGAATAAAAGCAGTGCCAGCTGAGGCATGACTAAGCAGTTTGATTTAAACACGCAATTAGTTGTGAAGTTAAATGTTATTGTGATGTAATCTCAAAGAAGTCTAATAAAGACCATTTTGCATTATTTAATATTGGAGTTATTTATTTATTAGTTTAGCGATTCGAACGTTAGCAGAAGGTTTGGAATAAGCAGAATTTCACTAAATTCGTTACAGTATCAACAAAAATAAGTGTTCGCTGAAAGCGCCTTATCCATCAACAGCACCAAAAAAACATTACGCTTTTTACAAAAACGTGTGATGGTAGCGTGCTCCGCCTACCACACCGAAGATCCTGGGTTCACGCTATGGGCAAAGCGGGGTCGCCCCTCGGCAGCAGTTTGGCAAGCACTCCGCAGGTATTTCTACCATGAAAAGCTCTCAGTGAAAACTCATCTGCTTTGCAGATGCCGTTCGGAGTCGGCATAAAACCTCGTTCCGCCAATTTGTAGAAAAAATTAAAAGAAGCACGACGCAAATTGGAAGAGAAGCTCGGCCTAAAATCTCTTCGGAGGTTGTCGCGCCTTACATTTATTTATTTCTTTGTTATCTTCAAACCACGACAATCTGCTCTGTTATTCACTTGGTTTTTGGGAACTTTTTTCGTTTTGTACGTTTAAATGCCGTTTCTCTGCATGATTTGTGTGACTAGTAAGTTTGTGGTATTATCTATTTTGACTACATCTCTTGTTGACATGGGTCGGTTTTTCATAATTAGGGATAGAACATTATTCTCCAACTATGCAGCGTCTGCTGATCGCTTCGAGCGTCCACTTCTTGGCTTGTCCACCTTTGCTGAAGCGCAAAACCGTTCCTCGGGCATTGTCATAGGATTATCCCGTGGCGGCCACCGTGGTGTGATGGTAGCGTGCTCCGCCTATCACACCATATGCCCTGGGTTCGCACTCCGGGCAAAGCAACATCAAAATTTTAGAAATTTTTTCAATTTGAAGAAAATTTTTCTAAGCGGGGTCGCCCCTCGGCAGTGTTTGGCAAGCGCTGAAAAGCTTTCAGTGCCGTTCGGAGTCAGCATAAAACATGTAGATGCCGTCCGGCCAATTTGTAGGGAAAATCAAGAGGAGCACGACGCAAATTGGAAGAGAAGCTCGGCCTTAGATCTCTTCGGAGGTTATCGCGCCTTACATTTATTTATTTTTTTTATTCCGTTACTTAAGCTAACTTTTTATTACTAACATTGGGATTATTCGTCCAAAAGTATAAAAAAAATTTCACGTAGCTCTTCGTTAGTACAATTTTTTCGTTGTTGAAGGCTGACGCTAATATATTTTTTGAAAATGGCTTAAAACCAGGGACGGAAACTATTATTCCTTTTATGATATAATTCCTTGCAAAACTATTAATTTTAGACTTTTAATATATTTGGATCAAGATAAAAATTATTTTCCAATTTTTATTACCTGAGTCATTTTTTAAAAGTCCGAGTTTAACTAGTACTATCGGACTCAAAAAATAAAAATACAGATTTTACTTTTATATGTGGACTTTTATGGAAAAAGTTCGAAAAACAATATGGATGTATGATTCGACATGATATTGCTATAGGGATACCTGAGAACTCAAACATTTTCACCTAGGAAAATTTTTTGACCCGGACTTTTACGACTCCGAAAAAAATTTTTTTTATTTTCCGTCCCTGCTTAAAACACCACTTCAAAAATAATTTTTTCAAAGCATATTTTTTCATTAACATTTTAATTTAATTTATTATGTACATATTTCGCATGATTCAATCACAAGAGGTTTGCTCGACAGACAAATTTATTGACAATTGCAGCCATTTTGCTCCCAAATCGAATTGACATCCGTTAACTGTGTTCTTTGCGATTTTTCGAAAAATATTAGTAGTAGAAATAGGAAGCAATCAGTTTACAAATACCCGATAAGTACTGAACTGCATAATTCCTTAGAACATTTATTTTATTTTTATGATGAATTTATTAACTATGCCATGATCTATTAGTGTGAAAAGTACGGACGGAATCGTGTACTTTCGTAAACCTATGAACAAAAATCCCCAGCTAGGGTGGAGCGAACCCACTCACAATCGCAGAACACTGGGGAGCAAATCCCAGAGGCATCAACAACATCCACCCAGTGCCCAGCCAGCGTCTCCTCGGCCACCGGTCAGGAGCCTACGCAAGCTCCTTCAACACAGGAGCTACTGGAAGGGCTGAATTTAGAGAACCTAGGGTTGGAGGACAAAGGCGAGGAAATCCTGCGGCTGTCCGGTGAGGACGAGCCGTTAAGGTTTCAGATCTGACCGACCCACACACAAAGGTTGCCCAGATCAACCTGCACCATGCTAAAGCTGCTTCGGCAGTAATAGCACGCAGGTTCGCCTCGGAAGATCTGGGCATAGCACTCATCCAAGAACCTTGGGTGTATAAGGGTCAGGTGAGAGGCCTAAAAGAGAGAAATAATAAGGTAATTTGGAATCTTTCTCAGGAAAGACCAAGAGCGTGTGTAGTGCTTAACAATTCCATTAACTACTTTTGCATTACAGAGTTTATGAGTCAAGACCTCGTAGCAGTTCAGGCGGTGATGGAAATACAGGGAGAGTCAAGTAACATCGTCTTCGCAGCGGCCTATTTTGCGGGAGATAACCACGAGGTCCCTCCAGAGGGTGTGAAGAAACTGACGGAATATTGCAGACGGGCAAAATTACCGTTAATCATGGGATGCGACGCCAATGCGCACCACGAGGTATGGAACAGCTCAGACACCAATTCAAGGGGTGAGTCCGTTCTTGAATTTATTATTAGTAATGACCTAAGTATATACAACGTTGGGAATTCCCCAACCTTCATCACTAGGTCTAGAGAGGAAGTCCTGGATATAACCCTGGGTAACGATCTGGCTGATGAGCTAGTCTCTGGATGGGGGGTTTCCTCTGAACCCTCCATGTCGGACCATCTTATTATCCAGTTTGTCATCGGGGCTATACCTCTAGAAGGACCACCAAAGCGAAATCCCAGGAACACAAACTGGGATATGTTCAGAAATACAATACAGGAAAATCTTGCTACTATAGAGAATAGGAACAGAGGAACAAGTTATATGGAATTAGAGACCAGGGTTAACAACTTCAACAGTGTGATTATTGAAGCGTATAACTCCAGCTGTCGTGAATCAAAGGGCCCAGGGAGTAAAGCCCCCTGGTGGTCGAGGAAGCTCTCGGAAATAAGGAAAACCGTGCGCAAACTTTTTAACCAAGCGAGACGCACGGGAAACTGCAAGCAATACACAGCAAATCTAACAACATATAACAAAGAGATGAGGAAAGCTAAAAGAGAGAGCTTCAGGAAATTTTGCGAGGGTATAACAGAAGTTCCAGAGGCAGCAAGGCGTCATAAAGCCCTAGCCAAGGACCAAAGGGAGACGCGATTATCGATGAAACTCCCCAATGGAACCTATACAAGGACAGAGGATGAAAGAGCACATGCCCTGCTTGCGGCGCACTTCCCGGACGCATCCTCGGAAACCTCGCCGGAGGAGGTTCGAGAGGTAAGACCGACCCCCACAGATTGGAACCTCGCCAAAGGACTTTTCAGTGACAGTACAGTTAAGTGGGCAGTAAGGTCTTTCCAGAGCTACAAATCTCCGGGAGTGGATGGCATATATCCAGCCTTTCTGCAGCAGGGAGAGGAATTGATCCCACACCTGACCAGGATTATGAGGGATAGCCTCGCACTGGCATACATCCCAACAGTGTGGAGAAGAGCAAAAGTGGTCTTTATACCTAAAGTGGCAAAAAAGGACTACTCTAGCCCAAAGTCCTTTAGGTCTATAAGCCTGACATCCTTTGCTCTGAAAGCAATGGAGAAAATTGTAGACCACGAGATTAGATCAAAGGCTCTCGATAGAATGCCACTACATCGAGATCAGCATGCATATAGGACAGGCAGGTCGACAGAAACTGCATTGTATCAACTGTCCACCGAAATCCAAAGTGCGTTCGAGTGCGGGGAGATAACGCTATGCGCATTTTTGGACATAGGGGGGGGCTTTCGACAACACGACACACGAAAGTGTGAATCGGGCACTCGAGAGAAGAGAGATACAACGTACAATCCGTATGTGGTTAAACGCCTTATTGCGTACGAGGACTGCCGAAACCTCAAGTGGGGACGGTACAGTAGAGATCAAAACAACGAAAGGATGTCCACAAGGGGGCGTCCTGTCACCCCTGCTGTGGTGCCTGGTAGTAGATGAACTTCTACAGAGGCTCTCAGAAAACGGAATCCGATGTCAGGGGTACGCGGATGATATTGTTATCATTGTAAGGGGCAAATTTGAGAGCACCCTTTGCGACATAATGCAAAGGGCATTGAGGCTAACGAAATAATTGTGTAATGAGGTAGGGCTAAGTATCAACCCTAACAAGACATCCATTGTGCCCTTTACCAGGAAAAGAAAACTGGAAGGGATTAGGCAAATCACAATGGATGGAGTACAGATGGAGTACACGACTGAGGTGAAATACTTGCGAGTCACGTTTGACTCTAAGCTCTTATGGAGGAAATACGTCGACAATACCATATTAAAGGCTACAAGAGCAATAATGGTGTGCAGACGTATTGCAGGAAGATCCTAGGGATGCAGCCCAAAGATCCTAAGATGGATGTACACTATGATAGTGAGACCTATCATAGTGTACGGAGCAGTTGCGACAACCATGGTGACCGTACAAAAATCACTCACGAAGCTTCAACGCTTAGCATGTGTCTACATTACGGGAGCTATGCGAACATGCCCGACGGCAGCAATAGAGGTGCTGCTTGAGTTAACGCCTCTACATATAATAATTGAGCAGGCAGCCAGAAGAACTCTAGTAAACATAGCTAAAGAGGGATATGGAAGAGGCAAAGTGATACAGTCACGGAGCATGGCGAAGCTGCAGGAGCAGATTCCACTTACCCAACTTCCCAGAGATGATACGAGGAAGATAATTAAGTTTGAGAAGCGCTTCAAAATAGAGCTGGGGAACAAATGTACGTGGGACACTTCCAGGATTGAAGCGATTCACCAGGAACATACTATAATATGGTACACCGATGGCTCGAAGACACCGGAGGGCATAGGAGCGGCGATCGTCGGCCCCCGAACCAAAATATCCCTACCACTCGGAAAACATCCGAGCATCTTCCAAGCCGAAGTTGTCGCCATAAGCCGGTGTGCAGAGATAATTTTACAGCGGGGATATACCAACGAGAGAATCGCTATACTCAGCGACAGTCAAGCTGCACTCAAGGCATTGTCTTCAGTTGAGATTAAATCATCAACAGTCCTTGAGTGCGTAGAGAGGTTAAACAGTCTAGGAGTTAATGACACCATCCGTCTAGCATGGGTACCTGGACACAGAGGAGTGGATGGTAACGAGCGAGCGGACGAGCTTGCCAGGTTGGCAGCGGCCGGAAAGCCAATAGGTCCTGAGCCTATGGTCCCAATAGGGTCACATACAATAAGGGAGGAATTTAGACAAAAGGAGGCGTGCCTCAGAGAACAACACTGGCGTGAAAGTCCAGGACTTCGGCAGGCAAAGGCACTAATAGGAGGGTACAACTCAAAGCGATATAAGGCTATGATCAATCTCCCAAAAAACAGCCTTAGGATTTTAACAGGTATACTCACAGGTCACTGTAGGCTAAAGAACCATATGCCTAAATTGGGTATATCGGCTTGTAGCCTCTGTCGATTCTGTGATGCCGAAGATGAGTCTGCAGAACACATCCTGAAGGAATGTGATGCAGTCGCGAGACGAAGGCTTAGGATCCTAGGATCATCCAAATTAGAAAATAGTCACATACATTCTCTGAAGCCGAGAACCATTCTGGATTTTCTCAGAGAACTCGGCTTGGATGAAGTGTTGTAAAGAGAATGAGGGCACAATACACCAATAGGTCGCAATGCTTAACCTCACAACATCTATCTATCTATTTAAACCTATGAACATACGAAATCCAAACCACTTCAAAATTCATCGTTCAACGTCAAAAACTCGGCTAGTAAATCGATTCACGTAAAAATGACATTAGTAAATAATGAAGATGCCATAACGAAATGTACTCATTGAGCATGTTAACTTATTCACTCCGTACGTTCGAACATTCGTCTCCATTTAAGAATTTGGGGAATCGGTTTACATTTTGAACATTATGTATATTCGGACCTCGTGAGGTAGTATCAAACGAACGTGTTCCGAATATTCCAAAATAACGGTTTATCCGGAACACTTAAATGAATACTTAACGTAAAGCTTTCCGAAATTTCAGAATAAAAAGGTGAATACTCCCTGTGTAGCAGGACCCCATAAAAGCTGAACTCTTCTGTCAAAGTCAAGACCGGAATATAAAGTTATAAAACAATAAGCCATTTTCTTTTATTTTTTTTTTTTTTTGTCCAGATCCTATCTCAAAATATTTTTCAAAAACTTCCTATTTCGTGATTTGTCACAAAAACGCCCTATATTAGAATTAGATTGAAGAACGCCTCAGAATGCTTTTCATTAACTCCCTCTTATGTCAAAATCCATTGATATGCTCATATAGGGAGTTTTTGAAACAAATTTTTATATAGTGTATTTTTGAATAAAATTCTAAACCAACAAAGCTCTTTGTCAATTCACGAAATATTTAGTGGAAAATGAATTATTTCCTCCAAACCCTGTTGGCATTGACAGATTTATTATCACTACAAATATACTAATAAAGGTACTTTTCTACTACAATTTTCGCTAAAGGGGATTGAATTATTACCCGTTTTCCTTACTTCGTAAAAGCAATCCGTCCAGATTTTTCAATTTGGGAGTGTCCAAGCTCTGCCGTCATTGAAGAACAAACCTCTAGTAATTGAATCATGCATATTTCGATTCGAAAGAAATTTCCTTCGCATTTAAAAAAATGTATATAATTTGACTACTTTCGAGTCGCATTTCCATTCAAATCGAGTAACAGAATGATACATGGCTGCAAGCGGCTGAAAAATTTAAAGCGGTTCGGTTCAGTGGTTCGAACCACTTTAAAAAACTTGAACCGGTTTATGAGCCGGTCTTTGGGTCTTTTAAAAATGTCTCTAAACGGGCTATCGTGGATGGTCCTAATTTCATCGAAGCACACCCAGCCTTAGCCAGATGTATCGGCTGCATGTTAAGTTGCAGGAAGACCTCCTGTAGACATGGTGGCAAAGGACCCCGATGTCTCGGGCCAGTTCGGGAGCTTAAGACCATATGCCCATAGTAGTATAGCACCATTGAACATTGACGCCAGCAGGCGGGAATGGCGGACAAGGCTATACACGTATACACATCTTACGAATGCAGAAGCTTTGCGAAAAGCGATAACAAATGCAAATATCAAACTGAGGTCGAACCATTCATAATTTATGGAAACATATACAGAAGCGAATAGAAAAATAGCAGTGGAAACTTTTATCAAGTTTCGTAAGTTATTCCTTTCTTTATTTTCGATGTTAATAATATGATGTTTGTAATTGAAACTATTAAAAAAAAATCCAAAAGCGATTTAGAAAAAATTCGAAAGTTCGAGTAAATATCGAACTTCTAATTTGGAGCTACGTGAATTTTTTTGAGTATGCAGTTTTGTAGCCCAAACAATTGTTTGTTTGTTTTATAATCTTAATAAACATAAAATAAAAAATTGTTAAGCACTTCCTTTATATAAATGGCCAAAATCAGCGAAAAATGTCTCCTTATGTATAGACATATTCTTGCTAAACTTCGATTTTTAAATTTTTACATAGAAATTGCAAAAATATTTATGAGAAGTAAAAATATAAAAGTGGAGCGCACATTACTCGGATTGAAAAGTTGGTAGGAAAGGAGATATTATTAGTCAATCAATTGCGCTCAGAGGAAGAGAGAGAGATTTTTCGCTGTTTTTTGTCCATTTATATAAAGTGCTTAACATTTTTTTATTTTATTTTCTCCTTTTCTTACATTTTCTCGGTGTCTTAACCTATCTGTTAAGTTTTACGGTTGTAGCTCAATGAGGACTTACATACAAATAAATCTCAAAATTCCCTCTATTCCGTTTGATTTTTCTAAATATCTCAGTCCGTGCTTTTTGTATTGTGTTATCGACCTCTGAATTAAGCTCTAAATTTTTAGCCTCTGGCTCATCGAGAAGTTATTTAAAACCCGGTTTCAAATTTCCAAATTATTATTTAATTTTTTTGATCCGTGCGACACCTAACGGAATTTTTTTCTCCTTTTGTTCCATTGTCACGGTGTCTTAACCTGTCTCTGAGGTTTCATGTTTGTAGCTCAATGAGAAATTACTTTAAAATCGATCTCAAAACACCAAATTTCCAAATTATTATCTAAATATTTTGATCCATGCGCCACCTAACGGAATTTTTTTCTTTTCTTAAATCTTATCGGTGAAGTTTTACACTTGTAGCTCAACAAGAACTTACATAAAAATCAATCCCAAAATTCCCTCCGTTTCGTACGATTTTTCTAAATATCTCAACTCGTGCGCCCCCTAGCGAATCTTTTTGTATCGTGTCATCGGCTGTCATCGACCTCTGAACTAAGTTTGAAATTTCAAGTCTCTAGCTCATCGAGAAGTTACTTAGAAGCTGGTTTGAAATTTTTCAAATTCTTATCTAATTATTTCGATCCGTGCGCCACCTAACGGATTTTTTTCCTTTTGTTGCATTGTCACGGTTTTCTAACCTATGTGTAAAGTTTCACGTTTGTAGCTCAATGAGAAGTTACTTAAAAATCTATTGCAAGATTTGTATGAAAAGCGAACAAACATTCAACCGACCTAATATAAAGGAAGTAAAAACCAGGCTAATCCTGTTCACGCGATCGTTTTATATATATAAATAAAATTTTTGTTGCTGAGTTTTTGATGGGCAGCGGTTTGTCAAGCGTTGGGATCTGGAACTGCTTAGCTACAGAAGATATATCACGATAGCGTAATACCAATTTCACACAGAAACTTAATCGAATCACAATTTTGTTTAATGAAATAATTAAGTTTTCGTTTTCACACACGGTCACTTGCTTCATTAAGTGAACATCTGTCAGCAGCCCCAAAAAAATATTACGCTTTTACAAAAATAGATTTAAATGGATTGCAGCCGTTTCCTCTTTAACTATTGAGACAATCAAAATAAAACGCATGCGCAACTACTCACAGATGTTGCACTAAACCAAATATGTGCCCATTTTTGAAAACGCTTTATTATCTTTTGCTGCGCTTGCAACGAAAATAAAATTTTTAATTTGTTCGGTCTTTCTATTTTTGAAAATTTAATATGAAAATTGTCATTTGTTACAAACAAGCAAAACGGTATACATTTTTGACTCCATTAGGCATTCAATAAAGCAATAATGAGCTAATTAGGAGTTTGTATTTTGTATGGAAGATTGAATTCAATAAAGGCTTTAATGTAGGAAACTGGCCTAATTATTTCATTAAGCTTCTTTGTGAAATTGGTATAATACTCAAATGAATAGAAGAGAATGTTATATGCACATTAATTATTAAGAGAGGTGCTAACTGTCTTTTTTTATGGAGAAAAAGTAGTCCGAGATATCAAATGTGTTTGAGCATTTCCCTTCGACTAGCAAGTAGGAAATTTCTCCGAGAAAAATACAGGAATTTAAATTTTTTAAGTCTAATAAAGTACAAGTTATAGGTCACTCGTAATTCGCAAAGATTTTTTAAAGCAAAATTGCATACTCATAGAAATTCAAAGATTTAGAAAGAAAAAGTTCGTAGTTTTCTTAAAATTTTCCCGACTTTTCGAATTTTATCGAAAACGTTTTTAAAATCAGCTTGCATTGTTTCAGTCATAAAATGCATCGAATTTTTTTGAAATAGCCACTGTAATTTTTTTGCTCGCTGGTGTACATATATACATAGCGCGGGTTGCATACGCGTGGATGATAATTAGCTGAAGCCATTCATAGCTGCGTCCCTATATATTGCATTTGTAAAGTTACCATGGAAATAATTTGATACGATTGAAAAATTAATTCTTAAAATGTAAACACAATTTTATTTATATAAGTACATTGCTCTTTATCGGCTGAATTTTTGTTGAACTTTGAGAACGGCTTCTCAAATATTGTTATTAAATCGATATTAGAAAAACTTTCTTAATATTAAAGCGACTCCAAATCATTAATTTTGTATGACTCTTTCAGACTATTAAAATGCAAAGTACACAATATCAATCGCACGATTGAAATATGTATATTGTACTTTCATACCTTATCGAATTAAAATTAGCATTCGCATATAAAGTAATGCCTTTATTTTTAGAAAATTTTTAAATTCTAAGGATGCCTTTTATTTACATATCATTTTGAAATAAAAAAAAGTTAGATTTTGTTGACTGTTACGCTTTTAAGGTAGGTAAGCTAAACTAAACATACAAATATAAATGTAGGTAAAGTCATAGGTTTTATTATTATTTAGCAAATGTACTTATCGAGCTTTATTAATTAATGCATATGTATAAATATTGAAGGCATTACTATACTGTTATTTTTTTAATTACCCTAAATTATTTAAATATAACATTCTCCAAGCTCTTAAATTAGTTTCAACAATGCTAAAGCATTTAAATTTAAATCTGTCATACGTAAAATTAGTATAGAATCGTATTTTAATGTGTTTTTTATTAACTAATTCACTAGTTATATGTATGTATGTAAGATGTTGGAACGAACTATTTAAAGCGTCATTGCATACAAAAGGCCAAAGTAAACGGCCCACATTAAAACAATCCCATGCATTTTTAGAATCATGCTCTCACCGTCTGTAATTTTTCTAGCAACGAATTTCAAAGTTTCATCTAATAAAACTACAGGAATTGAGAATTTCATCACAGTTAGCCACTCCTCCCCAGACAATGGGGTCACTTGAAATACGGTCTGGAAGTAAAATAAATATAACATATGTGTATAAATATTTGGCTACATTTATTTCTAATAAAATATTAGCTTATAAAAAAAAGCAAAGGATTTTGGTACTCACAGAAAGTACTTCCACATGTAGAATAACGAAATGAAGAGTAAACGACAGTGCCATAGAACCAATTAGCCACAAATTGCACCATGGGGGCATAGTAATTAGTGATTGATTTTCAGACAAGCTGTAGAAGTAAAAATTATAAAAAAAAGAATGTCGCATTGTCCGCTGATATCGCTCTAATTACCTGTTCATAGCATTCAACATTTCAATCGTAACAAGTACAGAAAGAGCCATTGTCATTGCATGAGGATCATTAAATATTTTACAGTCTACACCTTTGAAGTCAGCATCAGTGGGCGTACAAGATAAATGGTGAGTTAGTTGCCAATAAGTAAGATGGGGACCTGTTTCTGCAAATATGAACCACCAAGCTGCTGCGCCGACCGTTGCAGCACCAACATAGCCGCCAATCGCCATATATCTAAAATTGAAATTATTTTTGTTTTAAACGTTTTTACTAAAAAAAATATATATGTATATATATATACTAGGTCGGGTCGATATGTATGGGCCAAATAGTTAGCAGCCGCACATTGACCTTTGACAAGATATTAAAGCTGATTAAATCGAGTTTCTAAAAAGCTGATAATTCAAATTAATAAACAATGTCTGTTGGATACTTATCGATATATACTTAGCCGTAATTAATTGTAGCAAATATGAGGGAGCGATATGTGTAGAGTTGAGTTTGATTAATAAAGCAAATTATTTTTTTTTTTGTAACTCGACTTCATTAGCTTTGAGTGAAGTTGTATAGACCACTTACCGGAAGAATAACCAGCCAGATATAAGACCTTCATCAGCTTTGCGTGGAGGTTTCTCCATAATATCCAAGTCGGGCGGATTAAAGCCAAGAGCAGTTGCTGGAAGACCATCTGTCACCTAATAAATTATATAATTATAATTATAAATTTTGTGCTAATATTAACTTAAATGTGTACATACCAAGTTCACCCACAATAGCTGTACAGGAATCAGAGCTTCAGGTAATCCCAAAGCAGCAGTTAAGAATATAGATACAACTTCGCCAATATTTGATGAAATAAGATAACGAATAAATTGTTTCATGTTATTATAAATAGCGCGTCCTTCTTCTACAGCCGATACAATGGATGAGAAATTATCATCCGCGAGAACCATTTCTGCTGCAGATTTGGCTACGGCTGTGCCTGATCCCATTGCAATACCGATTTCTGCTTTTTTAAGAGCTGGTGCATCATTAACACCATCACCGGTCATAGCAGAAATTTCGTTCATACTTTGTAGATATTCAACAATTTTTGATTTATGCTGTGGTTCTACACGTGAGAAAAGTCTCGCACGAGCAACTGCCGATTTTTGTTCAGCGGGCGATAGATCATCAAATTCACGACCAGAATATGATTTGCCAGTTGTATCTTCGTCTTCTGTAAAAACACCAATACGACGGCAAATAGCTTCAGCTGTTGCCTTATTATCACCAGTAATTACAATAACTCGAATGCCAGCTGCCCGACAACGTACAATTGAATCAAAAACTTCTTTACGTGGTGGATCCAACATGCCAACAACACCAACAAATGTTAAATTAATTTCATATTGATAAAATTTAGTAGAATCGCCTAAATCCATTTCATCAGGGCGCATAGGACTATCAGCAACAGCTAATGCTAAACAACGTAACGTATCACGTCCAGTACCGTATTGTCCTGTCAATGCCAAAATTTTGCTTTTTAATGCAGATGTTAGAGGAACTTTGCTTGTCCCAACCCGAGCATGTGTACAACGTTCTAAAACACCTTCTGGGGCACCTTTAACAAATAGTTTTGGTCCAGTTCCAAGACGTGATGCTTTTAATGGTACACAGTATGATGACATTGATTTTCGATCGCGTGAAAATTCAAGTGTAAATTCTTTTTTCCATTTCGTTTCAATTTCTTGACGTACAATAATAGCGGCTGAACGGCGATCAAGTCCACTTTTGTTCACATTGAAGGGGTTCAATTTTTCTGCAAGCACAATTAAAGCGGTCTCTGTTGCTTCGCCCACCTTTTCGAAACATTGTTTAAATTCATTATAATCGATAGCAGAGTCATTGCACATAATACAAATAGTAGCTAATTCTTGTAGGGCTTCATAATCAGAAGCCTTGACTCGTTGACCACCCAAAAAGAGTTCACCAATTGGTTCATATGTTGATCCTGTCAATTCGAATTCGAGGAAGCTACTATCATTGCCTTCAACTTTTTCGAAAATGAACATTCTTGATACTGACATTTGATTTGTTGTTAAAGTGCCAGTCTTATCTGAACAAATTACCGATGTGCAACCTAATGTTTCTACTGATGGTAATGAGCGTACAATGGCATTCTTTTTGGCCATACGACGAGTTCCTAAAGCTAAACATGTTGTAATAACAGCTGGTAAACCTTCTGGAATGGCAGCAACAGCCAGAGCGACGGCAATTTTAAAATAATAGATAGCACCTTTAATCCACGAACCTCCATGAGCTGGATCATTGAAATGACCAATGTTAATAGCCCAAACAGCTACGCAAATGATAGAAATTACTTTGGAAAGCTGTTCACCAAATTCATCTAATTTTTGTTGTAATGGAGTTTTTATCTCCTCTGTTTCCGACATTTCAGTACGAATTTTACCAATAGCAGTACTTAAACCAGTACCGATGACAACACCACGAGCTTTACCAGCAGCTACATTTGTGCCCGAAAACAATATATTTTTTTTATCTTGATTAACGGCACGCGGATCCGGAATGGCATCAGTATGCTTTATAACTGATACTGATTCGCCAGTTAAAATAGATTGATCGATTCGCAGGGTAGTAGAGTAGATATGTGTTAATCTAATGTCAGCAGGAATTTTATCACCTACAGATACTTCAACAATATCACCTGGCACAATTTCCTTCGCTCTAATTTTCTGGATTCCAGATTTATCCTGGCGGACAACTTTGCCCATTTCTGGTTCATATTCTTTAAGAGCTTCAATAGCTGACTCAGCATTTCTTTCTTGCCATACACCTACAACGGCATTTGCTATTAAAATTAAAAGAATAACTAAAGGTTCTACAAATGCTGTGAATGTTTCTTCGTGCTCTTCAAATAAAGCTAAGACCTGAAAAATACAAAATTAAAATATCCAGTGCATTAAAATAAAAGATTTGACTGCTAAAAAAATAAATATTAGTAATGGCTTTTCGCCAAATTTTAAGATGTAAACTAATACCTTATGCACATAAGCATACATATAAATACATGCATGTCTATCTAGCCGTAATTGTATTCATTAGCTGTAACTTCATTGTTATAGAAAAATTACAAAACATAACGCGGTGAGTGCCAGTAAATGTGTAGCAATTTCTCCTGTTTCTTCACCATCGGTATACTCTTAGCTCTATCATTTAAATTACAGTAAATCTCATATGAATGAGTAATCAAAACAATGAATTGCAGAACCGAGAAATAGCTTCTCTTGAGGGGTATTTTTTGTATTTTGTATTTTATTAGGCAATTCATCCCAGCACAACAATTTGGCAAAAATTATTTTATAGTGCTAGTCGGGGTTAAACCCATTACACTTTGATAAATTTAAAATTAACTCAGTTTAAAGACTCTGCAAGTGGACCTTAGTTTATAGAAAATATTACCTTGCTGTGGGAGCTTCTCCACGCACCTAAATAAAAACGAGCTAACAAGCCAACCTAATATAAACGCACGCAAGTCATTTTCTGTCAAAAACGTCTCATGCACATACAACTTGTATGAGAGCAGCCCAAATTCAATTTGCTGCGTGAAAACCTAACTCGATTTCCAATTTTTGTTCTGCGTGACATTTAGATTTGACGTTTGCACACATGCCTTGCATTGTTGCAACGCATGCTTATTTGGGTTAGGGCAAAAAACGCCGGTTGTTTGCGTACGCTAAAAAACACGCAGTGCGGTTTATTAGGTTGGCATGTAAATAGTTTATGAATCAAAAACTTGTCAATGCTTAGGTTTCAAATTTTGTTATAAACTTCGAAAGTTTCATTATGAAAATTTTAATAAAAGGGTTGAAGTTTTAGGAAAACGCAATTCCGTTGTTAGTGTTGAGAAGTATATAATAGCAGAAGGTGACCCCACTGGCGGGCGAAAAAGTCATGAAGTGTTAACTTTTTTGAATCGCATTCTATAAAAATTCTTTCGAAAAATTTATAATAGCGCAGAAGTTAATGGCTCGGCTTGGTTTACCGAATTTCTGTTGTACCGAAAAAAATTAGCTGAAAGGTTAACCTTTTACAACAGAAATTCTGTTAAATAAGCCATTATTTTTGCGCGATTATATATTTTTCGAAGGAATTTTTTAGAGATTGCGATGCAAAAATGTAAACACTTCGTGGCTTTTTCTCCCGACAGTGGGGCTTGAACCCGCATCCCCGCAATACTAATAATGATATAGCAATAGTTTTCTAATTTTTCCAATTTATTCTGCTTCATGCATTTATGCATCCAAAACAAAGAACATAAGGGGTATTCTCTCTGTCTGGAGTTCGTAGAAAACGTAGAAAGTTTCCCATTTTACTGTCAAAGTTTTCTACACACAACAACAATATACATTTGTTAAAAATTTTCTACGGTTTCTACATTTTCTATTCTCAAACCCATGTGGTGGCAAGGAAACATCGAAAGTTAAGAAAGTTTTTTCAATTAGAAAAAAAGGTTTTCTAAGCGGGGTCGCCCCTAGGCAGTGATTTGGCAAGCACTCCTCCGAGTGTATTTCTACCATGAAACGATTTTTAGTATGCATTTTATATTTAACTTTTGGCGATAAATGAAGCATCAGATGAAGGTATATTATTTGGTTAAGTGGGTCATTCTCTGAGTGTCATATATTTGGCATAGGAAATGTTTACTACGCTTCCAAGACTGAGAGAATTACCATATATTTTTTTCATTTAATTGCCCTATAGTTTTTTCGCAATTGTTTAACAAATTAACTAATGCATTAAGCTGAGCTATGCCTACGGATTATTTGACAATTGTGCGGTAAATAATTGAACTTACAAAAGAAATAATAGCAGCCAGTAGCAGGATTTTTACAAGGAGATCGTCAAATTGTTCTAAAACAAGTTGCCAAATAGTTTTTCCTGAAAGAGTATATTTCATCAGTTAAATTGTTTGCATTTTTAAAACTGATTAATATAATACCTTCCTCCGTCGGCAGTTCTGACCAAATAAAAAGCAAAACAAATATTTTTTAAATAGTCTATAGTTTATTACATTTATTTGAAAACTTTACCATTTGGACCATATTTCTTTTGATTGGCTTTAACTTGTTCTATTGTTAGTCCACGTTCCGGGTCTGTGCCAAAGAAGTTCAAGGCTTGTTCGACGGTCTTAGCGTGGCCGTCTTCCATTGCTGCTAGTTACTATACGCTGAAGATTTCTGAAATGTATTAACAGTTTTGAAGCATTTAAACAAAATATTTAAAGTACTAAAAAATAATTTAGTATTAAAATAGCGGAATATTCTTTCGATTTCATATATAATTTCTAACTTTAGATACATTTTCATTGGAACATAGATAACTAACGAAATATTAAAGTCAAATGTCACACCACTGCATAAGTATTCGATGATTAGAGACATAATTTAAAAATAATATCATTGCAGCATTACATCATAATTCGATGGGAATACCATAATTGCATCGATTTAGGAATTTGGTTTGTTATTTTCCCAAAAGCCCGAACTGTTCGAAAGAAAATTTTTCCGAATTAAAATAAAATTAGCTTATTTTAAAGCATTTGAAATGCATTTCTGTCGAATCGATTACAGAACAAGGCCCTGTATTTTTGGGATCGGAAACGAGTTTTCTGTTTTCCGATTAAACAACACAATATTTATATTGGCAAACATAATAATGTAATTCTAGTACATTAAGATATATTCATCCTTTTAGTTTAGCTAAATCAAACGGAAGTTGTTCGTAAAAAAACAATCATGAAGTTGTTTAGTACATTAAAAATTTATTAAATGAAGAGGATAACAAGAGGTTGAAGAGCGATAGTATTACAGCTGCGAAAGAAGCATTTTTTGGTTTGGTGCTGCTAATTTGAACTGTGAATGAATTAGAAATGCGCTGTGTGGGCAGGATAACTTCCAAACAAATTCATGAATTACTTGCGTCTAAGGTAAAGAGTTGACAATCATACCCATTTCCATGGGGCTTATATATGTACATATATTAAAAATAAAATACAAGGCGCGATAAACTTGGAAGAGATTTAGGACCGAGCTTCTCTACCAGTTTGCGTCGTGATCCTTTTTTAATTTTTACCATAAACTGGTGGGATGAGACCTACATGTTGTTGCTGCTGTAGCGATAAGGACACTCCCCGAAGGCCTAGGAGAGTGTTATCGATGTTGATGGTCCTTTTTCGGATGCAGATCCGATACGTTCCGGTAACAAGCCCCATTAAGGTACTAATCCGAACATCTCGGCAACGATTTGTTATGACACCTTCCCTAGGCAGCCTGTTTTGTGTACCGGAGCAACTCAGGACCAAGGGCTGCCATTTCAGTGTAACCTAATTGCGTTCCACCACACGAAGCCTTCTAGGCCATACCGCCCTCCCACCCCCTAGATCCATAAGGAACTTGGGGTCCCCAGAGTCTCTATGTATATATTTCGCTGGCAACCCCTTGAAAGGGTGGTGCTATACAACCCCTTGAATCAATTTGGTATTTTAGTTGCCCCTTACGACAGGCATACGAGTTTTCACTGAGAAGTTTTTCAAAGCAGAAATAAACTTGGGGGAGTATTTGCCAAATCGCTGCCGAAGGGCGACACTTTTTTGGAAACACGTTTTTCTAACTGAAAAACTTGTTTCCAAAATTTTGATGTTACTTTGACCGGGGACTGAACCTAGGATATTCGGTGTGGTAGACGGAGCACTACATACTTACCAGAAACGTTATTCAACGCTCTTAACAAAAATCACCCTTAAAACTGGGTGTCCCTCATGGTTGTTTTGGTTACACTCCCAATTCGAGAAAATTTGTACCTAAAATTTCTAGGTAGTTTTTATAATAGACGCCATAAGTCAAAGAATGCCAACTTTTAGAATTGGGTTGAAGCGACAGTGTTGACTGGAATATACATACATTTATATATATGCCGTGTATATATAGATACCTAAAATAATAAAGTGGATTCACATAAACGCTTTGGTTGCATTGCTTCGTTTTGACTGAGATATAACATTGAAACGACTTGCGACCGCCTTAAGACTAGCATAGGCTCCACTTTGGCAACGAGTCTATTTCAGGATCTATTTTCTAGTAAAGTACTTGTAGGTAATTTGAGGAGTCACGCACTAATTTTTCACGAATTTGTAAATTTTTTGAAGTGCGGTTGTTATCTGCCCGGGTATGCAACAACTTTTTAGCAAAGCGGCGAGGTAGTGTGTTCTGCAGTATTTGTACGAACGTAGAGAAAAAATGTTCATGGTACGATCATGTGCAAACATCCAGCCAGGTAATCGAGCACCCCTTCTTCTTAATAATAAGCAAAAATATATATTTTCTTGTATCATATCTTTAGTCGAATAGTTTTGCAAACTAGTACTCTATAATTCTTAGGAGACAGACCTATGTAAGTACCAAATGTTTTACAACACTGGAATAATAAATTGTATACAGAGGTGCAGTGAAACAGTGAGTGAAACATATCTGGGCATTGATACTTGATTGTCATTGACGTGTACTTTCGCCATTTTTTTCTTGTTATAGACTATTCCTGATCAAAGTAATTATTTTAACATTGAATTTATTGGCGAGTGTATGAGGATATAATTCACAATATTCAACCGAGTTTCATTTAGTGTTTAGGTACATACTAAAGAATCGATACACATACGTATTCTCGACCTAACCAATAAAGCTAAACAAATGCATATGTACATTACATATGTACAAAGCAGATACCAGCAAAGGCACTATATTAATAATGATACGATCATTTTACCTACTTTGTTTAAAGTTATCTTATTATGATTTACTTGTTGGGAACAGGTCGCAGACGTCAATTAGGTGCGAAATTTCCTAGCAGTTCAAAGACAATATTTCCACTTATGTGCATTTAATTAACACTATTAAATGCTTAGTTTCTAAGCAAAATTTTTGCGTCTTATTTCTTAACAATTAAGAGATATTTAAAAAAGAAATGTGATACTAAATTTTACTATAGAAAGCAACGTTACACCACTGGTTATTAAGTTATCGAGGAAGCATGGCCTGACAGCTGCAGTTGAAGCATTGCCATTTAGCAAATATTGTTCCGAAGCACTCAGAAAAATATAAGTTGCTTTGTAAACACACTTCAAACGCGGTGTTATATAAACGTCTTGCTCGCTTCAAACCACTTCAAAACCTTCGAAAACGCAAGTACTCCATAGATAGTGTAAGAATACTCTTTTAGGAGTGTAGGAGTGTTCCAAAACTTATCTGTATTCATACAATAAATGTGTTCCAATTAACATTGCGATGTCCTAGGCGAGGGGTAGGTGATCCCACTCTCGCTTTGTTTGTGAGTATTGCATAGAGTACATACGTGATAGTACTTTCCAAAGTACTTTCACTGTAGTACTCCATGGAGCACCCACAGAGGATCATATGCCAAAGTACTAAAGGGGAATTGTGTTGGAAAGAATTATCGGAGTGAATTTAATTAAAATGAAGGTAAATGGAGAGGGGTAATACAACTTTTATATTTTTTACGACGAATATTCTTATTTTATTTAGCATTTGCGTGAATAAAGAAACTAATATTTCTTTATACTATAGTATGTATAAATAAAACCAGTGCGCGGTTGCATTTTATCAGAGTTGCCATAGTAAAATTTTATTATCAGTTATTTGTATGCAATATTTAACTTTTGGCAACTCTGTTCGATCGTCAACGTGTCCTGATCACGGTCGTTAAAAAACGAGCAATGATCGACTGATGGTGGTCCGCAAACGCATTGGAAAGGAATATTGTTAGGTACTCCAACATGAAGAAAATGGAACACGTAATCCAACAATTTTTGCAGGGAATGGCAGTTTTTCATATAGATGCGTTTAAGGCAAGATGCACACGAGGCTACGCGACTTCTTAACTCAAAAGGATTATATTCCGTAATAAAAAAACTGAAAAACTACATATTTTACATTTCATTTCAAAAAAAAAAAGTAAATTCAAATATTACTGAATGATATTACAATGACATAAAATACAGTTCAAAGAACACAAAGTACAATTTATACCTCTAATATAACTCGCGTCATAGCCGCTGCAGGCGAAATCTGTACGCTTTAATGCCGAACACATGTACTTGAATGGAGAGCTGCACACGAGGCGTAAGCTGCATGAAAGCGACAAAGCATGAAAGCTCTATTTAGCTAAGCGCTCAGCAATGTTGAGCCGGAGTCATTGGTGCCGTATGTCGTATCGCTGTACCCGTATCCCTAACGTAATCAGCTGTTTATCGTTACGACGGTAAACCAAAACCCAATTGGTTGGCTACGATACGGTTACGACTTTAGCGGCACCAATAATCGATTGCATTGATTCTCATAAGGTTGGTCGAATCAGCTGTTAAAAGGTTACCGATACGGATACCGATAAAGCACCAACGTCTCCAGCTTTGGTCGCTGAGCGTACATACGCTTGAAAAAAAGGAATAGCAAGATGTTTGTTAAAATTTTTTTGTATGCAAATTTGTGTAATTAGTTAGAAAATGTTATTTTATTTAATAAAAGTGCGGGAAACGTATATTACCAAAGCGAAAAGGAGTATTCAACACCACAAAAGCATGGTTAGACATTGCTGAAGCGATTAAAAGGCTTAAGGCTCCATTACTGATACTTAGCATAGACTTGACTTGGCTTGCGAACTGTCACTTACAGTTCTGTTAAATGAACATTGCATGTTACTGATTACTGAAGACTGAACTTGACTTAGAAGTCTGTTGAATTTTGATTTTCTATGTAAGTTCTAAGTGACGTTTACATTTTGAGATGCCATTTGTTTGTTTCCATTTCATTTTGACATTTTGTCATACAAATTGACATTTATTTAAAAATAAATTTCAATGCTGATTATGATGCCAGATTTTATGCGCCAAGTGGAGTATAATCGTGGCTAAGTTGCCAAGTTTACGCCAAGTCAAGTCAAGTCTATGCTAAGTATCAATAATGGAGCCTTTAAGCTGGAGACATTGGTGCTTTATCGGTAACCGTATCGGTAACCTTATAACAGCTGATTCGACCAACCTTATGAGAATCAATGCAATCGATTATTGGTGCCGCTAATGTCGTAACCGTATCATAGCCAACCAATTGGGTTTTGGTTTACCGTCGTAACGATAAACAGCTTATTACGTTAGGGATACGGATACAGCGATACGACATACGGCACCAATGACTGCGGCTTTAAAAGTGGTGGAAACTAGAAATCACTTTTTTCTCTAGTCCGCGGTGGTATAAAGTTGCTTTTCATAATTTACAAAGGCACGGGGATTGAAACAACTTTTAATACCTATTTCCCTTTGGTTTCGGGGATGGATATACATACCTAAAGAAATTTAATTTATTATTTTTTTCAATAATTGTTTGCTTTTTGTAACGACGCTCGAAAGTAGCTTCGTGTGCAGATCTTGAGAAGTAGAGAAATCGTAGCTACATGTCATATCTTGTACGCGTTTATGAAGCTACGCCTCTTGTGTATCTTGCTTAACGCAATATTTTGCATTAAGCGGGAGTCATTGGTGCCGTATGTCGTATCGCTATAGTCTTATCCCTAACGTATTCAGCTGTTTATCATTACGACGGTAAACCAAAAACCAATTTGGTGGCTACGATACGGTTACGACCTTAAGCGCCAAATACACGACATGAACATTTTCGCGAACATTCCCGTGATGTCATGTTTCTGCGGCCTTTTCTGTCGTGTATGGTGGTGTTTGCCAGTTCGCGGAAATGTTCGCCAAAAATCCAAATTATTTAATTTTTGGCGAACATTTGCGCGAACTGTTCGTGCGTGTATGGCGAAATAGTTCATAATCGTAGTAATTTCTGAACGGAACAGACGTGCGCGGAAAAGTAAAATGGACAATAAAAAGTTTCTGAGTGAATTTATTGAAATTTATAAAAAGTAAAAAGCAAAGATTATTGTAATAGAATTAAAAAGAATAATGATTATGCGACTTCAATCGAAAAATTAAAAGAAGTAGATCCTGATGCCACAAAGGATACAGTTATAAAAAAAATTAGTTTGCGGGCGCAATACCCGTTTCGTTATGAGTGGCAAAATTTTTTGTAAAAGTTGGTCAAATGTTGCCTCGCTCATACGTACGTAATTTTTAAAATCATTTTGTGACGTGAATTCCAGTTCTTTAATAAGCTCACTTTGTCCAAGAACTGCTCGTTTTTAAAACCATTCTTTGCACCAAATTCTTTTTTTGCGATCTTCTCTCTTTTTTTACGCTTAATTGCCACAGCGAGCAATATTGCTGCAGCAAAATTGTTGTCCCTATTCATCGCTGTCTGAAAGAGAACTAATGTTCGGCCAAAAGTTCGTATGGTGTATGGCCAAAGCTGCGAACAAGATTGCGGAATGTTCGTGTCGTGTATTTGGCGCTTTAGCGGCACCAATAATCGATTGCATTGATTCCCATAAGGTAGGTCGAATCAGCTGTTATAAGGTTACCTATACGGTTACCAATAAAGCAGCAATGTCTGCAGCTTTATGTGTAGTCAAAGAGGATAAATATAATAAGAGCCACCAGTTTGCTACAAGTGGCGAATAACACGCTGGAAATTAAAAAATAATTATGGCTAATGTTTTCCACTAGGGACATTTTCAATTGCCTCGCCTTTATCCATGTCGTGTAGGCACCTTATGCAAATGCGATTTTTGGAAAGAGAATTAATTAATTAAACACAGTCGGAAAAATAAACACAAATACCCCACTAAAAGGTATAAAGACATTTATGCACATCTCGCCCAAAAACAATCCTGCGATTATCCTAACCAAAGCTGACACCCTAACCAAAAACATTACACAAAGTAACAAGTGACGTCCCTTATTATATTTATCCTCTTTGGTGTAGTGTGCATGTATTTTTATAGAGAACGGTAGATAGAGATACACTGGTGCAATCTGAATGAAAAAAGCCAACTTGCAAATTTTGTTGCAAACAAGGCATAACAAGCAGAATTTGACATTTGCTTTGGCTAACGGTGCTGGCACACCTTGCAAGTGAAATAATTTTTCATACTCCGTGGAAAGTTTTTTAACATTTTTCGCAAATAAAATCTGAAATATAATAACTGAATACGACACAAAATATGTTAGCAAGTATTTTTGTTTTATAGGAAGAATGTTTATAACAGTGCTTCGCGAATTTTGCATGTATAAAGGCCGCGGCACATAGAATTTTTCATATAGATGCGTTTAACACAAGCTTATCCATGCCAGTAACATCGCTACAATCACGCTAGAAGTTGCGTTTAAAAATATGAAGAAACTTCACACTTGGAAATTGAAGTTTATTTCGCTTTGTCCATTGACATACAAAATTTTTGGAATCGCTGTTAAAAACAATATTTCTGTACAACAAATATATTTGCCATCATGTTTTGTGTCCCATTGATTTGTTATATTGCCGTTTGTCATCGAGTGTAAAAATTAAGTTCACTTGTAAAATGTGAAAGCACCCTAAGCCAAAGTTTATGTGAAATCCTTCTTCATGCTTTGCTTGCAACAATGTTGGGATTTGGCTACTTTTTCATGTCAGATGGCACCGGTGTCGTTCAAGCTTCAAGATCTTTAAAAATACGTGTCACCTACTTATAAGGCATGAGATTGTGTTAAACGCTTCCATGGTGGAACGATACAAGGTGGCAGCATGGAACAGCTGATTATAAACTTTTTTTATTTGATTTGATACATCAACTTCCGGCTCAGTACGATTTTGACATTTGTCCATCGAATTTACAAAAACAAAGTACATGGGATTTTTATTTATGTTTGTAGGTATGTTACCATGCTGCCACCTTGTATCGTTCTGCCATGAACGCATCTATATGAAACACTGTTTATGTGACGGGGCTTTAATGTGTTGATATTCACTCTGGCAGTATGAAAAGTCATCATTCCAGCTAAATTCAAACGATTAAAGCTGGAGACATTGGTGCTTTATCGGTAACCGTTTCGGTAACCTTTTAACAGCTGATTCGACCAACCTTATGAGAATCAATGCAATCGATTATTGGTGCCGCTAAGGTCGTAACCGTATCGTAGCCAACCAATTGGGTTTTGGTTTACCGTCGTAACGATAAACAGCTGATTACGTTAGGGGTACGGATACAGCGATACGACATACGGCACCAATGACTCCGGCTTAAGGAATGAATTTACCTCATATACTTATACCATGGTTATATCTAACTATTTTCCTTTTCAACTCTTCCGTCCGTTATTTTGCAGAAAATCTTTAAAATTGCTTTTGTCTATGTTTTCCCAATTCTTGATATCGCCGAAATAACTGGAGTTCGTTACTAGCATTTACTGGAAAATAACATTCGAAAACCCCTCTCAGCAAAATTTCATATATATGATGACGACAAGATAGATACTATAATTTTCGGTCAAGTTGTTTTTTTTTTTTAATAACGTCAAAGAGGATAAATATAATAAGAGACGTCACTCGTTACTTTGCATAATGTTTTTGGTTAGGGTAATCGAAGTTTTTTTTTTGGGGCAGATGTGCATAAATGTCTTTATACCTTTTCGTGGGGTGTTGTGTTTATTTTTCCGACTGTATTTAATTAATTAATTAATTCTCTTTCCAAAAATCACGTTTGCATAAGGCGCCTACACCACATGGATAAATGCGAGACAATTGAAAATGTCCCTCACGGAAAACATGAGGCATCAATTTTTTTAATTTCCAGCCAGCTACTCACCACTCGTTGCAGACTGGTGACTCTTATTATATTTATCCTCTACACTGAAAGAAAAAGACTGGTAAAACCAACCGAAATACGGGTCAATTGAACCGAAATTTCTGTAAATTTTTATCCATCGCAACACGATGTTGAATCAACTGCGCACAAATCGTTGATTCGTAATTGACCGTTTTAGTAGTCAAATGAACAAAAAAAGTTGTTGCGACAGCTTTGTACGAAAGTACCTATGTTGCGGCATTTGCAAGGCGAACAGTGCCGACGGGTGACCCCGTTTAGAAGAATTTCTTCTAATTTAAAAACCTTATTTCTAAAATTTGTATGTTGCTTTGCCCGGGGTATGAACCCAGGGAGGGCGGAGCACGCTACCATCACACCACGGCGGCCGCCATATACATACGTAAATATGTGCATACATATAGTACACAGCATACATAAGTACAAAGTAGAGAGCGCAGTGAGCGTAAAATTCTCTTTGAAATTTGCTCATGTATTGACTGTTGATCGCTGTTGAAATGACCTGTGAGATCAGTTGTGTTAACAAAAAAATCAGTTAGATTGATTAGGAATCCGTCAATTTTACAGAATTTTGTTAACTTAAGAGCGACAATTCCTCTTCTGTTGAAATAACTAAACTAATTTGTTAGCTTGACAAAGAACTCTGTCGAATTAACCATAATTCGATCAATTTCACCGTATCTCCGTAATGTCAAGAACAAGGCGAATTCATTACAGGTGGTGTTATCCCATCAGCTGATTGCTTCTTCTTGATAATTTTCCATACAACGCCTTGTACTGCAACATGTCAGTTAATTGAAATCAATGAACATTTTCTTTTTACTTGACATTCTTCTGTACGGCGAATTGGTTGAATTCGCTTTGCCACCACCTAGTATGGATTCGCCTTGGTCAAGAACAACAACATTTTTCATTTTAGCTGGCACATTTTTAGTTCTGGCAGCCGCTTCAGCTGGCACGAGGGATTTATCTGTGATTGTTGCGAGCTCAAAATTTGAGATAAATCCCTCGTGAGAGCACAAAAAATGAGAGAGTTGCGTATCAATTCATCTTTGATCAAAACCATTGTGAATCAAACTAAGTGTGATATCTTCTGCATAGACGTCAAAATTCCAAAGTGATTGGATCACCTGATTTGTAATTGACTATCACTGTCTCATTCTATATCTATTTCTATCACTCGCTGAAGATAACCGGCCCTATGCGCCGCCATATTGAACACGCTGTCAAAACGCTAAAAAGTAGCCATATTGAACATCCTGTCAGGCAGTTGACAGATAAGATGTCACACTTAGTTTGATTCACAATGATCAAAACAATAGGCCACCATATGGTCTTTCAGATCCCATTAAAATAACAGTTCGTACAGCGTATCAGCTATTTCGGCGCCCGTTGCAGCATACATTTTTGGAGCTCATATTAACTGTTCACCATTCCTGTCAGTAACAACAACTGAAAGTGGTTCCACCTTTTCACGACCTATTGTTTCTGGAAATAGTTTTTCATCCCAATGCAAAGTGTCGCAATGTACCATTCCAAAAAAACTACCATTCAAAATTTTTTCATTCAAAGTGCAGTACAGAGAAACTTTTTGTATTCCCCATATGAACCAAATTTGTAGTTGTTTTCACTATAAAAATAAACATTTTCATTTCTTTGTACATTTCTTTTAAAGTTCTTTCGTCATGCTTGTTGCAAGAAAAAGTTCAAGTCGATGGGTCATAATATAGAAAAATATACATTAACTTAATGTTTGGCTTCAAGGGATAATTTGTTTGAGCATTTTACTACCCGATTCACTGATCTAGCCAGTACATGACGCACTTTGAGGTTTTTTTCTTGCTTTTTGATTTTTACCCCGATTTAAATGCTTTGACGCTTCAATGACGTGCGGCGATTCAGCAACGGCAGTTACAATATGCATTGCTGAACAATCACCAATCTTGCATTTGTCTAAAGCGGAAACGACTACGTTATCACATTTTTAGCAATGCAGAACCCTGCAAAAATCGTTGGATCATGTGGTCCACTTGTGTCATACTGGAGTACTCAACGGATTACTCTGATGTAATGCTGAGCTGGAGTATATGGTCCAGTCCTAGGACATCGCAATGTTAATTGTGTCATACTGGGTACTCCAAGGATTACTCTGATGTAATGCTGAGCTGGAGTATATGGTCCAGTCCTAGGACTTCGCAATGTTAATTGGACTATATTTTTCGTATGAATTCTGGTTAATTTTGGAGCACTCGCTTGTTCCATTGCGAGCACTCCATACATGCATGCATGGAGTACTCGCAATTTTTGTAGGGAATATAAATTATAATGATGGTATATCACGCTTGAAAATGCACGTGCAACACATTTGTTAAGACTTAATTTACTTTTCATATTTGTTTGTCGAAAGTGATTTATATTTTGCTCTGTAAGGCAAGATGCACACAAAGCGTAGCTTCATAGACGCGTACAAGATGACATATAGCTACGATTTCTCTACGCCTCAAGATCTGCACACGAAGCTACTTTGGAGCGTCGCTGCAAAAAGCAAACAATTATTGAAAAAAATAAGAAATTAAATTTCTTCAGGTATATGCGTCCCCGAAACCAAAGGAAAATAGGTATTAAAAGTTGTTTGCATCCCCGTGCCTTTGTAAATTATAAAAGGCAACTTTACACCACCGCGGACTAGAGAAAAAAGTGATTTCTTGTTTCCAACACGTTTTAGCCTTTTAATCGCTTCAACAATAACAAGCATTTATGGTGTTGAATACTCTTTTTCGCTTTGGTAATATACCTTTCACGCACTTTTATTAACTAAAATAATATTTTCTAACAAATTACACAAATTTGCATACAAAAAAATGTAAACAAACATCTTGTTCTTCCTGTAGGACTGGACCATATACTCCAGCTCCGCATTACATCAGAGTAATCCATGGAGTACCCACAGTCCAAAAAACATCGTATAGTGATTACAAACGTTAAAAACGAGCAATGATCGGCTTACAATATGTTAGTGTAGAAACATGAGTTGGTCCATTGCTGCATTACAGTGGAGTATAATGGTAAGTACTACAGTATGACACAAGTGGACCACATGATCCAACGATTTTTGCAGGGATGTTCGTAAATAAACCTTATGTTTAATAATGTTTAATATAGTCTGTAAGGTTCTTGTAAATCATAGACTGAATAAAGAAATATGAATCATGAGTTGGTCCATTGCTGCATTACAGTGGTGTATAATGGTAAGTACTGCAGTGGACCACATGATCCAACAATTTTTGCAAGGTAATCTACCGATTTTTAAAATTGTGGTCGTTTTAGAAAAGTAAGAAAATAAAGATGTCATTACGGTATGGAAAAGCAGTAAAGGATTGTGGGGTTTAAAAATATGCACGCCTGAGACATGAAATATGATTTCAATCCTTGCGCAACCCTAAATCTTGTTTGATGTACAAATGACTTTGTACATATATATTAGTTTTGGGGCTACTTGCATAGGGGAGATGTAGAATCCAATAAGTTTTTTTTTCGTCTATACAACTAAGGGCCACCCTAATGAACATATATATAGGTATGTATTTTTATATGCACTTATATATATATATCAACAAACATGTTGTCCTTGAACATACAAAACCGCGTAGAAATATTTTCTGAAAGTCATAAGATCAGGGCCCATCTTACGTTTTACGAACAGTGATCGAAACTCATTTTTTCAAACACAATAGTTCTGAAATGGTGAAACGGATTTATGACATATGTATGTACATATATGAAAAAGCGACAAATAGTACTTCTTAGATCCATAACTATTTAAAAAAAAAATAGTTTGACAGTAGTTACACAGTTATCAAAATGGTTTTCAGTCACTGATCTTAATAGCGAAACTTTATAAACACGCGTAGATGTGTGCGTGCATAGGCGTTTCTAAACGTTTTCGACCACCTCCATATTACACATTTACGTACGTTTGACATGTCGCGTTTGTAAATTTTTAATAAGCAAATAACCGATGTAAGCATATTTGCATAACAAATAAATATTCACAAAAATACTTACAAAGACGCAAAAATTCACCGCAAATTAATTATGTATACTTAAAAGAAGTAAGTAACAAGACGTTGCTATTAAAAACAGCTTGAAGCTGGCTGCTATACGCATGTAAACGGATGAAAGTAGAAAAAATTTAACTTTGATGTGTTCGAACGCTTTTTCGGACTTGACTTCCAATTTTCATGCGTTTACGTGCATGGCTATGGAGTCAATGCCGTTAAAATATATGTATTTAACTCAACTGTCAAAAGCACGCATACGTCTACACGTGCTATGGAGTTTCATTTCAAAACGTAATACGGGCCCAAACTCTAACAAATGTTTAGTTTTCAATCAAATTGTTATTTTTTCATGATTTTTGCTTGTTACATTTGATGTAGAATGAATTCCTTTTCCGAGAATCCAAAATTTTTTTTTAGTTTTATTGTGAAACTCGATTGTAGGACTTACGCGCTTTACATAATGTTTGATATATTCCTTTGCACTTAAACGATGATATGATGGTTTATACAATGTTTAGTGTAAATTTTAATATATTCTTAAAAGCATGATTATAGCATTTCCAGAGTTTCAATACTGCGCAAACTCTATGGGTCACATCATCGCAAATATGACGAGGTGAGAGCCGAATTTTAATGTGTGTACGGGTACCATCTATACAATGTATTGTATGTGAGTATTTATACACATTATCACGGTCGCCCAGGAGACTGTCACATGGTCTGCTCCAATTTTGTTCTGTGCTTAGCATTCTAAAAATAATTTATTTTATAATATACGTAGAAATTCATCTTTTCTTGTCATACCTATAGCATTACGAAACACTTTTTGTTAATTTCGCTTCATTTTCAAATATTTATGTATTAACATTTGCATATCTACATATAATAATTCCGAGGGATTTCCATTATGCATATGAATGCAATGTTATGCGATTGAAGGATTCAAAATATGAGTTACTACATTTGTACACTTTGCACTGTTTTTTTTTTTTTTTGTTTGTTTTTTTTTGTTTTTTTGTATGAAATCACATGGAGCGAGGAGCGAGTATAACAATCACCTCTAAATATAATAATTTTCAATAATTTTAGATAGTTTCATAACTCGGAAAACAAATAAGAAAATGTTCTTTATTTGCTGTTGTTTAATTGCGGAATATCACTAAGAAATATTGTTGGGAAAATTACATTACTTCGTTAAATTGCACATGGAATCGACAATAAATTATTATTATTAATTTTAATAACTTACACAAATTTTTTACACGGCGTCAATTTTTATAAATTAAAAAGTTTTCTTGTTGCGAAACAATGTTTAGCCTAGCCGAAAATAAGAGCTAAGGAAAGATCGCGCTTTTGAAACGATCGACGGCAACTGAATAAAATGAGAACAAACGACTCATGAGAGTGCCTTTCCAAACTACAAAAATCTTTGATTTTGGCAAAATTCCCAAATAGACAGACTCTCTATCACCCGGGAAAATACTTTTGGCACGTAAATTTTTCTAAACAATCTCATTTCAAATATGATATTTATCACAAAAAATTTTTATGCTATATTCATATACATATTTACATATATGTATTTACATAATCGAGTACATATATATAAACATATTTTGGGCATTTTCAATATAACAGTGTCTTATATTCGATTTTTTCATTGCTAATTATTAATTTATTGATAATACAGTACATACAAAACTATAAATATTATTACTTAACATATTTTAATTGAAAATAACTACATCCTTATGTATAAATTACTTACATATCTCATTTTCACCTGCGTTTATTATATTCATGCAGGGCCGGATTAACAAGTAGGCAGAATAGGCAGTTGCCTGGGGGCCCCGAAAAATGAAAAGGACTTCTAAGTTTTTCTTACAAACATAAAATTCTAGAGAGTTTAAGAAAAATATAATAAGAACTGAAGATAAATTTTACTCAAATAAATAAAACTCAATTGACCGCATGCATAAGGCGACGACCGACGAACTAGACAAGGTTCCTAAAAATGACATTTCCGCCTCATTTGACAAATTGTATGAGCGTGCAAAAGAGTTTATCGAAGTGAAAGGAAATTATATTGAATAATAAAAAAGAATTATCTCAAAATGTACACTGGTTGTTTTTATTTTGAAAAATTTCGATTATTTTTGGAACAGAGGGTGTAGAAGCCTTCAAGCGGAAATTTCAACTAGAATGATGATTGAGTGAATGATTAATGATGGATGAAAAATAAATGAATGTATTGTAACGAATTTGGGGATTTCGTGATATTTTTTGTACGGATCGTTAGAAAAGAGTTTAGTTGCAATCCGTGAAAAGTTCAATGATTTCGAGGAAAAAACAAAACAATTATTACGTGGTGTAGGTTATACAGAAATCGTAAAATGTACTCGTCGGTGAAAAAAACAACCCAATGACGGAAATGCTCCAGAAGTAGAATTTTCGCCTCGCAATGATTTTAGGACAAAAGGTTTTCTCGAAATCATCGACAATCCTCACAGTGAAATCAAACGACCTGCGAAAGTATATTATATGGAAGTTTCAGAGAGATTTGCGTTTCTCATCAACTTTTCTCTAAGTGATGCAGACCTCCACGAAGCTATAAATAACTAAGTTCGTTTTTATTCTAGAGATTCGAAAGAATTTTGTCTTTGAAATGAAACAATTCCAAAATTACGTGAACTCCAGATACAGTGATGCACAAAAGACGCATAGTCATTTGTATAAGATACTAATGGAAGATCAATTAGCCAATGTATTTCTTAACACAGAAATAGATCTTCGGATTTTTTAACATTAATGATCACAATTTGTTCTGCCGAAGAATCCTTCTCGCAATTAAAAAGAATCAAAGCTGCTGAGAGAACTTTGCATTGAGTCAGATTTATTGAACAAAATCGATATTTATGATATAATTGATGAATTTGCCGAAAACAAATGGAGAAAACGACGTGTTTAAAACGTAGATAGTAATTTTATTACGTTGTGACAATAAAATTTGTATGAAAGATATAATTTTGTAATTTTTAATCGAAAAAAGAAGGGAACCGACGTGAAAAAAGGGCCCCCAAATTGATGGTTGCCTAGGGCCCCGTTGAGGGTTAATTCGGCCCTGTATTCATGGTTTTTTTTTCTAATGACGTGTTAAGCGTGGCAAAAAAAAAAAATATATATATATATATATGTGCCAATGCCAAATAGGGTCCACCATGAACCGAAAATCAAAAATGGTCAGACTTTATTTTACACTTGGGAATAAAGTTCAAATATGTGTATGATGTGGAACTAAAATAGTTTATTGTTTCCCCTCATCCTGAACAGAGAAACATTATTGCAAATATAGGCTTCATCGGAATTTCGCTGTTGTTCACGCCAGATCTTTATATTTGCTTTTATATTAATTGCAAGGCTAATCTATACAACTGAATTCGCATTGTATAATTGTTTCTGGATTTTTATTAAGCATTAAAAAAGTATAATAAACTTTGGAAAACGGAGTCTTAATAAATTGACCCTACCCTTATTCTTATGTAAAATATTTTCTGTAAACTCTTTCCATTATTACATGCATATGTAGGGAAGTCGTGGTATTTAAAGTTATTAAAATCTTAAAGCTTAGTTTTGCACTACGAATTAAAATCCGTCTTTGCCATCAAGAGTTTGAAGAAACTTTTTTTAGTTATATAAGTTATTTTAATCAAGGCGAACATTGGTTTTTGGGATTTTGAAAAAATATGCGGAATCACTGGATTGTGCACAAATCGATAAAAAATAAACCCGATATTCACATTTTAAGAAAACACCCAAGAAAAATCTCGTATATATTTGTGTGCGTAAAAAATAGTAGCAGCCAAGTAATTTTGACATTTCCTTTATCTCTCTGTTCCTAGAAGCGGCGTCCGTTCGCTGCATGACACTGAAGTCAGATTCAGCAACGTATTAAAGGGGGAACTGAAAATGGATTTTAGTTCAAAGGAATACACTAAATAAGAGAAGAACCCTTGTGCTCAGATAGAATTGCTTATTGCACTCAAAAAACTTATATATGCAGTTATATTTATTCTTGGTACTTAACCGTCTGTGTTCTTATTGGGTCGCTGCTCAAGAAATAATAACACGCACATATCGCACATCTCATATCAAAAGGAAGTTAACTCAAAAATCTGAAATTTTGAAGGTATATGTACCACCGGGCTTCCCAATTCAATAGCTACCGAACTGTGTACTCGATTTATTAATAACTCCATTAATCAGCGAGAAAATGCTTTGTAAAAAATAAAAATTGCATTGGTGCATATGGGGGCAGTTTTCCGCATTTCCTGAACAGTGCGATTTTTTAGTTGATCGCTGTTTTGATCTAGGCGAGCGATATAATTCTTGGCGAAATCAGGGGCTGTTGTGGGCGTGGTTATAGTCGAATTTCGTTCATTTTAAATAGCGATCTGAGATGAGTGCCCAGGAACCTACATACCAAATTTCATTAAGATATCTCAAAATTTACTCAAGTTAGCGTGTTTACGGAGAGACGGACGGACGGACGGACATGGCTAAATGAATTTCTTTTTTCGCCTTATGGGAAGAAAGTTAATATACTCTGTGATTTCTGTTCAGCTTTGTATAAAAAGTGTATATATATTAGTGTACAAGAATTTACAAACAATATTAATACTTTTTAACACAAAATTTAGTTTTCATTCAATTGCGCATCTTTCTTTTTTGACACTATAACCGTGTCGGCCAGAATCACGGTAACGATTTTCGGTTACAAAATATTCCGATAACAAATTTACCGGTAACGTTCGGAATAAGGCCGTATATTTATTGTATGTTTTCAATTACAGTGTTAATCTCGATTCAAATATCAACAGTTCTAGTGGGATGTCGTGGCGTATGAGTAACCTTATGCCACGTCATGATAAGGGAGGCAAGTTGTTATAAAATGGGTAAATTATTGTTCCCTCTGTTAAAATGAAGTTCAATGAACATAACCACCTTAAAAATTACGATATGGTATTTATTCAAGTAAAGTAATTTGTACTTAATGAAAGCAATTTTGATACATTTTTTTTGGGAATATGCTAATTGACACATGTTCAAAATAAGAGATATAACAATCTATTAAAAATATTCACTAAAATATATGTTAATGAAAATTTAACCACCCTACTGTATATTTTGTTAGTGTATTGTAAAAATATACTACACCAGTTTGCAAATGAAATAATGCTGGACCATTTGCATAAAATCCAAAACTCGCATTTTAACTACCTTGTTGTTTTAGTACATTGTAAAAATATATTACACCAGTTAGTGTATTGTAAAAATATACTACACCAGTTTGCACATGCAATGATGCTGGACCATTTGCATAAAATCCAAAACTCGCATTATAACTACCTTGTTTTAGTATTTAAAACTTTTTTAATGCATAACATATATCACATAGAATTTTTTCAATGTATACTATATTTACAAAATCCGTTTTCCTTAAATTGGCCAAAAATGGCGAAATAAATTATAGACAGATGTTAAATTTTTGAATATAAAAAATAAAATTGAAGGCAATAAGGGAACATCAATTGTATTTTTAGGTTTCCCACTACCTGTGACAAAAAGGGAAAATGTAAAATTTCTGCGAAATTATTAATACGTTATATTTTTCTGTGTCAGTTCTCATATGTGTATGTACAAATATATATTGGGGTACTAATTTGAACTTTAAACGGACTCGTAAATCCCTCTAAAATCGTAGACCTTGGGTCGTATAGTCACTTACGATCACGGATCGAATATTTTTGTTACTCAAACGATAACATGAGACTGTGAAACTATTTTGAAAAATAATAATAAATTTATAATTTGCTAAGTACGCATTGTGACTGATTCACATATTTCTGAAATCCCATTAATCATTTCCGCGCTATTGAGAATTAAAAAATGACATTCAATTATTGACACGATACGGTTTCAATAAAACGTCGCACGGTGGGGTATTTGATCAATCTAGCTGGCCAAAACTTCATTGTTATGAAAGGAAAAGGAAAGGAAATATTTGACAGTAAATTCACGATGCTCCGCGCATAATTACTATGGATCGAGCCACCGGTTTCGGAGAGACCCGGAGTCATTTTTTTGGCATTACATGAGATATGTAGGTCAATATGGGTACCAAACGAAAGGTATTTTACTTCGCATTTCTATTGATGCTTTTAAGTAGGGTTACCACTTAGGGTTGCCACCTCACCTTTTTTATATTTCTTTGCATAACCACTACCAATCGGCTTAACCGATTTGAATAAAATTTGGTACATCGATATAGTATTACATTTTAAGACTTTTCACCTAGGTGTTGCCACTGAGGATGTTTTCACAAGATTACCACCTTTTGCAAATAGAGGTCTCAGTCTCTTACAAAATTGATCACCGATCAAAAAATCGTGGGTATGCGCAGCCGTTTTTGTTATTAAACTTTGAAACAAACGCAAGCTTATGCATTGCTAAAAAATTACTGACATGATATGCCATGAAAAAAGATATGTATGTCTGTTCGTTTGCAAGGTTTTTAAAAAAATTAATATTGAAAAAGTAGTAGTATTACAAGTAGGATAAATCAGTTAAAACATACGGTATAAAAAATCTAACATATGAATTAAAAACACATTTACCTGTCCTAAAAGAAAATGTAACTAGATTTGATTAAGTGAACAAGTATTTAGGTTATAAGGGTATATTGCTTTTTAATCCAAAAATACATCGAACTGCACACAATTTTTGTACAACTTTAGATGTACGCGGTTAGCTCCGTTGACGTTGCAGATGGGTTTTGGGGTATGTATACTATTCAGAGGATATCTAGGAACGCCAGGGATTATATTAAAAGAAAATTGGAATATTTTGAAAAAACGACTTTTGGCCAGCTAGATTGATCAAATACCCCACCGTGCGTCGTTTGCGTGACGTACTATGGAAAACTCTGTTCAACTCTAAACTGATACTTAAGGGCCCATTACTCATATTTAGCATAGACTTGACTGGACTTGAGAACTGTCACTTATTCTGTTAAATGAACATTGCATGTTACTGATTACTCAAAACTTAAACACTTAACTTGACTTAGAAGTCTGTTGAGTTTTGATTTTCTATGTAAGGTCTAAGTGACGTTTACATTTTGAGATGGCATTTGTTTGTTTCCATTTCATTTTGACATTTTGTCATACAAATTAACATTTATCTTTATATTATTTATTAATTTTTGCACTCATAAATTAATTGTAGTACTCAAAATTAACTTTGTTTAAAAACCACCACTTTTTGTAGCAAATATTTCACAATAAAATTACAGCTGATTATGATGGAAGATTGAATGCGCTAAGTGGAGTATAATTGTGGCTAAGTTGCCAAGTTTACGCCAAGTGAAGTCAAGTCTATGCTAAGTATCAGTAATGGGCCCTAAAGTTGCGTGATTCTAAATCCTTTTTGATTTCAAATCCACCTTTAAAACGGGAATCAAATTAATATGTGCTTTTATACCTCAGACAAATCAAAAATAAATTTTATTTTTGATTTAATTTTTCAGCCCAATCAAAGATACTTTTTATATGTGGACTCAGTTTTTCATTGGCTCATCGACACAATAATTGGGTGTGGACAAACTAATTGCAAAAATGCTAATTGAAACGAAATTTATTTTTAGGTTCCTGATTCCATCCTATCAAAAACACGCAACCCTGAGCCCGAATCTTGTTTTACGATCACTTATCGAAAAACAGTTTTACTCAAACAATAAATATGAATACGTCAAATCGTAAGTAAAAATAATACTAAGTTATGGATCTTATGAGGGCGAGTTCTGACTTGTTCACATGTGTCTTTAAACAGATAAACAAATTTTAGAGCTTATGTGATTTAAAAAATTGATTTCGATCACGAATCGTATAACACGATTCGGACCCTGAATTAATTTAAGAAGGATTTGCAAAGTTTAAACGAGTTGTCCTAACAATTAAGATATTTAAGATTTGGGTTACACATCTGTCTGAAGTACTCGTGTTTTTAGATATTTGGAAGTTGAATTTTTCATTTCACAGCATTTTGTCTTAAATTTATTTAATTTTGGCTGTCCGGTATAAGAATGTGATTGCATATTTGCTGGAATCGATAATTTTGCCTTTGATGGAATATTCGGCTTTTCCTTTGTATAGAAGTAGTCCGCTTCAGTTTGTACTTCCTTCGATAATGAGTTTCTTGTAGAGGAACTGTGGCATAAATCAATAAAAAAAAGAATCGCGTCAGCGGTCGACAGGCTTCCAAGAACGATGGCATTTATTTGAATTTCTTTTGGTATATACTCCCATGCTGCAAATACCAAGCAAGCTAAAATAAGTTGTTATTATAATAAGTAAATAAAGTTTTAGATTTTATAAATGTTTTACTATAAATAGATGTATTTAAAAATTTTAATTTTATACCAAAATAAATTATGATTATAGGTATAATTTAAGTATAGCTTTATATGCAGTTTATTAAAAAAAAAACGTTTCTAATACATCTATACCTTTTGTTTTTAAGTATTCTATAACACTTATAATTTTAGTTTCGTCGAGCTCGTTAGATTATAGGTAATTTCAAAAGGTAGATTGGCATCACTGATCCCTAATCGGAAATAAAAGGCAAACATGTAATAATAACTTTTGTTTGTTTAACTACCTTAATTAAATGATCGCATTCGTTTTTCTGGAGAAGTTAGGGAATCTAAGACCACGTTTGCACTAGTAGACCCAGAAAACGGATTATATATTTTCGAAGTAAGTAATCGACTATATCATGTATATGTTATCCTAATCGATTTTCAGGTGTAAAAAAATTTAGAAACATGAAAATTTCAACATGCGATATCTCAGCGAACAAAAAAATGATATTTGAGCAAACTCAACGCCATTTGAAAGAAGAAGACTTGTACTTAAAGATTCCATCGTTTAATTTTGGTGAAAGAAAACATATGCAAGGCTACATAACCTCAAATATGCGCAAAACCGGTGTTTTTTGTACTTTTAGGTTAGTATATCTCGAAAACCAGAGCTGATAGAGCAATTCTGATATATACAATACATATATCCTATCCCTATGAACAAGATTATTAGCTGTCAAATTTTCATTTTTATATCGTGCTTCTTATTAGACTGACACCCTAGAGGTGTCGGCGTGGTTGTTTTCCCCGGGATTTTATCCCAGGACCTTCGGGTTGATAGGCGGGCACGTTACCACCACAAGCGTTTGTCCGCCGTAGATACCATAATTTGAGGCCTATGTCGAGAGGATTTCGGAAAGCTAAAATTTTGTTTTTGAGGTTTGTCTATGTTTTATTTTTAAGGTTAGTGAAACGAGAAGCATACTTTAATGGACTGAAAATCGTTTACCAGACAAAATAATATAAAATTACATTAGAAGAAAATATAGAGCTTTTCAATACCCATATTAATTTTAGAAATTGGTTGTCAAATAACAAAGTTACAATAAAATTAGTTTGCATACAAACAGACAGACGGGCAGACGGACATGGCTAAATCAACTCAGGTCTTCATCCTGATTATTTCGGTATACTAAATGATGGGTCTATCTATTTTCCTTTAAGGACTTACAATTTTGGGTTTCGTGACGAAATTAATATACCATTTCATTTTCATGAAAGGTATAAAAATAGCTCGGCTGTATATGCAGGGGCAAACATTTTACCTTCCCGAAACCCTCTCGATATAGGATCCAAATCTTGCGGTCTTGTTTTGTCCTAGGCTTGTAGTTAGATAACCAAAAAGTACTTATTTATCTATGTATGTTTCTTACTCTAATTACCTTCAGTAAGGAAAAATATAGTCCCACACAATAGCAATATTTTCTCGCACATTCCATAACGAAATTTACTGTTTTGCAATCTGAAATTGTTCAAATAGTTGATGTGCTTTTTATTTATGACACTTAAAATACATTTACGTTACACTAATTGTAATGATGCCTAAAATTTTAAGAGTTTTATACCGTTTTCACACAGAAACTAAGTCGAATCACAATTCTGTTTAATGAAATAATTAAGTTTCCCTTTTCATACAGGGCATTTTGCTTCATTAAGCGAACATCTGTCAGCAGCCCCTAAAAATATTTCGTTTTTGCAAAAAATAGTTAAAATTGAAATATGCCGTTTCCTTCTTACCCATGAGTACAATCAAAATAAAATGCATGCGCAACTACACATAAAGGTTGCACCTAACCAAATATGTGCCTATTTTCGAAAAAGCCGTATTATCTTTTGCAGCAAATACAGCGAAAATTAAATTTTGAGTTTTTTTCGTGTTCTTCTATTTTTCGTAAATTATTGAAAATAATTTATTTTTGATTGTCATTTGTTACATTGACAATAAAATTCGAAGCACCAAGCAAAACCGACTGGATTTTTCACTCGATTAGGCCATAATCGAATGAGCCAAGATCTCGCGTTCCGGGATTGTTGTATTTGTAATCGAATTTGAAAAAAAAGTTTGATGACGTAGCGCTTTTGAAATTTTTCGATTTATTACATTTCTCTCATGTTTCGCTACCAGTGTTCGGAGTATTTCAAAATGTTACCTGAGTAAACGACTACCACTGAGTAAAAATTAAATTTTCGGAGTATATTTTTTCTTCCTTTCTGAAAGCGGGCACACAACTAACATCAAATTGATTTGGTGGCTTGGCAAATCTTTCGATTGTGTTTTTACCATGAAATTTTTCTCAGCAAAAAAGTTATCTGCCTTATCAGATGCACTTGGAGTCGGCCTAGATCGTGTAGGATGACCAATTAATGTTCCCATTAACACACCACATTACATTCTATCTCACCAGATATTATCGCGAAAAAATATTATTATTATTATTTTCGATTTACCATACATATTTCATGCTCCTTTAATGACAAAAGGTTTCAAGACCGGGGCAGAAAATCATGTAGGAACGATAATGGCGACCTGGTAACTGACGTACAGGGTGTGGGGGAAAACGAACCCGATACCCCGATCGCCGATGATGAAAAACACTCCCCAGCATCCAATATCAGGGCTAAAAAATCATAAGGTGCCAAGTAATGAGGGGATAGCTGCCGGGCTGTTCAAACATGGAGGCGAAGAGTTGGCTTAAGATAAAGAGCCGTCACTGTTGACGGGGCGGATATAAGTTCGAGACTGTGAATGATTTCGTTCATTTGGGAATTAGCATTAAAAGCAAAAGCAATGTCGGCCTGGAAATAAAACGGAGAATAACTCTTGCCAACAAATGCTTCTTTAGGCAATTGAAAAGTAAAATCCTCTCTCGACGAACAAAATTCTCTCTCTACAAGTCACTCATCATACCTGCCCCGATGTATGGTTTGGAATCAATGTCGAGGAAAGATGAGATGGCTATTGGAGTATTCGATAGAAAAGTTCTCCGGAAGTTTTATAGTTCTATCCGTTATGTTGACGGCGAGTATCGAAGGAGGTATAATGATGAGGTATATGAGCTTTACGCAGAAATGACGATAGTGCAGCGCTTGAAAATCCAAAGGCTTCGCTAGCTAGGGCATGTTATGCGGATGCACGAATACGCTCCGACAGTTTGTAAACAGAGGAAAGAGAAAACTTTCACTAATTTGGGAGAGACAGTTGGAGGAAGATTTGACCTCTGTTGGTGCTCCCAATTGGCGACTGTTATCGCAAAACAGGGTTAGCTGACCTCACTCACTCAACGTACTTCATCTAATATATAAAATTCTTCTGTCACGGTTTTAGAGGCTGAACTCCTCCGAAACGGCTGAACCGATTCTCACGAAATTTTGTGAGCATATTGGGTAGGTCTGAGAATCTGCCAACGTCTAACTTTTTTTTCGTTAGTGCCTAGGGTGTTGAGATCAAAACGTGGACCCGGGTTCCCCTAGAATGTGTTTATACAATATGGATATCAAATGAAAGCTGTTGATGAGTGCTATAGTACAGGATAATTTTCATACAACTTGGAAGCTAGGGTCTCGAGATATAGCCCAAAACGTGGACCCGGTTACCCCTAGAATGTGTTTATACAATATGGATATCAAATGAAAGCTGTTGATGAGTGCTATAGTACAGGATAATTTTCATACAACTGGGAAGCTAGGGTCTCGAGATATAGCCCAAAACGTGGACCCGGTTATCCCTAGAATGTGTTTATACAATATGGATATCAAATGAAAGCTATTGATGAGTGCTATAGTACAGGATAATTTTCATACAACTGGGAAGCTAGGGTCTCGAGATATAGCCCAAAACGTGGAGCCGGTTACCCCTAGAATGTGTTTATACAATATGGATATCAAATGAAAGCTGTTGATGAGTGCTATAGTACAGGATAATTTTCATATAACTGGGAGGCTAGGGTCTCGAGATATAGCCCAAAACGTGGACCCGGATACACCTAGAATGTGTTTTTATATTATGGATATCAAATTGAAGATGTTGATGTGTGCTATAATACAGAGTAAGTTTTACGCCGCTGGGTGACTAGGGTCTCGAAATATAGGCCAAAACATGGACCCGGATACCGCTAGAATGTGTATTATGGATATCATATTCGATTTAGTCGCATCAAAGAGGCATGATAAATATGCATGCGAAGCCGAAATAAAGACAAGAATTAATAATACCCACATACATATTTACATACGTCCTATTCGATTTGCCTGAAATTTCATATATAAATTTGCCTATATTAGTATATACGATGCTTTTTTCCGGGAAGTATTCCAGAGGCGGACTGGGACTGGGATTAGGACTAGGAATGGGACTGAGACTGAGACTCGGGGTGGGACTGGGACTGAGACTCGGAATGGGACTGGAACAAAATACATACCACCCTCCGGGACTGGAAATAAAAGATGAAGAAGAAGGAGAAAACCTTGAGAGAAAAGAGAGAAGGAGACTGAAAAAGAGATAGAATGAGACGATGGTGGAGATGACGGAGGGAGGAGTGAATAAAAAGATTAGGAAAAAGTGTAGAGGGGTAGGGCAGATAGGCCAAATTTAGGGCAGAACAACGTCTGCCGGGTCTGCTAGTTTTTATATAAAACTTCAAGAAGTGCTGTATGTTGAATTTTGGCAAGATTTACAGATCGCTCCCAGAAACATTTTTTGCTTACATTTTACTCATTCTTTTCTCATTCCGTACGACAAAAGTACAAAAACTGTGAGTAAAATGTGAACAAAACATGTCTTAGGACACAAACAATGAATTCACGCCATTTCATCCAATCGTCACTTGTAAACAATTAGCTTTTCATACGTATACAATAAAAACTTCAACCAAAAGATATTAGGCAGTAATACTATTTAGTTTTCAACTCGACCCAAATAAACCTTTGAGATAAAAAATGTAGTAGGAGGTAAGAGCGGAGCAAAATACTCCGATTGGAATAAAGTCTGAACATTGCGTAAGCAATGAAACATTTTGTCAAAAGCGTGACGTCACGCCGAGAAAATTTATTTCACAGCTAACTATGATTTTTTGCTCTCTCATTTTTTAATGCGGGATCTGTTTATTGGTTCATGCGATTAGGCATTCAATAAAGCAATAATGAGATAATTAAGAATTTGTATTTTGTATGGAAGATTGAGTTCAATTAGGGCTTTAATGTAGAAAACTTGACTAATTATTTCATTAAGCCTCTATGTGAAATTGGCATTAGACTTATTGCATCATAATTTATTATTGATTTCACAAGGTAAATGCAGTCTAAATTATTTCGTGACGCAATTCGGATATCAGTTAAAGTTTAAATTGTAAAATAATAAAAGTATACTTGTACTTAAAGTAAACACATGACAAAAAAAACACACGATACACATTTTTTTGATCAAAGAAATTTAAAATAAGGGACTACTGGATTTTGTGCAAATGGTCCAACAACATTGCATATTGGTACAATAAACTAACAAAATATAAATATGCAAAAAAAATTTAAAACGAAAAAAAGTTGTTCAAAATCCGTAGCTTTTATTTGCAATAGCGACGTTTCCAACACCAAATACACAAAATTCTGAACTCCCTAAAGTAGGGAGTATAAGGGTACTTTTTGGTACTTTTCCTAATTTTTGCCCCATTTTAACAGACAGAAGCTTCGAATTTCAAACAATGCTTACATACATATATTACAAAAAATGTTGTCTAAAAAAATCGTAGAGATCGGTCATATATATAACTTATATCACATGTTTGCAACGCATCAACAAAAACCGTAGTTTACGGTTTTTGAGGTTGCGTATTTGCCATGACGTAGCAAATGCAAAGCCGTATATAATTTTTTGGAGAATGCAATGCCAAATATCTATTGCTTTTGGAATGCAATCCACAAAGCATGTTTTTTGATCCAAATTGTGTGGTATATTTACAGGCGCGCATCAACAGAGCCTAGTTACATTGGATTTTTAGTTTTCCAGTTTCTGAAGCCGACGAAATAAAATCTCAAAACAAGGACAATTTTCTAAATTAATATAATATAATTATCTTTTATATTGAAAGAGGTGTACGTACAATTGAGTAAGATCGGGGTTTTCAGGGCAAATTTATTCTCTAGTTAAAGTTGACTAGAGTTTAACCTTGAAACTTTGGCTGTTTAAACTAATTTAAGCAGCAAAATTTTAAATTGTCGATCAAAGTGGCAAAGTGAACAACCGCACCTAAAAATATATAGGGAAACTTTTTTTCCATTGACATATGTATGTATTGTTTTTCTAAAAAATTTATGATATTTAAAACAAATATTTATTATGTAGTAGGTATGTACATTAGGGTGGGTCGAAAAAAAGTTGCTAATGTCCGCCCCTAAATTTAAAGATTAAGTTGAGAGGGTTTCGGAAAAAATTTTATTTTTTTTATCCTTCGAAATAACTTCTTTGTTTATTATTTTAGTAATATGGTTTGAAAGCAACATTTTCTTGAATTTTTAAGTACTTTCGTTTGGTAAGGAAAAAAGGATACTTTGGGGGGGGGGGGGGGGGGGGGGGTACAATTTTGTTAGCTGACCTAATCATGTGAAAACGACTTCATACCTTAATAGGACATTAGAAAGAAAAGTGAAGCTTCTCAAGCCCAAAATAATGACATATCAATTTTTAAAATCGGACGTCAAATAACCAAGTTACAACGAAAAAACCTTTTCGGTTGTATTTCGAAGGATAAAAAAAATCTTTTTTTCCGAAACCCTCTCAACATAATCTTTAAATTTAGGGGCAGACATTTGCTATTTTTTTTGTTTGTATGGGGACCAACCCAGTCTAATTCTAATGCACATATATATAGGTATGTATTTTTGTACTTATGTCATAGTTGAATACCTACTAAATAAGTAGCTGGTAAATTACCTTGAGAAAAGAAAAGCCCCTGCTATTAATGTATATCCACCATACGTGATTAAACTAAAATCATTTCCAGCTTGAGACCAATATAAGTTGTTGAGTAAGCTCCATTCAGTAGATAATTTTTGATTTCTCTTGTTAACTTGTTCTCCTTGGCTATCTGTAAGCTTTTTCGTGATTAAAGCGACGAAAGATATTACCTCAAATAAACAAAAAATTATAGTACAATATATATGCATATGTATATACATATTTATTTACTGTAATAAGACCGACCATATACACTTATGCAGAGATTTAGACACACTTTAACTTACATATACACATTCATACATACGTATACATATGTATGTATGTAATTATGCGGGTGGCAATAAACTTTGTGACAAATTTACTTAATATAACAGGACACATATATACATGAGAACAAATGTTTATATAGCATTGTACATAGCTTCTACATATTTACGAATACATACATACATATATGCACTCTAGGGTGGTTAGGTTAAGTTAGGTTGAACTGACCGGTCAATAAAGACCTCACATAGATTGAATGTGCCCATGGTTAGGTTACGTTGAACTGGCCGGTCCATGAGGACCTCACATAGACTGAATGAGTCCATAGTGTTACCAGCAATTTGTTTTAATGACCAAACTGAAAACCCCTATCAAAACCCAGGACCTATGTATGTTATAAAATAACTCCGTCCTCTTGGCAAAGACTATAAGCTTTTTAGGACTTAAGCCACTTGCTGCTTCTTGATCTGACAACTCCTAATAGCTGGAGTCTTAGCCTGGCAAGCGCAGGACACGAACACAGAACGTACTCAACTGTTTCTTCCAGCAACTCGCACTTCCTACACCTGCTTTTACTGTCTTGCAAGTGCAGCTTAAGATTCCTGATGATGACTTCAGACTGAGGTCGAAGTATTGACATTAAATTAAATAAAAACAAAATAAAAGAGTTTTATTTAATCCGGCCTTGAGCTCAACAATAACAACAACGAGGTCTTTATATAAGTGTGTGACGCCAGAAGGCAGTGTCCAGTTAGTATGCCAATCGTTAGCCTTAAGTCTTCTTTCTTCAGAGATATGAGCCACTTGTAAGTCTGATGTCGTAGGCTTTGCACATGATCTTAGAAATATTGCAGCTCCGCGCTTTTGTCCACGCTTTTCCTGCTTGATGAATAATATGCAACTCCTATCTCCTTTCAATTTCTCCCAAACGGATTGGGTGGTCTATCGTCATTTCAGCGAGTGTAGTGTTCTATCCTATATGACCGGGAACCCAGTGTTGATGTATGTATACATTAGGCTGGTATTAATAAATAAAATTTCCGATTTTATCCTGCCCCACCCCTTCAAATGTTAATACCAAAGTAAAAAACACCACATATGTATTTTGGCCTCGATTGGAGACGATAAAGGTGGGTCGTACAGAGATCAAGGCGAAGATTTCTGTATGGGGACTAGAGGTTTACCCGGAACACTTTATCGGTGGCGGCGGACTGGTACTGCTGGGTCTGCCGAAAAAATAAAAATACTAAGTATTTTCACCGAATGAGATGTTCTGGGCTAACTGCTAATACTCATCGTCGACGCATTTCTTTAAATCATTTGTCTCTTCTTGCTGTTCATGCCCGCAAGTCCACTGTTAATGATATATTCTATTTTTGACATAATATTTGAGCCTTTAAAATTTGTTTACAAGAAACAAAATAATCACACAGGTACAACAGGCAAACACACAACAACAAATAAACACAAAAACCGCACAAAAGCAACAAACCCACAAAGAAGGTCAAACGACTAGAATTACTGACTTTTACCTGCCTCAGTCAGCCACACAAATCGGTCAGTAAAAGCCACGCTCGGTTCTGAATGAACACACAGCATATACACATAAATATACGCAAACAACCATTTTGACAATACCTACTCATGTACCTACGAACTAGAAATACGAGACAAACGACAACAACAGATCAGAACGAAAATCGACACTGATGATGGCACAACGCTGATACCGGTTTGTCTCGAAACCAAATTTGAAAAGGGATGACGGAAAATCGTTCAAATATACAACATCTATTATAGTCATGATCTCGTGGCACAGTTTTAATTATTAGCATCAATGCTAGCGTTATTGATCTTGCCAAAGGTCGGCTCAAGTTTTTTCGGCTGTTTAAGAGCTACAATTCTGAAGTTCGATCAATAGCAATTCCGACCACCAGTCACTACCGCGCCTCCTGGCCCTCACACCGTGTGCCCACACAGAACCAATCGGACTGCAACATCGAATTCATACCTTCGTCGACGACAATTTTCTAGAAGCTCTAGATGTAGATACGAAGGCTTTCTGGTGTATGTTTTTGTCGCTCCATACTGCCGAGCCCACAGGAGACTATTCGAATCACCAGAGAAACACCTTGAAACGTTAAGGAGTAAGGATGCCGCCCTCGAAATCATACGCTGTTTTGATATCATTACGTAACTCATGAGTGAAAATGGTATAATCCTCGGCGACTCTACATAATTTCAATTTACAAGTGAGCGCTGTACTTCTTTATGCTGAAACTGTATAGGGCCCTGGTGGAATGCAATAAATAGGCCTTCGATATAATCTTAACCTAAGTCCGGCAATGTGCGCTGCCCCTTTATATTGTAACGAATTTTTGGGAAATTGCGCTTATTTTCAACCTTCTGCTAACGTTCGAATCGCTAAACTGTTGAATAAATCACTCCAGTATTCTGTATTGCAAAATGATCTTTATAATACTCCTTTGGGAGTAGTACAAATATACTTTACAATTAAACTTCACTTCGCAACTGATAGCGTGTTTAAATCAAACTGATTCGTCATTCCTCAGCTTGCGCTGTTTTATACTTTCTGTTGCCTTGTCCGTATACTTCTCCTAAGATCTAGTTGTTTCGAAAACATTTGCATGCCATGCTTGGTTAGTTACTAGCTATATAAATGTATATCTGTAGCATACGTTCTCGTATAGCCATATGCGTGTGTATGTGAGTAACTACTTCGGCTGATGACCACATGTGTGTGTGTGAAATATCTCTCCGTTGCCCTTTATGTATGTGTGTAAATGATGACTGACGTATTCATGTAAACGAGTGAAGCTTGCTTCATGTTTTTGTTTGTATTGTTTGTATTTACTTAAAGCCTAGTGATGTCAACATTCGCCACAATATTTTTGTTCCTCATACAAATTTTTACATTGGTTATGTTAAAATTTGATTACGTCTTTGTGTAAAGAGACATTTTTCATTTCTTTTGGTCCATTTATATAAAAGAATTACTTAAACATATTTAACACAGCTACTACTACTACCAAAATTTTTGTTTTTATTTAAGTCTCCATAGAGAATCGTCTCCAATCGTGATATCTCTGACCTTGATTTTACTGTTTGAAGGGGTGAGACTAGAAAAAATCGCAACATTCATATATTAGGTCCACTGTAATATACATTTCTATGCATATACAATGTGACCATTTCTAAACGTAATTTTTCGATCAGTGCAGTTTTCAACTAAATAAATATTTCAAAAAAAGAAAGCTAAACCAAGAAAAAAGCATACAGACTTTTCTTGTCACTAATCTTAGCTTGGCAACCTTCGTAAAAATAACAATTGCAAGGGCTGGCTATATCTAAAATTAAACAAAACATTTCGGTTAATTAATAATATTAATTTAGATTTTTGCTTCTTTCGTGCTTTTCCCACCAAGAAAAATCATTATTGTTCACATTATATGATGAAGCGAGCTCGTTGCATAAGATACACAATAGAAAATTTTGCAAGTTCATTATAAGTGGCTTTCGTAGTAGCTATGTATGTATGTATGTTAAATCGCAAATCTGCTTTGCTTATGCCAATATTTATATATTTACTTACATATGTGTGTGTGCACAAACATATTCAGATGTATATTTCGCACAAATATATCTAAACAGCGATCAACTCAAACGGAAACATTTTTCAGAAAACGCCAAAGGTCATTTGAGTGACAGCTTCTACGTAGAGATTTCCCCCTCAAATGTTCTTGGAGGGCTCGTAATTTAGGAATCCGATATGAGTCCCAAATATGACTGGTACTTTTTGACATTATGGATAAGACAAGTGTGATATCTTCGGCATAGACGCAAAAATTACAAATAGAACCGATCACCTGATTTTTAAGTAACTATCGTGGTCTCTCAGCCTGCACTTCTTTCTATCACCCGCTGAAGATACCCGGCCGGTTGCGCAGCCATATTGAACATCCTTTTAAAACGCTTCCGAAACGCGAAAAAGTAGCCATCTTAGGATGTCCAAGTATAGCATTTGACGGACAAGATATCACACTCGTTTTGCCCACAATGCTTTTTGAACTCATTTGACATTGCAACACTTAGCGCAGTACATTTTTTTTATAAAAATAATTTGTTATTTATATATAAAAATCACGTGTCACTATGTTTGTCCGCGATGGACTCCTAAACTATTAAACCAATTTTGAATTTGTTTTGCACCCCGTGTGTGGTTTGATCTAACTTGAAATATAGGATAGGTTATATCTCAGTTTATATTCGCAATATTATTTTATTGCAATTTTTTTTAAATGTTTATACGTAATAATAAAATATTTCGTCTACGCAGCGGCACTCATATTTTCAGGTGGTGCGGATATACTTCCGTGTAATTGCTTGATGTTTAATTAAACAACCTGCTTAGCAATAAAAAATATTATAGCGAATGATATCAAGTATAGCACATCACCAGGCCCGTCGAGAGGGGGGATTACCCCCGGACCCGGGGTTTCTGAGCGGACCCGCGATTTAGAAGTACTAAGACATTTTTTTTTAAATCAGGAGAGTCTTTAGTTGTTCCATGTGCAATTTTTAAGCCGAATTTCAAAAGCAATGAATATCTGCATTTCGTTTTAATATTATAGTGAAGTAAGAGATGCGTCAGTCGATTTTGTTCAAACGTGGACCAGGGTACCCCTAGAATGTGTTTATAGAATATGGATAACAAATGAAAGCTGTTGATGAGTGCTTTAGTAGAGGGTAATTTTCGTACCCCTGGGTGATTAGGGTCTCGAGATATAGGCGAAAACGTGGGCCCGTGAATGCCTAGACAGTGTTTATACAATATGGATACCAAATGAAAGCTGTTGATGAGTGCTTTAGTACATAGTAATATATTATACCGCTGGGTGACTAGGGTCTCGAGATATAGGCCAAAACGTGGGCCCCGATACCCCTATAATGTGTGGGTAATATGGATATCAAATGAAAGCTGTTGCTGAGAGTTCTAAAGTAATTGTCATTGTGATATTCGATTTAGTCGCATCAACCTGGCAAAACTGATAAATATGCATGCGAAGCCGAAATAGAGACATGAATTAATAATACCCACATACCTATTTACATAGGTCCTATTCGATTTGCCTGAAATTTGGTATATAAATTTGCCTATTTTAGTGTTTACGATCCTTTTTTCCGACCAGAGACGGACTGGGACTGGGATTAGGACTAGGACTGGGACTGAGACTTGGAGTGGGACTTGGACTGGAACAAAAGAAATAGAATTTGTTAAAAATAAACGATTGTGAGGACACAAAGAAATCCAGTTGTCCTATGGCACTATTGTGAATATTTGCACTGCATTGACGACAGTTGCTACCATACGCAAGCTGTAAACTTTAATTGATTGATAGAACAGCTGATTTCTGTTGACATTTGATAAGAGACTTTTATATTGGTTGTGCAAGATGCGCACGGGTCCGGCTCGTAAAATAAATACTTGGCGCGATTAGCCGTCGCAAAGATTATAGGCTGAGCGTCGTGCTTCCTTCAAAATTTTCCTACTAATTGGCGGAAAGGAACCTATATGCTTTATGCCGACTCTGAAAGTCATCTGCAAGATAGATGCGTTTTCATGGCAGAAATACGCTCCACGTGTTTGCCGAATCACTGCCGAGGGGCAACCCCGCTATGAGACACTTTTTTCTAAATTTTCGATGTTGATTCGCACGGGACTTGAACCCAAGTCTTCGGTGTGGTAGGCGATGTACGCTTCCACCACACAACGGCGGCCGCGATATACATACCTCCGAGGAGTTATACAACGCGCCCGTTTTCCAATTTGCGCCATGCTCCATTTTAATTTTTACCACAAAAACACGGGACGAGAGCGATCGTTTTGAAAGAAAACAAAAAAAAAAGGGTCGAAAACCTAAAAATAGATGCATACCTACATACATATACACACTTATTGTTTTAAAACAAAATCGGAAAGTTTAAACTTATTGCCGAAAGTCTTAAAAATGAAAAAAAATCATTTGCAAAAGTGCTGCAAGTCATAGATTTTTGCTTAGGCTGTTTTAAATTCAAACAAATTCTTACTAATCATGCCAAAATGGGTTCCAAGGAAATTTATTTAACGTAGTATTTCTTCAGAAATATCAAGTATGCGATCCGCATACATGTAAGTGTGCACGTGTCTACCTGGTATGAACTTCATACATACATGCTACAAAAGTCGTATAAAAATAAAATTTTGGCTGTTTTCGAATAATTATGTCAATTAAATTATAAATATGAATACAGACATTTTTGCAAACAATTATGTTCTAGGTATGCACAACTCAACGAGCATAAGAAAATATATAGACAGGGCCAGATTAACAAGTAGGCAGAATAGCAAGTGGCCGAAAAATTTAAAAATATTTCTAAATTTTCTTACAAACATAAAATTCTAGAGAGTGAAAGAAATATATAACAGAACTCATATATGTAATACTCCTATATTGCTACAAAAGGCTAGGTACATTCCCAAACATCAGAGTGCCGATATATGGCTGTTTAAACGTTTTTGCATTCAATAATCGAATGTAACTGAATTTAGATTTTTTCTTGTCACACTTATGCTGCTACAATCACAAAAATTGTATAGGCTGTCTCGTTTTGATTTCGAATTCAAAGCCATAGTACAGGTTTACAAGTATGATATGTATGAGAAGGAAACAATTCCTTTATCTTTCTAACACACTGCCGTTTAACACTTCGGTAGTGTCAAACTAGTGTGGAACTCAGTGGAACCTGCGTGGAACATGCGTTTGACACTGAACGAAGTGTCAAAATTACCGGGGTTGCTGTCGTGGAAAGCGACGCAGGGAAACAAAAAAAGGAGCGGAATATCAGATATGGGCTGCTGTGATGGTACATTTTTTTGAACGAATTTAGTATGAAAATGTATTGCACCTATATGCGTCCTACAGAAAATTATACCAAAGTCTTGAAGTGGGGTATTTGAGTACGCGTAGTTATTCCAGCATTAAGAATACAAACACGAATGCTAAGTTTTTCTACACGCGTTTTGTCCTGTTATTAATAATTCAAAGGCGAAAAAGTATTCGAATTATTGGAAGCGAGGCAAAAACGCGTCTATTAATACCTCCCCCGACGGTTTTGGTGTGTTTTAGCAATCGTCCCCGGTAATAAAGTATCACAATTTGTAAACTAAAATTGTCCAAAACATATGGATTTTAAAGAAAGATGTAATTAAGTGCTCATTTGAAAGTAAATAAGGATATTTCTTTGTAATATTAGAATAGAAATTTTACACAGTTTTCGTTAGCAGCTACTACACTTTTCTTGGACCTAAGAAGTACAATAGTGTCAAATAACATCCACACAAAAAACGAACAAGAACAAGCATTTTATCAGGTGAGCGTGGCTGTGTATGTGCGCGCTGCTACATATCCTACTTGTAGACCTGTACTATGTTCAAAGCACATTGCGAGCTTTTCTATTAGCAATATAGGAGTATTACATATATGGCAGAACTGAAAATAATTTTTACTCAAATAAATAAAAGTCAATTGACCGCAGCGGCTGCGCTGGCTAGGCCATGTTATGCGAATGAATGATGATGCTCCGGCCAAGAAAGTGTTTCTATCGGAACCAGCCTATGGAAGCAGAGGTAGAGGGCGGCCCCCACTCCGTTGGAAGGACCAGGTGGAAAACGATTTAAACTCCCTTGGTGTGACCAATTGCCGCCGGTTGGCCGAGCGAAGGAGCGACTGGCGGGCCTTGTTGGACGGCCATAACCGTTTAGATGGTTAAGCGCCAATTTAAGTAAGTAAGTTTACCGTATTCAAAAGGCGACGACCGAAGAACTAGACAAGGTTCCTAAAAAGGACATTTCCGACTCATTTCACAAATTGTATTAGCGTGCAAAGAAGTGTATCGAAGTAAAAGGAGAGATCAACAGAGGATCGGGAAGATACAAAGGCTGCCATGCCGGGGAATGTCAGGCGCCGTGAGCAGCGCAACTCAGGAAGCGCTAAATGTAATATTTCACTTGACGCCTCTACAAGTCTTCGTGCAGGGATAAGCCGATAGAGGAGCTCTACGACTAAGAGAATCCAACATGTGGAAAACAGCTCAGGACGTACACGCGACGATTCTGGACGATATGAGGAAGGGGCAATTAAACGGAATAATAACCGACCTAACATCCAAAACAGATCACATCACAGGGGTTTTGGACTTCCTGGTTCAGAACATACGATATCCTTCAAGGGCGGAATGGGCAGTAGGCCTAGAACACGGCAGGGGCATCACAATATACACCGACAGCTCGAAAATGGAAAAGGGAACTGGAGCTGGGATGTACTCAACACATCTACAGTTAAGACAATCATTCCGACTTCCTGACGCATGCAGCGTATTCCAATCCGAGGTCTATGCTATAGACAGAGTGGCAAAGCTGCTCCAAGATAGTGCGGTTGCCAACACCGACATAACAATCTTTGTTGACAGCCAAGCTGCCTTAAGGACATTAGAGTCCAACATGATAAAATCGGACATCGTGCGGAAGTGTAGAGCCTCTCTGGCTTTTATAAGTCATCTCAATGTCTCCCTTTGCTGAGTCCCTGGGCACAGCGGCATTGAAGAGAATGAAATCGCGGATGAGATGGCTAGGAAAGGTTCCGATTTAGATACAAGTGAGGTGGACAGCTCCGTCCGACCACCGCTGAGTTATCTCCTAGGGAGAATCGACGAATATGAGAACGGGGCAACGGACTTGCTATGGACCAACAGGGTTGACTGCGACGTCTAAAGGTCCTCATGGCCATGCTGGGATAGGAAAGGCACCAGCTTCCTTCTCACCTTCTGCAGCGAGGGTACTTACGGGTGTCATCACAGGTTATTGTGCCATCGCAACAATGCTCCGACGGTGGCGAATACCAACAAGCTCCCTCTGCAGAAGCTATCAGTATGAGGAGGAAGAGGAATTGATCTACCACTTTCTCTGCCGATGTCCAGCGCTTCAAAGAAGAAGGCTCAGATTTCTGGGCTCACGCTTCTTTGACAGCCTGGCAGAGGTTGGGAAGGTGGACGTCTGGCTTCTTCTTGGGTTCATCAGGGAAAGCAAGTGGTTCCTTGAGGACCACTAGGAGGTAATGGGGCTAAACGAATTTGCCGCCACCCCGTACTTACTGAGGGCTATCACAATGGACAAAAATGTTTGCGAGTGGAATTGTGCCTAACACTCACGCACGCCCTCTTAACCTAACCTAACCTAAAAGGAGAGTATATTGAATAATAAAAAAGAATTACCTCGAAATGTACACTGGTTGTTTTATTTTGAAAAATACCGGTTATTTTTAGAACTGAGGGAGGAGAGAAGCCTTCGACTCTATTTTGACTGCTATGCGTTCAGTGAGTAAGTCATTGCAAAGTGAAAAAGCAGATTTGCAAACGTGTGCTTTTTGTACGGATCGTTAGAAGAGAGTTTAGTTTAATTCCGTGAAAAGTTCAATGATTTCGAGGAAAAAACAAAACAACTATTACGTGGTGTAGGTTATACAGAAATCGTAAAATGTACTCGTCGGTGAAAAAAACAACCCAATGACGGAAATGCTCCAGAAGTAGAATTTTCGCCTCGCGATGATTTTAGGACAAAAGGTTTCCTCGAAATCATCGACAATCTTCACAGTGAAAGTATATGGAAGTTTCAGAGAGATTTGCATTTCTCATCAACTTTTCTCTAAGTGATGGGGACCTCCACGAGGCTATAAATAACTTAGTTATTTTTATTCTAGAGATTTGAAAGAATTTTTCATTGAAATGAAACAATTCCAAAGTTCACGTAAACTCCATATACACTGATGCACAAAAAACTCATATAGTCAAGATTCTAATGGAAGATCAATTAGCCGATGTATTTCCTAACACAGAAATAGCTCTGCGGATTTTTTAACATTAATTATCACAAATTATTCTGCGGAACGATCATTCTCGCAATTAAAAAGAATCAAGAATCATATTGAACAAAATCGATATTGATGATATAGTTGATGTATTTGCCGAAAACAAATGTAGAAAACGACATGTTTAAAATGTGGATAATAATTTTATAGATATTATTACATTGTGACAATACAATTTTTATGAAAGATATAAGTTTGTATTAGGGGAGGGAACGGACGTGAAAAAAAGGTCGCCCAAATTTATGGTTGCCTAGGGCCCCGTTGAGGGTTAATCGGGGCCTGTATATAGAACATACTTTGTATAAACTGGCTCGAGGTCAGGTGTATTAAAAACGCAAAGGTTTTTGTTTTTTCTCGATATATTTCAACCTCCTTTGGAGATCGTCTTCAGGGGATATATGAGTTCTTCAGGGGATATATGAGTTCAAATATAATTTTTATCCGCAACTGCTTAGTTAGCCGTGCAATTTGAGTTCAAAAACAAAAAACAAAAAGCTTTGCGTTTTTTAATACACCTGACTTAGAGCCAGTTTTCACAAATTATGTTCTATAGAAATTAATAGGTCGCTGAAGAAATACATATTTATAAGAAAATATATTGTGACGAATATTAGCAACACTAAGCTGTTAGTAAATAATCACACAACAACAAAAACATGAAGCAGCCACTCTTATGTACATGTACACATTAAAGCTAGCAACACATATGTAGAAGGCGACGAAGAGCAATCTCACACACACAGCAGATGACCACAGCCGAAGTAGTTATTTACACATACACACGCCTTTGGCTTAAACTACAAATATACATGTACACATATAACTTAATACCAAGCAGGAGATACAAGAGTTCTAGAAGGTGAAACGTCTAGACCTTTGGAGAAATATGCGAACGAAGCAACGGAGAGTATAAAAGCAGCGCTAGCTGAACACTCAGTAATCAGTTGTGATTTAAGCACGTTATAGATTGTGAAGTATAATTGTGAAGTTCTATTCCCAAAGTAATCTAAATAAAGACCAGTTTGGAATACTGAATATTGGAGTTATTTATTCAACAGTTTAGCGATTCGAAAGATCGCAGAAGGTTTAGAATAAGGGGAATATCACTAAATTCGTTACAATTTCACTAAGCCAAGGTATGAGTTGGAATAAAAACAATTTAAATAGTTTATGAGCTAAATTCCAAATTTTATGTTGGGAATGTGCCGCCCAGACAAGAAGATCGGGGACAAATAGTAGGGCTCTTAGAAATATTCAAACAATTCGATCATAGATTTTTGTACATTTGTTAATCGAATTTTACTCTTCGTATAGTTGTTCGCAACTCGACGATTATTCGATTTTCAAAATCGAATTTCAATTTTTGTGTGAAGTGTTCACAAAAAATTACGTATACGCAATGTAGGTATCAAATATTTCTTCTTTGTTGAATCTTGGAATGGTTTGTCTCAAAAAAGGTGTCCCCAAGTAAAATTTTCCGAACTTTCCGATTCCGGTGGGAAAGGCAGAAAGAAGCATACACAACTTTCGGAAAATCTATGTGTTGGTAATAAAGTCAAAAAATATTCAAGAAACGAAATTTTTTTTTTACAATTTTTTGGAACTTATTTGCGGTCATCAAGAATATCTGTAGCTATAAAAATAAAGGAGACCTCCGTGCTTTATTAACATGATGTACATACTTGATATGTCTAAGATGAAAAGACTGCTTGAGATGTGAATCGGCTGATATGAAGGCTTTGAACACCGATTTCTCGAAAAAGTTCAATGAAACTCAACGAAATGTATGTATCTCATATTTTTGTTGTTTTTGGCTCTAAAAATACGTGAGCGAAGTGTTTAAATGCTATATTGTCTCACTCTTTGTATAACACTTTGGATAAAATTTACGGTTATTCAAGGTTCGAATCGAGCTCAAGGCCAGAACAATAATTTTTTTCTAATGATAATTATTGTTATTTTTTAATTTTTCTAAATTTGAAAAATTGTATTTTGTTTTTGGAATAGTATAGCTAAATGGTTAGCGCAGCATGCCTAAAGCGTACTGATGATGAAGGCTTAGCACCCTTCGAAATGGATCTATATGCGCAGCTATGGCAGGTTGTCTGAAACATTTTCTACTTACTATTCCAAAAACAAAATACAATTTTTCAAATTTAGAAAAATTAAAAAATAACAATAATTATCATTAGAAAAAAATTATTGTTCTGGCCTTGAGCTCGATTCGAACCTTGAATGATTTATCAATAGGCCGATAAAAACAAAAACAATTTACGGTTATTACGAATATTTACTTGAGTGACAAAAAACTAAATATGTCGCGGGGAATGGCAGTTTTAATAGCCAACAACATACTACCAATGCATATTGTTTCAGAGAGATGTTAACGCTAGTTTCTTGATTACATATTTTCGGGGACATTAGGCAAGGGCCTTTTGTATTTTTCAATAGAGATTACCCAAAGGACCATTAAATACCGGACATGTTCGGCATTATTTACGATTCCAAAGTTCAAGAAAATTTCCCAGGGAGTACTCTGTAATATTATCCTAAACAGTAAGATGTCGTGGAAGCTTAACGTGGCGGAGAAGGTGAAGGCCTCGGCGGCACTTCACGCATGTAAAATAATGCTGGGGTGTACTTGGGGTTTGTCGCCCTCTCTTTCTCATTGGGTATTAACAGCGATTGTAAAGCCTATCCTTTACAATGGATTTCTTGTTTGGTGGAAAGCCACACAAAAAAGAACCTACCTCAGAAAATTAGAGGGAGTATGTTTCAATGCTTAGCATTATGGGAGCCCTGAAAACCACTGTATGCCATTCTGCACATTCCACCTATATACCTGGTAGCTCAGTGCCTCGGGGCAACTGAGCGCCAACCATGCGGCCATAGTAGTATATCGTCATCAATTATAGGACGAACAGACTCCCTGATTCCCTATCTGCGTTTCAAGGGAGATCTTAAGGCCACAATAGAGGTTGATGGTTGGTGCAAGGGTGCTCAAATGGCGAACAGGCGATACATGTGTACACAGATGGTTCCAAGGTAATGGAAGGAGTAGATTCTGCGGTGTACTGTGCTGATCTGGAAATAATCAGAAATAGTCCCCAAGATCTTCTTGAAATTACCACAAATTATTTTTAAAATTACCCCGGAAGAGCCCTGAAATAGCCACCGACACCATCTCGAAATGACCTCGAAGTGACACACAAAATCATCAGGAAATTATCACAATTTGAATTCGAAATGGCGAAGGAATAACTACAAAATAATCCCAAAATGATCCCTACAATTCCTACCGCCGTACAGATATGACTCCGCGTGTCTCCTAAACTATTCCGAAATTACAACAAAGTAGTCCCTATAAGCGTTTGAAACTGACCGATATGATAGCGAAATGACCTCGGAAGGAGGTACCCTACCTTTTCTACCGCTCTGCTTCAAAATGCATACGTTCGTAGTTATTATTTTGCTATTTGCTGCAATTTAAAATATGAGTTCCTCATAGCACCACGAGAGCATTACTATCAATTTTTATGCAATAATAGTAAAGTTATTATATAATATTAATCTATATAATCTATTATATCTATAATATATTTATATTCAGAGTCGAAGAAGTAGCAGAGCTTAATTTTCGAGTTTTTATGGTTAAACTTTACCTATGCATATTTTAACATTCGAATAATCGTTCAGCAGCGATTATTCGAATAAGTGATCGTCGTCGATTATGTACGATCATTAGATTTTAACTAATCGAATTTTGAAAATCGAATATAAGAGCATTCGAATAAATCAAATATTTGATTAATCGCATGTCACGAGCTCTGAAAAGTAAGAGACTACCATAAACGTCAAACCCAATATTCTTCGGTACCTGACAGTCAGTAGCTTGTTTTTTTATATCCAGCTGTACTTATACACAGGGTATTATAACTTTGATTGTATAACGGTTCGTTGTACAGGTATAAAGGAATCGAGATAGATATAGACTTCTATATTTCAAAATCATCAGTATCGAAAAAAAAAATTTGATTGAGCCATGTCCGTCTGTCCATCCGACCGTCTGCGCGTTAACGCGATAACTTGGGTAAGTATTAAGATATCTCCACCAAATTTGGTACACGAACTTACCTGGACCCAGAATAGATTGGTATTGAAAATGAGCGAAATCGGATGATAACCACGCCCACTTTTTATATATATAAAATTTTAGAAAACACAAATAACCTGATTATTTAGTAAATAATACACCTATAATGTTGAAATTTGACCTGTGGACTGATATTGAGATTCTTGATAAAAATTTGAAACAGTTTTTTAAAATTGAAGTGGCACCGCCCACTTGTGATAAAATCAATTTTACAAATATTATTAAGCATAAATCAAAAATCGTTAAACCTATCGGAACAAAATTCGCCAGAGAAGTTGCCTTTACTATAAGGAATGCTTTGAAGGAAGATTAACGAAATTGGTTGAGGACCACGCCCACTTTTATAAAAAAGATTTTTAAAAGGGTCGTGGACGAATAAAATAAGCTATATCTTAGCGAAAAAGAGCTTTGTATCAATAGAATTAAACTTTCAAAATTGAATTATAACATTGAATTGGAAAACACTAAAATTTTTGAAAATGGGTGTGGCACCGCCCCTTTTTTGTCTAAGCAAGGGCTTTATATCAGTGGTATTTCCTTCCCCAATTGGATTTATAACAATAAATAGGAAAAACTTCAAATTTAAAAAAATTGGCGTGGCACCACCCCTTTTATTACTAAGCAATTCTCAATGTTTCGGGAGCCATAACTCGAAGAAAAATTAACGGACGGAAAAATGTCTAGTAAAATGGATAAGTTTGGTTAAGGACCACGCCCACTTTTATATAAATGACTTTAAAAAGGGTCATAGGCAAAAATAATAAGTTAAATCTTAGCGAAAAATAGTTTTGTACCAATCGTACTTTGTGCTATTATAACAAGAAATGGGAAAAAATTCAAATCTTGAAAAATGGCGTGGCACTGCCCCTTTCTTACAATGCCAATCCCAACTTTTCTGGAGCCATAACTAGACGAAACATTTGGTGTTTAACAGGAAATATTTTGAGTAAAAATGGACTAAATCGCCTTCTTTTATATAAAAGATTTTGTAAAAGTGCATAGATGCAGGTAATAAGCTATTTCTAGCAGAAGTTGGAAAATTTCGTTAATAACCCTGCCCTTTTTTTAGTTCAGTGCATTTTTTTGCGATGGATTGGTGCCCTCGCAGTCGAGTGCCCTCCTCGAGAGGAGGTAACTAAATGCCAATGAGGTCAATGTAAACGCTCTCAAATGACTCATTTTGAGGTACGCATTTGAGGCCAGGGAAAATGTAATATAAATTATCCGCATCCATCGGTGTTGCTGTAGAAAAACTATTTACATATAGTACCCAATAAACCTTTAGTTCAATCCCAATTTGAAAAGCATTGTCGGAAATGATAAACAGACCTGGAAACCGATTTTTAATTCGATATTTATCTTTTTCACTGAATTCAAAAAAAGTCATAATACATTTATTTCTATTTCATCAATTGTGAGTTGAAAAAATTTAATGCTTTCTGAACTTTATAACTTCCATCGCATCAAATGCTTCATATACCACGCTTTCCTCAAAATTCATATTGAAATTTCTTATTGAAAGAGCTTTTCCATGTTTACAAAACAAGTGTGATATCTTGTCGGTCACCCGCCTGACAGGATGTTCAAGATAGCTACTTTTTAGCGTTATGGCAGCATTCAATATGGCGGCGCATACGGTCAGCTATCTTTAGGGTGTTAGAGAGAGATACACGAAGAGACCACGATAGTAACTTTAATAACTGGGTGATCAAATCTATTTATTATTTTACGTATATGCCAAAGAGGATAAATATAATAAGAGCCGTCACTAGTTATTTTTTAGGTATTTACCCGATGTTAACTGAGAGGTAGACGCTACTTTTTTTTGCGAGATGTTTATAAATGTCTTCTATACATTTTCATGGGGTACATATATGTAATACTCCTATATTGCTACAAAAGGCTAGGTACATTCCCAAACATCAGAGTGCCGATATACCGCTGTTTAAACGTTTTTGTTTTTGTATTCAATAATCGAATGTACCAAAAATTTAGATTTTTTCTTGTCACACTTATGCTGCTACAATCACAAAAATTTTATAGGCTGTCTTGTTTTGATTTCGAATTCAAAACACATTGCGAGCATTTTCTATTAGCAATATAGGAGTATTACATATATGATGGGGGATTTGTGTTTATTTTTCCGACTTTATTTAATTAATTATTTAATTCTCTTTCCAAAAATCACGTTTGCATAAAATGCCTACACCGCATGGATAAATGGGAGGCAATTCAAAAATGTCCCTCGTAGAAAACATTCGGCATCCAGTTTTTGATTTCCAGCGAGTGAGGGACATTTTTGAATTTTCTCCTATTTATCCATGCGGTGTAGGCACCTTATGCAAATGTGATTTTTGGAAAGAGAATTAATTAATTAAATACAGTCGGGAAAAATAAACACAAATACCCCACGAAAATGTATAAAGACATTTATGCACATCTCGACCAAAAAAAACCAGCGACTACCTCATAGAAAATATCTAGCAAATGGCTACGAGTAGCAGACTAACTTTTATTATAATGTATCCTCTTTGGTATATGCAGAAGATATCACACTTGTCTTATCTACAATGGAGCTTTTAGCTTATTCGCTCGTTCCTATTTTATCCCTCACTAGTTTTTTTCAATTGAAAAGTTCGTTTTTTAAAAGTTATAGCTCATCAAAACATTATCTAAGCCACCAACCAAACGTTTTGTTTTGAATACTAACCCCTTTAAAATTTGTCTCAGATTTGAGTCTATTTGAGCTAGACTAATAGTTTTGGTATCTAGGTCATATATATTGAGGTATAAGGATTGTGAAAAAGTGGCCAGTGCCAGCTTCTCCTCCCTTCCGCGGACTATTTTCGGACCTTTTTGAGATCTCATCTTGCCTACTTCGAATCCTTACGAAGCTTCTTTGAAATCATGTTTTGGGATCTTTTGTTTTGGGTTCGATGTACTATTGTTTCGGTAGAGATAATTTTGATGCCATCGCCTGATAGTTGGCATTATTTTGGAATACTCTGGGGACTATTTTTGGACAAGTTTTAATAACCTACTGGGAACTATCTGAGAATTAATTTGGAGCTATTTTGTGATCATTTCTCCAATTTGTTAGGTACTATTTTGGAATAATTTCGGAGCCATTTTGGGACTAACTCCTATTATTTCGAATTAGTTTTGGACGTATGCCTACCTATATGTCGGGATAATTTCGAGACTATCTCCGAATAATTTCGTCTATTTTAAGTAAAAGCTTTACTCGGGCTAGAAATTTGAAGTATGTTAAGTTTAATTTCAATACAGTTGTTTAAACAATAGTTATTGCAAAAAAACATGAGACGATGCTGACGGATAGATGGACGAAAAGGCTGACGGATAGATGGACGGAGATGCTAACTTACATTTTTTAAGTTAAGGCTTCCGAATTTTTCGGTCAAGGCATCCGTTTCTGCAGATACAAGAGATGAATTGTTATGTTAAAGCTTGAAAAAGAGTGAGTGCATATGTAGTAATTAAACTCCCACTTTTTTGGCCCCAATTTTGGCCAGCCATTGCTTATTCTTCCTTGATTTGAATTTTTCCTAATTTGCTCACTGTGCTACAATGTAGTGAGTGATTCAATTTCGCATCATTTCAAAACTCGGAAGAGATAAATATGTAAATGATAAATCAATACAAATAGTACCCACTTTAATGCTCGTTCATGAGTGAGGCATATATGTAAGTGAGGAGTAGATTGTGAAAAAAAAAAAAAAATTGCATCACAATCCTCCTGAGTTCTTAAAGCTATGAGTATTTTTTTAGAAATAAATACTCAACGGAGCAAGAGTGTATTTTGTTGTTTTTGTGAACCTTGATTCAAATATATTTTTTCTCAGTATTGAGCACTACTTGTATATCAGAAACGTATGAAATATGAATAAATTGAATTCTTTTAGTTAACTGACTTTTTCCAATTAAAACTTGTACTAAGTATGCACTGAATAGTTAACTTTTCTTTACTTACTAATTCAAATAAAGCAAGCAAACTGGAAACCGAAAACCCGCCCATTGTCACTGAATTAACTTTGACAATTGAAGTTGAAACCCAGAATGGTACTTGAAAAGCTTTTATTTAGTATCTTACCCAACAACAGGCTTAGATGTCTAGGTATGTTGGTGTTGTCACTTGCGGTATAAGATCATATCTACATATGGGAGTTTCCATTGTAACGGTCGCAACACCTTTGTGCAAAGCTTTTATAATTTTAAACAAAACTGTCAAAGAAATAGAGGTATTCTCCATGATTCAACGGATAATAATTCAATCCCCTTTAGCGAAAATTGTAGTAGAAAGGTACCTTTAGTAGTATATTAGTAGTGATAATAAATTTGTAAATGCCAACAAGTTTTGGAGGAAATAATTCATTTTCTACTAAATATTTTGTGAACTGATAAAGAACTATTGTTGGTTTAGAATTTTATTCAAAAATACACTATATCAAAATTTGCTTCAAAAACTCCCTATATGAGCATAAGTTCAATACATTTTGACATAAGAGGGAGTTAATGAAAAGCATTCTGAGGCGTTCTTCAATCTAATTCTAATATAGGGCGTTTTTGTGACAAATCATGAAATGGGAAGTTTCTGAAAAATATTTTGAGATAGGACGATATTGAAAAGGCAGCCGACATGGTCTGACAAAAAAAAAAAAAATAAAACAAAATGGCTTATTGTCTTAGAACTTTATATTCGGGTCCTGACTTTGACAAAAGAGTTTAGCTTTTATGCGGTCCTGCTACACAGGGTGTATTCACCATTTTATTCCGAAATTTCGGAAAGCCCTTTTACGTTAAGTGTTTATGGAAGTGTTCCGGATAAACCGTTATTTTAGAATATTCGGAACACGTTCGCTTTATACTACCTCACGAGGTCCGAATATACATGCTATTCCAAATATAAACCGATTCCCCAAATTCTTAAATGGAGACGAATGTTCCGAACATACGGAATGAATAAGTTAACATGCTCAATGAGTACATTTCGTTATGACATCTCCATTATTTACTAATGTCATTTTTACGTGAATCGATTTACTAGTTGAGTTTTTGACATTGAACGATGAATTTTGAATTGGTTTAGGTTTCGTATGTTCATAGGTTTACGAAAGGGCACGATTCCTTGGTATCGGTACTTTTCATTAAACCTATGTTCAGCAACACTAATAGCTTATGGCATAGTTAATAAATGCATCATAAAATTAAAATAAATAGTCTAAGGAATTAAGCAGTTAAGTACTAAGTATTTGTAAACTGATTGCTTCCTATATCTACTACTAATATTTTTCGAAAATTCGTAAAGAAACAACACAGTTAACGGATGTCAATTTGATTTGGGAGCAAAATGGCTGCAATTGTCGAAAAATTTGTAACTCGAGCAAACCTCTTGTGATTGAATCATGACTCAACCCCATGCATGGCGGAACGATACAATAAAAATTTCATGTACTTTGCTTTTGTAAATTCGATGGACAAATATCAAAATCGTACTGCGTCGGAAGTTGATGTATCAAATCAAATAAAAAAAACGTATAATCAGCTGTCCCATGCTGCCACCTTGTATCGTTCTGCCATGACCCCATGTAACTATATTTGAATAGTAAATTTATAATTTTGACAAATTTGTTGAAAACTGAAATTTAAAAAAAAATCAAGAATTTTTGTGTGCGGCAGCTTCTAAAAATGTTTCATTGCAAAAAATATGCAATTCATATTTCACTTCGCCGCTAATAACATTTTTGAATCCCAAGAAAGGTGCTTGTGTAAATGGTGCGTGTTAAATTTATAGTATAGAAAAGGTGGAAAATATTTTACACTTTTTACTAATATTAGACTACGAGAATTGCCCTAATGAACAGATTACTATATACGCTAAAAATCTGCAAGAAGCAAGAAATATAGTGAGAAATTACAAATAAAAAAGTAATTGGTAGAGCCCAGGAATGGTCAAAGACAAGCGTTACAAATTGTGGGGAACTCATGTCCATGCCATACACTGTAAAATTCTCACTAAACTCACTAAACCCGTCTTACCATATCTAAATTTGGAATTGCATCTATTAATACTGCGATCAAAGAAATAACAATTCTTATACCGTTTTCACACAGAAACTTAATCGAATCACAATTTTATTTAATGAAATAATTAAGTTACCCTTTTCATACAGAACCTTTTGCTTCATTAAGCGAACATCTGTCAGCAGCCCGAAAAAATTATTCCGTTTTTACAAAAAATAGTTAAAATGGAAAGCAGCCGTTTCCTTCTTTACTATAAATACAATCAAAATAAAATTCATGCGCAACTACCCATAGATATTGCACCTAACCAAATATGTGCCTAATTTCGAAAATCTTATCTTTTGCAGCAAATGCAGCGAAAATTTAATTTTAAATTTTTTTGTTTTTCTATTTTTCGTAAATTATTGAAAATAATTTATTTTTGATTGTCATTTGTTACATTGATAATAAAATTCTAAGCACCAAGCAATACCGACTGGATTTTTCACTCGATTAGGCATTCAATAAAGCAATAATGAGATAATTAAGAATTTGTATTTTGTATGGAAGATTGAGTTCAATTAGGGCTTTAATGTAGAAAACTTGACTAATTATTTCATTAAGACTCTGTGTGAAATTGGCATTAGCATGTTTTGATTTATTACCATTTTAAAATACATGCTTAGTTTTTTTTAGTGTATATTAGGTGATATCTCCGCATCCAATATTTAGATATTGTTTGACACGTATACAAAGAGTTAAATTTGCAACAATTCTAGTTCTCACGTTATTAAACTTTTTCGTTTTTTCCTGTAACGTTCGCGACAACATTTCTTTTAAAGTGTAGATATTTAGTGTACACGTGATACAAAGATCTTATGATTTGTTTCGAATTAGGAAAAAAGTAATGCAAACTCATCGTAGCTTCATTTGATGTTTTAAAAGAAGGGAAACTTCGTTAAAATCCTTTCCAACTACATTATTATTTTAAAGATTTTACAAATTACTTTTTTATCAACTTTGAACCGAGTTTACAACTTCGTCACAATGTAAAAATGTAATAAAAATTCACACAGAGGGTTAATTAAATAATTAGTCAAGTTAAGCTCTCATTCAACTCGATCTTCCAAAAAAATAAAAATCCCCATGATGAAATAATAAAGGTGATGTCAACAACATAACCTCACTTTTTCGGCAGCTCTATTTGCCAGTATTTACTTGTACTACAAAAGTACTAAATTTTTACACTCAGCGTGCTTTGCACAGAGAGTATATTAACTTTGATTGGATAACGGTTGATTGTACAGGTATAAAGGAATCGAGATAGATATAGACCTCCATATGTAAAAATTATCAGTATCGAAAAAAAATTTGATTGAGCCATGTCCGTCCGTCAGCACGATAACTTGAGTAAATATTAAGGTATCTGCACCAAATTTGGTACACAAGCTTATCTGGACCCAGAATAGATTGGTATTGAAAATGAGCGAAATCGGATGATAACCACGCCCACTTTTTATATATATAAAATTTTAGAAAACACAAATAACCTGATTATTTAGTAAATAATACACCTAGAATGTTGAAATTTGACATGTGGACTGATATTGAGAGTCTTGATAAAAATTTGGAAAATTTTTTTAAATGGGCGTGGCACCGCCCACTTGTGATAAAATCAATTTTACAAATATTAATCATAAATCAAAAATCGTTAAACCCATCGTAACAAATTTTGGCAGAGGTTGCCTTTACTATGAGGAATGCTTTGAAGAAAAAGTAACGAAATCGGTTAAGGACCACTCCCACTTTTACACAAAAGATTTTTTCGTCCACGAGGACGAATAAAATAAGCTATATATTTACAAAAAAGAGCTTTATATCAATGGTATTTTATTTCCCAAGTGGAATTATAACAATAAATAGGAAAAACTTTAAATTAAAAAAAAAATGGGCGTGGCACCGCCCCTTTTATGACTAAGCAATTTTCTATGTTTAGGGAGCCAAAACTCGCAGAAAAATTAACGGATCGTAATAAAATTGGGTACACAAACTTTCGCTATAGCAGAAAATATTTCTAGTAAAAATGGACGGGATCGGTTAAAGACCACGGCAACTTAGATACAAAACAAGTTTGAAAGGGTCGTAGGCTAGAATAATAAGCTATAACTTAGCAAAAAATAGTTTTGAATCAATGATATTTCACTTATCAAGGTTTATTGTAAGAGGAAATGTGGAGACATTTTTTTAAACGGGTTATGTAGAAAAGTAATTTATCTGAAATGAAATGTACAATTGAAGCTCACGCTGTGTATATAATGTTCGGTTACACCCGAACTTAGACACCTTTACTTGTTATTTCTAAATTTTTCCTACAAATTTCCTCAAAAAATTCGTGAACATATGTAAACGTCTTTGGATTGGGCAAGATGCAATTTAATTTTTAGTTTCGAGCAGTCTGATTTGGTGGAAACTCCCATATGTAAGTATGTAGCTTTGTAAGCATAATAATTAATAGCCGAAAAATAAGAGAATTTATTTCTCATGCAAAAGCTACATACATATATATATATATATATTTACAATTTTAATATGCATGCATTTGCCTACACATACCCAGTAAATACTACTTGGATTAATATCAGAACCGAATAATGAAGGAGCAATGACTTGTTCAACCTCTGAATCCAATATATAAAACTGATTCCTGCTTTATTAATACATTTTAGAGGAATATACATACGAATGTTACTCCAAAGAGGATAAATTATGATAAGAGCCACCAGTTTGGTACGAGTGGCGAGTAACTCGCTGGAAATCAAAAAATGTATGCTGAATGTTTTCTATCAGGGACATTTTTGAATAGTCTCCCATTTATCCATGCCCTGTAGGCAACTTGTGCAACTGTGATTTTTGGAGAGAGAATTAATTAGTTAATTAAATACAGTCGGAAAAATAAACACAAATATCGAATAGAAGACATTTTATGCACATCTGGCCCAACAAAAAACCAGCAACTACCTCATAGAAAACATTGAGCAAATGGCTGCGAGTAACGAGTGACGTCTCTTATTATAATTTATCCTCTTTGGTTACTCCTAATGTATCAATTAAGGAGATATCATAACACTGTGCAACAGCCGGCTGGGTATTGGACCAAATGCACTTTTTTGTAGAGATTGAGGCTTAAGTAGACAAAGTACTATCTCCATTTTTCGAAGTTAGCCCCCAAAAAATAGATATCGGCTTTCGAAGTTCTAAATTCTACATTTCGAAATTTTATTTTTTTCTTAACGCGTTCAGCAAATTAAAAAAGTAAAAATGTGATCGTAGTCCGCCTTTTTCTTTTATTTGAACGGCTGAATTCTTTTTTTTTTTTTAATTTTATATAACAGCTGTTATACGAGGTGAAAAGTCAGAACTTCGAAAATATAAAAAAAATGAAGTTCTGACTTTTCACCTCGTATAACAGCTGTCATAATAAATTTCTCAAAAAAATAATTCAGCCCTTCAAATACAAGAAAAGAGCGGACCACGACCACATTTTTACTTTTTTAATTTGCTGAACGCCTTAACAAAAAAATTAAATTTCGAAATGTAGAATTTCGAACTTCGAAAGCCGATATCTATTTTTTGGAGGCTAACTTAGGAAAACGTAGATAGTACTTTTTATACTTAAGCCTCAATCTCCTAAAAAAAAAAAGGTGGTTTGGTCAAATACCCGGAAAAAAGTTGATTTTGTCGCATAGTGTAATTGCTGATACTCGTTATGGATATCAAAGGGAGCTGAAAATAATAACCCCCTTTTGCATCCGTTTGCAACTCAAGTGGAGTGCTCGCCCCTAAGGACAGGCAATGTTAAAAAGGAGTAAAAATGCAAGAGGTTCGGAGCTTTGTGAAGTAATCCCTTGCTCCTAAAAGAGCGATGAAAGATTAATCTTTGGATGGTCATTTTTTTTACTGGGTGTATATGATTTTAAGTGCTTGAATTCTCATAAATGTCCGAAAAGAATGCATTTATTATGTACCAAATTTTTTTTATTTATGTATATTGATATGTATGTACGTGTATAAATTTGTACTCGAGTATATTCATACATACATACATATTATTTAACCGGCTATGGTTATAAGTAGCTACCTATCTTTTAAAGCACCTTTTAGTGGACGTAGCCAGAGCTAAAATTATGATGGGGGAGGACAAACTTCATAATACAAATCATGGTATAAATATTACCAGGCAAAACCATTTACTCTCCTTGGCGGTCATAATGGTTTTTTGATTTTTAAAAAAATTTTTAAATCACTCTCTTAAACTTTGTGGAAATGCCAAACCAAAGTAAGCACAAAAAAAATTGTTGGTTTGACATTTTTCACTTTTTTAAATCCCAAAAAAATAAAATGCTTATGAAATAAGTGAAAAAATATTTCGAAAAGTTTAGAAATCGGTTTTTATGTATATGGCAAAAAATGAGTTACCAATATAATGGATGCCTCGTCTTATTTTTGCAAAGGGACAAAAGAAAAGACCTTACTTCTTAAACCTCTTCTAATTAAGAAGCGAATGTTGGAGTCCACCCCTATTGATTTTCATTCATCCTTCTTCACTTAGTTGAGACGTCTTTAGCCCTTAAATATGCTGAAAATTTACTTTATAAGATATCAGCAGTCTCAAGTGTCTTCGGTACTGCGGAAAAAAATGATTTTGGAGGTATTCTTTGGTTTGTTTTGGCCCTTTTCCTTGCGTTTGGAAGATAAATTTTTTAATTGGCTCTTAACCGTTTATGAGATGCTGGTCGTTACGTAACAAGTCACTCCAGCTAACGCTGTTTCGGTATAACTGACGCCAACAGGGGGCACCAAGAGAGATCAAAGTCTTCTCCCACCTGCTTCTCCGAACCTAGTGGAGATCTTCCCATAACTTGCCCACGCCAGCAAAAACGCCTTACCTCTTCGCAGCTTAGCTAAACATCATCGTCCAGTTGGAGTATGATAGTGCGTGGAGGCTAATTTACCGGCTGAACGGTCAAAGTCTGCCGCCGTGGTGTAGAGCTAGTGTATTGGCCTATCCATAAAAAATATTTACGAAAATTTGTATAAATGGTATTGATTGTCCCTCGGCATTACCTAGGTACCAAAAGTTCCTCCGCCTTAGCAGATAAATTTTTGAGTCGGCATAAAACATGTATTTAGGTGAGCCAGTTCGTAGAAAAACGAATACACGATACGTAGCCTTCGAATTAAATGGAAAGCTAGACCTTAATCTCTTCAGATATATATCACACCAAATTGTTATTATTAGTAGATATGTATCTCTTCCGTACACCTTGGCGGTAAGTGGGGTTTTTCTTCTCGTCGCGCAGACGCAAATAAATTTCTAAACAATTTGTTGAAGAAAATTCCTCAGAAGAGGTTCGTGGCCTGATGCTTCTTTTTGTGGGAAACCACAATACAATTCTTGAATTGAAAATTCTGGAATGCGGTTGACCGTTGAGATTTCTTTCCCACCAATAAAACGTTATTTCCACCAATAAAAAATTCGGTTTTGGATAAAATATCATAATATTAACGTTAGAACAAATATATAGTAATTCTATACGAATGCATGCCACTGGTAATACGCGTCCAAAAATACCAAAAGAGGTGTCAAAGAACTCGTATTGACCTCGACAACAATAATCCGAAGGAGAAAAATAAAAATTTTAGACCGTTCTAAAGATATTAACGAAAACCCGAAAAATTACCCCGGAGTGCTCCGAAACCGAGAGTGGGATCCATAGTTTTTTTGCGCAGAACACCTTTCAGCAATGGCGGCCTTTGCTCGCGCTTATAAAAAATTACCTTGGGTGGGTCCAACACCGGTTTGGAGGCCAAAACTATATCCGCGCAAAACACTTATGTTCACAATTTTTTTTGTGGATACCACAAACTCACCAAAATTACAACAAGCACATGAAAATTTTCAAAATTTCTTTCGCAAATATTTATTGACAGACCCAAAATTGTTTACCTCTGCTTTCGGATTCGCAACCCTGGATCCAAAACGCGTCTTTTGATACCCCTCTTGATATTTTTGGACGTGTATTAAGAGTGTCATGCTGTCGTATATAATTACCAAATATATTAGAGTTTATTGTATTTTTGTTTTGAAAATAAAACCAAAATAAAAAAATAAAAATGTCAGATTAGTGAGAATTTTAAAATTTTTTTAAACGTCATTTCGGCTCTCACCGGTTTTACCTTGCAATATTTATACCATGATTTATACCATGATACAAATTGTTGAAGCAAAAAATCCAAACATTATGTCATTTATTTCTTATTAATTATATAAAATTTTACTTGTACCGAGGAAAATGTTTTCGTTCACAACTTCACTCCAAGAATCGGTTTATAGAGGGAAAATGTAATGAATCAAAATTATTACAAACGACAAAGGAAGTAATTTTTAAGACATAAAATCTATTATAATGGCCATACAATGAAGCCAACAAAGAAGTCACTTCATGAGGCAAACCAGAGGGTTCCAGGAGCGTATCCGATGGAAAAAAGTGCCTTTTAAAATCCATAAAAAGAGTACACCTTTATGACTCCTGGAATGTGTGCTTTCGGAGTCCCAAAATGCTTCTGCAGATAATCCGCTGTTGTATTGTTTTCTTTTATATCTATATTTAAAACTTATTTTGAGTTGGAAAACGGTGTTTTTTTCAAAATGCTATAACTTTTTCAAAAATTGACCGTTTGGGATCATTTTTTTTTTAATATGTTTTTAAATGTACTTTTCGGAAAAAATACAAAAAAAATTTTAAAGTTTTTTTTTTTCAATTAAATAAAAAAAAAAAATTCTTGGCCTACTCCGGGATTAGTGGGGATGATTGCAGAATTGATTGAAGTTTTTTATGAGAAAAAAAGGGCGAAATTCGAAAAATCTCGAAAAACTGAAAAATTAAAAAAAAAAACTTTCAAAATCTTTTTTAATTTTTTCCGAAAAGTACATTTAAAAACAAATTTAAAAAAAAAAGATCCCAAACGGTCAATTTTTGAAAAAGTTATAGCATTTTGAAAACAAAAACGGTGTTTTTTAAAAGTTCATAACTTTTTTTGAGTTAGATGAAAAAATTTGAAAAACTTCTGAAAAACGTCTTTCGTAAGCTAGAAAAAGAAGAAAAACTTTCAGCCAATTCTAAAGGGTCGGGTTCAAAATAGGTCGAAATGTGATGGAATTCCCTAAATATATTTTTGTGTTTTGTTTGTTATTGTTCAAGGATGGTTTAGAAAGTTTTTTTTTCGTAAAATAGGCCGGAGTCGAAGAGGGAGTGAAAGTTGGAATAAGAGTGGGAGTGTGAGAAATGGAATAAAGCATGGACAAGTATAAGACGAAAAATAGAGGATAAAATACACGAGAATGGTATAGAGAGAGAGGAGGTTAAGTGAAGCTTACTTTTCGAGTGTCGGCAAACCAATTATCGAACAGGACAAAGTCTGTCGGGTACACTAGTTTATAATAAATTTGTTATCAGCTATGTCGAGGACCGTGAATGCTTGGCTTCTCCCTTATTTTCTTTTCGCGGCCAAATGAAAAGAGTTTGAATATCAGCTAGATAAAAATGTAATTCTCTTTTCTTTTTTTTACAGGCGGGATCCCTTTCGCTTATACTTCGATCTGCTCCATACTTAGTTGTGTGGATAAAATACTCATCGAGTATAAGTTTGGTGAAACAAATATTTTGCTAAGACCTGGAAATGATTGTGGCAATTTTAGCATCACATTGAGCTATGAAGATTTTACTATTGGTATTTTTTATTAGAGCGGAAAATTGACACTTTATTCGCTCCATACCCCTATCTGGCTACGCTCAGGTCTTATTATTTCCTAGTACACGACACTGTTTCAGAGATTATTTTTGCTAATAACGCAAAACAGCATATCGTCTATCTATTTATGTACATTTTGAAAAGCACATACTCACCAATTAACACACGTATGTTTTATACAAACATTAGGGTTGTTCAACAAACAAATGTAAGGTGATTCACAGGAACTAAATATAAAAATAAATATATACAAGCACGATGTGCCTCCGAAGACATTTTTCTTCCAATTTGCCTCGTACTTGTTTTAATTTTTCTTACAAATTGGCAGAACGGGACCTAAATGTTTTAGATATGTACAGAAGAGTTTTCACCGAGAAAACTTCTTGGCAGAGATACATTCGAAGTGTTTGCCAAATCACTACTGAGGGGCGATCCCGCTTAGAAAAACTTTCTCGTAATTGAAAAAAAAAAATAAAAACATTTTTGATGATTCGATGTTGCTTTGCCCGCGATGAGCAGTTTTTTTCGATTTTAAGTTATTGGGTTCACCGTGTCTTACCATTTTTGTTTACCCAAAAAACATGGAAAAAAATTCTTCAGCGAAATTATATATATAGTTGCGAAATTGATATCCAACATCAATATTTAATTATTTTTAAACCATATAGTTCTTGAGTTGATATCCAACTTCATTCTCCAATCACTATCCAACCTTTGAGAAATTTTGTAAAATTAAATTAAATTCGAGTTCATCTCCAACGTCATTAATATTTTCCAATTAATATCCTAATTTCTAGAGATATTGAGAAACGTACAGTTCTCAAATGAATATTCAACAAGTTTCTCCAGTTGATAACCTAAATTCGATATCGAGTTGAGGTGAAGTTGAAAAAAATCTTCAAGGTGGTACCACCAAAGCAAATAGCTATTTATTGTGAGAAATAAACACCTAATTGATAGCTGTAATGAGGCGTAAGTAATCAAAAATAAATTATATAGGCGGCCTCCGTGGTGTGATGGTAGCGTGCTTCGCCTACCACACCGAAGATCCTGGGTTCATGCCCCGGGCAAAGCAACATCAAAATTTTAGAAACAAGATTTTTCGATTAGAACCCAATTTTTCTAAGCGGGATCGCCACTCGGAAGTGTTTTGTAAGCACTCCGTTTGTATTTCTGCCATGAAAAGCTCTCGGTGAAAACTCATCTGCCTTGCAGATGCCGTGTGGAGTCGGCATAAAACAAGTAGGTCCCGTCCGGGCAGTTTGTAGGAAAAATTAAAAGGAGCACGACGCAAATTGGAAGAGAAGCTCTGCCTAAAATCTCTTCGGAGGTTCGCGTGTAAAATTTATTTATTTTTTAAATTATATTTCAATTTATTTACGTGAAAAAACTGTGTATGGAATCTTACATTTGAATCCAGTTAAAGAACCACAAGTTGTTAATTAAATTTGTTAAACTCAAGGTTGCTTTATAAAAAATTCCCTCTTTTGCTGAGTACGCTATGATTCTCGAGTTGAGCCACTGTTTCGAAACAACTCTTGAGATTTTAGAAGTATGCCTAGTTATCAACATGAGCTCTAATGGTACTAGAGCCCAAATGCTTGTTGGGTATACAAGAAGTGTGTGTGAACAGTGATCCCAAACCGTGTGATTATCTCCCATTTGTGGGGGTTTTTTTTTAAACGTGGTTTTCTGCAAACTAATAGAACAAAAGGTGGGAACTTTCGAAGTGAATACCTTTTAATTGCTCGGTTGAACAAAAATCCTATCAAAAACCAACGAAATTACATGCAAACATCTCTGAGCCGCCTGGGAAGACGGGTATACATAAAACTTATATTTTTATTATTTTGTATAAAAGAGTTACAAACATACAAGTAATGCTAATATAAGCGTGTTAAAAATATTGTCATGCGAGCATACCCTTATTGTTTATAAACTTATTTAAAGAATTTTATACACACACATATGTAAGGGAAATTCTAATTTTACTTTTTAAGCACGGTATCCACAAAGCAAGAAATGAAAAATTCTGTATAAAAGAATTTCGTTTGTGAAGTAATATCCATCTCTCAAGAAAACTTATATGCTTTATGCCACCCTTTAAAGAGAGACTTAGGCCAAACCTCTCTTACACTTTGCGTCATGCTTCTTTTGCTACAAATTAACGGGACGGTTTTATTGTTTTACGCAGACTCTGAACGGCATCTGCATGGCAGATTAGTTTTCACTGAAAAGCTTTTCATGGCAGAAATACACTCGGAGTGTTTGCCAAATTACTGCCGAGAGCGACCCCGCTTAGAAAAACTTTTTTCTAATTGAAAAAACTTGTTTCTAAAATTTTGATGTTGCCATACCCTTCGGTGTGGTAGGCGTGCACAGATTTCGCCAATAAATATATTTCCAGCAGACATTTAGAAGAAGAACGATTTAAAAACGTATCGACTTCTAATGTATATCTCTAAGGTAGTAGATTAGAGGAGCTTCAAATGCTGGCTAATAGGAATTATACTCGAAAAATCTACCAAAAAATCCGGCGGATGACAGAAGGTTTCAACATTAGGGCAGATTCCTGTAGGAATGATAATGGCGAACTGGTAACTGACCTACAAACCCTTCGGCAGCGCTGGCCAAGATCAGTTTTTGGTGCCTTAACCTAAAAATCGTGAAATTTTCATAAAAATGAAGAAAACGCAAAAAATTACAAACATATACCACAAAAAATAAGTATTGTACCGAATTTACTGCAATTCCGCTTATTTCAAATCTTCTACTAAGGTTCAAATCACTAAACTGTTGAATAAATAAAACCACTATTCAGTAATGCAAAATGGCCTTTATTAAAGTACTTCACAATAAATAACTCTACTATTGCCCGACAGATTGCGTGCTTAATCAAAAACTGATTGTAGCGCCTCTACCGGTGTCGCCTTTTATACTGTTCGGTTTACTCGTTGATATTTCCAGGCGGTTCTGTTCTAGAATCTACTAGTCGGTTATCTGCTATAAGTTTCTCAGCTATAACTACAGATGCACAATTCACATCTCATGCGCGTGTGTTTGTGAGCGACACTTCCACAATTATATTGCATATCTCAGATAAGATATCTGCATGTGTCTGTGCGCTACTCCTCCGCTGCGTGTTCGTGCATATGTGTAGATACAATGATTGAATTATTTATGTAGATACATAATGATTGATTTATTGATGTGCATACAAGTCACTCCCAGCATCGGCTTAGAGATGGCAGTACTCCTTAGTTTGCTAATATTCGTAACAGTATCTTAGTCAAAACGTATCCAAAACAATAAATAAAATCTACAAAAAGTTAATAAATTCTACAACTCAAATATTTTTAGGTTATGGATATGGCGAAAAACCAAAAACCAATTGGTTGGCTATGGAATGGTTATGGCTAAGACGTTATGGTGTGGCACCATTGACCACTTACATTGATTTCCATAAGGTCGGTTGGATCAGCTGTTTTATATGGATATGGATACGTCAAGTTTAAAAGGCCATTTAAACAGTTTCTTCGTGTGATATACATGCGCAAATATCTTATGGTCATCCAGGTCCAAACTTTGGAAAATGATTAGTACCACTGAATTCAGTTTAAAAAAATGTAACGTTTAACATTTCTTACTGAAATTTTGGTATTGTTTTATTTATATTTTCCAAAATTTTATTTTTGTTATTAAATTCTTTCCCCTTTTTCTGTAACGGCCGCGACACCATTTCTTTTAACCCTTAGACATTTACTGTAAGCCGTACATACTTCCTAAGATCTTGAGATTTGTTTCAAATTATGAAAAAAATATGTCAAATTCATTGCAGCTTAATTTGATGTTTGTAAAAAAAAGGGGGGGCCGGAATTGCCAAAATATAATGGAGTCGCATTACGTGAACTTTTTCAGAAAACAGGCTAGATAGGAAAAAAAAGGTAAGTAAAGATTTGTAAGACTACAAAATAGTCGAAGACAAATTTTCAAGCGTTTTGTTCCTTTTATTCATAAAAAACATAACAGTATAAACATTTCATACATTTATGTGGTAAAAAATTAAAAATGAATTTGTTCTCCAATTTCTTAAAAAATAATTGAAATAATTTATAGATGCAATCTGTGTTTTAAAAAAATTGTTTAAAGTAAAGCATTTGATCACTCTTCCACTAAAACGAAAACTGTTCTGCAAAATTACGCCGAATATTCACATTTTTCTAAATGTTGACAGCTTAAAAAAATTGCAAAATAAAAAAAAAAATGGTGTTCCTAAAAGTTTGTAATAGTTCTAGAGTTGCTGGAAAGTGTAAGAACCTTTTTTTTTCCTTCTGCAACTCTGCAAAATGTGATAATTGAGCGTAATTTGGCATAACTTTTTTTCTTCTTTTCAGGAACACCAGAACTATTGAAAAACTACTCAGATTACCAATTTTATTTAATTTTGAAAGATTTTGAACTTAGAAAGTCAGTTAAATGGTACTGAAATCAAAAATTTTTGACGTATTTGGGGATTTTTGAAGTTTCTAGCATGGCCCTGTTATCATGCCTCTACAGTGGATATTTCTCAAGGCATGTTGGAAAAAAGTGTACCTCCAAAGTCTGCAATGAGTGGTAGGTGTTTAATTTGTTACGTTTGTGTGACGCCACATCCATGTCAATGCTAAAAGGGCACAGAATGTGTATAGGTGGGCCGAGGTGCCCCTGGTAGAACGGGCAAAATAACTCTCATAACTAGTGGTTAACCTGCAGAGCTACAAAAAATGGTTTAACAATCCCCTCCTCTAGAGCTACGCTTCAGTTATACAATAAATAAAAAATGTGGACTTGTAGCCAATTTATCACCATTCAATTTCATAAAAACTGCGTTTAAGTATGCTAAACTCTTTAGAAATTGCGGTGTCGGTTTATAAGGACCTCCTTTGGGCAATCAATTGACAAACGTGTATGTTTTGTCAACATGTTCTGAGCAAACGTACGGACACTTAAGAAGGCTATATTCCCTTTCTTTGTATACTTCAAACCATGTTTCTTCCACCAAAGCAATTTTCGGGAGCTTGAAAAACTTATTAAAAACCATATTTTCTAGGCTGGTATTTCGTATACGGTTTATTTTTTTTTTTTTTTTTTTACTTTTTCATTTAAAAAACCTATGAAAGTAATTTAGTCGTATCCGTTAATATGAAATCCTTCAAAATTAGAAAAATTCGTAACATTTTTCAATCTGGTAGCTTGTTTTTAGTGAAATTGTCATTGTCCCCGGAAAAGTCAAGTGGGTAACGGAAGTAATTTTGAAGCAGATGAAACAGGCAATTGAATCGAATGGCAAACACGCGGAACTAAAACGATACTAGGTTTATGTTGTCTTTATACAATTACTATGCCTCGATTCCTGCCTACCAGATTTTTAACATCCAGCCCAAATTCGTTAAATTTTCTTAAAATTTAATGTACCCCAAACTGTTTATTTACATTTTTTATAATTTTGAAAACAAAGCTAAAAAGAGCTAAAAAATATCTGAAAAAGCTTTAAGCTTAATCGCAATTTGTAAAGCTAAACGCAGAAAAAAATCTAAATCTAGCTTCAAAAAAGTTAAATGCGCGCCAGAGTAATTTATTAATTAGCTCAGAGTGGTCTGATGTTTTGAAAACTCATACGTATTATTTGTATGAATAGCTGTGTTATTTTACATTTATATACATATACGCTTAAATTTTATATGGACTGCTAAACGTTAAACTTTATCTAATCTTCAGAAATTGCTGCGCAGAAAATTAGTACTCCTAAATTTCAATACGCATTACACTCAGATGCAACTGAAATATGTGTCTATGTTTCACCTCTACACTACCTCTTTGTATTGCTACTACAAAGAGTGTGTCCACTATTCACCGCAACCGATTCAGCTATAGGTTATACACTATGGATGGCCAACAGAGGTGTGTGTCTCCAATTTTAGGTACACCCTGCTCTGTATCTAGTTATTTAACCACTGCCGCTAGATGGGTCTCCTAAACATCATCTAAGTGAGGATAAGCATTTTTTTAACCGCAAACGTAGACGTATATACGTGTAAAAGAAAAACACGGCTAATGATACTTCTGGGTTTTATTGCGGTTGTGGCCAACTGGGAAATTGAAATTAGTGCCCCTTTGCGCCTTCGCCTTATATGTATTATGCAACATTTCAGCTACATATGCTAAAAATAAAAACAGACACAATTGGGTCTAAATATGACATATTTATGTACATACGACATACAAATATATGTACTTTGTTGTTATTTTGCAAAATTTTAAAATCATTATATCTAATTGTCTACAACAAATCAGGGTCCGTCCGCAACGAAAGTAGCACAACTCAAAATTCAAATCATTCGAGAATAAAAATGTACATTTCCCTTGATATCAAGCTTTGTAAGCTCAAATTCAAAAAAAAAAAAAAAAAAAAAACAAGTAAGGAAGATTAAGTTCGGGTGTAACCAAACATTATATACTCAGCTGAGAGCTTTGGAGACAAAATAAGGGAAAATCATAACGCAGGAAAATTAACCAAGGGTAACCCTGGTGTTTATATGATATGGGTATCAAATGGAAGGTGTTAATGAGTATCTTAAAAGGAAGTGGGCCTTAGTTCTATAGGTGGACGCCTTTTCGAGATATCGCCATAAAGGTGGACCAGGGGTGTCTCTAGAATGTGTTTGTACGATATGGGTATCAAATTAAAGGCAATAATGATAGTTTTAAAAGGGAGTGGCCCTTAGTTGTATATGTGAAGGCGTTTTCGAGATATCGACCAAAATGTGGACCAGGGTGACCCAGAACATCGTCTGTCGGGTACCGCTAATTTATTTATATATGCAATAACGCGCACAATATTCCGGCCATGATTACAAGGGATTTTGATTTCGCCCTGCAAAATTTTTTAATTTTCTTCTACTTAATATGGTAGGTGTCACACCCATTTTACAAAGTTTTTTCCAAAGTTATATTTTGCGTCAAAAAACCAATCCAATCACCATGTTTCATCCCTTTTTTCGTATTTGGTATAGAATTATGGCATTTTTTTCATTTTTCGAAATTTTCGATATCGAAAAAGTGGGCGTGGTCATAGTCGGATTTCGCCCATTTTTAATACCAAAAAAAAGTGAGTTCAGATAAGTACGTTAACTAAGTTTAGTAAAGAGATATCGATTTTTGCTCAAGTTATCGTGTTAACGGCCAAGAGGAAGGACAAACGGTCGGCTGTATATATAAAAACTGGGCGTGACTTCAGCCGATTTCGCCCATTTTCACAAGAAACAGTTACCGGCATAGAAGCTACGCCCTTAACAAATATCACAAGGATTGGTAAATTTTTGTTCTTATGGCTTTAAACGTATTCTAGACAAATTAAATGAAAATGGGCACGCCCATTTTGAAATTTTCTTTTACTTTTGCATTTTGTTGCACCATATCATTACTGGAGTTGAATGTTGACATATTTACTTACATACTGTAATTAAAGCTTGCAAAACTTTTAATTTACCTTCTTTTAAAAGTGGGCGGTGCCACGCCCATTGCCCAAAATTTTACTAATTTTCTATTCTGCGTCATAAGGTCAACCCAGCTACCAAGTTTCATCGCTTTATCCGTCTTTGGTAATGAATTATTGCACTTTTTGGGTTTTTCGAAATTTTCGATATCGAAAAAGTGGGCGTGGTTATAATCCGATTTCGTTCATTTTAAATAGCGATCTGAGATGAGTGCTCAGGAACTTACATACCACATTTCATTAAGATACCTCAAAATCTACTGAAGTTATCGTGTTTATGGACGGAGGGACGGACGAACATGGCTAAATGAATTTCTTTTTTATCGCAGATCATTTTGATATATAGAAGTCTATATCTATCTCGATTAGTTTATGCCGTTACGGATTACCTTATGCGAACAAAATTAATATACTCTGTGAGCTCTGCTCAGCTGAGTATAAAAAATTATAAATGCAAATGTAACAAGAACAGGGAAATAGTATAAGGTCGTCACATCTTTAGTACCGTTCGATTTCTTTAGAATAGCAAATAATTAATTTTAATTCAGTAAAATCCATTGAAAACTTGCTTAGTTAAGCTAACTTTGTATATACATATGTATACACCTGAGACAGAAAAAATAGCAACTAAGCGATTTGCAAGTTTTATGAGTTGTTTTTTTTTCAAAGGATTTGTTTAGGTAGAAATAATTAAAAATTTAATGGTTTCAGTTGGTAGTGCGCATTCATCAACTTATATGCAAAATATGGTTGAACAAGTGCGCGCACGGTCAAATTATGAATGACGCCGTGGCACTGCGTCGCAGTCAGTCATGTTCCCATTCACCTCTGTATAGTACAAACAATTTCAGGGTTTCAAGGGGTTGATTACCGCAATTCACAGCTTCTGCAACCCAATTGTCAAGCCTACCAAACGCGTTACAAATATCAATGGATCATATACATATTTAGCCGGCGAAACTCTGCCGACCTCAAGCTCCCCATAAAATAAGGGATGCAGGGCGTGATGGCCTAGAAGGCTCGGTGTGATCATATTTAATCATTCACGATCGGGCTAGTACCTGAATGGTGCTTGTTACAGGAACGAACCGGATCATTATCCGGCAAAGGACCATGAACAACGATAGCACACCCCAAAGCCTAAGCCTTCGAGGGTGTCTTTATCGCTACAACAACAACAAAAACAAAACATTTCACAAGGGCACTCAGGTTTACTGTCAATCAGTCAAGTGAATGAATAGTCTTAGATCATACGTTTTTAGGGTCACACGATAAAAAATGCTTGTTGCGTAGGGCGATTTGCCTGAGGATTGAAATGTTGTTGTTGTTGTATCGATAAGGATACTCTCGGTTGCCTTGAGGAGTAGTATGGATGTTGATGGTCCTTTGCCCGATACAGATCCGGTACGTTCCTGTAACAAGCACCATTAAGGCACTAGCCCGACCATCTCGGGAAGATTTAGTATGACCAAATGAAACCTTCAAGGCCATACCCGCCCTCCCACCCCTAGATCCATGATGAACTTGAGGTCGCCAGAGCCTCGGCTGTTAAAGTAACAGGATTCGCCACGAGTAGGTGAGGTTGACAATTGGGTTGGAGAAGCTATATTTTGCGCTGGCAACACCATTAAAGGGTTGCGCTACACAGCCCCTTATATCAATTTGGTATTTTGGTCGCATTTTACGACAACCATACCTGCCGCGGGTGTATTCAAGCCCCCTAACCCGCTGGGGGGAAATCCAAATGTGATTGAAATCCAAACGTTCTTTACCCAGTCCACTACCTGATTCCCTATCTGCGCTTCGACGGAGATCTTAAGTCCACAATAGAGGTGGACGGTTGACACAAGGGTGCTCAAATGGCGCACGAGGCGATACATGTGTACACAGATGGTTCCAAAGTAGTGGAAGGAGTAGGGTCTGCGGTATACTGTGCTGATCCGGAAATAAACAGATCCTACAGGCTTCCGGATTACTGTAGCGTTTTCCAAGCGGAAATATTAGCCCCCCGGGCCCGGGGTTTCTCAGCTCTCAATTTTAAGCCGAATTTCAAAAGCAGCGAATATTAATGATTAATTTTTGCCTGGGCCTTCGAACAGTGAGAAGACAATAAAAACATCAAACAAAGATGTATGTTTACATGAATCCGAAATCGTAAAGTTATCGTGGTGACACTGATGAAGGTTCATCTTCAAAAAGTCTTCAAAAAGTCTTCCAACATTACCACCAACTCTGTATCAAAGTCCAGATTGTTTAAACGACTGCGACATCGGTACCGTGAATAATGAGTTTTTGCGATCTGAAGAAGTCAACAAAATAATTCGTCTAGGTCATCAAATTTGTCCTGTTAGTTTTCCACGAGATCGTTATGACGAGGCATTTCCTACCTCGTTGTTAAACAGAATCTTGCCAAATGGAGAGAAAGTGGAGCGTGACAGGTTGGTGTGGAGTGCCAGTAGCAATGCTTTTTATTGCCTACCATGTCGGCTGTTGACCACCAATACTTTAAATCGACCTAAAATTTGTTGTCCTGGCGGACATTCGAAATTCCAGGTGTTTTTGTTTTTATCGGCCTATTGATAAATGATTCAAGGTTCGATTCGAGCTCAAGGCCAGAACAGTAATAATAAATCTACTTACTATTCCAAAAACAAAATACAATTTTTCAAATTTAGAAAAATTAAATGTTATATTCAATGGCGATCTTTACAAATTAATTCAAAAGGAGGCTACAATTGATACACTTATCAGTGAACAGCTAATCACTGAAATTCAAAAGTGGAATGAAATTTTATATAGAATTTTAGACACTATTTTATTTTTGGGTGAAAGATCTTGGTGAACGAAACAATGGAAATTGTTTGGGCATCTTAGAACTCATAAGCCACTTAGAGATCATTTGGAGAAAGTTAGGATTTCACAACAGCAGCACAAACGTTTACAAGTTCACTTTTCCCAGCCATTCAGAACGAGTTTATAGAAATTTGTGTAAAGCACGTGAGGGAAACTATATTAGATCAAGGCAAGAAAGCCAAGTATTTTGCTATTATCGTTGATGCTACGCCTGATGCTAGTCATGTTGAACAGACTACGTTCATTTTGAGCTACCTCCACTTCAATTCGAAAGCAACAAATTTTACAATTCAAGAACAGTTTTTGGCTTTCGTGAATCGTAACCAAAAAACTGGTCAGGAAATCGCTGATTTAATTTGCCATACTCTAGGTAAACATGACATCCCATTAAAAGATTGTCGTGCACAAGGGTACGATAACGGCGCCAATATGAAAGGAGCTTACAACGGAGCACAACGTCACATTCTCGACAAAAACTCGAATGCTGATTACTCGCCTTGTGCAACCCACAGTCTCAATTTATGTGGTGTTGATGCTGCAGAATGTTGTACGGCTGCAATTACTTTCTTCAAAGTTGTGCAAAAATTTTTTACTATTTTCAGCAGCAGTCACCAACGATGGGACATCCTAAAAAAAATGTACCGAGTTCTCTTCACAGTCTTTCAGACACTAGGTGGTCGGCTAGAATTGAGGCAATCAAACCATTCGCAAACCATGTTCCAGGATTAACACAAGCACTAAACCCATTACTTAGGCTAAATTTGACTGCATAAGCATACGGAGTTGTTACCGGCATTCTCAAGTTCATCAACAAGTTCGAATGTATCTTGCTGTCCTCAATTTGGTTCAAAATACTTACTACAATTAATGAAAGAAACGTCGTACTCCAAGCTAGAGACGCCACCATAGATGTTGAGGTCCGACATCTATATGCCTTATTAGCTGATTTGAAGTTAATCAGGAACCAATGGGAAACAATTTTAAACGAATGCAAAACAGTTGCTACTCAATTGAACATCTCGCCAAAGTTTCCGGACATTCGAAAGAGAAAACCCGAAAGACATTTTGAAGATAATGCAGATGAGATGATTACGGATGATCCAGAGTCTGATTGTAAAAACAATACATTCTTGGTGATCGTTGATTCGGTAATCACTTACATTACTGAACGCTTTGCAGCTATGAGAAATATTAACGAGACGGTTTCCTTTTTGTGGCAATTTGAAGACATGAATGAAACTACGGTTCGGGCGAGCGCAGCAAACTTTGTCGAAAAATACAAGTCGGACGTTTCTCAAAGCTTAGAATGCGAAATAATTCACTTGAAACACATTTACGAAGCAAATTTTGATAAAGGTCTGTCACCATTGGAATTGCTAAATGCCATCTATGTTCAAAATCTGTATACAATTTTCCCCAACATTTGTGTTGCTTTACCTATCTTTTGCACTATACCTGTCACTGTAGCTAGTGCAGAACGTTCTTTCAGCGTCCTTGCAAGAATCAAAAACTTTCATAGATCGTGTTCATCTCAAGAGCGAGTTTCAGGACTTGCCATGCTTTGTGTTGAATCTGTTTTGGCAAGACAGTTAAATTTTGATATTATTATAAAAAATGTTGCAGCGAAAAAAGCAAGAAAAGCCACTCTTTGATATCCGAACCTTCTATATTGAATAATTAAAATTTATAATCAATATATTTATCGTAAATGTACTAAAATGTTACCAAATAACTAGAAAAGATTATTTAGAGCAATATGGGGCTGTTAAAAGAGAACTTTATTTCTACGTTACAATAAATCAGTATAAATAGTAAATATTCTCTGCTAATTTCATTTTCAGCTCTTAGTCCAAAAATCATTTAGTTTTCACCAAAATTTTGTTTGATGTAATCAAAACTAATCATATGTATTGGTCGTTTTTTATAGGGGGCCCGTAAATTGTTTAGTCCCGGGCCCGGATTTTCTCTCTACTGCCCTGGTCCCAGGGCATATGGGAATAGATGGGAATGAAAAAGCAGCTAGCTAAAAAGGGCGCATCCCTTGAAGCTTGCTCCGTAGACGTGGGCGTGGGTTCAAGCGCGGGGCTGTAAAGTGTTGAAGATTATGTGTAGGTCTTACAACCTTAGACTAACAAAGTTGCTTCTATCCTTAAAAAGAGAGGACTGTATACTCATGACGGGTATTCTGACTGGACACTGCCTTCTGGCGTCACATGCCGTTAAATTAGGCTTGGTCAGTGATATCAGATGTAGGAAGTGCGGGTTGGAGGAGGAAACGATCGAGCACGTTTTGTCGATGATTTGGAGGAAACCTTTTGTCCTAAAATCATGGCGAGGCGAAAATTCTACTTCTGGAACATTTACGTCATTAGGTTGTTTTTTCTACGGCGAGTACGTTTTACGATTTCTGTATAACCTACACCACGCAATAATTTACTTTTTATATGAGCCTTTTCGGAGTCATTTGTATGCATTAAATAAGGGATTAGGATTACCCCGTTCAGGACGGATTTTTGACGTTAGTCATTGAAAATGGGGCAGCATATTGGGAAGCCTTGCTGAATGTAAAAAAGAAGATACAAATTTTTTAAATATGTACTTACTTCATATAAATGCTTCAAAACGCAGCAGAAAATATATCATTAAACCCAGACATAATCAGTGCTCTTCAAAATTTTTTGTATTGAAGTGCAAAACACAATACATGTACAAAATTGTATATACACTGACATTTTTTTTAGTGTTTAAAAAATAAAAATTTAGTTTTTAAATGTTCAAAAAGCTCAAAAGTTTCAATATATCGTTTGCTTAAATAATTTCGTAAATCGCCTTATCATCACAATAATCAAGAGTAATTAAACGAAATTCTCAAAATCGAGCACAACAACTTTATTCATTCATTCTTTTTACGTTACGTGAATTATTACCGGACAGCTTCGGAGTTGTGGTGAAAAATTTAGTCTAAAAAGGGCGAAGTCGCGCCCATTTTTTTTTTTTTAATTTCAATCGATGTTGCTAGGGACTAGGGTGTTCGATTATTCGACTTTTTTCAAAAACCGGCTTTCCGATTATTCGAAAAATGTTAATTAGAAAAAAGCCGGTTGTAAGTTCTCAAACCCGGGGAAAACCGGAAAACCGGTTTTTTAGACTCGTCCAAAATAATAAAATTTCCGTTCAGCTAACAAAAAGTTATCATATGTGAAGACTACTGCGGTTAAAGTAATATTTTAAAAATAAAATACAGTTTAAATGTTTAGGGCTCAGTCTATTATTTTCTTTAGTCTTTATTAAACTTGAGACAGAAAATGCTCTTTCACTCAATGTGCTAGTAGGACTTATTGTCAGTAATGCGTTATAAAATTGTTCAAGATTTTCTGTCCGTTTCTGACATTTGGCAAAATATGCAAAATCGTCCAAAATACCTTTGTCGCACTTTTTCACTAAATGATTTGGGTTTTGAATATCGCGAATGGTCTTTCACTTGTAGCACGGCACGCTATTTTTTTTAATTCAGAGTCCATTAAAATTTATCAAAAATGTATGATTTTAACGCCCCATGTAAGGTTAACTCTGAGTTAAAAAGTTATTTCCGTTCTGCAAGTGGGCCTTAAATTTATAAATTTTTGAAAAATTTTTTAAACTACCTCAACAAAATAACTTCTCGTTTTGCAAGTGGGCATTAATGAATCAATTTTGAATACTTTTTTTAGTCCAATAATATTTTTGGATAATTTTTAGTTGTCGATTTGTTAGTGTAAATTTGTTTTTTATACCGAAGTACTCGTTCATCATATGAAAGTGCTGTTGCTTTGCATTTACATATGAAAATTAAAAACTTCCTTATGAATTTTATTTACATATATGGTAGGGGCATAGTTATACGAGGTGAAAAATCAGACTCTGACTTCTGACTTTTCACTTTGTATAACAGCTGTTTACCAAATTTCTCAAAAAAGAATTCAGCCCTTCGGACCACGACCATATTTTTACTTTTCAATTTGCTGAACAAAAAAAATTCGAAATGTAGAATTTCGAACTTCGAAAGCCAATATATATTTTTTGGAGGCTAACTTCGAAATACGGACTTTGCACTTTGTTTACTTAATCCTCAATCTCTGCAAAAAAGTGAGTTTTGTCCAATACCCAGAAAAAAGTTGATTTTGTCGCCTAGTGTTATTATACTATATATTATTACAACTTTGTTAGCTGACCTAATCATGTGAAAACGACTTCATAGCTTAAATGGACATTAAACGGAAATGTGAAGCTTCTCAAGGCCAAAATATGACTTACCAATTTTAAAAATCGGTCGTCAAATAACCAAGTTACAACGAAAAAACCTTTTCGGTTGTATTTCGAAGGATAAAAAAAAGTTTTTTTCCGAAACCCTCTTAACATAATCTTTAAATTTAGGGGCGGGCATTAGCAACTTCCTTTTTGTATGGGGACGAACCCAGTCTACTGACTACTCAGCTTTCGCTGCTTTTATACTCTCTGTTGCCTCGTTCACCCATTTCTCCTAAGGTCTAGTAACTTCGCGAACTTCATGCTTGGTTACATGTATATTTGTAGTTTATAGACTCTAGCATAGCCATATGCGTGTGTATATGTGAGTACTACTTCGGCTGATGATTACATGTGTTTGCGAGTATCTCTTCGTTGCCTTGTATTAGAGATATACGGCCGATTTTGGTCGTTTTTCGCACGCCGCCGCCGAATGTCAAAAATATCGGCGCGGCGGCTGCGGCGGCGTCCGGCGCGTTACTATATTTTCTCGTTTAAGACTGTTTAGGCCATTTATTGTTCATGTCGAAAATTGGTCGGATATGGTCGAAAGTGGTATCAACGGATGCGCATCACTGCCAGTTATAAGAAGTTAATTGCGAAATTTACCTCTTTCTAACTGTTCAAAAGTTATTTAAAAAACAGGCCTTTTCGATGTCAGCTTAACACGGACTTTGCATCGCCCTATTCACCAAGTTATTAAAACAAAACACTAAAAGAAAAGTTATATAATAAATTTATATGCTCATTTTGCATATTTGTTTTTTTTTTTCAAAAAATTAAAAATGAACAATGAATTCAAATAAAATGACCCACGGCGAACATGTTTTCAAATTGTCCTCAAGTTGTTAAAAAAGCAAAATACCCAAAAAGGTGCCGATTTTTAAAAAAAAAATTATATTGCGATTGGCTGAAAAAATAAAAGAAATCAGTGATGCAAAATCCGTTAGTAGGTTCTAGGGGGCATAAACAACCCTTTGAAATGATTCTTATTTATGTACGGTTTGAAAAATCACTTGGGCTTACATTCAAACATCTGTTGTTTATTTGCGAAACTATACAAAGCGTCTGAAATGTTAATTTTGAATTTCACACTTCATCCTAACACCCAAGTCTCCCGGTTTGACATTTCCTAAAGTTGGCGGGCCTATCCAAAACTAGTCCCTTAGAGCGAATCACATTGATTATAGCCTATCAACCAAGTTTAAATATCACCTACACGTTCCGGCCCTTTAACAAATGTGAATACGTAGGCACATATATTTACCAGGTGAGGCTTTGTCCTTCGCAAGAACACTCAAAGTGGTGAAGTAAAAGCTTTCCCAAGACATTCGAACTAATGATATAGAATAGATGCGCCGAGGATTATACGATTTTCACACATTCCGCAATGACATCCACTTAGATGAGGGCGGCATCCTTGGCCGAGTAGTCACTCCCTAACGTTTCAAGGCGCTTCTCTGGTGTAGCTCGGCAGCATAGTGCGACAAAAACATCCGTTAGAAAGTCTTCGTAGCTACACCTGGAGCTTCTAGGAAAATGACGTCGAGGAAGGTATGAGTTCGAAGTCGCAGTCCTTTGGCTTCTGTGCTGGCATATGGTGTGAGGGTCCCGACAGGTTGTCGGGATTGCTGCTGTTCGCACATCGAGAATTGTAGCTATTGAAAACAGCCGAAAAAACTGGAGGCGCCTTGCGCCACAAGAGTCATGAGTATTAATAGACCATTATTGGCAACCGTAAGCCGCCTTTGTGCGTGACCGCCAAGGAGCCACAAATAATTTAAAGAAATTGTGTTCGTGACGATTACTAGGAGTTAACCCCAGGTGAAACTACGCTTTGCACGAGACATACAAACAAAAGTGTGACAATTTTATGTAACTCTACTTCTTTTCAGCAGACGCAGCAGTGCCAATTCCAAAGACCGGGGTTAGGTTCGAAGCTTCTCTGGAGTAAGTGAACGGGGGACAATCCCTCCGAAAGGAGTTACTCCTTAAAATTTTTGAACTATCTGCGAGATTTTGAGGCAAAAAACCCGGGTCTTTCCGAAATGGGCAAAACGTTGATTTCCTTAAATACATACAAACAAAACCTTTCCTAAATATTATTTTTTTAAATAGAAAAATTAAGCTTTTTAAAGTAAGAGCACCGGCATATGCCGGCGCGCCGACCACGCCGCCGCCGCTGGTATATAATAGAGCCTACGCCGCCGCCGCCGATAAAGTGATCGGCGTAAACCTCTACCTTGTATGTACATATGTGTGTAAATGATGATTGGTTGGTTTACGTACCAAGAGTAGCAGCTTACTTTATTGTTGTTGTGCCTTTATTTACTTAGTATCAGATTAGTGATGTATCACTTAGCGATACTAATATTCGTCACAATATATTTAGATTTTGAAATTTTTACAGCAGCTATTGTGAATAGAAGTGTAAAGCGCAATTACCGAAACAAGGTTAACAATTACTAAAAGTCCATCAAGGTTAAAGGTCGCTGTAAATTAGATGTTAAACATCTATTAATCTATTTTTAGGATTTACACAATCCTTACGACTGCCATGCGAAAATTTGTTCAATCATGTTGCATTGCCATGTGGTTCTGGGGGCTTATTATGTGGCCCGATTCGAAATAAATTTCTTTCGCATTTGAAAAAATGTCTGTATGAGTTACAGAACAAGTCTCCTGAAGTATGTTTTTAGTTTTAAGAATTTAGCTGCACGGAAAGTTACTCTAAAATCGGTCACAAGATTCCTTATGTTCTAAATGGAATTTGTAAATATCTCGATCGCTGATCTATCTAGAAAACTTTTATCGTAAATATTACAACTTAATAGAGCACAAAGCTTCAAATACCCTTAGTCGAAAACTGCAGAAAACGTTTCCGTGGACTTGTAGCATAAAAAATAATATACGATAATAATGTGACGAATTTAGGGAAATTCCGCTTATTTGAAACCTTCTGCTAACGTACGAATTGCGTAACTGTTGAATAAATCACTCCAATATTCTGTATGGTAAAATGGTCTTTATTTAGATTACTTTGGGAGTAGTACTTCACAACCAAGAGCGTGTTTAAATCAAAACTGATTGCTGGCTACACAGCCTGCGCTGCTTTTATACTCTCCGTTGCTTCATTCGCATATTTCTACTAAAGTCTAGACGCTTCGCCTTCTAGTACTGCTGTATCTCCTGCTTGGTGGTTGAGCTACATATATGCGTGTGTATGTGTGAGTAACAACTTCGGCTGATGACTACATCTGTGTGTGAGTCATCTCTTCGTTGCCTTTATATATGTGGGTATATGATGATTGATGTGTTCATGTATATACGAGTGGCTGCTTCATGTTTCTTTATTGTTACGTGATTATTTATTTAGTATCAGCATAGTGATGCTAATATTCGTCACAATAATTTAGTTCCCAAAGATGGAACATATCTAAACGCGTAGGTTATCATTTGAGGATTTAATGTAAATATGTAACTGCATGTGTAAACGGGTCTTACATAGGTTTAGGTAATTAAAGTTTTGAGTAATTTTTGTACCGATAAATTCCTATTTTTGCCTTGAAGGGTTAATAATGGTACTGTATATGAAATTGTGGCCATGGAGATACATTATCGCAACAGCAGACGAAAACGTGAGCTGATGATACGTTCGTCTAAGCTATCGTTCGAGATACACAATCGGGCTGTGAATCTATTTGTAAGTACATAAGTATCAGTAATGGTTAGGGGGTTACGTTGGCTAATTGGTTTGTCGATAACTACTGTCGATTTGTGTATATCTCTTGAACCAAGCCAAATAACGGAGTTTTAGTTTTTGCAGGATATAGGTACCCACTTCTAAATGAATCCACAATCTGGTATAAAGTTCCATTATCAACCCTTCAAGGCAAAAATGGGATTTTATCGGTACACAAATGACCCAGCAGCTAAATTGGCCTATATCTCTTGAATCAAGCAAGATTTTCTGAACTTTTTTTTACATTATATAAGCTACCTTTCTGCAGATGAATCCACAATCTGGTATAAAGTTCCATTATCAACCCTTCAAGGCAAAAATGGGATTTTATCGGTACACAAATGACCCAGCAGCTAAATTGGCCTATATCTCTTGGATCAAGCAAGATTTTCTGAACTTTTTTTTACATTATATAAGCTACCTTTCTGCAGATGAAGACATAATTTTATTCAATGTTCTATCATTAACGTTTCAAGCGCTACGTGAGATATGCGGTTTATAGACAACTACTGATATACTACATGAAATTTCAAAATTTTTTTATTGCATTATGTAGCTACCTTCTTCTAGATTGACTAATCGGTTTATCGATAACTTCTGTCGATTTGTGTATATCTCTTGAACCAACGTTAAAATTGTTTATTTTGAAATATACCCACTTTTAGGTTAATTCACAATTTGACATAAAACGGCAATTTATCGATACACAATTGACGAAGCGCCTAAATTGTCCTATAGCTCTAGAATCATAAAAATTATTTAAAGTTGTACTTAGTCGTCAGTAGCTGTCGGTAGAACGGATATCTCACGTATCGCTTGAACCGTTAATGATAGGACCTTGGATCAAAATGTGTAATAATCTACAAGTAGATAGGTAGCTATATAATGCAAAACAAGAGTTTAGAAAATATTTCTTGGTTCAAGAGATATAGAGCAATTCGGATGAGGGGTCATTAGGGCTGGGACTATCCGCATATTCGAATATCCGGATATTCATACGGATATCGTTGACACGGATAAAATCCGGACGGCATGGATATCCGGTTAATATTCGTTTGTGAAACTATTCGGATATCCGGATTTATGAAGATGCGGTTAATAACTGTATTTTTGGATATCCATTGCAAGCAACAAATTGATATACCATATACATATGTATGTACATACATATGTTTATTTAACATTAATAACAAATCAAAAAAATTCTTGATGTTTGTAAAATTGTAGCTTTTTAATTTTTGACGTTAATTTAATAATATACAAACATATTTTGTGAATAATTTTTCGATGTTTGCTTCGTTCAATTCTGATACGCAGATATTCAACTTTTATATTCCAGCATCCAGTCATACGGATATCCGGATTATCTATTTACGAATCCGGATAGCCGGATTTTTTGCTTAGCTATCCCGTTATTCCAATATTCGGTTTATCCGGATAGTTGAAAAATCCGGATGCAGTTCACCAAAGAAGAAGTGGAACTACCCATCTATATTTGCCAAATCTTTCTGGTCGAAAATTAACATACATTTTGTATGAAAATATTTAATGCATTGTTGAGTGTAGACGCCTTTGTGCTTATGTAATTTTTGCGAGAATCATTTATCGCTGAGTGTTCTAAAGTGAGACTGTAAGTAAAGCCCCTTATTCATACAAAATTAAAAAGGCGTATAAAGCTCTTGTTCAAATTTTTACGCAAATGTCATTGATCTTCCAGAGGAATATTGTTTTATTATTCGTCATAAATTTTTGTATTAACATAATTTTTCTTCCCTTAAGAATTGTTAATTATCTCATTAATATACATACTTACAAGTGAAATAAAAACATACCACACTATTCATATTAATATAATCGACTGCATTTGTTCTGCAGGGATAAAAGTTCTACGAAACTTTAATTTATTACCTATGTATAACATTACATGATAACGATGTAAGATATTAAATATATATATATATATATATATATATATATATATATATATATCTGCTTATAATTAACTATATTAATATTTTTTCTTAATTTACATATTTATAATATTGATATGAGTTTACTTAATATACATACAAAGCTGACAAAAATAATAATGTTTCAATTCATCCATTTTCTACAGTTCGGGGAGCCACACATGCAAGATATCTTATTAGCATCATCTTCGATATCAAATTTATAATCATATGATAGCTAAATAGAAGGAAAGATCATTAGGTACAGTCATAGCCGAATTATGTTATAATGTGTACTACCTCTTCCCCTCGATTAATTCTTCTCTTAGCAAATATAATAATCCGCAGTTCACGATCAACATCAACAGTCTCAGTTACACAATTTGGGTTGCACGCATGATTTATATAACGAGCTAATCCACCAGATAGGGTCGCATCAACAACTCTATCTTCATCCAGACGAAACATATATATTCCTCGGTTCTAATTAGAAACAAAATATATATACATATGTAATTTAGTAATATTTTGAAGAAATATTTAATAACAATAAGGAAGAAAAATTTTAAACACTAAAATATGACTGCCGTAATTTATTCGAAAATTTCTATTATATTGAATTAATACCAATTTCACACCGAAACTTGATCGAATCACAATTTTATTTAATGAAATAATTTAGATTCCTTTTTCACACAGCGCAAGGCGAATTCAGTCTCAGGTGTTGTTATCGCAACAGCTTCTTCTTGATAATTTCCCATATAACGCCTTGTACTACAACATTCAATTAATCGGAATCTATGAAAATTTTGTTTTGATTTGACATTCTTTCCCACGCCACCCGGTATGGATTCGCCTTGACACAGGGCCACTTTCTTCAATAAGCGAACATCTTTCAGCAGCCCCCAAAAAATATATTACGCTTTTACAAAAAATAGTTAAAATAGATACTAGCAGCTTCCTCCTTAACTATGCGCAATTACTCATAGATTGTGCACCTAACCAAATATGTGCTTATTTTTGAAAAGGCCATATTATCTTTTCCAGCGAAAATAAAAATAATAATTATTATTAAGAATTCATGAGCTTAACATCGGCTTATAATAATTGAATATTCGGTTATTATGTTTTTCTAAGAGAAACTGAAAAGAAAGAAAGAAAAACATTTACTGTCACATTGCGATGGTACAATTTCGAAAACCGCCACGTAATTGTGATTCGCGGTGCGAATCTCGGTGAAACCTTTGATAACATTACGAAATTGCCTGATGATGATTACGTGACGGTTTTCGGAATGGTAACATCGCAATATGCCAGTAAATGTTTCTTTCTTTTCAGTTTCTCTTAGAAAAACATAATAATCGAATATTCAATTATTATAAGCCGGTGTTAAGCTCATGAATTCTTAATAATAAGTATAAATTGAACACACCATTAAAACAAACAAACAAATAAAAATAATAATATAATAATTTATTTTTGATTGTCATTTGTTACATTGACAATAAAATCTGAAACACCATGCAAAGCCGACTAGATGTTTCACTCGACTAGGCATTTCATTATTGCTAGTTATTATTAGCAATTTGTATTTGTATAAAATTAAAATTTACCTTAGCTTCATATTGTTTTTCGCGGATTTCCGATACTTCAGTTCGAATGACTTCCCCAATATATTCTATTATCATTGTGTGTTTCTCTATATCGCGTGCAGCATATAAGCCAAGACCTTGTATTTTGGATCTACAAATAAACAAATAAGTTAACACCTTGTACCACGTTTGTACATCTTTGATATAGATATAAAGGAAAATATGCGCAGTCTTTTATTTTCACAAAAATTTATTTTGATTTGATGTTCCATTGGTAACTTCTATGTCATTTTGAGGTAACGGGCCATCTGAATTACCCAGTGAGTGTTCTTAATATAAACCCCAACAATGTTGCATACACTGTAGGGTCAGAGAAAAGTTTTTGATAGCATAAATTTGCTTATAAAAATTTCCGAATATTTTGAAAACATATCCCATTTCTGTTCTATTTTTGCTGTTGTAGAGATAAGGACACTCCCCGAAGGTTTTGTTATCATTGTTGATGGTCCTTTGCTGTATATAAATCCAGTACGGTCCGGTAACAAGCACCATTAAGGTACCAGCCCGACCATCTCGGTAACGATTTAGTATGACTACATGGAACCTTCTAGGCCATCCCGCCTTCCCAGCCCTAGATCCATGAGGTTTTTATACCCAGCTGTACTTGTACACAGGGTATTATAAATTTGATTGCATAGCGGTTGGTCGTACAGGTACAAAGGAATCGAGATAGATATAGACTTCCATATATCAAAATCATCAGTATCGAAAAAAAATTTGATTGATGTCCGTCCGTCCGTCCGTTAACACAATAACTTGAGTAAATATTGAGATATCTTCACCAAATTTGGTATACGAGCTTATCTGGACCCAGAATAGATTGGTATTGAAAATGAGCGAAATCGTATGATAACCACTCCCACTTTTTATATATATAACATTTTGGAAAACACAAAAAATCTGATTATTTAGTAAATATGTAATACACCTCGAATGTTGAAATTTGACGTGTGGACTGATATTGACTCCTGATAAAAATTTGAAAAAAAAATTTTAAAATGGGCGTGGCACCGCTCACTTGTGATAAAATCAATTTTACAAATATTATTTCATAAATCAAAAATCGTTAAACCTATCGTAACAAAATTCGGCAGAGAGGTTGCCTTTACTGTAAGGAATGCTTTGAAGAAAATTAACGAAATCGGTTAAGAACCACGCCCACTTTTATATAAAAGATTTAAAAAAAAAAGAGCTTGTAACAATGGTATTTCTTTTCCTAAGTGGATTTATAACAATAAATAGGAAAAAGTTCAACTTTTAAAAAAGGGCGTGGCACTGCTCCTTTTATGACTAAGCAATTTGCTGTTTCGGGAGCCATAACTCGAAGAAAAATTTGTTCAGAATAGAACCATATTTATATGTATTATTTTTTTTTTTTTTTTTTTTTTTTGTAACACTATTAAGCACAAAACAAACAACAACAGCATTTCAAGTGTACAACTGGGTATGTAATGTTCGGTTCCACCCGAACTTAGACTTCCTTACTTGTTTTTAATATATTAAAGTCAAAGATTTCTCGCATTTTTACATACATACATATGTATGTACAAATGTAGTCCTCGGATTAATTTTGTGTATATTCCTTACCTTGCCAAATATACATTGTTTCTCCATTCCTGTTTCATTTTTTTATATTGGGAACTCTTTGAGTGTACAAATTGTTTACTATAAGGACATGCTATTTCCCCAGCAATAGTAGAAGTTGTAGAATTAACAATACGTTGGTTTGCGCTGGAGCCAGTACGTTGAGTATGAGGTTTTCTCCAAGCAACAATGTGACGCTGTTTAGGCTCGGTGCGCGCAGATCCAGTGGGATTTATTGCGAGTGGCAATTCTAACAGAGGATTTCGACCATATTTGAATCGGTAATTGGTCAACGTTTCTATGCCAGGTAAACTCTCTATGATCCGAACTACAGACGGCTCTGTCAATCCAAAAAGATCTTCGCCGGAAATAAATTGGGGGAACAGCTGAACGACATTATTACTTTTACGCATTGATGCAATCTGTATTAAAATTTGTTTCCAGACAGCATTGGGGGTGGAGTCTCTCAATTCAACTTCACTTCCGGGCTCTTGCACCTGAATTCGAAACTCAGGACAACCAGCTACCTCGCTAATGGAGCATACATATCGGCAACGCCGATTAGGCCGTTTCGTCGACCAATAAAAGCGAATCTAAAAAACAAAACACAAACATATTACGCAAAAGAAACATAATCTTGATTTATGTAAGCTTAATAGAGCGTACCATGATGCATGGAGACAACAGAAGTGCAAAATGTTACCTATTGTTTGGAGTATCTGCCTTATAAGCAGGGCCGATTTCGTGTTATACGATAATGGATGAAAAACCAATTTCACTCAAATGATGAATATGAATCTGTCACGTTTTTCATAAAAATGATAACACAATATGAATCTAATAAGTATTTACAACCTATATTTTATGAATAACCTCAATCCTAATCACCGTTTCAGTGCTTTTGCCATTTAAAAATTGGATTCGATCATGGATCGTATAACACGATACAGGCCCAGAGTTGGGCAAAGTTTATTCGAATAACGCATAAAAGATAAATAATTTTCTTATTTGTTACTCACGAATAAAGATAATTGCTTTTATCTACAGAAATTTTGTTAGAGTGACGAATAAGTTATTTTTACGAAAGGCAACACTTGTTTTCTTTCAGTTAACATTCATAAAACCTATGTATACTAAGAGATCGTGGCAAAGTTAATTAATTCATTGTAAAATTAAAAAAATGGTCTAAGGAATTATGCAGTTCAGTACTTATCGGGTAGTAGTAAACCGATTGCTTCCTATTTCTACTACTAATATTTTTCGAAAAATCGCAAAGAAAAAACACAGTTAACGGATGTCAGTTCGATTTGGGAGCAAAATGGCTGCAATTGTCAAAAAATGTGTCAGTCTAGCAAATCTCTTGTGATTGAATCATGAGAAGACTATAAAAAAATTTCAATTAGAAAATTATTCAAACATAAAATAATCTATCGAAAATTTATTCATGAATAAATTAACTTTGAATAATTTTCTTATGATACATTTTCACTCGAATAATTATCTAAATAAAAATTTATTCGAATAATACCTAACTCAGCTTTTTAGGTTCTCAAAATAGGGAAAACAAATTTCGCCACTCTGTAAAAACAACGAAGTTGGATTTTTCGATATTAGAAAAGCGTGGATAACAACGGTGATTGTAAATTATTAAGCTTTGATTTCTGGGAAACAAACGAGTTTCCGAGTCATGATACACCCTAAAGTATATATGTATGTATCGTACTTTAGTTCACAAAACGCCCTACACTAAAGATTTAAAACTCTAAAAGATAAACAAAAAACGTCTGATTTTCACATCCACCGCATTGCATTAAATGAGAAGTTGCGTGCAAAAAGGGAACTTATTTTAAAATTACGTTTTGAGATTTTCGTGTTTTGAACATTTGAGGTTATAGATATAGCATTTTTTTGTTGTAGTAATTAAAACATTTTCTAAACGTATACAGACCAATTCTAAACAAAAATTCCGTGCGAGTTTTTCGCTTCTCCCATTCCTCGTATTCTGAATAAAAATTCCGTGCGAGTTTTTTCACTTCTCCCTTTCCTCCTAGTCTGAACAATGTTCGAAAAAGCTGAAACCGGTTATGGGAGAAAAGTAGGTATTATGAATGTGAGGGAGAGGGAGATTTCTCTGCCATTTCATAGGAGTTTTTTCACTTGTTAAATTAAAGGGAATGCATCAAAGTAGTTAAAGGAAATTGGTTCTTTTAAGAAAGAATACTTATTTATACAAATTTGTGCTAAAATATGTATGTACATTCTACCACAATATTCTCACTGTTAATACAACAACAACAACAACCACAATATTCCTTATTTTAAGTAGAATACCTTTCATAAGCAACGGAAGAGCTCTTGGTATATTTGATGCAGCCATCCAGAAATTGCGCAAGGATTTTTTAAGAAGGCTTAAAAAGATTTTGGCATATGGCGAAAGGCGAACTCAACTCGACTTGGACGTCCGAAATTTGCTTTGCTGAATGAAAGCAGGCAACTCCGGCGGATTTGTGTTATCCCGCCGTCTTCTTATTATGCTCCTCTGTTCCCTGCAAAAATCGTTGGACCATGTGGTCCACTGGAGTACTTACCATTCTACTCCACTGTAATGCAGCGATGGACTAACTCATGTTTCTACACGAACATGTTGTAAGCCGATCATTGCTCGTTTTTGACGATTGTAATCACTACACGATGTTTATTGGACTGTGGATACTCCATGGATTACTCTGATGTAATGCGGAGCTGGAGTATATGGTCCGGCGCTAGGACATCGCAATGTTAATTGGACCATATTTTTTGTATGAATTGTGGATAATTTTGGAGTACTCGGTTGGTCCATAGCGAGTACTCCATACATGCATGCATGGAGTACTCGCGATTTTTGCAGGGGTTGATGTTGCTGTGGCACCAATTCATTACTCATTTCAGTGAATACCACATGAAATGCAATAATGTGCATTGTTTATACCTTATTTCTTAATTTCAAACAAATTCGCAACAATAATTAAACTTTTCAATTTTGTAAACAAAATAAGAAATGCGCAACGAAATTTCAATTGACAAAACAGCTGACTTCGAAAATTCGAAATTCCTATTCCCCAATTATTCTTCTTCCTAGGAGAAAAGAATTGAAGGAATTTTTCCGCGGGAATAAAAAAATCCGCGAAAATATTTAGAATTGGTCTTATAGTATATTTAATATGTAATCTTTCCAATATATATATTCACAAAATCCATTTTTCCCAATTTTCGCCAAAAATGGCGAAACAAATTGATTACAGATGTAACCATTTTGCATATAACATAGAAACAACAGTGGCACATCAATGAAACTTTTGTATGTCCCTCTTCCTAAGTAAAAACGGGTGAATATAAAATTTCGCGAAATCGGAACACGTTAACATGGCTTATACGGTGAGGCCCACTGTATTGAAGTATGAGCAACTAAATTTTTTTAAGAACAAAGCAAAGCAAACTAGCAGAGCTTTACATTTTGCGATGTCACTAAGTCAGTTTCAGGGATATATCTCGTGTGGGTATGAAACTGGACCTATTTTTCCCCATTAAGCTGTTTTACGCAAAAAAACGAACATCGACCCTTGATCCCTTTGCACGTAACGCCTCAATTGTTAAAAGTGACTTACTTTGTTTCATTCTTTCAAAGTTTTGTAGCGACGGTTTTTAATAAATCAAACTAAAATCTGGGTAAAACAGAATTTGGAAAAATATGAAGATTAGTGCCTTTGTGAGCTAAGTTACAATGTGCTGGTGGGAATGTTTAATGGAAAGGCATTTCACTTACGACTTTGTATCCTACAGGATATATATGATCTATATTGTGAAAAGCTTCTAATTGGTGCGGAAGCAGTTGGCCAACATTCAAAAAAATCAAAGTACCGACTCGAAGTAAATTTGTTAGTTCCGAATGGTGCATCACATTAGCTACTTGACGATTTTCATCCCGCTCAACAAATACACGTCTTTGTACGACGAGTGATGACAGCTCATTTTCCTTTTCTAACCGATTTGCGTGTTGTTGGCAGTGTATCGTTTTGTTTTTGTAAAACACACAATTCTCTCTAACTGCACATGGCAGGTGGAAAACTTGTGTGCAGCGATTCTTAAAGCAACGTACCGTAGCACCTAATTGCTGACAACCACTACAAGACTGATTGAGTCCATCTTGTAAAGCAGCTTGAAAATTCATAAGGCCACCGCTTATAGTCTCATACACTTCACTTGACCACAGAGCGCAGTTTAAATGTACCTATATATATTAAGAAATATATTTTTGTTAATCAATTGTGTTTCTACGAAAGTTATGAACAAAATATCATTCAATATACCCATTTATCTATATCGAAATTTAATAGTCGTGATGGCCCATTGGCAACGCCATCTCCGCGTTGATAGCAAAAAACACATTGACGGATATCTTCAATGGAGCTATTTAAAATACAACCAGCAAATCCATTTGGCTTCGTTTTGTCTTTTGACCCAACCCCAAAAACAAAATTATTTGTTTTTAAGTCTTTGGAACTGTTAGGATTATAGTGCTTATAACTGCGACTTTTTGGTACATTTTTTGTTATAGCAACACTTGGTTGTTTCTCACTACTTTTACTTTCTTTAGCTGTTTTTTCACAAAATTTTTGTTCTGCATTCATTTGAATCTCTTCAGTATTTCTCAAATTAGCACATGTGGTTTTATTAGGATCTTTGAACTGTTCATAACAATAGTTGTTGCAAAACTGTAGTTTCATTGGTGACAAATTTGGTAACAAAGCAGAATTTGGCATTCCTCTTATATCGCAGAAAGGAATTTTAAATGCATGAAGTCCCGTATCTGCTAAAGAAGCACCACAATTGTAACATAATTTTTTTCTGCCGCATATAACATCTTGTTGAAAACTTATCGCACTCTTAACTGTTAATTTATTATTGTTCTTAAGTGATAGGTCCCCAGATAAGTTAAATGGTGGGGCATCAATAATTTTATACATTGCAGGTGCAGGAATATGTAACAAATTTGCCAAGTCCTTAAGTACACCATATATGTTATTAACAGCTGACATTTGCACAGACAATGTAACTACACGATTGTTGCTATCGTCACATTTAGTCCTAAATAAAAAATAAAAAAAGGTGGATATTTTGATACATATACCATATACTAAAACCATTTTTTGTAATCTTATTATAAATAGATACCTGACGTCATTCCCGCATGTGGAAACTTGTTCTTTTATATTTTCAATGTCATCAATTTGGTTGAACATCTTCTCGTGGAAATATTTCTTTTGATTAAATGTTGGTTCAATTATCGGAACGCTTGGAGACATCCGGTCCATATAATGATCCACGTTCTTATTCATTATTACCAAGCCAGGATACACAAACTTATGGAATGACAATCTGTGCAATTTATCGCCGAACGGATTCACTGAACCCATAGTATTTTCGCAGGTATTAACAATAATATCTGAAGATTCAATATTACGCTCTTTTATAATGCTCCAAATTCTTAAAAATCTTTCGTTATGATTATTTCGCATATTTGGAGAAAACTCCTGATCATAAAAATCATTTTGTATTGTCGATAACTGTTTCTCTTTATTGTTTTCTGATGAATAATTATGATCGTATAGTGTTATTGCATTTGAACGATGGGCATTTCCATATTCACCTAAGAGGGGTGCAGTGAGCAAAATATCTCCGTTCTCTTTACTATTTACACCACGTGGGAGATTATTACTCAGTCCATAGGTGCTACAAACGACAAAGTTTCGATTTAATAAGGGTTCCAATACTTGCAACGGTTTCATTTGTTTCAAATTGGTCATTAAATTGTCAATAAAATTGTCATAGTCTTCTTCTATTTTGGATAATTTTTTGGATTTTTTTTTAGATCCACCAGGTACACTTGTTGTTGAGCTCACTGTATTGACCGTAGCTTCTTTACCGCTAAGTAATTGCCTGCGATGTTTTTGATACTCTCTTTTCCGTTTTTTTCTAGACTCAATATCCTTGCCTGCAATTGTTGCTTTCTGATTGGTTGGTGGAGTATTTGTTGGTGTAATTTGTGGATTTGCCTCGTTGTTCGCGTGATTATTGTCCGCAATCAAATTACCCAAAGACTGAACATTTACGTTTTGTCCATCGTTATCCGGTTTAGACAATACTTTTGTCTTAACTGGTCCTTCTAAAGAATTGTTTTTAAACGCTTTCGACAACTTATTTACATTTTTTAACCTTTCGCAATTTTCGGGATTTTCAGTTGTGGAAGTTATAGTTGTTGTACTCGAAATAGATGATCCAAAATTTAAATAATGTTCTTCTTTTATATCTTCTCTCTTTTCTGTATTGGAAGAAAATTCGAAGGGGACTTCGTGATACGAGCTTTGTTCATTTTGATTCTCAGTGCGCGTAGGTTCATTTCTGAAAATTATATAAAAAGTTGTTTATTAATTATTGATTCTTTAACTTAGGAACAATTTTTAATTGAGGAGTTTCGTGCAAAAACTTTGACTTTTGCGTAAGAGTATTCCCAGTTTTATAGCCACATCTAATTTTAAATTTACATTTCATTTCATTTATTGATAAGTTACATTAGTACAATGAGATCTATGATCTCTTATAGTACAACAGTATATGGAACAGCAAAAATTCAGATTAATTTAATTTAACTTAACTTAATTTAGTTTAATTCTATTTAAATTAATGTAATTCAATTTAACTTAATTTGATTTAATTTATTGCAATTTAATTAATTTTATTTTATTTCACATCATTTTATTATTATAATTTGTTTTCTTTTTTATCTTATTGTTTTAATTGTATTAATTTAATTTTAATTTTTTTTTATCTTGTAATTTTATTTGTTTTTTTTTTTTTTATTAACTTTTATTTCTTATAATTACTTTATTTTTGTGTTTTTTTTTCTTTGGACAGTTATTATATTATATAAATACTAGCAGACCCGGCAGACGTTGTTCTGCCCTAAATTTGTCCTATCTGCATACATTTTAATAAGCTTTTTCCGTCTAACTCTGCCCTACCCCTCTACACTTTTTCCTAATCTTTTTACTCACTCCTCCCTCCGTCTTTTTCGCTTCATCTCCATCTTCGTCTCATTCTATCTCTTTCTCAGTCTCCTTCTCTATTTTCTCTTCTCTCAAGTTTTTCTCCTTTTTCTTCATCTCTTATTGCCAGTCCCAGAGGGTGGTATGTTCCAGTCCCATTCCAAGTCTCAGTCCCAGTCCCACTCCCGAGTCTCAGTCTCAGTCCCAGTCCTAGTCCTAATCCCAGTCCCAGTCCGTCTCTGGCATATTTCTCGGAAAAAAGCATCGTAAATACTAATATAGGCAAATTTATATACGAAATTTCAGGCAAATCGAATAGGACGTATGTAAATACGTATGTGGGTATTATTAATTCTTGTCTTTATTTCGGCTTCACATGCATATTTATCAGTTTTGCCAGGTTTATGCGACTTAATCGAATATCACAATGAACTTTAGAGCTCTCAGCAACAGCATTCATTTGATATACATAATACACACACATTTTAGGGGTATCCGGGTCCATGTTTTGGCCTATATCTGGAGGCCTAAATCACTAAGCGGTGTAAAACTTACTCTGTATTATAGCACACATCAACAGCTTCAATTTGATACCCATAATATAAAAACACATTCTAGGTGTATCCGGGTCCATGTTTTGGGCTATATCTCGAGACCCTAGCCTCCTAGTTGTATGAAAATTATCCTGTACTATAGCAATAATCAACAGTTTTCATTTGATATCCATATTGTATACCACATTCTAGGGGTACCCGGGTCCACGTTTTGGGCTATATCTCGAGACCCTAGCCTCCCAGTTGTATGAAAATTATCCTGTACTATAGCACTCATCAACAGTTTTCATTTGATATCCATATTGTATAAACACATTCTAGGGGTACCCGGTCCACGTTTTGGGCTATATCTCGAGACCCTAGCCTCCCATTTGTATGAAATTTATCCTGTACTATAGCACTTATCAACAAGTTTCATTTGATATCCATATTGTATAAACACATTCTAGGGGTACCCGGGTCCACGTTTTGGACTATATCTCGAGACCCTAGCCTCCCAGTTGTATGAAAATTATTCTGTACTATAGCACTAATCAACAATTTTCATTTGATATCCATATTGTATACCACATTCTAGGGGTACCCGGGTCCACGTTTTTGGCTATCTCGAGACCCTAGCCTCCCAGTTGTATGAAAATTATCCTGTACTATAGCACTCATCAACAGCTTTCATTTGCTATCCATATTGTGCAAACACGTTTTAGGGGTACCCGGGTCCACGTTTTGGACTATATCTCAAGACCCTAGCCTTCCAGTTGTATGAAAATTATCCTGTACTATATCACTCATCAACAGCTTTCATTTGATATCCATATTGTATAAACACATTCTAGGGTTACCCGGGTCCACGTTTTGGGCTATATCTCGAGACCCTAGACTCCCAGTTGTATGAAAATTATCCTGTAGTATAGCACTCATAAGCAGCTTTCATTTGATATCCATATTGTATAAACACATTCTAAGGGTACCCAGGTCCACGTTTTGGGCTATATCTCGAGACCCTAGCCTCCCAGTTGTATGAAAATTACTCTGTCCTATAGCACTCATCAACAGCTTTCATTTGACATCCATATTGTATAAACACATTCTACGGGTATCCGGGTCCACGTTTTGGCCTATATCTCGAGACCCTAGTCACCCAGGGGTATGAAAATTATCCTGTACTATATCACTCATCAACAGTTTTCATTTGATATCCATATTGTATAAACACATTCTAGGGGTACCCGGGTCCACGTTTTGATCTCAAGACCCTAGACACGTAGCGAAAAAAAGGTAGACGTCGGCCGATTCTCAGACCTGCCCAATATGCTCACAAAATTTCATGAGAATTGGTTCAGCCGTTTCGGAGGAGTTCAGCCTCTAAAACCGTGACAAAAGAATTTTATATATTAGATGTTACAACCACCAAAACCCTAAAAAACAAATTTTAACTTAAACTTAATTTGTGTATCAGTAATTAAAATCACACATTAGCTCATATTTCCTGTTTATTTCCAAAATAACAGCACTTGCATGCATTAAAATTGTGTATATGCTCGGAGACTTCAATATATATGCAGGTGACCTGTTTGTCTGGAGTTGCTGTGTGATGTTGCTTATATCAACTCTAAAACGCACCCTTTTGACACCTTACGCTACCGTGTAGTGACAACACTCACGCTCTCATTCTTTATTACTCCATAGAGCATACTAATAAAACACCCTATGCCTATGGTAACACTTTCTCTAGTACTCCATTCATCATTTACCTAACCTAATTTTTTCAGCAGTTTATTGCCAGTATTTACGTGTATTAAATTTGTTTTTTCACACACACAGATAGGTAAATCTTTTGTTCTGAAAAATCGTGGTAGCGGTTTTCTAGCGTACTACATTGAAATTTTTTGTAGTAGTCAACTCTACACCGATCGTAGTAGAATTTAAAAGCAGCTATTGCAGGTCGATCTTGTCAGAACAACTCCTGAAAATTCATTTTATCCTGAACAATTTTTACACGAATTTGTTTGCAGACTAAACAGTAATGAAGTTATATTCGAATATATGCTATTGTAACGAATTTTGCGGAAACTCCGCTTATTTTACACCTCCTACTAACGTTCGTATCGCTAAATTGTTGAATAAATAACTCCAATATTCAATTATGTAAAATGGACCAACCAATAGCGTGCTTAAATCAAACTGATTACTGATTACTCAGCTTGCTCTGCTTTTATACTCTCTGTTGCCTTGTCCGCATATTTCTAAAAATGTCAACGTTTCTTCCTCTATAATCTTCTACTTGGCTACCAGCTATATGCGTGTGTATTTGTAGTTTATAGCCTCTCGCATAGACATATGCGTGTGTATATGTGAGTACTACTTCGGCTGATGGTGAGTATCTCTCTTTTACCTTGTATATATGTGGGTAAATGATGATTAATGTGTTTATGTAGCTTGCTTTAATGTTGTTGTGCCTTTATTTAATAACCTTAGGGATGTGAGATCAATTAGTGATGCTAATATTCGTCACACTATATTTTCGACTAGACCTAAGCAAAAAGTATACTAATTTTTCTTTGTCACACATTATTTTTATTGCTCAAAAATGCGCTTCAGTGATATCGGTCGATATGACTCGCCTTCGTTAGCTGGTTTCCCAGGCTTTAGTAGTGGAATTATCCTTGCTATTTCCCATTGTTCGGAAATGACAAATGAATTCAACGACAGGTTGAAAATGAGCGTTAGGTAGGTAGTTTATTCCCTCAGCGCTAAGGTTTTTTAAGATTGGCCTGGCTATTCCGTCTGGGCCTATTGAATTAGAGGGCTTGGCCTTTTGGATGGCTTTTTCGACCTCTGTCGGATGACGTTAGTGGGTAACACGTCGTGTTTGTGTTTTTGTGCCCGTCTGTTTGCACGACCTCTGGCCTTGTCTACTGAAGGATGCATTACAAATTGTCGGCAAAAAGACGCTCACGCATTTCTTCGAATGTGACAAAGCTTTTTTAAAATTAATATAATGGTGTAGTTTAAATGTTGTAGCCATCGCAAGTTCGGATCTTTCCGGGTAATCCGTTACAATTTGGTTGCAGAATGCTGAAGTGCAACGAAAGGGCAGTGTCATTCTGGGAGTAAGAGATGGGTGGATACGCCTTGAAGGATTTGTCGAATATGCTGTTCGGCTGCTACTGGAGTACCTGGTGTCGATGGGTTGGTACTTGGGTATTAGCAGCACGATGCAAAGACTGTGCTGGTCGAACGGTTGCCATTTCTAAGCCAGGAGTATCTATAAAGGTGGCATCGTCCAAGACATGAACTGCTTGAACCGATGTCGCGATAACAAGTATTCTTCGCTGGCATACGGAGCACATGGTGTGGGGAACTAGGAGTTGATGACTCCTTCTTACGCGAGTGCGTGTGCCGAAAAAGAAGGAGCGGTACGGGGGTAAAGGATGGAAGCGCCGTTTGGCGCGAGCAACAGCGGGCAGTTGATGTGGCCTGCTGGGTAGCGTTGGTGGCGTTCCATCTTTTACACGTGACCCAAGGGCAAGAGTCTGACCGTCTTAAGTTGATCCTTTTTCCGCATATGCAGCAGAACCCCAACCTGGGACCGGGGTTGATGCAATACCATCCCAGATTAGGAGGGGAAAGGAGCAGTCCAGCTGCAAGGAGCTGCTCCGTGGATGACATTTGTGGGAGGGATGCAGCAAATTAGATAGGATTACACTGAAATTACTGCCCAGGGCCGCATATCGACCTATTCCAATAGAAAGGTCGTAACTTAAAAGTTTAGTTAAAAGCGACGTATCTCAGATATTCAGATAAGACCGTATCTCGACGAAGTCATACCTCAGGATGCCGTTTAAAAAGGTTGTCATTGAAATAAACAATTTTTTGACAGAAGAGATATGAAATAAATTTAGTTTAATTTCTTTTCATAATTCGTTAATGGCTCAAAATGCAAAACTATGCTATAGAAGACACATGAATCTATATTCTGATTCGGCATTTTATATCTTGCGAATTTGGAATATGAAATAAATTAAGTTAAACTCGAAGCTTTTTTGACCAAAAAATAATTTGTTCAGTTACAATATTTTAAGCCGGGCTCCTAAGATGCGACTTCTCTCAGATACGGCCTTATTAACAGAATGTCTGATATATGTGCTTTTAACAAAACTTTTAAGGTGCGAACTTTCTATTAGAATAGGTAGATATTCTCTTCGTTGCGTTAACAGACACCGTTTTTCGGTACTAGTTCGGGAGAAAAAAAAAAACCATAGTTTTGTTACAAAGCATTTCCACTGCTGAGTGGAATATCAGAATATCTCGGCTGCCGTTACAAAAGCGCCCTATCCCAGATAGACTTAGGCATTATTCGAATAAATTTTTATTTAGATAATTATTCGAATGAAAATTTAACATAAGAAAATTTATCAAAGTTAATTTATTCATAGAATTGGGATTCTACCGGGTATTTACCATTTTTATGGGTAAATACCAGGAAAATACCCGGAATATTCCTTTTTTTTATCTTTTTTTGGGTATTTAAAAATCATTTTAATCGAGGCTGCTTGGAATAAGAATTCAGCAATTAAATTTGTACGTCATTTGAAATTAAAAAATTTTCGTTTTGATTTTAAACAAACAACCCAGCAAACAGTCTTATACAGGTCTCCTTCCGATATATATGAGCCTTATTGGCGTCATATACTGCTAATTTTAAGTATTTTAATGACACTACTTCAGGGCGTTTAGGAAGAATTTTGGATATATATCCGAAGCGGAAAACATAGGGGAGAAAATTGTTGTGATAAAACTCCCATGAGGATAAGATAGAAATGAAATAAGTATTAGTTGAATTATTTATTTATTTAGAATAAATTTTCGCAGAAAATTTTCGAGTTTTTATTCCGGAGCTGCCTAGTTGACTGATTTTAATATTTTCGTTTGTTCATAATTTCATCAAATTGGAGTCATAAAAGGCTCTAAGGTGATAGCATTTTTGACGCTGATATTTTTCGGGCCCATATTGAACTCCAGACCTATAAGAAAATGTTTATAGGGTACACATATTTACGCAAACAAAGCTACCCCTCAAACATGCTCACGGCGCTCATAATTTAAGAATGCGAAACGAATCCAAAATAAATGGGCAATATAGGAATCAGAAAAGCGTCGAAACGCGTAGGAGGGTAAACGAAAATGTTATTTTTGCCTTTTATTTAACGGCCTAAAAGCTTCTAACCTAGCATGCAAAATTATCATTTATCAACTACTAGCCTTTACCCGCGGCCCCGTCCGCAAGGAAATTTTTAAATATATGGGCTATTCGCGTTAGCCTGCTTATTATCTGTTTAGAATTTTGTTTTCTGTCTAATGCATTTTATTTTTGTAATTGAGTAAAAAAAAGAACTAAATGAGCTGATAACCTGATAGGATCCCAAATGATCCCGAAATTATCCAGAAAAAGCTACGAAATGACCCCAACGCTATCGCGGACAGATCCCGAAAACCATCCAGAAATGCCCCGAAAGGGTCTCCAAAAGTTCCCCGAATAGTCCCAAAAAAACCCGAAATGAGAGCGACACGATTCTAGACGTATCCAGAGAACCACACAGAAATGATCCCTGAAGGTGTTCCAAAATGATCCCGAAAAGGTTCCGAAATGACCCTGACGGGCTCCCGGGCGGATCTCAAAAACCATCCAGAAAATATCCAGGAAGGGTCCCTAAATTATCCCGACTAACTCCAGAAAAAGTTCCGAAATGGCTCCGAGGGGATCCACGATGGATCGCGAAAACCATACAGAAATGATTCCGGAAGGATTCCAAAATGATCCCGAAATAGTCCGGAATTGAGCCAGATGGGATCCCGCACAGATCCAGAAATGATCCCGGAAGGGTGCAAAAACTACCCCGGAAAAGTAACAAAAAATCCCGAAATGGCTCCTACGGCATCCCGGACGGATCCAGAAATGATCTCGGAAGGGTCCCCAAATGATCCCAAAATGGTCCCGAAATGACCCTGATGGACCCGGCAAACCATCAAGAAATTATGCCGAAAGGGTCCCAAAATGATCCCGAAATAATACAGAAAAAGTAACGAAACGACCCCTAGAGGATCCCCAAATGATCCCGTATTAGCCCCGAAAAGGTTCCGAAATAACCCCGACGGGATCCCGGACAAATCCCGAAAACCATCCATAAATGATGCCGGAAGGAATCCCAAATGATTCCGTAAAAGTCCCGCATTGATTCCGACGGGATCCCGAACGGATACCGAAAATCATCCAGAAGTGATGCCGGAAAGGTCCTCAAATGATCACCTAATAGTCCCGAAATGACCCTTAAGGGGTCATGGACGGATCCCATAAACCATCCAGAAATGATCCCGATATAGTCCCGAAGAAGTCCCGAAATGACCCTGACGGGATCTCGAACGCACCCCTAAATGACCCTGACGGGATTCCGGACAGATCCCGAAATCCATCCAGAAATGATCTTGGGAGGGACCCCAAATGATCCCGAAAAAGTCCCGCAATGATTCCGAGGGGATCCTGATCGGATACCGAAAACCATCCAGAAGTGATGCCGGAAAGGTCCTCAAATGATCACCTAATACCAAAATGACCCTGACGGCATCCCGGACTGATCCCAAAATCCATCCAGAAATCATCTTGGGAAGGTCCCAAAAATATCCCGAAATAGTCTCGGAAAAGTTTAGAAATTACCCTGACGGGTTCCCGGACGAATCCTGAAAGCCATCTCTAAATGATCCCGAAAAAGTCCCGAAATGACCGACTGGACCCCGAAAGGATCCCGAAAACTATCCAGAAATGATGCCGGAAATGTCCTCAAATGATCACCTAATAGTTCCGAAAAGACCCTGACGGGATCCCGAACGGATCCCGACAACTATCTAGAAATGATGCCGAAAGGGCCCGCGAATGATCCCGTATTAGTCGGGATGCCGGACGAATCCCAAAAACCATCCAGAAATGATCTTGGGAGGGTCCCAAAATTATCCCGAAATAGTCTGGGAAAAGTCCAGAAATTACCCTGACGGATCCCGGACGAAGCCTGAAAACCAATCTTAAATGATGCCGAAAAAGTCCCGAAATGACCCTGATGGGACCCGGAAAGGATCCCGAAAACTAACCAGAAATGATGCCGGAAAGGTCCTCAAATGATCTCCCAATAGTTCCGAAAAGACCCTGACGGGATCCCGAACGGATCCCGACAACTATCCAGAAATGATACCGAAAGGGCCCGCAAATGATCCCGTATTAGTCGAGAAAAAGTCCCGAAATGACCCCGACGGTATGCCGGACGAATCCCAAAAACCATCCAGAAATGATGTCGGAAGGGACCCCAATGATCCCGAAAAAGTCCCGCAATTATTCCGACGGGAATCTGAACGGATACCGTAAACCATCCAGAAGTGATGCCGGAACGGTCCTCAAATGCTCACCTAATAGTCCCAAAATGACCCTGAGGGCATCCCGGACAAATCCCGAAATCCATCCAGAAATGATCTTGGGAAGGTCCCAAAACGATCCCGAAATAGTCTCGGAAAAGTCCAGAAATTACCCTGACGGGTTCCTGGACGAATCCTGAAAGCCATCCTTAAATGATCCCGAAAAAGCCCCGAAATGACCCTGACGGGATCCTGAAAGGATTCCAAAAACTATCCAGAAATGATGCCGGAAAGGTCCTCAAATGATCCCCTAATAGTTCCGAAATGACCGTGACGGGATCCCGAACGGATCCCGACAACTATCGAGAAATTATGCCGAAAGGGTCCGCAAATGATCCCGTATTAGTCGAGAAAAAGTCCCGAAATGACCCCGACGGGATCCCGGACGAATCCCAAAAACCATCCAGAAATGATGCCGGTAGGTATCCCAAATGATCCCGAAATAATCCCGAAATGACCTCGTCGGCATCCCGGACGGATACCGAAAATTATCCAGAAATGATGCCGGAAAGGTCCACAAATGATCCCCTAATAGTCCCGAAATTACCCTGATGGGATCCCGGACGGATCCCGAAAACCATCCAGAAATGATGCCGGAAGAGCCCCCAAATGATCCCGAAAAAGTCCCCAAATGACCCCGACGATATCCCGGGCGGATCCCGAAAACCATCCAGAAATGATGCCGGAAGCGCCCCCAAATGATCCCGAAAAAGTCCCCAAATGACCCCGACGAGGTCCCGCACGGATCCCGAAAACCATCCAGAAATGATGCCGGAAGAGCCCCAAATGATCCCGAAAAAGTCCCCAAATGACCCCGACATACTCCAGAAAAGGTTCCGAAATGGCTCCGAGGGAATCAACGACGGATCGCGAAAACCATACAGAAATGATTCCGGAAGGATCCCAAAATGATCCCGAAATAGTCCGGAAATGACCCAGATGGGATCCCGCACAGATCCAGAAATGATCCCGGAAGGGTCCAAAAACTATCCCGGAAAAGTAACAAAAAATCCCGAAATGGCTCCTACGGCATCCCGGACGGATCCAGAAATGATCTCGGAAGGGTCCCCAAATGATCCCAAAATGGTCCCGAAATGACCCTGATGGATCCGGCAAACCATCAAGAAATTATGCCGGAAGGGTCCCCAAATGATCCCGAAATAAAACAGAAAAAGTCACGAAACGACCCCTAGAGGATCCCCAAATGATCCCGTATTAGCCCCGAAAAAGTCCCAAAATGACCCTGACGGGATCCCGAAAGGATTCCGAAAACAATACAGAAATGATGCAGGAAAGGTCCTCAAATGATCCCGTAATAGTCCCGAAATGACCGTGACGGGATCCCGACAACTATCCAGAAATGATGCCGAAAGGGTCCGCAAATGATCCCGTATTAGTCGAAAAAAAGTCCCGAAAGGACCAAGACGGGATCCCGCACGAATTCCAAAAACCATCCAGAAATGATGCCGGTAGGTATCCCAAATGATCCCGAAATAGTCCCGAAATGACCTCATTGGCATCCCGGACGGATCCCGAAAATTATCCAGAAATGATGCCGGAAAGGTTCCCAAATGATCCCCTAATAGTCCCGAAATTACCCTAATGGGATCCCGGACGGATCCCGAAAACCATCCAGAAATGATGCCGAAAGGGTTCCCAAATGATCTCGTATTAGTCGCGAAAAAGTCCCGAAATGACCCCGACGGGATCCCGGACGGATCCCGAAAACCATCCAGAAATGATGCCGAAAGGGTTATCAAATGATCCCGTATTAGTCGCGAAAAAGTCCCGAAATGACCCCGACGGGATCTCGGACGGATCCCGAAAACCATCCAGAAATGATGCCGGATGAGCCCCAAAATGATCCCGAAAAAGTCCCCAAATGACCCCGACGAGATCCCGGACGGATGCCGAAAACCATCCAGAAATGATGCCGGAAGAGCCCCCAAATGATCCCGAAAAAGGCCCCAAATGACCCCGACGATATCCCGGACGGATCCCGAAAACCATCCAGAAATGATGACGGAAGAGCCCCCAAATGATCCCGAAAAAGTCCCCATATGACCCCGACGAGATCCCGCACGGATCCCGAAAACCATCCATAAATGATGCCGGAAGGGTCCCCAAATGATCGCGAAATAGTCCCGAAATGATTCCGGAATAGTCCCGAAAATGTTCCAAAATAACCCCGACGGGATCCCGGACGGATCCCGTAAACTATACAGAAATGATCCCGGAAGGGTCCCAAAATGATCCCGAAATAGTCCGAAAAAGTCCCGAAATTACCCCGGCGTAATCACGGACCGATCCCGAAAACCATCCAGAAATGATCCCGGAAGGGTCTCGATATGACCCTTACGGGATTACAAATAAGGTGAAGCTAATTATAAAACCATGTTAATAAGGCAGCAGGCGCATTGGAGCGAATAAAAAGTTAGATAGAAACATACAGGTAAAGCTAATAAAAGCGTGCTAATAAAAACAATTGATGGAGGGCGGATGGCGGGAGTAGAGGAGAGGACCACTGATCGTTCCTCCAAAATTGTCTAGATCTCGTTCTGTATGTACCAGATACCAAAAACTATTGATTTAGGAGAAAATTTAGATTGAGTTATAACAATTTATGGATTTTACACCAGAGGGGGAGATAAAGGGGGGCGGGCGGAGGGTGTAACTGCTTACTTTGTAAGCCCTCGACTTATTTGACCCCTTGAGTCTGTGATATTGGTGAAGGCCAGTATACGTAAAGTTATAATGTGTAAAAATTATGAAAAATAATTTCTCGAAGGGTCGTGGGACCCCCACCCCTCTTTCCATGTTCGAAAAAAATTTCGCTAGTAGACTACTGTCTGTGTCCCAAATTTCATCAAAATCCGTGTAGCCATTCTGGCGTGATTCAGTCGCAAAGACGAAAAAATATAATAATTAAATTATAACTGTTCCTAGGGGGCGGGGACCACGCCCCTTTTGAAAAATATATAGCTAGTAGATCCTTCTAGACTATTGGCTATATGTGTGCAAAATTTCATCCAAATCGGTCCAGCCGTTCTTGCGTTATTGAGTCACAAAGACAAACGTCTGGACAAACATCCAAACATCTTAACATCCAAACATCCAAACATCTTAACATCCAAACTTTCCCATTTATAATATATATTAGATTTATGTTCGTCACAGCGAGTGTGGAACAAATTTTGAAACTTTGTTACGACAATTTTTCACTTTAATACAAATGAATTACATTTGAACATTATAGTTACCCTTGCTATTCTTTTTTTGTATAAGCATCGACGTTTTTCGGCTCATGGACGCTTGTCGACATCTTTAATGTGACCGCAAAGCTGCCACGCTCTGTTCAGGTGTGTCGAACTATATATGACCCCAATAAGCGCTGACGATGCCTAATAAATAGGTCATATAGGTTCAGATAATCAAAGTTTATTAGAGTTAAAAATGACGTCGGAGAGTTCCATTAGAGTATAATATGAGCCGTTTAAAAGCCTTTTAAGACATATGTCGGACTCTTATTTAGGCTCAAATGATATACGTTAATAGGCTCATATAGGACGACCATTGCAAGAAGGAAATACATTGGTTACGGTATCCCAAATGAGGACATACCGACTGTAAACGTTCCAATTTAGATATTTTTCCGACTCTTGTTTGACTTAAAATGTTTACTGGGTAAACTTAAATTTTTACAACGGATGTATTATTGGCTAAATATTTTTGAAAAACGCTGGATTACAGATTAAAACTAATTCAACCGATAGCGTAATGGCTAACTACCCACCAATATAGGACAAATTGGGTACATTTTGGATTGAATTTATGTGTTTGTTTCCCATATTTTCCAAAAGATTATTTTTACCCTTATTTTGGGTAAATATTTGGGTATTTACCCATTTTTACCATATATACCCAATTCACCGGGTATTTACCATTTGGGTATTTACCCATTTCCCATCTCTATTTATTCATGAATAAATTATTCCTGCATAAATTTTGTATATATAATTTTATGTTTTTTGTTTTTTTTTTTGCAAAAACCCATAGTCTGCTCATTTAAATATGAAGTAAACAGAGTTATTTTGTATGTTAACTGGAAGAAAACAAGTGTTGATTTTCGTAGTTATTTATTATTCGAATAACAAACAAAATAATTTATTCGTCAGTCAAATAAAATTTCACATAAAAACAATTATCTTTATTCATGAATAATCAGCAAAAAATCATTTATCTTTTATTCTTTATTCGAATAAATTTTGCCCAGCTCTGATCTTAGACAACGTTTGAATAACGCCCTGATTTAGATTTTTTCTTAAAAACGACCTGTCACAGAATTTGGTTCAAGACCGGCCTATCTCAGAATTTTGTTCCCAAACGCCTTAGCTAATGTCGAAACGTATTGAGTTCGAGCTCAGATAGGGCCTTTTGAAACGAATTTTGGAATAGTGTGTTATTTTAAAAGTTTTCTGAGATAGGGCGCTTTCGAAACGGTAGCCGAGAGAGAGAGAGAGTAATATTCCACTCAGCAGTCCACTTATAGTAGTTTCAGCACCCAGCGACCTTTGATAGCTTCTTAACAAAAAGGGATATCACGAAATGCCAACCGAGGAGATGTGGATAATATTTTATACTAATATAATATGCAATATCCGACGTTATCTAATGTTATATAAAAAAATATCTTTGAAAAAGATTTAAGTACAAAGAGCCCATTTTAAATTTGACGTCATAACTAGTGTATGTAAGAAAAAAATGTGAACCGAAGGAGTTTTTACTAGTGCTCCTTATCATTGGTACAGAAGAAATTGGCGCTTTTATTTCCTTTGGTAAAAACTAAATAAACCCTTATCATACAATACAAACAATATATGTACTTACATTTTATTAGTTTGCAATTGAGTATTCTCATGGTCCTTATAGTCTTTTCCCTGGTTTTCTCTTAGGCAATCATCATTGATATTATTTTGATGAGATTTATTATTGCCATCGTTTTTGTCACACACATTTATTGTACTGCTTTTCTGAGCCGACTCAAGTTCCAAATTTTGATTAGTAATTGTTAATCTTGGATGACGTTTATCGTCTAATGAGAATGGACTCATATTTGGATTAGAGACGAACGAAGTTTCTTTTGAAATTACTTGAACAGCTTTGGTTTTTGTATCACTTTGTAAACCGATAATTTCGGTATTGATTTTATTTAAGAAATCTTCTTGAGTCTCAATCTTTTTTGTTTTAGATATATCGGATTGAATTTGTGTTGAAGTTGTTGCTGGCACTGGGGGTATAACTGGGCGTGCTAATTGCGCTTCTAAGGAACTAACCAAACCCAAACTAGGTGCACGTACATTAATAACTTTACGCGCAGATAATACTTGGTTACAAATAGAAGATGGCGCTGTTGAACTCGTTGCGGTATTTTGCATATTCGTCGATAATATATTTATATTATGTGAGCTGCTAGAGTTTTGAAGAAGTTTCTTAAGTAAAACATTATTGGACTCTTCCGATTTAGATACTATAATGGACGATTGATTTACTTCAAGACATCCGTGTTTGTCTACGTTTGTTATTGATTTTGCTTCATTCGAGGTATTCGAATTGTCACTAACATCTTTTTTATCCATATTATCGATAGCATCTGTAGTAATTTGGTCTGGATTATCTAATTTGCTACGTTTTGCTGGTAAAATATCTGTATTTTGGCTGATAATTTGTTTTCTATTATCCTGTTCATGTCCATCAAATGGCTTGGATCGCTTATCCAAATGCTGTCCTAATGTCGTTAACGTATATGGGGTTACTTTGACAGTTTTTCTTAAATTTTGATCAGTTGAATTTATATAATTAGGTGCTTGTACGGCAACTGAAATTACTGTTGTTTTGTTGGGCTGGTTCATGTCTTGAGTATTAGTTTGGATAGTTGTAGGAGATTGATTACTTGTTGTATTAAATGATTGAGTCATATTCATAGATGAAACTGCTGCTACGTTAAGTGCACTTGAAACTGTTAAATTTATTTTTTTAACTTTTTGGTCAATTGTTGTAGCATTTCTAACGGAATTTGTCGAAACTAAAGTTGCTTTCGCTTGTTGATTAATATTATTTTTTGATAGAACCAACGAAATATTCTTAGGTATAGATAAAAGGGAAGTAGAATTTAATTTTCCGCATAAACTACTTAAATTTGTTGATTTTGTACTATGAAAATCTGTTTGCGCATTAGTATCCGAAGCGCTTGTTGATACAGACACGCACGTTGTCGTTGCCGATGTTGTAATTAATTGGGGGGCATTTTGCCTAATTATACTAACTGTTGGATAAATTCCTGTGTTACCTTGCTGATCGGAGCTTTTGGATAAAGGCGTTAATAAAGGTAAAATATTGACATTAGGATTCAATACTTTTTTAATGGTTGTCGTTGTTTTATTCAAGGTCATTTCATCCGTGACTGAGGGCATCATTTTCATTGGTTTATCTATTGAGTTTAAATTAAATGATATATTAGAGTCAAGCATATTATGGCATTCACTGCTTGATTTTTCACCTCTTTCATTTATGAAATCAGAATTTTCCATGGAAACATTTCTCTCCGATATACTTATCGACCCATCTTCCAAAACCTTATTATTATGTCCTATTATGATGGAATCTTGCCTTAAGTTTGTGATTGATTGATTTGATTTTTTTATATTAGATTGTGATACAGATATACTTTGTTTCGCTTTAGATACAGCAATAGTAACAAGTCCCGAACTTGATGGCGCATTTGTGGTTACTGTACATTGAACCTGCGGTAGTTTTTTACTAAAAACTTTACTTTGAACAAGTTTGGTTGCAGAAACTGGCTTAATTTGTAGCTGTGAAAGTGATACAATCGTTGGATGACTACCCTTATGACCACGTTTTGCATTTAATATTTTACTCAAATTGATTTGAGTTTGCGAAGAAAGTGGTTGTGATGTTACTGCTGTTGTTGCTTGTGATTGTTTTTGTAGATCGCTTAGTCCTGTTCCACCTGGATGCATAAGTTGCGGTGAGTTCAGAGGCTTCAATAAAGGAACCGATATCGTGGTGTTACCAATAGATACTTTTGCTGTAGTTTGTGTAACCTCTGTACCATGTTTTTTAGTTGTGACCATTACTTGCTGATTTTTCATATTTGGTGTTATATTCATGCGATTCAGTACAGTTGCATTTGTTGATAATCCAGTCGATACTGTACTAGCAGTAGTAATACGTGTGTAGGTTAGAGCACCTTGTCGCATAACATTTGTTCCGGATGCTACGATGCGTGCCGGTAAACCTAAATGACTATTACTATCGGAATTGCTAGGCAGTTGATGGGAGGATTTTTGATCCTGTGTAGAAGGCAACTTAACTAAATCTACTTCATTTTTATTGCCATCTTGATTTAAGCAGGTAGTACCCAAATCAACAGAGTCTGATTGGATCAGGCCTTTGGTGTTAAATTCTTTGCGACCGCATGTATTATGCGTATCCAAAACTTGTTTATTTTTATTATTGCTCCTATCACAATCTTTTTCATCGGTGTAGTCTGCTAAGCTTGATGCAACTACGACAAATTCATCCGTATTAAGTGGACTCGACGGAGATGAACTATTAAGAGATCTACCCAGGCTCCGAATGGTGTTGAAAGGTATTTTTGTTCTTTCTGTTGAAATTTCACAATCCGGGTTTTGAAAATTTGGGAACGTTTTTGTAGAATTATCCCTTGTAAAGCTTGATTTAATGAGCTCATCTTTATTGCTATCACTTACTGTTTTTTTCAGTAAAGTACCTTCCGTATTCCAAACAGTATTATTGGTCACATCTAATTTAAGTTTTTTTGTAGAATTAGGATTTATTTCATTTGAACTATTTCTCTTTGCACTGAGCGCGTTGTTTGCGGAGAAAGCCGTTTGTTTCGGATTATCAGAACTTGCAATATTTTTTATTTGATTCATTTTTAATTTTTCTATTTCCATGCATCTAATACTGGGTAATCAATAGATAATCTGAAAGGAAGGTAAAAATTCGATGTTAATATAAAATAATCCAACTGTACACACGATTAGGCCGATAGTCCCATATTAGAATTGTAAGGTCCCAATGCTAGGGGGGCTAACATAAGCAAATCTTAAGAAAACTTATAAGGGCCGCCCTGCTCAGTTCACTTTTGAAGGCATGCCGCAAATGTGAGATAAAGGTGTGGTAAGGATTAGGGGCGGAGCTATTCAAATACGGCAGCGTAGAGTTCGTAAGGCGCATGAATCAGCTTCTTAGCAACATATATTGGACGACAGTCGCACAGTAAACAAGAAAGGGGATCCTGCAAACTGCGCCAACTATCGCGGAATCAGCCTTCTTAATATCGCATATAAGGTTCTGTGACGTGTATTGTTCGAAAGATTGAAGCCCTCCGTGAATCGGCTAGTTAAACCTTATCACTGCGGCTTTAGGCCTGTTAAATCTACCATCGACCAGATTTTCAAATGCGCCAAATCTTAGAAAACCCACAAAAAAAAAGAATTGAGACACATCACCTCTTCGTCGATTTTAAACCCGCCTCAGCACAAAAAGGAGCTGTGATAGTCTATATGACGCGATGACTGAGTTCGGTTTCCCCGCAAAACTTATACGACTATGCAAAATGACGTTGAGCTACACAATCAGCTCAAGTCAGAATTGGGAAAGATCTATTGTTGTCGCTGTATTAACGACAAAGTCACTCTCCGAAGGTTTTGGGGAGTGTCATAGATATAGATCCGGTACGTTCCGGTAACAACCACCATTGAGGTACTACCCCGAGGCCCCAGCGCGTTATGGGCTTAGAATATACCCGCGGTAGGTATGCCTGTGCGACTAAAATACCGGATTCAAGGGGTTTTTGTAGCGCATCCCTTTCAGGTTGCCAGCGCAATACATGCTTCTCCAAACAGAATTGTCAACCTCACCTATCCATGGCGAATCCTGTTCCATTAACAGCTGAGGCTCTGGCGACCCCGAAGCCCTCATGGATCTAAGGAGTGGGAGGGCGTTATGGCCTAGAGATGGTCGGGCTTGGTACCGCAACGTACCGGATCTGCATCCGGCAAAGGACCATCAATTCGATAACACTCCCCAAGGCCTTCGAGGAGTGTCCTTATCGCAACAACAACAACAACAACAGGTACTGCCCAACCATCTCGAGAACGATTAACATGACCACATTAAACCTATTTGAATTGTGGGCATTTAAGAAACATGAATATTCGAAATTTCGTTTATATGTTTCGGAATTTTATGTACACATCTCTAAAAAAAAGAAATTAATTAGAAGATAGCTCAAATAAAAAATATTTATTGGAATTAGTAAGGACTTAACAGTTTTTCGCGGACATAAATAATTTCAAAATAGTAGTATCTGGAAATGTAGTTTTCATGGATGAGATAATTTATAAAATAGATGATTGCAATTTAGATATTCAGAAGAGAGATACACATATATTCTTACTCACTTTTAACTGCAATGCTCCTTCCACTTATGCAGATTAAGTAGTGGATGACGTAGACGACGAAAAAATGTGTGGGAAATATGGATATTGATGTGTCATATTTAGAAAGCCGGTCTAGTTCAAGTGTAGAAGAAGAATTTTTGGATGCTAGTGATATTGTCGAAGCTAGTCGGTATTACACCAATTATATTAATTCAAGAAAATATTAGCTTAGCATCTGTCACTTGAGGTCCAAATAATTTTATAGAAGCTATTAAAAATAAGGAGGAGAAGGGTTATTGAATCGATGCGATGCAGGAGAAGTTAAAGTCTTTACAACATAATAAAACATAGCAACTTGTAGATCTTCCCAAAGGCAGGAAATATATTGGTTGTTGCTAAGTAAACCCCTTTACGGGCTGAACAATCAACAAAAGCAAGGAATCAAACTAAACATAAGGCATTTAAGATATAAAATTCCAGCAAACTAAAGTTGATCAATGTTTTTATAATAAAATAGCAGAGGGTGAAATGATTTTTCTTTTAGAATATGTTCATGATCTCCTTGTTGGTTGTAAGAAGTCAGCGGAACGCTGGAGTTTTAAGTCTTAGTAAAAATTTGAAATGAATAATTTGAGATCGATCAAACACTATTTTTTTTTTGCATTACGAGGTCTCAACTGGGAATCAAGTACTCATCTTACACCATACAGGAATAGACTTCTTCTAATTAATTTGCCATCTCTAGAGAATCGTTGAGTATTACTTGGCGTTATGTTCATTCACAAGCTCATCATTGGCGTGATTGACTCCCCTGACCTAATCAGTCAACTAAATTTTGCGGTTCCTGCTAGGGCGTCCAGACATTTTGTGCCTTTTCATTTACCTCTATGCCGGCAAAATTTTGCTAGAAACAGTCCCCTGCGTCATTGGTGCTCGCGATACAATGATTTGTATAACTGCATTGGCTTTGAATGTTCGTTTGCTGCTTTACACACTGCCATACTCTTATGTTCAGCCTGATATTTTAATTTTATTTTTTCTTATACAATGCGATGTCAAATGTTTATAATATACAAATTTTCTATGTAACTTTTTTGAATTTTTTAATTTTAAGAATGGCTCTGTATTTTACATATATATCTGTCTATTACAATAATTAGTCGACCGCTTTGTGTTTGCGTCGACTTTAAATAAATAATTAAATTAAATTAAATTAAATAAACAAGGATTTAAACGGAAAGTATTTACTGAGTTAAAGAAATTATATTAAAAATATTTTAAGTTGTTTTGCGTTGCAAGGCTCAAAAATATCAGATATTCCTTTATTGTTTTTGATGCTGTTGTAGCGGTAAAAATAATCGACGAAGGTTTTGGGTAATGTTATTCTAGGCCATCCCGCCCACCCTCTACTTCCATGAGGCACTAGGGGTCGCCAGAGCCTCGCCTGCTAAAGAAACAGGATTCGCCACGGGTGGGTGAGGTTTACAATAGGTTGGAGAAGCTCTGGGGGAGATACTTCTTCCCGTTAATAAATTATAACAAAACGTCATTTGATATTTATTGTACTTTTCGCTTAATAGGGGACCAGATATTGCAGCTGCTATTTCGATTTTAACGCATAAAACTGACTAGAAACAATTACGGGTACGCTGATGCTGATTGGGACTAAAATAGCTCAGATAGGAAGTCACATAGTGGCTATGTTATCTATTTAAAAGGAGGCTTATTAAGCTGGACATGCTGCAAACAAAATTGTATTTCGCTTTCTTCAACAGAAGTAGAATATTGCAATTGCTGAAGCAAGTAAAAAAATTTAATGATTGTACAATCTTTAAAATGACATGGGTTACGAGGCAAACCTAGCAATTAAAATATATGAAGACAATCAAAGTTGTGTTAAAACGCTTCATAATGAAAATTTTAATGAAAGGTAAATCACATAGACATAAATTATCCTTTTATCAAAGACTTTGTTTCTAAAAATACCATTAAGCTTCAGTATTGTGATTCAGCATGATGCAATTACTACATCTTGAACTCCCACTCTCCCAGGCAAAGTCGGTCAGCCTTTGTCATACGGCTGAACTTTCTGGCTTTGAGGCCAATTACGGTCCTTTGCTACATTGGCGTTAAAGTCGACTTATATCATGTCAGGACAGTGCTCATATGTGAGTTACATGCACTCCTGGGTTGTTTTCGTGGGAGCAGATTAACATAATATCATAATCTTTACCATCATGGCGAAACCGCCACATGCGTGCACGACAGTAATTTATCACGAAGTGTCCCCACCGACGTACATAAATTCGACACCAAATCTGCGCTCTTCAGCATTACCTCTTTCCTTGATCGTATTTCTTAGCTTGGTCCATGTCTTGGAATTTATTTCGTTTTGGCTGCAGCCACTCCTAATGGTAGTAGCCAGATTAGAAAGCCCACAAACTCACATTGATCGAGTGACTTATCTTCGATTTCGCCAAATATCCCTTTTCAGTTCTGTTCATTTCTATGTTAAGTATCTCCGTGCAGTAAATAATTTTGCAACCTTAAGAAAAGAAAGCTTTAGGAATCAGTTCGGGTTAGCAGGAACAAGCGTCGAAATCGAGGAGTTGAATTTATGCCGTTGAAGCTATAATTGTTTTGAAGCTATAATTGTCATACTGGTCCAGCATCCGCAATGTTTTCCTTAAGTGGTTTACACCTCTATAATTAGCCGTCCTTGTGCTTGGCTTATCGAAAGTGAACGTATACAATTTTTTTGAAAGCTTTTCGTGGCAAAAATGTAATGGAAGGGTTTGTCGAACCATTGCCGAGGTACAACTTCGTTTAAAAAAAGTCATTGCTGAAGTCTTTGGATGATAGCTATCCTTGGACGTGAACTTGGGACTGTCGATATAAAAGATCAACACGCTATATGTATACAAGGCAGTTACTTGGACCTTCCTTGACTATATTAGCATAAGTAATATTTTCATAAGCAAATTTTAAAAAGTCCAGTAGAAACCTATTATAAAAAATACAAGCGTCATATTTTGTGACCAATTATCCCTACTTCGATAATTAATTAATAATTAATTAATTAATAAAAGATATCGGGTTTTCAATAGGAATGTCTTCTAATGCTCTGACCTCATGTACACAGTGATACGAGAATACCGACCATAATGGTCCCACCTACAACTTCAAAAACAACAACAAGAGAAACAAAATGCTGAACACAGTTTCATTCAAGTAAATACTGGGAAGCGTGGGCATCCTAACAGACAACTGGTAGATGAATCCCGCCTCACATAGATGTAAGGAGCCATCTCCGCAAGCACTATTAAGAAACATGACACCCAAGACGCTTCCCAAGGCAGTCGGTTCTATGTACCGGAGCGACTCGGGATTTTTCCCGACCAAGGACTGTCATTTCAGTGTGACCCCATTTAATTTGTTTCGTCCCTCCCACACATTTTCATCCTCCCAGCAGCTCCTTGCAGCAGGACTGCTACATATTCTCTTACTCCGGGAAGGTATCGAAACCAATCCGGGTCCGTCTCCTGACCCCGGTCCTGAGAAATGGTTTTGCTGCATTTGCCAGAAAAGAATCTTTTTAGGACGGTCATACTCTGTCCAGTGTGTCTCGTGCAAGGGATGGTTGCATCGGACAGGTTGTTCTGGGCTTGATCCCAAAACCCGACGTCCACGTAACTTTTATAAATCTTTTGTGGCTCCTTGCTGCTCACGCCCAAGGGCGTCCCGTAGTCTACGCCTAAGCGTATCCCCACTACCTTCCAGCAGCTTCGCTGCTCAGCAAGCCACAACAAGTACCCGCTGCTGCTCGCGTCCCACGGCGCCAACAACTCAAACAGCTGATACCACTCATAACTACTACCTTCGTAGTAGAGCTGGTAGCAATGCTGAGCATCAGCCCCTGCCCCCGTCTTCTTCTCCCCCACTCTTTTCTGGCAGCAATCGTGCAGGTCAGGGAAACAGACTCTTAGTCCCTGCCTCCGTTTGCACCGTCTGCCAGCACAAAATATACAGGTTTGCGACATCCGCTCAATGCAGCTCCTGCCTTGGGTGGTGCCACTTTCCTAGATGTTCTGGTCTCCGCGACGGCAACCCCTCGACGGGTTTCATCGCGCCATGTTGCCAGGTCGCAAACCCAAATCATCCGGGTACCCCAATGCTTGCCCAAGGGCGCCCAGTCCCAAGGCCACAACAGCAATTGCGTCCTGGCCTTCCACAACCTAGGCGTAGTCACCCCTCACTTACCCCAAGAGTGGCGGCGTCACCCCTCATGCACTTCAGAATTCTGCAGTTCAACTGTAATGGACTAACATCCGCATTGCTGCGATTCAAGAGACTAAACTCACAGCAAGATCTGCATTTCAGACCTGCTCTGGTTATAATGTCCACAGGAAAGACCGCGAGAGCGGAAATGGAGGCGGCCTCGCGTTTATTATACACCACTCTGTGCAATATCATATATTTGATCCTGGCATCGACCGCAGTGACAATGTCTTAGAACGTCAAGGCCTATCTGTCCGGTCAGGCGATGCAAATCTAGAAATCATCAACATCTACATCCCTCCTGTCACCTGTTGCCCCAGTGGATACCGCCCTAATATCGAGGCCTTACTCACTGGCAACAATCGCATTATCTTAGGCGATTTCAATGCCCATCACGACCTATGGCATTCAAACTTGCGGGCGGACAGTAGGGGTGAGATGTTGGCGGATCAAATAGACGAAACGACGTTCTGCACAATAAACGGAGACGCCCCCACACGTATGGTAGGAAGCTGTCATAGCTCACCAGATATCTCAATCGTGAGCGCAGAACTCGTAAACTGCGTCAACTGGCAGCCGATGGTAACATTGGCATCCGACCACCTGCCCATACTTATTTCGTTCGAGCGTACCGCCGACTTCATCGTCACCGAAAAACGCACGTTCATAAACTTCAAAAAAGGAAAGTGGGAAGAATACAAATCTGCAACAGACAACAGCTTTGCTGCCCTCCCTATCCCGACTGATGCCCGCCAAGGGGAGCGTGCCTTCCGTAAGGTCATTAAATCCGCCTCGGCACATTTCATTCCCGCCGGGAGAATTCCCGAAATCCGGCCCCACTTCCCGGCGGAGGTCGCGAGCTTAGCGAGGGAACGCGACCTTATAAGACAGCTTGATCCAGGCGACCCCCAAATAAGGGATATAAACCAACGCATCAGATTGCTTGTGGACGAACACAAGCGGGCGAAATGGGAAGAGCACCTAAGACGTTGTAACCTCTCTACCGGTGTAGGTAAACTTTGGTCCACCGTAAAGTCCCTATCGAATCCGACTAAGCACAAAGACAAAGTTTCCATCGCCTTTGGCGATAAGGTGCTGTCGGATGCGAAAAAATGCGCGAGCGCCTTCTGCTGACAATATATAATGCATCCTACGGTCGACAAAGATAGACGGAGAGCCAATAGACACGCACATAAACACAAACTCAGCGCGTCACCAATTACCATCACCGCTAGAGAGGTTGAGGACGCCATTGGTCGCGCTAAACCATCCAAAGCAGTGGGCCTAGACGGCATAGCCATGCCGATGCTTAAAAACCTAGGGAAAGAGGGTTTCAAATATTTAGCGCATGTCTTCAACCTGTCTCTTTCCACCTTTGTCATACCCGAGAAATGGAAAATGGCCAAGGTGGTCCCGCTACTAAAGCCTGGGAAACCAGCTAACGTAGGTGAGTCATATCGTCCGATATCTCTCCTATCGCCAGTGGCAAAGACGCTTGAAGCCATTTTGCTCCATTATTTCCAAGCACATTTGCAGCTAGCCCCTCATCAGCATGGCTTCAGAAAACTCCATAGCACTACCTCCGCGCTAAATGTCATTAGCACCCAGATAAATTGCGGTTTGAATCAATATCCCCACCATAGAACAGTACTCGTAGCGTTAGACCTATCAAAAGCTTTTGATACGGTCAACCATGGCTCGTTACTGCAAGACCTGGAAGGGTCTACCCTTCCCCCATGTCTTAAAAGGTGGACCGCAAATTATCTGGGTGGTCGGCAGGCATCGGTGCAATTCAGAAACGAAACATCAAAACAAAGGAGAATTAAACAAGGGGTGCCACAGGGTGGTGTCCTATCCCCGCTTTTGTTTAATTTCTACATATCTAAGCTACCTTCACCACCGGAAGGAGTCACAATCGTTTCCTACGCCGATGACTGCACAATAATGGCTACAGGCCCAGGCCCAAAGATCGATGAGCTATGCAATAAAATAAACGGCTATCTCCCTGATCTCTCCAGTTTTTTCGCCTCGCGAAACCTGGCATTGTCACCGACTAAATCTTCCGCGACCTTATTTACAACATGGACGCCCCAAATGTCGACCATATTGAACATCCACGTCGATGGCACTACGCTACCGACTGTCCTACACCCCAAAATCTTGGGTGTGACGTTTGATCAGGATCTACATTTTGGTGCGCACGCAACCGCAATTGGTCCAAGAATTCAGAGCCGTAATAAAATCCTCAAATCCCTTGCTGGCAGTACCTGGGGAAAAGATAAAGAAACGCTCTTGACCACATAAAAGCAATTAGCCAGCCGATTACGTGCTACGCGTCACCCATATGGTCGCCAAGCCTAAAAACCACCCACTGGAAGAAACTACAGGCCTGCCAAAATACTGCTTTCAGAATCGCCACGGGCTGTCTTCTTATGTCCCCAGAACACCATCTGCATAATGAGGCGAGAATACTCCCCATCAGGGAGAGAAATGAGATGCTGACCAAACAGTTTCTGTTGAATACCCAGAAACCTGGGCATCCCAACAGACATCTGATTGACGAACCAGCACCGCCTAGGGGCCTAAGGAGTCATCTCCGTAAGCATTTTGAGGAAATACGGCACCTGAGAACCCAGCCGTATGAAGCGGAAAAACACAAGCAGGTCCTTGGTGAACTCCATAGACAGGCGTCGGACCTTTATGTCGGGAATTGCCCGGTGAATCCAGTACTTGAAGAAAAATATCCAGAACTCGCAGAAGAGGAACGCATACTCCCCAGGGAAACGCGTGTCACTCTTGTTCAACTTCGTTCTGGATACTGTAACAGGTTAAACTCTTACCTATCCAGAATCAACCCCGACATACAAAATGTATGCCCTGCTTGCAATGTGTCCCCACATGACACCAACCATCTCTTTAATTGTAATGTGGAACCAACGCCTCTAACACCTCTTTCCTTATGGTCCACCCCTGTTGAAACGGCAAGTTTCCTTGGACTCCCGTTAGAGGATATTGATGACAATTTGTGATCGGTCGCGGCTATTAGGTGGGGCGAGCATTGCTACAACAACAACATGACACCCAAGAATTCAACCGTTTAAACCAAAAAAGCAGAAACAGCTTTCAGCCTCATTCACAAATGGTAGGCACAGTCTTATGCCGATAAATGCCCGACAAATCCGCCAGTAGAAGAAAACAGACTTCCAAAACTGACTATCACCTCGCAATAGATAGCACTGCTTTATGGGTGTTTTTATATAAAAAACTGATTTGCTCAAAACGTATGCCTCTTGGTTAACAAATAAATGGGGCTATAAGTCCTACATGTAAAGTGTCCCCATATTACAAAAATCATCTTTGCTGTTGCAATATGGAACCAACGCGTCTAGCAACCAAGTCTCTCTAGTCCAACCTTATTGCAACTGCAAGTTTCCTAGGACTCCCATTATAGGATATCGATGACTATTTATAAGTGATTGCACCTGTTGGATGGGTCGAAACAGTGCTCTAAGAAGATGGTGGTTTAGAGGGATTCAAGGGATTGTGTAGTGCAACACTGTCAAGGGGTTGCCAACGCAATATATAGCTTCTCCAACCCAATGTTCATTAACAGACGAGGCTCTGGCGCCCCCCAAGCTCCTCATGGAACTAGGGGGTGGGAAGGGAGGTATGGGCTTGAAGGTTTAATGTGGTCATATAAATCGTTCCCGTGATGGTCGAGCTAGTACCTTAATGGTGCTTTGATACCTATGTATTATCTATGTATATCCGGTGAAGGACCATCAACATCGATAACACTCCTGAAAGCCTTCGGGGAGAGTCTTTATCGCTAATACAACAACAACAACAATAAAATGGTGGTTTAGGGGAAATGACAGTGTTATATATACAACAGTAGCGTTGTGGATTCATATTCGGAAAAGGTCGCACTTATCCTATGTAAATCCGGTACTAGTACCTTAGGGTACTACCTTGACTGTCGTGGGAAACCAAACTGCGCGTTACTGGCTGTATGTTAAATAAGTGCACCACTAATTTCTGGTAATAATTTACAACAGGAGCCGACTAATAATACCCCCAGCGGGTTAGAGGGCTTAGAATATACCCGCGTGGGTAAGCCTATCGTAAATTGATTCAAAGGGTTGCCAGCGCAATATATAGCTTCTCCAACTCAATCGTTAACGTGGCGAAACCTGTTTTTAACAGTCCAGGCTCTGGCGCCCCAGAAAGCCTGATGGATCTGGGTGGTGGGAGGGCGGTATGGCCTAGAAGGTTGCATGTGGTCATGCCAAATCGTTCCCGAGATGGCCGGACTAGTACCTTTATAGTGCTTGTTAGCGGAACGCACCGGATCTACATACGGCCAAGGACCATCAACATCGATAACACTCCCCAAGGCCTTCGGGGAGTGATCTTATCTCTACTACAACAACAACAACTAATACTACGTGTCCAAAAACATCGAGATGATTCAAACGACGATTGACTTTTTAGTTTAAATAATCCGGAGGCGGACGCGTGTTGGCATTCGACTCCTATTGTAAATTATTAGCATTTTTTAAATGAAATATGGTGGAGAAATTACTGTGTATTAATTATAATACCCAGGTAAACTCTTGTTAACGTTTAGGCATTTTCAAGGAGAGGGTTAGAGCCACTCTACACAAATATACATTTTTCCATCTATGAGGATCCCTCTACATTCTTCTATTTATATTCAATACGTGGTGGCACTAATGGAAAATTGGTAAAAGCTACTAACCAGCGGTATTTTATAGGCTGCTAATATAGTTATGATCATATAAACATTTATGGATGTATCAAGGGATTCTTCATAAACTCAACACAAACATAACTCTATAGCACATCCTTAACAATAAACTGGTCGATCGCAAAAGTTTAAAATTTTAAACACTTACGTATTTATGTGAAAACCAGAATTGTGACCAATTTAATTTCTATTTAACAAATAGAATTGTATCGCCAAAACATTTTGATTAGTTCCATTCTCACTTAATTACTTTGCAGTTTCTACACAGCAAACTAATAGTAGCTCTTAAATATTTCTTAAAGCTATTTGTATAACCATATCCACTGTATACATATCATAAAAATTATAATACACTTTCACTTAGCTATTATGTACGGTTTCATTTGGTATTGCAACAATAACAAAATGGTAATAGTAATTTTTCACATAAATTTTTATAATGTTCAATTTACATCAAAAATTATTATAGTAAAGAAGTTGCTTCGGATTTCATTATTTTTGAGAAAAATGAAATGGAACAGGGCGACTGCAAAAAAAAATACTATCGAAGTATATGCTCCAAGCTCAACTGCATTTTTGCCGTAAGTTCACGTTTACACAATTATTAAGCATATATATTAGCTGTGTTTTTTTTACACCTATAGACGTTTACGCTTAAACTTTATATGGACTGCTAAGCGTCAAACTTTAAATACACCTCTGAAATTGCTGGGCATAAAATTAGTACTACTAAATTTCAATACGCATTATACTCAGATGTAACTGAAATATGTGTCTATGTTTCACCTCAACACTAATTCTATATATCACCTCTAAAATGGTGTGTGTCCACTATTCAACTCAACTGATTCAACTATATGTTATACATTATGGCCACCAGAGGTTTGTGTCTCCGATTTTAGGTACTCCCTGTTCTGTAGCTAGTTATTTAACCACTGCCGCTAGATGGGTCTCCTAAGCATTATCTAAGCGTATTTTACGCGCAAACGTAAACGTATACGCGTGTAAAAAAAAACACGGCTATCATTTGTAATTGCTGTTTTTATGTACGGGTCCTTTTTCGCTCTTATTTGCAATCCAAATCTATAAATAAAGCAGGGATGCACCTTAACGTTAAGCTAATCGTTTATCAAAAAATTTCCACCGTTTCCGTTGAAAAACTTCGAAATATTATCGATAAAGTAATTATCAAGATAAATTGTATCTCGTTTTTAAACGAAACGAAAAGCTTACGTTAACGTTAAAAACGTTCACAAAAACGTGATACTTTATGTTTGAATTGTGCTGGCAATGATATAGCCATGGTGAAGCCGTAAGGTGGTAACAGCGAGCGGACATACACACAAACTCCATGTAGTTTGTTTGTGTAATTCGTTGGTGGTAATGTCAAAAATACTCTGAGAAATGTTCGTACTGTCAAAATTCATGAGAAAATTTGCAATCAGCTTGGCTAATGCTTTCACCTTTAATGACTCCGCCATCAATTAGCTTTGCCAGCATAGTTTGAAATTAATAATCAACATAAACGATTTGATTTCGTGATGATATGGCAGAAAACAAAACAAAATCATTACGTTAATTTGACGTTCTTAACGTTAATAAACGAAACGAAATGAGTTTGTTTCGTTTATTAACGTTAGTTATCGTAACGAAATGATATCGGTTCGTTGGTTAAGCATGCCTGAAATAAAGTCTTGGTTATAAAAATGGAGATTCGGGCTATTAGTGAGCTTTGGGCATTTTGGTCGTAGTGCTTTTGTTTAGCTATATTTTATTAAAATAATTTGTTAAAAATAAACGATTGTGAGCACACAAAGAAATCTATTTGTACTATGGCACTATTGTGAGTATTTGCACTGTATTACCGGCAGTTGCTACTGTACGTGATGGCAGCGCAAGCTGTATTGTGCGCTATATGGCAGCGCACACTGTACATTTTAATTGATTGGCGGCAGTTGCTATTATACGCTAGACGGCAGCGCAAGCTGCAAGTTATTAGAACAGCTGATTTCTGTTGATATTTGATAAGAGACTTTTATATTGGTTGCGCAAGATGCGCACGGGTCAGGCTCGTCTAGAATAAGTAGAAAAGAGTAAATCTAGCCGTTCACATGTGTCCCATCCTTTGGAAGTGGATTTTTAGCTGGCTTTTTTATTTCGTGCTTCTCTTTATAGATGGTCTCTACAATTTGTGTCATAATTACCGATTTTCGAAGAGAAAAATTTATATATAAATCCTAACTATTTATATACGGATTATAAAAGTATAAAAATTTTCGGTTATGCGTCATTGCAAAACGACTGTTTACTGCTCAACCTAATGTAAACGCACGCAAGTAATTTTTTATCAAAAATGTCTCATGCACATACAACTTGTATTAGAGCAACCGAAATTGAATTCGCTGCGTGAAAACCTAACTCGATTTCCAATTTTTGTTCTGCGTGACATTTAGATTTGACGTTTACTGCCTCAGCTGGCAGGTTTAATTTTTATACAAATATGACAGCTCAGTTACATTGTGAATGATAACTAAACTGCACTGACAGGATGTTCAATATGGCTACTTTTTAGCGTTTTGACAGGTGTTCAATATGGCGGCGCCTTTCTTCAGCGGGTGATAGAAAGAGATACAGAATGAGACAGCGATAGTCAATTACAAATCAGGTGATCCAATCACTTTGGAATTTTGACGTCTATGCAGAAGATATCACACCCTGTAAAAATCGCGAGTACTCCATGCATGCATGTATGAAGTACTCGCTATGGACCAAGCGAGTGCTGCAAAATTAACCACAATTCATACAAAAAATATGGTCCAATTAATATTGCGATGTCCTAGGACAGGACCATATACTCCAGCTCCGCATTACACCAGAGTAATCCATGGAGTACTCACAGTGCAATAAACATCGTGTAGTGATTAAAAAAAATAAATAAATGTAAGGCGCGATAACCTCCGAAGAGATCTAAGGCCGAGCTTCTCTTCCAATTTGCGTCGTGCTCCTCTTGATTTTCCCTACAAATTGGCCGGACGGAACCTACATGCTTTATGCCGACTCCGAACGGCATCTGCAAGGCAGATGAGTTTTCACTGAGAGCTTTTCATGGCAGAAATACACCCGGAGCGCTTGCCAAACACTGCCGAGGGGCGACCCGCTTAGAAAAATTGTCTTCTAATTGAAAAACCTTATTTCTAAAATTTTGATGTTGCTTTGCCCGGGAGTTGAACCCAGGGCATACGGTGTGATAGGCGGAGCACGCTACCATCACACCACGGTGGCCGTAGTGATTACAATCGTTAAAAACGAGCAATGATCGGCTTACAATATGTTCGTGTAGAAACATAAGTTGGTCCATTGCTGCATTACAGTGGAGTATAATGGTAAGTACGCCAATGGACCACATGATCCAACGATTTTTGCAGGGTAGTTATCAATCACAATGCTCAGTTACGCACGCATGCATGTTTATTTCGGTTATACGCCAATTACACGGCTCAAGTATCCTTATGCCAATTACCAATTTGCACAAGGATTTGCCCGGTGTGTGCACTGGTTGCGCTATTTGCGCAGAGAACTGCGCTAAAATCAAAACGATTTTGATATTTACGCATGTCTGCAAATATTGCACATGCTTTTTACTTCGTGTGTGGTGAATCTTACACAGTTTACCTGTGGTTCCAGATAATATAACATCAGAAATTATTGCTTAAAAATGTTAATATCGAAGGCGCAAGGACCATCTCTAACTTGTAACAGGAATTCACATAAATTCAATAATAAATAATAATTTTTTATACAATTAGAACACATGTTTCATTTGTTGCGCTAGTTGAAAAATGAATATTGCGCAGTGCTGCAATGAGTTGAGCTGGTCTTGCAACTAAAATATATATTTTATAAATACAATGCAAAATAAACGCTACTGTGCGAGTTTTTCGACTTATACCGTGAATTACCAGCACTGTGGAAAATAGTGATTTTTTATACAATTAGTTCCTTTTTGAAACAATTAAAATACATGTTTCATTTGTTGCGCTACCTTAAAAATGAATATTGCGCAGTGTTCTTGAGCCGTGTATGTCAAAATTTTCATTTGCACAAATTTCGTCGTTTTATATTTGCGCATGGTTTTTGTGTCATGTATGGGCCGTATAAGGGCAAAAAACGCCAGTTGTTTGCATGTGCTAAAAAAAAGCAGTGCGGTTTTATTAGTAATATCACTTCTACTGGCTACTAACCCCGGGGTGTAGAATATCAAAGCAATGCTGGCCTAAATGGCATACTAAGAGATCCCGTCACGTCTACACCCTAAGCAGTCACTTGTAGCAGTTCTGACTGGGTACTGCCTCATCGGACGGCATGCGGAAAGGCTAGGAGCACCCTTTCGACGATGCTGCAGCAGTTGTAAAGAAGACGTGGAAGAGGAAACGGCGATGCACCTCATCTGCAACTGCCCGGCGTTAAGTGGCCCCAGACAACGCTGTCTGGGAGTTGCCTTCCTGAGCAATCTCCGCCAGGTCTGGGAGCATGATATAAGGGACTTGGTAGCTTTTATCAGGTTCTCGAAATGGTACGAAGAGGAGGACTAATGGTGTCTTTCTGTGGTACTACAACGGGCCAACTGATACTGGACTATGTGTGCCTATGGGGCAGCCACTACTAAATAACCTAACCTAACCTAACTCAGTTTTGTGGAATTGATATTGTAAACATTGGCATAGTATAGTAAGCTACGGACTGTGGAGAACTGTTTTCATTTATAATTTTTTTTTCCTTTTTTGTTTTGTATTGATTTTTACTGCATTGTTATTCAATGTTGGGAAACTATAATGGCTCAATTGTATGGACAATTATTTACTGCCCATGTGGTGAATTTTTTATTGAGAAGTATTTTCAATTCACTTTGAGTTATTTGATTATTAAATTCATCTAATTTAGCGCATTATTTTTCCACAACACACAAGAATTTGCTTTTTCCGTGCGAGTTCAAACTACCATTGTGAATGATAACTAAGTGTGATATCTTCTGCATAAACGTCAAAATTCCAAAGTGATTGGATCACCTGATTTGTATTTGACTATCGCTGTCTCATTCTGTCTCTCTTTCTATCACCCGCTGAAGATAGGCGCCGCCATATTGAACAGCCTGTCAAAACGCTGAAAAGTAGCCATATTCAACAGCCTGTCAGGCAGTTGACAGATAAGATAACACACTTAGTCATCATTCACAATGCAAACTACAGCTAAAGTTGACTAGAGTTTAACCTTGTCGCTTTGTTCGATAACATACAATTTTGCAGCTCATCTCAGCTTAACCGGCCGAAGTGGCAGGGTTGAACTCTAGACTCTAGTCAACTTTAACTGCAGTTTAAACTCGCATTGAAAAACCCGGCCTTAAGCCCAGTTGATCAGTGCGAGTTTAAACTGAGGTTAAAGTTGACTAGACTTGTAGCCCTGTCACTTTGACCGCTTAAGCTGGGATGAGCAGCAAAATTTTTCATTATCGAACAAAGTGACAAAATTAAACTCCAGTCAACATTAAGTGAAGCTTAAACTCGCACTGAAAAACCGGGCATTAAAGGCCCACCAAGCTGTAACGGTGCTTCACAATAATATGATCCTCATTGTAACTTCATATGCGCCTAAAACAACACTATAATGCAGCAGCACGGCAAACATATACCAGACAAGTCGCAGTGAGCTGCATGGACGCCCAACTGGTACGGCCTGATGGACGAACGTTATTATACCGTCGATTGTTTGCCGACATGTTGCATCATCGATCACAGACCGTCCGCCCTAAACTATGTTTTCCGTCGCACACCGATAAGTCATGCCACTTCTCTCGCACTCTTGGAACGGAATGCGATTGCTCTCTCGAAATTTCTTAGCATATAAATCTATATATATAAAAAGAAGTGTACATTTTGATTGTCACTCCATTACTCGAGAACGGCTCGACAGATTGCCATAAAATTTTTAGGAAAGATACAGGAAGGAGAGATGATGGTTAGTTGATTTTGAAATCCCAAATCGGTTTAGCCATATATATATATATATAAATCAAATTCTGTGTGTGTGTGTTCGCTATGGAAACGTATTTTCCACAAATCAATCAACGGGAAGCTTTTAGGCTAAAAATAATTTCGATATATAAAAGGGGCGTGGCACCTCCCATACAAATGGAATCTTTGGTACTGCATACCTTTGAAGGTATACATGCCAGAACATTGAAATTCAATGAGGAGTTATATGAGGTCAATCCCTAACGCCACCAAGAAAATGCGGAATTTGGAGAAAGGGGGCGTGGCACCTCCCACACACATGGAATCTTTAGTAATGCATAACTTTGAAGGTATACATACCAGAAAATTGAAATTCAGTAAGGAGTTATATGAGGTCAATCCCTAACACCACCAAGAAAAGGCGGAATTGGGAAAAAGGGGGCGTGGAACCTCCCATTCAAATGGAATCTTTGGTACTGCATAACTTTGAAGGTATACATGCCAGAACATTGGAATTCCGTAAGGAGTTATATGAGGTCAATCCCTAACACCACCAAGAAAATGCGGAATTGGGAAAAAGGGGGCGTGGAAGCTCCCATTCAAATGGAATCTTTGGTACTGCATAACTTTGAAGGTATACATGCCAGAACATTGAAATTCAGTAAGGAGTTATTTGAGGTCAATCCTTAACACCACCAAGAAAATATGGAATTGGGAAAAAGGGGGCGTGGCACCTCCCATACAAATGGAATATATTATACTGCATATATCTGGATGTCGTAATGGTAGGATAATTAAAATTGGTAAGGAGCTATGTGACGTTAAGTCCTAAAACCTCCAGTAAAATGTGGAATGGGGAAAAACTATGGCTGCCGTACAAACTTAAGTTATTTAATCACCTAAAGTTTGGCTGCATTGTTGAGTTTAGCTGTTATGCCTTTTGGACGTTTAGTAATCTGCCGCTGTTAAAAAAATTGTTTAGCTTCAGTCTATCTACATCTTCTATAAAAATCAAATTCTGTGTGTGTGTTCCCTATGAAAACGTGTTTGCTATACTTCGATCATCACCAAATTTTGGCTCGAGGTTCCTTCGATCAAGACGAAAGTTTTTCATATTTCAGAATTAAGAATTTTAAATTTAAATGTTTTGTTTTTTGGCTATGCGAAAGAACTATCTTAGCTCCCAAAAATGATCATGTTGACAAAATCAATGATCGCTTTCAAAATCAATTTCCCGGTGAAGTGACGAAATATAAATCGATCGACACAGTTACAAAAATCAAAGCAACAATCATCAGCGGTAAAAGCAATACAATAATAGCCGTGTTTTTTTTTTACACGCGTATACGTTTCGTTTGCGCGTGAAAAAAACGCCTATCCTCGCTTAGATAATGCTTAGGAGACCTATCTAGCGGCTGTGGTTAAACTACTAGCTACAGCAACAGGGTGTACCTAAAATCGGAGACACAACGCTCTGATGGCCATAGGGTATAACAGATAGCTGAATCAGTTGCGATGAATTGTGGACACACATAGAATACATAGAATTAGTGTAGAGGGTGGAACAAAGACACATATTTCAGTTACATCTGAGTATAATGCGTATTGAAATTTAGTAGGACAAAATTTATGCGCAGCAATTTCAGAGGTGTATTTAAAGTTTGTCGCTTAGCAGTCCATAAAAAGTTTAAGCGTAAACGGATATACGCGTGTTAAAAAACACGGCTAATATAAAATAAGATACAATAAGACACAAGCATGATACAAAAAGGAGGTAGTTCCACTCAAAATTTTTTGACGTGTTTGGGGATTTTTGAAGTTTCATAATGTTTGTTGTTTTGCCAGAAGTGTTGCCATACCGTTACTGTTTAAGGCGAAATTGTGGCTTTTCCGGATGGGAATTTCCTTTAGGATGAAAACGCAATGGTCATCTGAGACAATAATAATATGCTTTAGCACGATTTATGTGCATACATATCGATTGACAATACATTAAAACATGCAATTTTATTGAAAAATAGTGGATAGTGACTCATACATTGGTTAATGACTCATATCTTTATACCAGCTTGACCCCTAGGCAGAAAAAAATACACGAAAAATTCCTATTGTTCTAGCATAGCCCAATTATCATGCCCCCAGTGAATATTTCTCAAGGCATGGTGAGAAAAAGTGTACCTCCAAAGTCTGCACATCTATGTCAATGCTAAAACGACACAGAATGTGTATAGTCGGGGCTGCCCCAAGATGACCCCTGGTACAACGGGCAAAAACACTCTCATAACTAGTGGCTAACCTGGATAGCTACAGGGTAATGTTCTCCCTAAAAAATGGTTTAACAATTCCCTCCTAAAGCGCAACGCTTGAATTATACAATAAATAAAAAAATATAAAATGTGGACCTGTGACCAATTTATCTAGAAATTGCGGTGTCGGTTTATAAAGACCTCCTTTGAGCAAGCAATTGGCAAACATGTATGTTCTGAGCAAACCTACGGGCTATATTCCCTTGATTTGCATACTTCGATCCATGTTTCTTCCACCAAAACAATTTTCAGGAGCTTATTTTCAGGAACTTATTAAAAACCTTCTTTTCTAGGCTGATATTTCGTATTAAAATACTTCCAAGGCATGGGGCTCATTGTTTTTTATTTTTTATTTAAAATAACTATGAAAGTAATTTAGTCATATTCGTTAATATGAAATCCATAAAAATTAGAAAAATTCGTAACATTTTTCAATCTGGTAGCTTGTTTTTGGTGAAATTGTCAGTGTCCCCGCCATGGTTCAATTATGTTGAACCATGGTCCCCGCAAAAGTCAAGTGGCTAACGTCACACTAAATGGAACTACCTCCATTTTTTGTATCATGGATACAAGAATAAAATGTTTTAACAGAAAATTTCACCAAATATGCGTACAAAATTCAATTCAATTTACAGAACAATAAATTAAATTATCAACAAACAAAACAGAAAAAATAAAGCAACATCCATTCGATTTCGGGCGTTACAACGTGCGCCTGGTAAAGCTAGTAAATAAATAAAATATAAATGCAAGGCGCGATAATCTCCGAAGACATTGAAGGCCGAGCTTCTCTTCCAAATGGCGTCGTGCTCTTTTTTTTTTTAATTTTTCCTACAAATGGGGGGGGGGGGGGGGCGAGGGGATCTACATGTTCCTCCACGCCTCCGAACGGCATCTGCAAGGCAGATGAGTTTTCACTTAGAAGCTTTTCATGGCAGAAATACACTCGGAGTGCTTGCCAAATCACTACCGAGGGGCGACCTCGCTTAGAAAGGCCTTTATCTAATTGAAAACACTTTTTTCTAAAGCTTTGATATTGCTTGCCCGGGTATTGAATCCAGGATCTTCCGTGTGGTAGGCGGAGCAAGCTACCACCACATTACCGCCGCCTTCGTGCATATAGCAGATAAATACTATTTTCCTTCAGTGGGGGATCTGTTTTATTTAGGTTTGCTGCGTCCGCTCACCATTATGTTCGACTGGAAGCACGTGCCAATCGTCTTGTACTAAGCGGATCGCTATTTAAACGTGTAACTATTTATCAAAATGTGGGCCGTGCTTGAGACACAACCGTTAAAATCAATGAAAAACTATAACAAGCATCGGATGAGAGCTTTCCTTTCTGATGATGGCCATGGAATACGTTTTAAGGTCATGTAGTTGATTGATATTCTCGGATTTGCATTCTGAAAATATTGATGTGTGGTACAAGGTATGAAGACTATCGAGCCGGCGAATAGCAAAGCGAGGTACTTACTGTCGTCGTTTAACATCCGTGGACGAGCATCCCCTCTCGATCCGCATCAAAGCGAGGTTCTTCAACATTGTTTATCCACTCTTATTTGACAACAGATGATGCCGCCAGCGTGGATAAGGAATAATTTTATGATAAACCAGAAAAGGCATTAAAACTAACTTTTAAAACATGCTTTTTGGCTGTAGGGCTAAATACCACATAACCTTCACAGGGTAACATCTTTCAACGGATTGAGGCTGATCGTTCAGAAGAGATTTTGTCTCGATCACGGCAGGGATAGGACCCGTATACCAGTAGCCACAACCTACAATGTCCAAAATTTGAATCAAACGAGAAGATGCTCATACGGAGGCAGGAAGGAACGGGATGAGCGAGTGATCGTTATGCAAAGAGGGGAACGCCTAGTTAGAAGAACGAAATGGGTGACTGAACGCCGTAAGTGCGAGGTGCTTCAAAAAAATTCTACAGAAAATGCATCAGATGACGGAAGGTTCCAGGACCGGAGCAAACTTCTGCAGGAGCAATAATGGCCGAGCGGTGAGCTACCTTACACGAAGAACACCATCTACCTCCAGCGGGTTATGGGGTTCGAATATAACCGCGGTAGGTATGCTTGTCGTAAGAGGCGACTAAAATACCGGATTCAAGGGGTTAATGTAGCGCAGCCCTTTCAGGTTGCCAGCGCAATACATATCGTCTCCAAACCCAATTATCAACCTCACATATCCGTGGCGAGTACTGTTTCATTAACAGCCGAGGCTCTGGCGACACCGAACTCCTCATGGATCTAGGGGGTGGGATGGCCTAGAAGGTCGCATGTGGTCATAACCAATCGTTCACGAGATGGTCGGGCTTGGTACCGGAACGTACCGGATCTGCATCCGGCAAAGACCCATCAACTCGATAACACTCCCCAAGGCCTTCGTGAGTGCCCTTATTGCTACAACAACCACAACAAGAACTCCATCTGTCCCTATCCATATCTAATATGTCGATCGATGTTTTTATTGTTATCAACCGCGAATATATTGAAGACTATGCTTCCTTATTACTTAAGTTTAAGCCATAAAGACCACATTAATTTGTCGGCAGAGCCTCAGAAAAATATAAAGTTATGCTGATCGGTTGAATCACACTTTGCCAATAAAGACAACACATTTGCTGAAGTACCAGTCCGCCACAACACCATTCTCGAAATTGCCACGGGCTGCCTTCTTGTGACGACCAAACATTACATTCACAGTGAGTCACCATTCTGATGGCAAGGATGGGAATGCGAGAGGTAATAAAAACCGACTAATGCATAGCAACCGGTGGTTACCATAGCAATCGGCGCGATCGGCGGTAGGCGTGCTCACACGTACTTGTTGTCGGCTTCGCGTTGATGAATATCAAAATTTTTAAATTTTTTCGCTTGACAACTGGTCTATTTGATCGTGACCAACGTGATTGACATGCATTAGTGTGTTAGTTTTGTGAGAACGTGAAATGAGCAAGTTCGCGGAAGAAAAAGATTTTACGTTGCGGTTTATTGAAACCTACGAATGCAAAGGTCGGATGGAAAAAAAATTGCCAAAAATCAGGTAATTTTCTTAGTGGCTTAAGATTAGCATCTTATTATATTAAAATTGAGTAAGCTACAAAACTGCATACTCGAAAAAATTCTTAGAAAAAAGTTCAAAAATTTTTATGAAAATTCGCAAAATTTACAAGCAATAAAAAATCGTCATCCGATGACATGTTCACGTCTGCACGCTAAGAATTTTTAAAACAAATGGCGCTTGATTCTTTCTGCTTGTGTGGTGACCGGGCAAGCGACAAATATCCGTTGCTATGGTTACCAGCAGAATTTTTTGTGCCGTTGCCAGCCAGCATAAGTTCAAAAGCAGCCTAATTCGTGTAAAAGCCCAGTGACATAAGCAATTTTTCATACATTTATGTAGATGTGTTTAACGCCAGCATACACTTACAAAAATACAAGTAGGACATTTTCACACATCCAAAAGAAGACAATTTTAATCATAATGTAGCAGAGAAAAAAACTAATTTCAGTTTTGAAAATATAATTGATAGGTTTAACATATTAGTTGCATAAAAAATGTTCAAATAATTATTACAGATGGTGGAATTGAACAAATTTTACTGTGGTGAGTGTGCCCTAATAGATTTTTTTACGATTTATGTCCATTCTTTTTGCGCATGAAATATCTCTATAAGGCCCGGTTTCAAACTCCAGTTAAACGACTGAGCAATTTTTCAGTCACAGTTTAAGGCCGCGTTTGGGGTACGCTTTTTTGTGCGGCAACATTGGTTTTTTATTATCTAGATAATTTGTAGATACGGCAACAGCTGGATTTTGTTTACCCAACAAACATGGAAAACAATACTCCGGTGAATTATATATCTAGTTCCGGAAGTGATATCCAACATCATTATTTAATTATTCTTAAACCTTTGAGAAATTTTGTAAAATTATAAGTTTTCGAGTTGATCTCCAACGTCATTAATATTTTCCAATTATTATTCTAATTACGAGATTTTGAGAAATGTAAAATTTTCAAATGAATATTCAGCACATTTCTCCAGTTGATATCCTACTTTGGATATCGAGTTGAGGTGGAGTTGAAAAAATCTCCAAGGTGGTACCACCAAAACCAACAGCCTTTTATTGTGCGTAATAAACACCTGGTTGATAGCAGTAATGCAGCGTAATTAATCAAAAATAAATTATATAGGCCTACCACATCGAAGATACTGGGTTCACGCCAGGGCAAAGCCGTTCGGAGTTGGCATAAAACAAGTAGGTCCCGTCCCGCCAATTTGTAGGAAAAATTAAAATTAGCACGACGCAAATTGGAAGAGAAGCTTGGCCTAAAATCTCTTGGAAGGTTTTCGCGCCTCATATTTATTTATTTTTTAAATTATTCTATAAAAATTATATATATTTCATTTTATTTTCGTGAAAATACTGTAGTATGGAATCTTACATTTGGGTCCAGTTAGAGAACCTCAAGTTGTAAATAAAATTTTTTCAACTTAAGAAATAACATATTTTGCTTTATAAAAAATTCCCACTTTAGCTGAGTACGCTATGATTCTCGAGTCGAGCCACTGTTTCGAAACAACTCTTGAGATTTTAGAAGTATGCCTAGTTATCAACATGAGCTGTAATGGTACTGAAGCCCAATTGCTAGTTGGGTATATTCGATGCCATTTCGAACGAACGGAAATAACTGATAGGTTAACTAGAGTTCAACCCTGCCAAATGCGCCACTTAATCTCAGCTTAAACTTCATTTAAAGTGGACTGAAAAACTGCAGAATAAGTTTAAGCGTAGTTTAACTGACAAACTGAGTTGAACTTGTACTGAAAAACCGGGCCTAAGCGTCGACCACATGATTTAACCGACTGCTAAGCAAATATAGATTGGGACTCGATTTCTCCATCCAGACCAATACATAAAGTTTAACAATACGAAAAAATAGCCAAGCCGTGGGACAACATATCCTCCCCCCAGCGGGTTAGGGGATCAGAATATACCCGCGGTAGGTATGCTTGTCGTAAGAGGCGACTATAATACCAGATTCAAGGGGCTGTGTAGCGCAGCCCTTCAGGTTGCCAGCGCAAAATATAGCTTCTCAAAACCCAATTGTCAACCTCACCTATCCGCGGCGAATCCTGTTTCACTAACAGACGAGGCTCTGGCGACCCCAAGCTCGTCATGGAACTCGGTGGTGGGGAGGGAGGAAATGGCCTGAAGGTTTAATGTGGCCACATAAATCGTTCCCGAGATGGTCGGGCTAGCGCCTTAGTGGTGCTATGGTACCGGAGCGTACCGGATCTGTATCCGGCAAAGGACCATCACATCGATAGCACTCCCCAAAGCCTTCGGGGATCAACCTTATCGCTACAACAACAACAACATATCCTCAGTTGTGTGTTATTAAACAAATGTGTGTATGAATATATTTATTAAAAAATAATAAAAGGCTAATACTAATAAAATATTAAAAAATAAATAAATAAGTATAAAAAATAATACATTGCAAATGCTTAAAACGGCAAATAAGATTGAATATCTGCCGAATCCTTTGGAGAACTTAAATTAGAGACTGGGCTGGGTGAACGCGCTTGTGCCTGAAGCTGTTCGGATTGCTGCTCAATCATAATAGTTTTTTGAGGATTTCCTGTAATTTGATGAACATTGAAATAATATTCAAAACTATAAATTTCAATTACCATTTTGTGAATTTATCATTTGGCGTGCTCCAGCATGTGGTGTAAGAGAAGATTGACGTATAATGAAAGACTGATTGCTTATTTGATCCGCTGTTTCTATAGTGGTGGGCAGATCCAAAAGCCGTTGGTTTTGAATTCCGTCACCTGGCCCCATATGTGATATATGATTAAAATTTGTTGGAGCCGATATCATTTTTGATCTTCTGTCACTTGTGCTGAAATTAACCAATAGTTTAAAATGTTATTTAATAACGAATGATAAATTAGTTACACTGAAAAACAAAATTGTAAAACCTGCCACACACCGGGATATTATTTTCCCTGCGAAACAAATTTTCTGTTGGGAAAAGCTATTGCAATATTTTCTGCTTTTTACAAAATATTTTGTTAAAAATTGCTCGTAAGTACACATTTACTGGAATAATGATGGATAACACAGGCCGACAAAATTTAACCAACATTCAGACCCCGAAACCAGACTTGATATTTCCGGAGGCTTATGATGCGCTGAATCCAAAACACCGTTTTTGCCCATATTTGAGGTTATTCAGCCTTGCAGATATTTTCTTTCACCATAATAATAGGCTGACATCTTTAAGTACAATTCTTCTTCTTTCAAATGGCGTTAAGTTTGCTCAAATATATATCATTTTTTTCGCTTAGATATGAAATTTTCATGTTTCTAAATTTTCCTACACCTGAAAATCGATTGAGATAACATAGACATCATATAGGCGATTACTAATTTTCTTGAATTGAGTCTTATTTTTCTTAAAATTTGTCTCACACCATAAGTGTGCTAACTCACCACACCCCTACACTAACCCTCGGGTACCAAGTCACACACAGCCCTAACCCCTAGAAACCACCCATATCATACCGCAAGCAGGCAAACCCACTTAACCTTGGGGGCAGCGTTTACTCGCATATTTTCTTAAAATAAGTCTTATTTATTTAGATATCTCACACCACAAGTGGACTAACCAACTGAACTGTTAACCCATCAACTCCCGTATCCCCTAACCCCTAGAAACCACCCCTACCTAAACATGAAAATTTCAAAATGCGATATCTTAGCGAAAAAAAAGATATTTGAGCAATCTCAACGCCATTTGAAAGAAGAAGACTTGTAATTAAAGATGTCAGCCTATTATTTTGGTGAAAGAAAACATTGCAAGGCTACATAGCCTCAGATATGGACAAAAACGGTATTTTTTTCACTTTTAGGTTAGGATATCTCGAAAACCAGAGATGATAGATCAATTTTGAGGCCAGATTTCGATTCATCGCATCAAAGTCCTTCGAAAATATAGAGTCCGGTTTCTGGGTCTGAGATGCTGTCGGCCTGTGTCATTATTGCACCGTAACAATTTGTATGTAAAATATTAGAAGAAACTTCTCCAAAATTTCTCACATGTTTACGCGAGAGTTCGCGAACTGATGTAGGTAGTGTGCACAAAGTAACATAAAAATACTTGGAAACAAATTTTCTAAATTGAGCCGTCCCTCGGCTGTTGATAATATTGAAAATAGTCGCGAATAAAACCCTTCAAAAATCCAGAAAGTATCCCGCAATAGTCACGAACTCGTCTCAAAAACAAATCAGAAACAGTCTCATCATGTCGGAATCGGTCTCAAAATTATCTAAAAACGGTCCCGAAATGGTCCTGAGATAGTTCCGAAAAGATAATAAAAAAGTTATTTATAAATTTTCCCTAAGTAGTCTCGAAATGAAAAAGCAGTCTCGACCAGATTCAAAAATAGTCCCTATATAATACAGAATATATAGTTCCCGAAAAGAATGCTAAAATAGCTCGAGATAGTCATAAGAATTGAAATGATCGAAATAGTTCCAAAATGGCCGCCAAATTGTCTCTAAGTACGCTCGAAAAGATCCTCGAAATTAACCCATAACGGCTCAAAATAAACCCGAGTTCCGAAAGCAATCTCTTCTTGAAATACATACCTCCGTAAAGTATTTATATACAACTTCCACTTTAATTAAAATTAGATTAATAAATGATAAAATGGGAAGACTAATTTTTTGTAGCTGTAAAACTAAACTATAGATTAAACACAAATATTTGTTTTTAATGCTTTCAATTATATTTGAATGCAATAATTAATTAAATTTTCACAGAAAATATTGTGACGAATATTATCAACAATAAGGGGTACTGTCATCTCTAAGCCGATGCTAAGCAGTGACTGTATGCACATCAATAATTCAATCATTATGTCTACACATATGTACATACACGCAGCGGAGAAGCAACGCGCAAACACATGCAGATATCTTATCTGAGATATGCAATTATAATTGTGGAAGTGTCGCTCACAAATACACGCGCATGTGAGAGAGGCTATAAAAATTGTGCATCTGTAGTTATAGCTGAGAAACTTATAGCAGATAACCAACTAGTAGATTCTAGAACAGAACCGCCTAGAAATGTCAATGAGGAAACCAAACATTATAAAAGGCAGCAACAGTAGAGGCGCGACAATCAGTTTGATTTAAGAAGCCACCTGGCGAGCAATAGTAGTTATTGTGAAGTACTTTAATAAAGGCCATTTTGCATTATTGAAAAGTGGAGTTATTTATTCAACAGTTTAGCGATACGAACGTTAGCAAAGAATTTGAAATAAGAGGAATTGCAGTAATACGTTACAATATTTATGTGTGAAAAATGTCACAAAATTGAGGACCAAATAACATTACCGCGTGTGTAAAAGACAAACGATGCAAAAAAATTAAACAAAAAAAACAAAAATGTTTCACTTTTAAGCAAAAACTGTATGGAACTGCATTTTAAGGTTAACGGCCTGTTGGAAAAAATGTATGAGTATATGCGAATAATTTTTCCTATTCACTTGACCGCAGACCCAGAGCAAGGAGTTTAAGCAATAGGAGATGAAAGAAAAAAAATACACTATGGCAACAAAAATTTATACATTTAAAAGTAAGATACACAGTAACCCGAAAGAAAAATTTATATTGAAAATTTTTGATGAACCTAGATACTACATAAAGAACAGGGCTGATGAAAAATTTGTATATTGAAGTGCAAATCATAATACATATACAAAATTATATGTACATTAGACTGGGTCGATTTATTAACCGATATCGCGCCATCGATTATTCGATAGGATTTTTTTAATTAAAGTTTTTCTCAGTGCTACAATATTTTTGAAAAATTGTTTGGTGCCAATTTGTTAGTGTCATTTTGAATATCATACCGAAGTGTCTTGGCTTCATATGGAGGTGCTTTTTCTTTGCACTTCTATATGAAATTCGGGCAATCTCATATTAATAATAATTTATATGTGAGGGCATATGGGAGTGCTATGAATTTTTTTTTTTATATTCAAAGTGGGAATTTGTATCTGTGCCTATTCTTTTGGGCAAAATAAAAACAAAAGTGCTATAAGTGTATGGAGGTTGGGCAGCTCTAAGAAGCACACTAATATAAAGCTATTATAACGAACGCGGATAAAGGAAACAAACAAACAAACGCTCGTGATGTACCAGGTAGATTACAACTACAAAATGGAGCAATTATTGCCCGATAGACAAACGATAACTATTATACAATGAGGACGGAACCAACGCAACTTATACTTTTGATTTATCTGATTATTAGTAAGAATGCCATGTCTCAAATTATCAAAATATATAGGGAAAACATTGAAACATATAATTTCGGACAGTCTCAATATAAAAAATGCTTTACAGCTTAAGCACAACTTAAAGGATATCACAATTACAGAAGATGGGGTTAGAATATATCCGCAGTAGGTATGGCTGTCGTAAGAGGCGACTAAAATACCAAATACATTCAAGGGGTTGTGTAGCGCAACCCTTTCCGGTTGCCAACGTCAACCTCACCTATTCGTGGCGAATCATGTTTCATTAACAGCTGAGGCTCTGGCGACCCCGAAATCCTCATGGATCTAGGGGGTGGGAGAGCGGTATGACCTAGAAAGTCGCATGTGGTCATAACAAATCTTTCCCGAGATGGTCGGGCTTGGTACCGGAACGTACCCGATCTGCATCCGGAAAAGTACCATAAACATCGAAAACACTCCACAAGGCATTTGGCGAGTGTCTTATCGCTACAACAACAACATGAAATTCTTATATAGTTCGACGTTCACTTATACCTATTCATTTAGCGATTAACACGATTGTTAAACAGTGGGGAAGTCTAGGAATGCACACAACATTAACGAAGAAACGATTTCAAACCTGTCTCGAATTTTCTTTTAGCCATAAGCAACAGGTATATGATATGCCTATGGGGAGTCCACTGTAGTAGTTTTTAGACAAAATAATTGACGACAGCATTACCGAGCTCAAATTAAAGGACATACATACATATATATCAATACATAAACAAATATGTATGTACATGATATATTCGATATAATTAATACTAAAGACGGGGAAGAAATACTTGAGACACTAAATAACCAAAGGCTCATCGAAGAGTAAAGATGTTGCATGCGCGAACTTCAGTGGAAAGCAACCACAAATCACACAGAAGATTGTGCATTCACGGGTTCAAAATTGCTTCGTTCTGGGCAACTACGTCACAATTGACTGCTTCAGCGAATGAAAGAAAGAGAGAAAAAACAAGAGCTGGAGGAAAATGACGTAAAAATTGCCCATAAGAAACAGCTGAACTAATGTTTACATGCGCAATGCGCCATCTTCTCTTATTCCATCATGGAAAGCAGCAGAGCTTCACAAAATTCTGGTAGGTCACTTCCACCACACCACAAATCTTAACACAAGTTTTAACATAATTTAAGCACACAAAATACACGTATTGTAGTTTTAGAGTGTAAAAATGTAAATTCTGAACACATTAGCTGAATAAAAAGTGTACAAATAATTGTTAAATAACAAATATAGACAGTGGTAGTTTAACAAAGTCTGCTGCGGTAAGTGGTGAATGTGACCTACCAGAGTTTTGTGAAGCTTGCTTCACACTATTTTTCGTCCCTGCAACATCTTTACTCTTCGATCAGTCTTTGAAATAACCAGCATACGAATATAAAATTTACAGTCGACAAAGAAAAAAACAACAACTACTATATATCGAGATTATAACATCGAACCAAACGCTAAAAACTAATTGGTATGTATGCCAAAGCCATATCATCATCCAGAATGATAAACTATCATTCAAATCACCCTTGGATGCGCGGGAGGAAAAAAAAACTTTGTTTTGCTTTATTTGATCTGCCGAAAAAGCTTCAGTAACTACAATAATGCAAGATTTAAGTTTGCTTCCATAAGATATAACAATTTATGCTATTTACAGTTAAAGAAAAACCAACTAAGTCCACTACGAGAAACTTATATGCTACACATGCACTATAGATGAACCAGCAATGACTCCCATGAGAGTGGGAAGTAATCTTAAAGTAAATAGGCAGCAGCTGCAAAGAATAAGTTTACGTCTCTAGAGCTATAAATAACATAAGAGCGCCTTTAAGCCAGCATAAACAGCATTAGCAAAATGCACGTTTTGCAAGTTATATAAAAAACTAAAAATTTTTGGATGCGTATTGGAACACATGGTATTAAGTGACGAAAAAGCAACAAAATAAGCTATACCAGAGGGCTCTAACAATCTTAATCCAATGATAGCGTGTTTCTACTTGTGCTTTTAAACAATTCTTGTATCTCAATTGATGAGTAGAAATATTTTGTTTTTATAAGGACCTGTTTAAATTCAACATAATTATTTATAATGTCAAGAATATGAACAATATGAAATAGTTTGACACGACCTAACTTATGAAAATTTTTAAAGAGCTTTAAAGACAAATGTTTGGCCACGCTCACATCTACATATAAAAATAGTAAGATAACGTAACTTACGTCTATACAGACATTTAAACTATTATTTAAAAATATATCTGGACAATTTAAAAATAACACAGGCCGACAAAACTTAACCACCATTCAGACCCAGAAACCAGACTATATATTTTCGAAAGCTTATGATGCGCTGAATCCAAATCAGGCCTCAGAATTGCTCTATCAGCTGGTTTTCGAGATATCATAAACGAAAAGTGCAAATAAAATAATTTAAAAAAATGTTTAAGTTAAACGGTTTTATTGAAAACAATAATTACATGAAGTAATAATAATACTAAAAGCTAGAAAATAATTAGGTAGGTACTAGTCATCACACTCCTCATCAATCTAGGACGTCGATCAGACAATTAAATAAAAGCGTTGGGCGCGTGAAATTTCTAAAAATGTGAGGCGTGGCTTAACCTGATTAAGGTTCAGTTGGTCTTATATATGACTATCAATAGAAATTTGACGCGTCCAACGCTTTTGTTTAATTGTCTGATCAACGCCCTAGATTGATGAGGAATGTGATGACTAGTACCTAGGACCTACCTAATTCTTTTCCAGCTTTTAGTATTATTATTACTTCATGTAAGTATTGTTTTCAATAAAACCGTTTAACTTAAAATTTTTTTTTTAATTATTTTATTTTCATGTTTTTAGTCTTTATTTAATTGCCTATTATTACTCATTCTATTTAGTTCACTTAGTTACTCATTATTACAAGCACTCTTTCCTAACAATTTGTTACAATCTAAGTTCTCAATACATAATTTTTCAAAAGACTTTACTCGACTCTGCGCCACGTATGATTGTCCCTCCTCCAACTCCAAAATATTTTGCTGTCACTTCCACCGGACTGTATGTAATATTTGTCTCAAATATGAGCCAAATCGGACATCATAGGTCGCTTTCTATTGTTGTATTATGTGTTCCAAATATGAGCGAAATCGGACCAAACATACGATTTTTGTGAATATCTCGATCCTTGCGCCACCTAGCGGCAATTTTTTTCTTATTAATCCATTGCCATCGGGTTCTGAACTATTCCAAGTTTCAAGCTTGTAGCTTAGCGGGAAGTTACTTAAATTTCAATTACAAAAATCGTTCACAACGGCCGTGCATGCGGCCGTGCGGCCTGCCTTTCTAGTCAAGCTAAATAAAACCGTTTAAAAACACCGTTTTTGCCCATATTTGAGGTTATGTAGCCTTGCAGATGTTTTCTTTCGCCAAAATAATAGGCTGACATCTTTAAGTACAATTCTTCTTCTTTCAAATGGCGTTAAGTTTGCTCAAATATCATTTTTTTCGCTTAGATATGAAATTTTCATGTTTCTAAATTTTCCTACACCTGAAAATCGATTGAGATAACATAGACATCATATAGTCGATTACTAATTTTCTTGAATTGAGTCTTATTTTTCTTAAAATTTGTCTCACACCATAAGTATGCTAACTCACCACACCCCTACACTATCTAGCCCTCGGGTATCAAGTCACACACAGCCCTAACCCCTAGAAACCACCCCTATCATACCGCAAGCAGGCTACCCACTTAACCCTGGGGACAGTGTTTACTCGCATATCTTTCTTAAAATAAGTATTATTTATCTAGATATCTCACACCGCAAGTGGGCTAACCAACTTAACGGCTAACTCATCAACTCCCGTATCCCCTAATCCCTGTAGGAAAATTTAGAAACATGAAAATTTCATAATGCGATATCTCAGGGAAAAAAAATTATATTTGAGCAAAATCAACGTCATTTGAAAGAAGAAGACTTGTATTTAAAGATGCTATCTTTTAATTTTGGTGAAAGAAAACATCTGCAAGACTACATAACCTCAAATATGGGCAAAAACGGTGTTTTTTCACATTTACGTTAGGATATCTCGAAAATCAGAGCTGATAGAGCAATTCTGAGGCCAGATTTCCATGTATGCATCAAAATTCTTCGACAATATGTAGTCCGGTTTCTGGGTCTGAGATGCTGTCGGCCTGTGTAATCCATACATACTCACCTTTTGAATGATTTGTTAACTTCCCGGACAGAAAATCGTCTTCGAGGATTTTTAGATCCAGTTTTTTCGTTAGAACAAATATGAATAAGTTCCTCTGCAAATAAATATTAAGAATATATAAAGTACTTAAGCACCATTGATTTAAATAGGTTAAATATACTTACTTGTGTGTATGTTCGCTAAATATACAATTATAGGCGCATCGTTGACATATGTCAAAACAAAATTCGCTTGTGGCCCCAAAGGCTGTGCTCGTTTCAGACCAATCGATTGTACCCACTCAGCAGTTTGGGTGTTGAAAATGTCCACATGCGTTTCCGAAAAAACTAGCAAATGCCCATCCAAGTAGGCTGAAAATAATTACAATATTTTTTATCTGTTCAATTGCAAACAAAAATCAGTGCTATTAATCGCACACTTTAATCACTTAAGAAATCGTAGTTATATGTATGTACGTTAGACGGTTCTTAAAGTAGCATTTCTATTTTTCAGAAAATAAGTAGATAATCAGGCCTGTTCTGAATTCCGATTCCGATCAATTTTTTCGGAATCGAAATGGATTGGTGTTCTCAATTTCGATTCCGACCAAAAATTATCGGTTTGAAAAGTATTGCCTCTGAGCAGTCGGAATGAAAATTAATTGGCAGATTATACACAAATGTTGCGATATTTGTCTTTCAAATAACTTTTTTTTAATTCTTCATTTTATTTGGAAGAGTTGTGTGTATTTTTTTGTTTAAATTTGAGTTAAATTGGCATAATAAATCTTTCTTTAAAAACTTCTATCAAGAAATCTATTAGGCAAACAAATCGATGCTGATCGAAATGAAGTCGACCTGTTCTGAATTAAGATCCAGCGCATTTTTACGATTCGCACGCACAATAGCACGTCTTCTTGCGTCTGTGCATCCAAAAACCATATATGCGGGCATTTTTTAATTAAAATAAAATTTTATGATACTTAAACAAAAACACATAAACAAAAACAGCTGATTAAACTGGTTACCGAATCGGAATGAAAACGATTCGAAGTCGACTTCGAATCGATTTTTTACAATCGGAATTGAGAACACCAAATAGAAACCGAGTCGAAATCAATGTCGTTTTACTTTTCATTCCGAGTCGGAATTCAGAACAGGCCTGAATATAACATATTTTTAGCCCTACTCTTATTGTTGATACAACAGATGTTAGATGGAAATGGTAAACTCACTTTTAATCCAAATATTCGATTTTCAAACTCATTACAATATTGTGGCGAATATTGCCATCTCTAATGGTATTACATAAAGGCACAACATCATTTAAGCAAGCTACATAAACACATTAATCATCATGTACACACATACATACAAGCAGCAGAGAGATACTCGCAAACGCATGTCATCATCAGCTACTACTTCGCTCACATATACACACGCATATGGTTACACACAACAAATACCCGCGCGCATGGCTGATGACCAGGTAGAGGATTCTAGAAGAAGAACCGTCAAGACATTTGGGCAGAGAGTATAAAAGCAGCAGAAGCTGAGTAGTCCGTAATCAGTTTGATTTAAGCACGCTATTGGTTGCGAAGTATAAGTGTTATACTTCACAATAACACTTATACTTCGCAAAGTAGTCTAATAAAGACCATTTTGCCTTATTGAATATTTGAGTTATTTATTCAACAATTTAGCGATACGAACTTTAGTAGAAGGTGTAAAATAAGTGGAGTTTCCCTAAATTTGTTACAATATGTATTAAGTATTTCAATTTTTTTTTAGATGGTACTGATGTAACTTAAATCGAGTCCAGATGGCTTCTAATTAAGACTCGAGAGGTTCTTCGCAAAGTATCCAAACTACACGGCGCACTATGGGGTTAATTGGAAAATATTGCCTATCAAATTTATCAGTAATGGTCAAGGTTTGAGTGATCGAACAAAAAAAGATTGAAAGACCAATATTTTGCCCATGGTAGAATAACCAGAAGAAAGAAACAGAAATATACAGAATATTTTCGTTATTTGAAACGGTACTGGTGTATTTTCAACGTTCATACGCGGGTAAAATTTGTATCGCTTTGAAAAAATAGGAGTAGAAAAATAAATGGTTTCCAAGGTAGCCATTACAGAAACATACAGCATAACAGTGCCACCTAATGCCAATGCCAAAGGAGATACTTAGGGAGAATCCATGATTGGATATGATGTGAGTAGAAATATTTTGTTTTTATAAGGACCTGTTTAAATTCAACGTAATTATTTAAAATGTCAACAATCTGAAATAGTTTGATATGACCTAACTTATGAAAGTCAAACTGAAAACACGAAAATGATGAATCTCTGTAATTAAATCTAGTAAGGGTCCATCAATTTTAACTTAATAAGTTTATGTGAAAAAGTACTAAAAGTGGGATATTTTACTTCTGAAAAATGCATAAAACAACAATTTTTCGCGGAAAACATTGGTGAAAAACAAAGAAGAATGTAGAGCAAGACAATTGACGGCTTACTTCACCTGGCTATTCCACTATGATTTTGCCGATATGAGAAAAATCGGATACTGATAAAAACTCAAAAAGGAAAATTTGAAATATCTACATATTGTAACGAATCTACTGCAAATGCTCTTATTTGCAACCTTCCCCTAAGTTCTAATCACTAAACTGTTGAATAAATAACTCCAATATTGAATAATGGAAAAATTGCCTTTATTAAAGTACTTCACAATAACACTTATACTTTGCAACTAGCTTGCTTAATAACCAAACTGCCTGATAGCTTAAATGAAACTGATTCTCGCCTCTACTGTTGTCGCCTTTTTATACTGTCTGATTTCCTCGTTGCATATTTCTAGGCTTTTCTAATTCCAGAACTCACTAGTTATAAATTTCTCAGCTACAACTACAGATGTATAATTTTTATAGCTTCTCTCATACCCCATGCGCTTGTATGTGTGAGCGACACTTTCACAATTATAATTGCATACCCTTAGGAGCATCTCAGATAAGATATCTGCATGTGTTTGTGCATCTCTTCTCCACTGCGTGTACGTACATAGGTGTAGACAAAATGATTAAATTATTGATGTGCATTCCCGATCAGACAAATCTCTCGATCTATACGCTGCCAGCCTTTCCAAATGGACCACTTTCATTTTGGTTCGTGGTTTACCGATGGTTTGTATGCGGTACACTACATCGTTGATCCGTTTTACAACTTTGTATGGGCCTTCCCAATTACACTGCAATTTCGGGGACAAACCTTTTTTACGTTGTGGGTTGTATAACAGCACCAAATCTCCTTCCTGAAAACCTTCCGAATTAATTGCTTTATCGTATCTGGCTTTCATCTTGTCACCCATAATCTTTGTTCGTTGCCTTATCAGATCGTGTATTTCTCTTAGCTCTTCTTCCAAATCACCAGTGGATTTCTTGACATTTCTCTCCGCATCGGCAGCTATCCCAAACTTCAAATCAGCTGGCAGTCTAAGGTCATTGCCAAAAATTACTTTTTCAGGGGTTTGGCCCGTTGTCTCATGCATTGCTGATCGGTAAGCCATCAAGAATAATGGTACGCGGCTATCCCACTCTTTATGGAACTTGTCCACTACTTTCCTTAAGTGCTCCTCCAATGTTCTATTGAATCGTTCCACCATACCATCGGACTGAGGATGCAATGCAGTTGTCCATGTTTTTCGAATGCCCAATGATTTACACCAGTCCTGGAACACAGCTGATTCGAAATTCCTGCCTTGGTCAGAATGTAACTCCATTGGTACACCATACCTTGCAACCCAATTGTTTATAAACACTTCTGCTACTGTTTCCGTTTCTTGATTTGGGATTGGATATACCTCTGGCCATTTGCTGAAATAATCCATAACTACCAGTACATATTTGTTTCCGCCGTTTCTAGTAGGAAATGGACCGGCGACATCCATAGCGATCTGAGTTATATTGCTTCATCTGGCCATGACTTCGGGTTTTGGGCCCTTTCGCTCTGCTGCAAACCTCGCAGTTCGCAATCCACTTAGTGACCGACTGACGGCAACCAACCCAATAGAATCTATGTTTAATCTTCTCGAGCGTCTTCGTGATTCCAAGATGACCTCCGCTTGGACCATTATGCAGCTCGTTGAGCACGTCAGGAATCCTCTTTCTGGGAACAACTATCAGTTTCTTTTTCCTTTGACCATCTTCACTCTCCCATACTCGATGCAAGCAATCGGATATCAATTCTAAACTGTTCCACTGTGCCCAATATGACTTCGCAATGGGACTCTCTGCTGACATCTCCTCTCTGCTTGGTCTTTCGTTTCGTTCGAGCCCTTGCATAACATATGACAGATCTGTATCTTCTAGCTGACACTTCCTTAGTTGTTCCTTGTCCCATTCATCCGTACACGTTATAGTCATTAGCCGGACATCTATAATGTCTTCTTTAGCCTCGGCCTTTGAACAGTGCTTGCATTCCAAACTACATGGTCTTCGTGACATTGCATCGGCATTCCCATGGGTACTACCTTTTCGATGCTCAATGGAAAAGTCATAGCTTTGTAGTCGCTCGATCCACCGTTCCAATTGTCCTTCCGGATTACGGAACTGCAGAAGCCATTTCAAAGCTGTGTGATCTGTCCTGACACAACCCACTATTTGTTTGTCCCACAATCTCCATCAAGCTTTGCCCAGATGACTGCTTCTGATTTTGGTGGTATTTGCTGACTCTCTTCCACCAGCACTCGTTTACTGCTGTAGGCTCTCTCGTAGCCGAAATTAAGTGGCACATCCATCCCACTCAGCATTTAGGTGATTCAATTTTGAATTTCCCTACATATCAATACAATTTGATTACTCTTTCTGACTAAATAATGAGTTATCATACAATTGAACAAATGAAATAATCAAATATAAATACTTTTGATGATGAAAAACTAAAAAGCATTTTTCGAGCACTTTTTGGAATCATTTTTGAAGCCCTTTAATCACTAAATTTTAATATTTCATAAAAACCAACAAAAAGAATAATCAAATATGCTTACCTTTGATGATCAAAAACTGAATATAGTTTTTCAATTACATTTTGGAATCATATTTGAAATAAATGTGTTTACTTTAGGTGATCAAAAATGTATAATCATTTCTCATTCAGCTTTCTGAATCTTTTATGAATATGTTTGTTGACTGAATAATGAATTTTATACTTGTTGAAATTTTACTTTTCATTAAAAATTTTATTTTTTTCACATACACATATTTTTTCAATCATGAAGCTAAGAAAAAATACATATATAAAAATTGTATTATTTATGCAAAAGATATTCTTCAAGACAAAAATAATGTAATGGTGCTCGTGAACGAAGATTTCCTCAACCATTTCTCCCGTTCAGTTTCCCAGAAAATACATAATGATTGGACAATACATAGGTTGTGAGCTATTTGAACCCCAGGTAAGTGAAACTATCTTGACATACCTGGATACGGCTTCAACATCCCGTATCGTATCCGTATTTTAAGATGCAGACGATAATGCTGATGTTAGATGTTGTAGTCGCAGGTGTATATCGGTCAAGTTTATTTGCGAGTTAACTGTGGTTCGAATAGCTCACTTTCGCATGCTTTCTTCCCCTGGTGAAATAAGATTATTATGTAGTATCTTATTTTGAATGAGATATGAAGAATAAATGCATCATAATCGCATTCAAAAATGATTCAAAAATCTCAACCAAAACGATTGAAATATGTTCACGAATATGATCAGAAAATGACTGTGAAAAGCCGTCAAATATTACTCTAAAACAACTAAAGTTCAATTTTAAAATGATATCAAATATGAATAACAAGCGTTTCGAAATAGGAATCATAAATGATTATTCAAGAATAATCACATTTATGGTACATTTTTCTCCCGACGATACGTCAATTTTCGAACAGAAAATGCTTTTAAATTTGAACGTTTTTAATCATCTTGGGGTATGATATTTAAATATTTTTTGATCAAAATTTTCAAAAAATGCTGGCTGGGATGTTCTTATATCGCATCGTCTTGCTTTGCATATCGATCTTGATGCCTTGGTCGATTAAGAAGTCCACTCCAATTATGATTTCATCAACAATCTCTGCCACTATAAAATTGTGTAGTACCGTGACGTTCCCAATTGCTACTTCACATGCTACTTCTCCAATTACCTGGGTGTCCTGTTGTTGTTGTTGTTGTTGTAGCGATAAGGTTGCTCCCCGAAGGCTTTGGGGAGTGTTATCGATGTGATGGTCCTTTGCCGGATACAGATCCGGTACGCTCCGGTACCATAGCACCATTAAGGTGCTAGCCCGACCATCTCGGGAACGATTTATGTTGCCACATTAAACCTTCATGCCATTCCCTCCCTCCCCACCCCCAAGTTCCATGAGGAGCTTGGGGTCGCCAGAGCCTCGTCTGTTAGTGAAACAGGATTCGCGGCGATAGGTGAGGTTGACAATTGGGTTTGGAGAAGCTATATATCGCCTCTTACGACAGGCATACCTGGGTGTCCTCTCCCGTGGCTGTACGTAATCTTGCTCCAAGCAATGGTCTTATCTTCTTGTTGACTAAATCTGATCGAATGATGGAATGGGATGCACCCGTATCTACAGTCAGTAAACGTTCCTTTCCATCCACATGTCCTCCGACAGTAAGATTGCTTGACCTTCTTCCAATTTGCGAGATAGAGATTATGGGACATTCAATTGAGGGAGCCAGCTGTCGCCCCTTGCGGCTGACTCGCTTTAGTTTAACGATTGAGTGGATTTGGAGATTTGCTCGTCTCCTTCAGCTCTGCGTTTACGGCCACCGACATTGCTGGAATTGTTAGGACTGCTACTGCAATAACGTGCAATGTGCGCTGGCTTCCCACATTTAAAACATTTGACGGCACTATCGTTTTTCTGCTGCGTTCCTTTTAATGCTTCCAAAAGTGTACACAGTCTGGCCTTTCAACTTCCACGCGATGAGCTTTGTATGCGGGCTTACTCAAAAGTGACGCTGTTTCCTGAGTCAGTGTGTGGGATACCGTTTCTGCGAATGTGGGTTTTAAGTTTGCATATGTCGCTCGCTTCGTTTCGACGTCCCGTATGCCAAATGAGCCAACCTTTCAACATCCGAAGCAAACTCTTGCAAAGTCTCATTAGCTTTTTGGTAACGATTTTGCTATTCTATTTGAAATATCTGTTTCCTGTGTTCGCTTCCGTATCGCCGTTCTACAGCAGCCATCAATGCGTCCTAACTGTTCCGTTCGTACTCTGGAATAGTCTGTAAGATTTCGGCAGCTGGTCCTTTCAATGCTACGAAAAGTGCAGCAACTTTATTTTCCGCATTCCAGTTGTTCACTGCCGCGGTCTTCTCAAACTGTAGCTTAAAGACCTGGAAAGGAACAGAACCGTCAAAGGGCGGTGTTTTTACCTTTGGATTACTCGTTGAAACTGCTGGGCGATTTAGTTGCAACTGCTCGATACGTCCTCTCAAAGCATCCACCTCGGCCTCGATTTTTTCTTCAAACTGTAAAATATTTGTATCTTGCGCCTCCAACTTTGAGGAAATACGTCCTTCTTGCTCTTCCAGTTCAGCAGAGATCTGCGATGATATCTGTGCTGAAATTTGCGCCGACATTTCGGATATACGCGTTTCTTGTGCTCAATCTTCGATGTTATACGGTTCTCATGGGATTCCAGTTGGGATATCATACACGTCTTCTGTTCTTCCAATTGTGATGTCATACATGTCTTCTGTTCTTCCAGTTGAGATGACATTGTCGTTGTTTGAGCAGATATTGCAGCTAAAATCATGTTCAAGTCTGTGCTCGTAACTGTCTGCGGTGTTTCTTCCATTTTTGTTGTTTCCTCGCCATCAAGATGCAAGTCATACTCTTCCACGTCAATTCCTTCTAATTCCATTGCCTGTCGTAGTCGTTCCTGAAGTTCTAGTTTAATGCCGGTTGTATTCAATCTACGGCTCTCCAACTCCTTCTTCAGTTGCTGGATCTTCAATTCACTTAACTTTGGCATGTCCAAGTTGTATTTGAAATCTTCAGAATTTATTCAACAATTCCTCTTTTGACACCAATTGTAACGAATTTACTGCAAATCCTCTTATTTGCAACCTTCTGCTAAGTTCGAATCACTAAACTGTTGAATAAATAACTCCAATATTGAATAATGGAAAAATGGCCTTTATTAAAGTACTTCACAATAACACTTATACTTTGCAACTAGCTTGCTTAATAACCAAACTGACTGATAGCTTAAATGAAACTGATTCTCGCCTCTACTGTTGTCGCCTTTTTATACTGTCTGATTTCCTCGTTGCATATTTCTAGGCTTTTCTAATTCCAGAACATACTAGTTTTTTTCTCAGCCACAACTACAGATGTATAATTTTTATAGCTTCTCTCATACCCCACGCGCTTGTATGTGTGAGCGACACTTCCACAATTATAATTGCATACACTTAGGAGCATCTCAGATAAGATATCTGCATGTGTTTGTGCATCTCTTCTCCACTGCGTGTACGTACATAGGTGTAGACAAAATGATTAAATTATTGATGTGCATTCACGTCACTGCTTAGCATCGGCTTAGAGATGGCAGTACCCCTTAGTGTTGCTAACATTCTTAACAATATGTTGAAAAAAATCTTTACCGTTTTTTATACCCAGCTGTACTTGTACACAGGGTATTATGACTTTGATTGGATAAAGGTTGGTTATACAGGTATAAAGGAATCGAGATAGATGTAGACTTCCATACATCAAAATCATCAGTATCGAAAAAAAATTTGATTGAGCCATGTCCGTTCGTCCGTCTGTCCGTTTACACGATAACATGAGTAAATATTGAGATATCTGCACCAAATTTGGTACACGAGCTTATATGGACCCAGAATAGACTGGTATTGAAAATGAGCGAAATCGGATGATAACCACGCCCACTTTTTATATATATAAAATTTTTTAAAGACAAAAAACCTGATTATTTAGTAAATAATATAGCTAGAATGTTGAAATTTTACGTGTGGACTGATATTGAGACTCTTGATAAAAATAAAAATTTTAAATGGGCGTGGCATCGCCCACTTGTGATAAAATCAATTTTACAAATATTATTAATTATAAATCAAAAATCGTTAAACCTATCGTAACAAAATTCGGCAGAGAGGTTGCCTTTACTATGAGGAATGCTTGAAGAAAAATTAACGAAATCGGCTAAGGACCACGCCCACTTTTATATAAAAGATTTTTAAAAGTGTCGTGGACGAATAAAATAAGCTATATCTTTGCAAAAAAGGGCTTTATATCGATGGCATTTCATTTCCCAAGCGGATTTATAACAATAGGAAAAAGTTCAAACTTAAAAAAAATGGGCGTGGCGCCGCCCCCTTTATGAATAAGCAATTTTCTATGTTTCGGGAGCCATAACTCGAAGAAAAAATAACGGATCTTAATAAAATTGGGTACACAAATTTTCCCTATAGCAGGAAATATTTCTAGAAAAAATGGACCAGATCGGTTAAAGACCACGCCCACTTTTATATAAAAGATTTTTAAAAGGGTCGTAGACGAAAATAATAAGCTATATCTTAGCGAAAAAGAGCTTTGTATCAATAGAATTTTACTTTCTAAATTGAATTATAACATTAAATTGGAAAACACTAAAAATTTTGAAAATGGGTGTGGCACCGCCCCTTTTTTGTCTAAGCAATTTTCTATGTGTCGGGAGCCATAACTCGAAGAAACATTTGGCGTTTAGCAGGAAATATTTTCAGTAAAAATGGACTAAATCGGTTAAATAGCCTTCTTTTATATAAAAGATTTTGTAAAAGTGCGTAGATGCAGGTAATAAGCTATTTCTAGTAGAAGCTGGAAAATTTCGTTAACCCTGCCCTTTTTTTTTGTAATAATGCTTTTTAGGACAATGGCACTATGTGTGTTTATGTTTATTGTTCTGTTATATCTTTATTTTAAAATAAAGAGTAAGGAAATCCCCAAATCTGAAGGAAAACTGGATTATTACCCACCCAAAGTCATTGGTGTTAGCCTCTGTATCCTTTTTGCTTCTTTTAAACGAAAATTAGTTCAGAATAGAATCATATATATATGTATTATTGCGCAGCCTTGTAACACTATTAAGCACACAAAACAAAGAACAACAGCATTTCAAGTGTACAGCTGGGTATGTAATATTCGGTTTCACCCGAACTTAGGCTTCTTTACTTGTTAATTATTAAAAATAAAAGCATTTTTTACTAAAAATCAATCCTACTATACAGCCGTTTTAAAACAGGATATGGATATCAACATTAGCCGTGTTTTTTTATACACACGTATACGTTTACGTTTGCGCGTGAAAAAAACGCCTATCCTCGCTTAGATAATGCTTAGGAGACCCATCTAGCGGCAGTGGTTAAATAACTAGCTACAGCCACAGGGTGTACCGAAAGCGGAGACACAACCCTCTGATGGCCATAGGGTTTAACATATAGCTAAATAAGTTGCGATGAATTGTGGACACACATAGAATACATAGAATTAGTGTAGAGGGTGAAACAAAAGCACATATTTCAGTTACATCTGAGTATAATGCGTATTGAAATTTAGTAGTACTTATTTTATGCGCAGCAATTTCAGAGGTGTATTTAAAGTTTGACGCTTAGCAGCCATATAAAGTGCAAGCGTATAGACGTTTACGTGTAAAAAAACACGGCTATTATTACTAAAGCTAACACACATTGAACTTAACGTGTTTGTAACTTTCCAACATATGCCGTTTTTTTATTGATAATAAGTATTCTGGTCTAATTGGATTGTGATCTTTCTATGCATGTAATAAAAAAGTTCAAATTTGAATTCCTTATACGCGAATTTGACGACTTTAACTTCGAGAAATAAATCATTCATTCCATGGCTCATTTATATGGTTGGCTGATCTGATCATTTTCATTTCACTGGTATAGTGATTGTCAAAAGGAGATCGCAAACGCAAAATGTAACCAACACGTTGACAATTATTTACTACCGAGGTGGTCAACTTTTTATAAAAAATAGTTTCATATCACTTTAAGTTATTTTTTTAGAAAGTGCTAATTATTTTTCCACAACACACAAGAATTGCAAAGTTGTATGCTTTCTCTCCATTCCATTCGCCTAACACCAATAAGCAGATTTTGAACAAGGTATGCTGCTGCTGTAGAGATGAGCCAACCATATTGTGACGAATATTAGCATCACTAAGCTGCTACTAAATAAATGCACAACAACATTAAAGCAGCCACTCTTAAGTAGAAGGCGGCGAAGAGATTTCTCATCTCACACACACACATGTAGTCATCAGCCGAAGTAGTTACTCACATATACAAACACACGCATATGGCAATAGAAAACCAGACCAATTCTAAATATTCTCGCGGAATTTTGTTCTCGCGGTTTTTTTAATCCCCGCGGAAAAATTCCTCCAATTCTGTTCTCCTAGGGAGAACTATAATTGGGGAATAGGGATTTCGAATTTTCGAAGTCAGCTGTTTTGTCAATTGAAATTTGTTGCACATTTCTTCTTTTGTTTAAAAAATTGAAAAGTTTAATTATTGTTGCAAATTTGTTGGAAATTAAGAAATAAAATATAAACAATGCACAGTATTTATAGCATTTCATGTGATATTCACTGAAATGAGTAATGAATTGGTGCCACAGCAACATCAACAGCGGAACATAAGAAGAAGACGGCCGCATAACACAAATCTGCCGGAGTTGCCTGCTTTCATTCAGCAAAGCAATTTTCTGGCGGCCAAGTTGAGTTGAATTCGTCCTTCATCATATGCCAAAATCTATTTAAGCCTTATTAAAAAATCCTTGCGCAATTTCTGGATGGCTGCATCAAATTTGTATACCAAGAGCTCTACCGTTGCTTATGATATACTTTTCGACTTAAAATAAAGAATATTGTGGTTGTAGTTGTTGTTGTATTAACAGTGAGAATATTGTGGTATAATATAAATACATCTTTTAGCACAAATTTGTACAAATAAGTGTTCTTTCTTAAAATAACCAATTTCCTTTAACTATTTTGATGCATTCCCTTTAATTTAACAAGTGAAAAAACTCCTATGAAATGGCAGAGAAATCTCCCTCTCCCTCACATTCATAATACCTACTTTTCTCCCATAACCGGTTTCCGCTTTTTCGAACATTGTTCAGAATAGGAGGAAAGGGAGAAGTGAAAAAACTCACAAGGAATTTTTATTTAGAATACGAGGAATGGGAGAAGGGAGAAAACTCGCACGGAATTTTCGTTTAGAATTGGGCTGAACATAAACTACAAATATACATGTATATAGATGACAACCAAGCAGGACATACAAAAGTTCTAGATGAAACGTCTAGACCTTAGGAGAAATATGCGAACGAAGCAACAGAGAGTATAAAAGCATCGCAAGCTGGGCAATCATTATTCAGTTTTGATTTAAACACGCTTTTGTTTGTGAAGTATAATTGTGAAGTACTACTCCCAAAGTAAACTAAATAAATACCAGTTTGCAATACTGAATATTGGAGTGATTTATTCAACAGTTTAGCGATTCGAATGTTAGCAGAAGGTTACAAATAAACGGAATTTCCCAAAATTCGTTACAATATAGTAGAACCATGCTTCATTCTTTATTACGACGGCAGTATAGATTTTGAGTTGCTGAGCTCAAATGCGTAATAATGATGGCTATAATTCAAAGATTGCTCAAGTCTTGACAGAACGGAGGAACATGAAATGCGCCATATTTGTGTACAAAGTTATAACGACAATACACAATTTGCTACTTACTTATGTGAGTTGGGTTAGCCGGATACGTTATTTCACGGTCGCGCGATTTTCTGCCTTGCAAATCAACATAAATGGCTAGAGTTTGGAAAACTAATAAATACTCTCCGAAAATGCCTCCAGCACATTGTATTTCTATGACACGAACAGCGTCGACACCGGAATAATTTAAGAAGGCACATAATTGATTTTCTGGATGTATAAGAGCTGTAAATAAATAAAGAAAAATAAAAAAATACATTTCATATTTATGCATTAAATTATGTCCATACGTACGATTAGTACAGTCAGTGTCAAAAGAAAGTGTACACACGTGGAAAATAACAATATAAGCTCTACTTTACGGGTTTCCGGGTGAAGCAATGGAACATTTTATATTTTTGTAAAATGATATGTAATTCTGCGTAATCTATTGGAAAAACAAAGACAATACTCTTACAACAAAACAGGCTATAGACGAAAAAGCGGAAATACTTCATATTGTGACGAATATTAGCATCACTATGCTGTTAGTAAATAATCACAACAACAAGTACAGTAAGCAGCCAAACTTATGTACATGCACACACACAATTAGCGGCTCCAAGTGAAGAGATATCTCACACATACACATGTAGTCATCAGCCCAAGTTGTTGCTCACACATACACACGCAAATAGCTCAATTACCAAGCAGACGATAAAACAGTTCCAGAAGGCGCTTCACAAGGCAGTCGGTTCTATGTACCGGAGCGACTCGCGATTTTCCCCGACCAAGGACTGTCATTTCAGTGTGACCTCATCTAATTTGTTTCGTCCCTCCCACAAATTGTCATCCTCCCAGCAGCTCCTTGCATCAGGACTGCTCCATATTCTCTTACTCCGGGAAGGCATCGAATCCAATCCGGGTCCGTCTCCTGACCCCGGTCCTGAGAAATGGTTTTGCTGCATCTGCCGGAAAAGAATCTTTTTAGGACGGTCATACTCTGTTCAGTGTGTCTCGTGCAAGGGATGGTTGCATCGGACAGGTTGTTCTGGGCTTGATCCCAAAACCCGACGTCCACGTAACTTTTATAAATCTTTTGTGGCTCCTTGCTGTTCACGCCCAAGGGCGTCCCGTAGTCTACGCCTAAGCGCCCCCCCCCCCCCCCCCCCACTACCTTCCAGCAGCCCCGCCGCTCAGAAAGCCACAACAAGTACCCGCTGCTGCTCGCTCCCCACGGCGCCAACAACTCAAACAGCTGATACCACTCATAACTACTACCTTCGTAGTAGAGTTGGTAGCAATGCTGAGCATCAGCCCCTGGCCCCGTCTTCCCCCCCAGGTCAGGGAACCAGACTCTTAATTCCTACCTCCGTTTGCACCGTCTGCCAGCACAGAATATATAGGTTTGCGATATCCGCCCAATGCCGCTCCTGCCTTGGGTGGTGCCACTTTCCTAGATGTTCTGGTCTCCGCGACGGCAACCCCCCGACGGGTTTCATCGCGCCATGTTGCCAGGTCGCAAACCCAAATCATCCGGGTACCCCAATGCTTGCCCAAGGACGCCCAGTCCCAGGGCCACAACAGCAATTGCGTCCTGGCCTTCCACAACCCAGGCGTAGTCACCCGTCACTTACCCCCAGAGTGGCGACGTCTCCCCTTATGCACTTCAGAATTCTGCAGTTAAACTGTAATGGACTAACTGGGAAGATTACGGAGATAGTCGATTTCATGAAGCGGCACAACATCCGCATTGCTGCGATTCAAGAGACTAAACTCACAGCAAGATCTGCATTGCAGACCTGCTCTGGGTATAATGTCCACAGGAAAGACCGCGAGAGCGGAAATGGAGGCGGTCTCGCGTTTATCATACACCACTCTGTGCAATATTATATATTTGATCCTGGCATCGACCGCAGGGACAATGTCTTAGAACGTCAAGGCCTATCTGTCCGGTCAGGCGATGCAAACCTAGAAATCATCAATATTGACATCCCTCCTCACACCTGTTGCCCCAGTGGATACCGCCCTAATATCAGGGCCTTACTCACTGGCAACAATCGCATTATCTTAGGCGATTTCAATGCCCATCATGATCTATGGCATTCAAACGTGCGGGCGGACAGTAGGGGTGAGATGTTGGCGGATCAAATAGAAGAAACTATGTTCTGCAAAATAAACGGAGACGCCCCCACACGTATGGTAGGAAGCTGTCACAGCTCGCCAGATATCTCAATCGTGAGCGCAGAACTCGTAAACTGCGTCAACTGGCAGCCGATGGTAACATTGGCATCCGACCACCTGCCCATACTTATTTCGCTTGAGCGTACCGCCGACTTCATCGTCACTGAAAAACGCACTTTCATAAATTTCAAAAAAGGAAAGTGGGAAGAATATAAATCCTTTACAGACAGCCGCTTTGCTGCCCTTCCTATCCCGACTGATGCCCGCCAAGGGGAGCGTGCCTTCCGTAAGGTCATTAAATCCGCCTCGGCACATTTTATTCCCGCCGGGAGAATTCCCGAAATCCGGCCCCACTTCCCGGTGGAGGCCGCAAACTTAGCGAGAGAACGTGACCTTATAAGACAGCTTGATCCAGGCGACCCCCAAATAAGGGATATAAACCAACGCATCAGATTGCTTGTGGATGAACACAAGCGGGCGAAATGGGAGGAGCACCTAAGAGGTTGTAACCTCTCTACCGGTGTGGGTAAACTTTGGTCCACCGTAAAGTCCCTATCGAATCCGATTAAGCACAAAGACAAAGTTTCCATCGCCTTTGGCGACAAAGTGCTGTCGGACGCGAAAAAATGCGCGAGCGCTTTCTGCCGACAATATATAATGCATCCTACGGTCGACAAAGATAGACGGAGAGCCAATAGACACGCACATAAACACAAATTCAGCGCGTCACCAATCACCATCACCGCTAAAGAGGTTGAGGACGCCATTGGTCGTGCTAAACCATCCAAAGCAGTGGGCCCTGACGGCATAGCCATGCCGATGCTTAAAAGCCTAGGGAAAGAGGGTTTCAAATATTTAGCGCATGTCTTCAACCTGTCTCTTTCCACCTTTGTCATACCTGAGAAATGGAAAATGGCCAAGGTGGTCCCGCTACTAAAGCCTGGGAAACCAGCTAACATAGGTGAGTCGTATCGTCCGATATCTCTCCTATCGCCAGTGGCAAAGACGCTTGAAGCCATTTTGCTCCCTTATTTCCAAGCAAATTTGCAGCTAGCCCCTCATCAGCATGGCTTCAGAAAACTCCATAGCACTACCACCGCGCTAAATGCCATTAGCACCCAGATAAATTGCGGTTTAAATCAATACCCCCACCATAGAACAGTACTCGTAGCGCTACACCTATCAAAAGGTTTTGATACGGTCAACCATGGCTCGTTACTGCAGGACTTGGAAGGGTCTACCCTTCCCCCATGTCTTAAAATGTGGACCGCAAATTATCTGGGTGGTCGGCAGGCATCGGTGCAATTTAGAAACGAAACATCAAAACCAAGGAGAATTAAACAAGGGGTGCCACAGGGTGGTGTCCTATCCCCACTTTTGTTTAATTTCTACATATCTAAGCTGCCTTCACCACCGGAAGGAGTCACAATCGTTTCCTACGCCGATGACTGCACAATAATGGCCACAGGCCCAGGCCCAAAGATCGATGCGCTATGCAATAAAATAAACGGCTACCTCCCTGATCTCTCCAGTTTTTCGCCTCGCGAAACCTGGCATTATCACCGACTAAATCTTCCGCGACCTTATTTACAACATGGACGTCCCAAATGTGGACCATTTTGAACATCCACGTCGATGGCACTACGCTACCGACTGTCCTACACCCCAAAATCTTGGGTGTGACGTTTGATCAGGATCTACATTTTGGTGAGCACGCAGCCGCAATTGTTCCGGGAATTCAGAGTCGTAACAAAATCCTCAAATCCCTCGCTGGCAGTACTTGGGGAAAAGATAAAGAAACGCTCATGACTACATACAAAGCAATTAGCCAGCCGATTACGTGCTACGCGTCACCCATATGGTCGCCAAGCCTAAAAATCACCAACTGGAAGAAACTACAGGCCTGCCAAAATACTGCTCTCAGAATCGCCACGGGCTGTCTTCTTATGTCCCCAGAACACCATCTGCATAATGACGCGAGAATACTCCCCATCAGGGAGAGAAATGAGATGCTGACCAAACAGTTCCTGTTGAATACCCAGAAACCTGGGCATCCCAACAGACATCTGATTGATGAACCAGCACCGCCTAGGGGCTTAAGGAGTCATCTCCGTAAGCATTTTGAGGAAATACGGCACCTGAGAACCCAGCCGTATGAAGTGAAAAAACACATTCATGTCCTTGGTGAACTCCATAAACAGGCGTCGGAACTTTATGCCGGGAATTGCCCGGTGAATCCAGTACTTAACGAAAATTATCCAAAACTCGCGGAAGAGCAACGCATACTCCCCAGGGAAACGCGTGTCACTCTTGCTCAACTTCGTTCTGGATACTGTAACAGGTTAAACTCTTACCTATCCAGAATCAACCCCGACATACAAAATGTATGCCCCGCTTGCAATGTGTCCCCACATGACACCAACCATCTCTTCAATTGTAATGTGGAACCAACGCCTCTAACACCCCTTTCGTTAAGGTCCACCCCTGTTGAAACGGCATTGCTACAACAACAACAACAAGGCTTAACGTCTAGACCCTAGCAGAAATATGCGGACGATGCAACAGAGAGTATAAAAGCAGCGCAAGCTGAGGAATGACTAATCAGTTTGATTTAAACACGCTATTGTGAAGTACATGATATTGAAGTAATTGTACTACGCCCAAAGTAGACTAGATAAATAAAGACCACATTGCAATACTGAATATTGGAGTTATTTATTCGACAGTCAGCGATACGAACGTTAGTAGAAGTTGCAAAATATCAGAAATTCCACAAATTCGTTACAATATTTTTGGTGTAAAAAGAAAGAGTATAAATTGGCGTTCATGTTACAGACGCCGGCTTTGTATGGCAGGCGACTTCAATGAACTAGTTAAAGGGTAGTCGCGATTTTTGTTTATATTGATCTAACAATATTTTTCACAATGAAAAGAGAACGTCTATCCACATTCGCGAACTTGTGACATCATTTAAAGGGGAAAAACTGGCACCAAATTGGAGATATTAATGTTATAGAAGCCACAGTACTGTAAAAAAACGATTGACAAAGTAAGGTAAATTAGAGAATGGTTCCAAATTAGGCAAACCACACAGACTAAGTGGTGCTGAAGTATGGTCAGTTGTGCGAAATGTTATGAAAAATCCTTCGGAAAGTGCTGTCAGATTATCCAAAAGATATTTCAGAAACATCATGTGTGGCGGTAAGTGCCAGACACTTCGTCGGGCATGATATGCAAACGATCTACATGGGCTAGTTCAACTGAAAAACTTCTTTTATCCAAACCCAAAACCAAATAAAACGCTTAAACTTTGCTAAAGAACAGTCTTATTACATGTTGTTTTGGCATGTAGTTTACGCAACGTCCCTTTAGCAACGGAAGGAAATTTGAGGTATCAGGGAAGAAAAAAACAACAAAAATATGGAGAATAAAAAGCACAAGTGTCGAACGCTACAAATTGGGCTATCTGAAGAATAAAGAATGAGATGAGTTGCAGTGCCGAAAAATTTGGTTTTGTGGCAGCATTATGAATACTTTTATAATAATAAACGATTGGCATCCATATTTTTATACATTTCAAAGTATTGTGGCAACACTAGGTGAAGCCATTTTAAATATAAAGCCGTGGTTACTCACGAACGTACGTAGAAAAAACGTGTCAGCTGACACGACCTATCTTATGAGTGTGCAATGTAAACGAAAACTCACCGACGTGCAACGCCCGTACGTACGTAGCCCGGAACGTAGAAATCAAAACAATTTTGATTTTTTCCGTAAGAACGTGTCAGCTGATCGCTCTCTCACTAGACAGAGTTGCCCAGTAAACTTTTGTGCGCTAATTTTTGACCGTTTGCAGTCTTATACAAAAGCACCTAATTAAAGTTTGAAAAATTGTGAAAATATTTCGAAATAATTATGTAAAAGTGCAGATTAGAAATATGTAATCTATTTATATTTAATTAATATTAATTCCAGCATTTTACAACATCAAAAATTAAATTGGAAAAAGTTGATGTTTCCATAATCATGCATGCAAAATGGTCAATGGCAACAGTGCTTATCTGTAAACAATACACACACAAATATGTTATGTACATGTACACAGACGCACACAATGATTCCTACGGGCTTGAGAGTTCGGTCAAACGTGCTTCGTACGACAAACGGCCGTACGTACGGCACACGTCGGTGGGTAATTGCCGCATAAGGCAGTTGGTGAATAAACGTGAGAGAGTAAAGATCATAATATCGTGTTTTATTGGTTCGTCGCTTAAAATATCAGAAGTGCTTTTCTTACCCAAAATGCCTAGTGAAAAACTAAATGCGTATACTGTTGAGCAACTCAAATCATGGTTACGTGCACTAATAAAGACATCAGGCAATAAAATAGAATTAATTATCCGTTTGCAAAACGTTCCTGACAAAATCCGTGGAAATTTCGAAGATCTTGCAGTCGACGTCGACGCTACGCGAGACCAAAAATTTTGGAATATAAAGATATTGCATGCGCGAACTTCGGTGGAAAGCAGCGGAGCGTAACAAAATTCTAGTAGGTCACTTTCACCACACCAAAAACTTTAACACAATTTTTAACATAATTTAAGCACAGAAATACACTGATTGGAGTTGTAGTGAGTAAAAGTTAAAATTCTGAACACATTAGCTGAATAAAAAGTGTACAAATAATTATTAAATAACAAATACAGACAGTGGTAGTTTAACAAATTCTGCTGTGGTAAGTGGTGAATGTGACCTACTAGAATTTTGTGAAGCTTGCCTCACACTATTTTTCGTCTATGCAATCTCTCTCTATTATATCGTTTCTGGCGAGACAACAGCGGAGACAGCAGCGACAACGCACAAGCCAACGAAATCAACGAAGAAACGAGCAGTGTGGAAATCGTTAACGAAAAAAGTACAAAAATTCAAAGTAACGAAGAAGCAATTGAACAAACGACTGTTGCATCTGAAGAGAAAGAGTGATAAAAAAGAATGTGATTCAAATGAATGGCTTCTATTAAAATATGAGCTGGAGCAAATATTATCGAAAAGTAAAGATGTTGCAGGCGCAAACTTCGGTGGAAAGCAGCGGAGCTTCAAAAAATTTTAGTAGGTTACTTTCACCACACCAAAAACTTTAATACAATTTTTAACATAATTTAAGCACACAAAATACACTGATTGTAGTTTTAGAGTGTAAAAATGTAAATTCTGAACACATTAGCTGAATAAAAAGTGTACAAATAATTATTAAATAAAAAATACACCCAGTGGTAGTTAACAAATTTTTTTGTGGTAAGTGGTGAATGTGACCTACTAGAGGTTTTGTGAAGCTTGCTTCACACGATTTTTCGTCCCTGCAACATCTTTACTTTTCGATAATCTTTGGTTGGAGTTACTAAACCGCGAGTGTGAAATACAAAAGAGAGAAAACGAAATACAAAAGAAAGAAAAAGAACTGTTGGACAATGGTTGTGAACAAAAGAGTATTTCCAACAAGCAAAAATTAGCTGACGTTAAAAAACTTATTTCTGAATTTTCTGGTAACGGAGATTGCTTTAAAATGTGGCAAACTCAATTGCAAAATATTCGGAGTACTTATAATTTGGATGACAGCAACATGAGAGCCTAATTGCAAATCGGCTAAAAAGTAACGCATTGAGTGGTTACACTCTGGTGCTGATTTAATCACAATGTCTTTCGATAAATTCTTATTGGAAATGAGCTCTTTATTCGAAGAAAAAGCAAGTAAGTTGGTGTTAAAGAGAAAACTTGAAGCCAGACAGTGGTTGATTTCTGAATCGTTCGAAGAATATTTTCATGCGAAATTGAAGAAGATGAGTTGGTTGAGTATTTAGTAAAAGGAATACCAAATGAAGCATTGCGCTCACAAGCCAAAATGCAAAGGTTTCGCAACATATATGAATTGTTAGACGCATTTAGAACAATTCAATTACCAAAGTTCCCATTAAGAAAAATTACACCAAATATCAAAAATGAGCAACCAAATGGCGAGCAACAAGTAGTCACAGCTAAAAGGTGCTACAACTGCAACTCAGTTGGACATTTAGCAAATGAATGTCGCAAATCCAAACGTGAGTGGGGTGCTTGTCATGTATGTGGAGTAGTTGGCCATTATGCATCAAATTGTCAACAGAGAAAGATCGCGCCAGTTCACTATGTCACTAATTCGATGGAAGATGATGAGTTTGTAAGGTCTATTCATTATAAGTTTGTAAATTCTAAACTTTATTATAAAACTTCTTTAGACTCACTAATTGATACAGGAAGCATTAGCATTATTCGCCAGAAGTTCGTACCAGATGTATTATTAAATAAAAATAATAACAGGTTTTTGAAATACAGTGGCATAAATAAAAGCCCTTTATCTATTATTGGAAATGTAAACAGTTTTGTGTTTTTTGAAAATGAAAAAATTGAATTAAAATTTTTTGTTGTAACAAATGAAACAATGAGTTATCCTATAATTTTAGGTAGGGATTTTTTAGCTGAATCTAATTTAAAATTAGAATGTAAAGATAAAATTCCAAAATGCGAAATTGAAAGTGATACATACGATAAAGAGTGTGATAGGTTAATGAAAATTGAATCCGATACTACACAGGTTTTTAGAGAGTGTAATGCGGTAATGGAAATTGAAGCTAAGAAGTTTGCTTTCTGTTTAAAAATGTCGATATAAATATTTGTGCAAAAGAAAGATTTAATAAGATGTTTCAAGATTGTTATGTAAACTGTAAACGCCCCTATACGCCAAAGATTAAATGTGAGATGAAACTATTACTGAGTTGTGAAAAACCATTCCATTGTACACCAAGAAGATATCTTATAGCGAAAAAGAGCAGGTTAGATGATTTATTACAGAACCAAATAATTCGACCTAGTAATTCAGAGTATTCTTCTCCCATTGTGTTGGTAAGGAAGAAGACGGGTGATATCAGATTATGTGTTGATTTCCGTAATTTAAATAAGGTTACTTTAAAAGATAACTTTCCATTGCCTTTAATTGATGATTTGCTTGATCGGCTATCAAATAAGAGTATATTTTCGTTACTAGATTTAAAGAGTGCATTTTATCACGTACACAAGGCAGAAGAATCAGTCAAGTACACTTCTTTTATAACACCTTTGGGCCAGTATGAATTTTTAAAAATGCCTTTTGGCCTGAAAAATGCGCCTTCAACATTCCAGCGTTTTGTCAACCATGTTTTCGATGATCTTATTCGAGCAGAGAAAATTGCAATTTATTTAGATGATATCATGATAGCCACAAGTACCGTTGATCATCTATACATTTTGCAGGAAGTGTTTGATATATTAGTACAAAATAAATTGGGATTGAGATTGGACAAATGCCATTTCATGGAATCAGATATACGTTATTTAGGGTATAATAAATCGAGTAAGGGTATACGACCGGATGAAAAGAATATAGAAGCTATAGTTAATTTCCCAATCCCTAACAATACAAAGGCTGTGCAGAGTTTTTTGGGTTTGTGTTCTTATTTTAGAAGATTCGTTAAAGATTTTTCACGGGAAGCTCAGCCCTTGTACAAACTCATTAAAAAGAATGTTAAATTTACATTTGGTGAAGAAGAATTAGATTGTTTTGAAAGTCTGAAAATCAAATTAATTAAGGCGCCCATTTTAGCAATTTACGACCCAAGAGATGATACAGAGCTGCATTGTGATGCAAGTTCTTTAGGATTTGGGGCAATATTATTACAAAAGAAACGTGACGGAAAATTTCATCCAGTTTTTTTTTTCTCCAAAGGTACGAGTGAATCTGAATCCAAGTATCACAGCTTTGAGTTGGAAGCTTTAGCTATTATTTATGCTCTTCGGAGATTTCGTGTATATTTACAAGGGTTAAAATTTAAAATAGTCACTGACTGTAATTCTCTTATGCTAACCTTGAATAAGAAAGAAGTTAATCCTAGAATAGCTAGATGGGCACTTGAATTACAAAATTTTGAATACACACTTGAACATCGTAATGGAAGTAAAATGTTGCATGTAGATGCCCTGAGTCGCATTTCAAATATCTTAATGCTTGAAGAAAACACATTTGAACAAAATCTGTCAACTTGCCAAAATAGAGACAAGAGATTTACTGAAATTCGGGGGGAGTTAGAAAATATGGAGAGCAATGTTTTTGAAATGCGAAATGGCTTAATATACAGGAAATACGGACAAAAGATATTAGTTTATGTGCCATTGGAACTGGAAGGAAATTTAATGAAAATGTATCATGATGAAATGGGTCATATGGGGTGTGATAAAGTTTTCAATGCCATAATAAAAGCATATTGGTTTCCTAACATGAAGGAAAAAATTAAGCAATATATTTCAAACTGTTTGAAGTGTATTGCATTCTCACCAAAAAGCGGGAAACATGAGTGGCTCTTACATAGTATATCAAAGGGAAACGTACCATTCGAAACTTTGCATATAGACCACTTTGGTCCAGTGTCACTTAAACACTCAAAAAAGACGTATGTATTTTTGGTTATAGATGGGTTTAGTAAATTTGTTAAATTATATGCGGTGTGTTCAGCAGGCGCGAGGGAGGTCCTCAGCTGTTTAAAATCTTATTTTAGTAGCTATAGTTGCCCGAAAGTATTGATATCTGATAGAGGAAGTGCATTTACATCTAAAGATTTTGAAAGTTTTTTGGAAAATAACAACATAAAACACATTAAAATTGCAACGGGCTCACCATAAGCCAATGGCTAAGTAGGGTGCGTAAACCGTAGTCTTATTTCATATTCATATTTCATATCTTTATTAAGTCAAATGGTAACAACCTTACTGACTAGATTACAGGTTAACTTAGTACTAGTTTAACAATTTTAAAGTAAGATTTACTGAGATAAGTAATAGGACTCAATGCGTGCCTTAAACAGAGACCTTGGCATGGCAAAGTCCAGGTCAAGGCTTCTGGATAGGCGATTAAATTCTACAAGACCTCTTATAAGAGGTGCGAAACTGAAGTAATTCGAACGCAGCACTTCAACGCGGAATGTACTGTGAAAGCGGAGAGCTCTGTTAGGGACATTGAAATTCAACTGCCCAAGTAGTTCTGAGCAGTCAATGGCACCGGATATTATGTCAAAAAGAAACATTACGTTTTGAACAAGACGTCTAACTTCAAGTGGCAAGACATTGATAAGCATGCATCTTGCATTGTAGGGTGGCAGGGGATTAACAAAGTGCAGAGGTTGAAGAGCAAATCGTATGAACTTGCGCTGAATTCTTTCAATTCTTAAAGAGTGTGAGGAGTATATGGGATTCCAGATGACTGATGCATACTCTAACTTGGAACGCACTAAGGCATTGTATAAGATTTTCCTGGTATATGGGTCCTTGAAATCCTTGGCATATCGTCGCAAGAAAGCTAAGTTGGTATAAGCCTTTGGTATGAGAAAGTTTACATGATTACAAAAAGTAAAAGATGAGTCAAAAATTACGCCAAGATCGCGAAACTCATTAATTGACGCAAGAGTTACATTTGAAATCGAGTACGCGAATGAAACCACATTCGTAGACTTAGTATACGTCATGTGGCAGCATTTATTAATATTGAGTCGCAGATTATTTTGACAGGCCCAATTATTTATAGCATTCAGATCTTCTTGCAGACGCAATGCATCAGAAGTACAGGAGATTCTCCGAAAGAGTTTTAAGTCGTCAGCATAAAGCAAATAATTGGAATTGTTTATGCATGAGCCAACATCATTAATAAACATTAAGAACAAAATAGGACCAAGGATGCTACCTTGTGGTACACCCGAAGTTGCTGAGAATTCATAAGACTTAGTTCTCTCGATTTCAACAAAAGATATTCTATTTTCCAAATAGGACTTCACCCACGACAGAAAGCTTGAGTGAAAGCCCATGTTTTCAAGTTTCCACAGAAGTAATTTGTGCGAAACTGTGTCAAAAGCCTTGGAAAAATCCGTATATATGGTGTCAACTTGACATCCATCCTTAAACGCAGAGACACAAAACTGAGAGAAAACAGCCAGATTTGTAGTAGTCGAACGTCCCGCAATGAAACCATGCTGACATGGATCGACTATTTTATTTATAGCGAATGATACTTTGTTTTTAACTACCTTTTCAAAAAGTTTTGAACATGTTGACAGTTTGGATATTGGCCTATAATTTTTTACTTCATTTTTATTGCCTGACTTGAAGATAGGAGTGATAGACACCAGCTTCCAGCGATCAACAAAAACTCCAGACGATAGCGAAATATTGAAAATGTGGCACAGTGGCACACAAAGAGAAATACTACACTTCTTAAAAAAAAAAGAGGACAATCCATCAATATCATTTTTGATTGAGGTCTGTAAGGAGGATATACCCAAGATAATATCGGTCTCAGACAAGGACAGAGACCCAAAGTCTAAAGGTTTGGGGCTATCAGTAAGATACCTGTTATCAAAGTTATCGGCCTCAACAACAAACGTAGATTTGAAAAAATCAGCAAAAAGATTTGCCGAATCGACCAAACTGTTGGAGCAAATGTCATTAAATTTGACACAGGTAGGTATATTAGAACAACCTTTCTTTGAACGAACAAAGTTCCAAAAAGATTTAGGATTAACATCGCGGGTTCGAATCGAGCTCAAGGCCTAACAATAATTTTTTATCATTATTATTGTTATGATAAATTTTTTCTTAATTGAAAAAATTTTTAATTTAGAATAGAAGAAAGAAAAAATTTTAGACAACTGTCAAAGCTCGTTGTATAGATCCATTTCGGGAACTGCTAAATTCCTTCATCGGCAACGTTTAGGCGCCGCTGCTATAACCATTCAGCCATCACAGCGGTTTTTTGTTTGTCTTCATTAATCCTACTTCTATTCTGTTTCGTGCCAATTGATATTCACAACACTGCGACATCTGTTGCAGAATGGCTGTGAAAATTGGACTTGTTTGTTGGCAATGCCGCCATAGTGTCATAATTTATTGACACTTTTTTCCCCGTGCTCTGGGATGTATTAACAATTTTTGTTGTTATATCGGCCTACTGATTTTAAGATCGCGGGTTCGAATCGAGCTCAAGGCCTAACAATAATTTTTTATCATTATTATTGTTATGATAAATTTTTTCTTAATTGAAAAAATTTTTAAATTAGAATAGAAGAAAGAAAAAATTTTAGACAACTGCCAAAGCTCGTTGTATAGATCCATTTCGGGAACTGCTAAATTCCTTCATCGGCAACGTTTAGGCGCCGCTGCTATAACCATTCAGCCATCACAGCGGTTTTTTGTTTGTCTTCATTAATCCTACTTCTATTCTGTTTCGTGCCAATTGATATTCACAACACTGCGACATCTGTTGCAGAATGGCTGTGAAAATTGGACTTGTTTGTTGGCAATGCCGCCATAGTGTCATAATTTATTGACACTTTTTTCCCCGTGCTCTGGGATGTATTAACAATTTTTGTTGTTATATCGGCCTACTGATTTTAAGATCGCGGGTTCGAATCGAGCTCAAGGCCTAACAATAATTTTTTATCATTATTATTGTTATGATAAATTTTTTCTTAATTGAAAAAATTTTTAAATTAGAATAGAAGAAAGAAAAAATTTTAGACAACTGCCAAAGCTCGTTGTATAGATCCATTTCGGGAACTGCTAAATTCCTTCATCGGCAACGTTTAGGCGCCGCTGCTATAACCATTCAGCCATCACAGCGGTTTTTTGTTTGTCTTCATTAATCCTACTTCTATTCTGTTTCGTGCCAATTGATATTCACAACACTGCGACATCTGTTGCAGAATGGCTGTGAAAATTGGACTTGTTTGTTGGCAATGCCGCCATAGTGTCATAATTTATTGACACTTTTTTCCCCGTGCTCTGGGATGTATTAACAATTTTTGTTGTTATATCGGCCTACTGATTTTAAGATCGCGGGTTCGAATCGAGCTCAAGGCCTAACAATAATTTTTTATCATTATTATTGTTATGATAAATTTTTTCTTAATTGAAAAAATTTTTAAATTAGAATAGAAGAAAGAAAAAATTTTAGACAACTGCCAAAGCTCGTTGTATAGATCCATTTCGGGAACTGCTAAATTCCTTCATCGGCAACGTTTAGGCGCCGCTGCTATAACCATTCAGCCATCACAGCGGTTTTTTGTTTGTCTTCATTGTTAATACATCCCAGAGCACGGGGAAAAAAGTGTCAATAAATTATGACACTATGGCGGCATTGCCAACAAACAAGTCCAATTTTCACAGCCATTCTGCAACAGATGTCGCAGTGTTGTGAATATCAATTGGCACGAAACAGAATAGAAGTAGGATTAATGAAGACAAACAAAAAACCGCTGTGATGGCTGAATGGTTTTAGCAGCGGCGCCTAAACGTTGCCGATGAAGGAATTTAGCAGTTCCCGAAATGGATCTATACAACGAGCTTTGGCAGTTGTCTAAAATTTTTTCTTTCTTCTATTCTAATTTAAAAATTTTTTCAATTAAGAAAAAATTTATCATAACAATAATAATGATAAAAAATTATTGTTAGGCCTTGAGCTCGATTCGAACCCGCGATCTTAAAATCAGTAGGCCGATATAACAACAAAAATTTAGGATTAACTTTCAACTCATCTTCAACTCTAGAAACGTATTTGTTGTACAAAAACTTATCAAGAACATTGAACTGCGTCATATAGGAAGTATACTGATCTTTAAAAACAGTATCGCTGGTATCCTTGTATAATTTAAAGTACTTATTTCTTTGATTTTTCAACTTTTTCAACCTAGTATTGTACCAGGGTAGTTTGTGAACTTTAACTGGTAGGAGAGAAAGATTCCTACTGAATATGTCAGCCATCTTTACCAGAAAAATGTCGAAACATTCAGTTGCATTTTTAGCAAAGAAAATAGATGTCCAGTCTATTTCAGATATGAGAGAGTTTAAGGATTCGTAATTTGCATCCTTAAAGTTATAGGCGCACTCATTATTATTTATATTGTTTTTCGGCACTAGGTCGAAGAATTCAATAGATAAATATAGGGCTACATGATGCATATCTGATTTATATATAGGAAACACACATTCAGTCAAGTGAGTTATGAGGTTCTCATCGACAAAAATTAGGTCCAAAATATTGTTTAACTGGTTCACGAAACTGTTAATCTGAATTAAATTGGCACTAAAAAGGGTGTCTAAAAAATTAATCTCATGGGGATGATGAACATTAGTAGGTGTTAAGATATCATCTTCTAGTAATTTCGACCAAACAACCTTGCTGAGATTAAAATCTCCCAGGACGCAAAAATTACTATCAACATTATATTCATATAGGTCAAATATATTATTAACATGAGCAAAGTAGAGCAAATCTGTGCTGCAAGGCGGAATGTACGAAACGCAGATAAATAAATTGCCCGAAGGCCCAGTAATACAGACACAAAGCTGGTCCAAGAGAGAGTCATCGTTAGAAAGCGGCACAAAAGAAGAGAGAAGAGAACGCCTTACAGCAATTAACACCCCACCGCCTCTGAAACGCCCTGTTTTGATAGGGTCTCTATCCTTTCGATAAGTTTGAAACAGACTATGATCAAAAAATTCTGAGTCAGAGAAGTCATTATTAAGCCAAGTCTCAACAATGACGTAGACATCATAGTCGCACCGTGAAGTGGCTAAAAATATATCTTTAGTTTTCGTTCTCAACCCAGATATATTCTGATAATAGATATTTATACTTTTTTTAATATTACCGCATATAGCTAAGGTTTTGCAGTTGAGCCCTGTGCTTTTTGAAAAAAACGGAATGGTTTAATTTTGACGTCCGATGGCCATAGCGAAGACTCAAGAAGCTTATTATATATTGAAGGCGAGACTCCAAGTTTAAAATTACATCTTGATAACAAACTCGAGTCTGCATCTTTCTTTATTAATTTAAAACAATGAATTAATGAAGGCGAGATGTTTGCATTATGTGAGACATAGTCGGCAATATCGCTAGCGTTTACCGTCGGCTTAAAAGACGACAAATGCAACCATTTCAATCGAACAGCTAAGCTAAGATTTGCGTTTGAATTGCTACCTACGACAATGGTGGGTGCTTTTATGAACTTATTTGAAGTATTATTATTATTGTTAGTTGCTAAGCTAGAATTATTAATAGATGTTAGGTTAGTAGCGACTGATCCCTGACGGCCAAAGGCTACAACCCCGGAATACCCAGTTTTATTATTGGCAGGTGCAGCAGAACTGATATTTGCATCACTAGTAGAACAAGCGGCAGCGCCACTAAAAGAACTGGATGAGGAAGACAAATCAACAATAGCACAATGAACATTTGGCACAGCTGAGTTGTTGTTAGTGCTATCATCTGTTGGTTGTTTTGTATTTTCTGTCGTGTCATCTTCGCAAGTTGATTTGCTTGTTACGCCTGACTGAATTGCTTTTGCATTTTCGAGAGAGGCTGCCTGTATTGTTTTCGCAGCCTTAACAGCTTTCGAGTTAATTTTGCTTGTAGAGCCAGCCAACTCATTGCCTTTGCGTTTGCCCTTTTTTTTGTTGTAGGCTGTTTTGTTGCAGATTTTGTTTGCTTATTGCTGTCCGCAGCACTAGTGAGAATGGATTTGATATCACTAGCAACTGTAGCAACAATACTGCCAAGATTTTTCATTTCAGAACTCATCGTAGAGATTATACCATTTTTATCTTCTATGACTGAGTATAATGAGCGAATTTCAGCTGATAAAGAAACACACTTTAGTGATAATTGAGAGTTTTCACATTTTAGAGCATCCATGGTCGATAGTATACGAGCGTTATCACAACGTAGGTCGGCAATGCTTTTAACAATACCACTTAAATAATCATTGCGCTCAACATTGTTAACGATAGTGGGGAGAGCAGTAGGTGGCGGCGTACGAATAGACGCGCGTCGCTCAACCGAACACACTTTGCAGAAATAAAGTTTGTTTGACGAAATGAGAAAATCAAGATCATCCGACGACATGTTGACACACTTCAAATGAAAGAGTTCATTGCACTTAGCACACAACACTTTCAGTTGGCCTCTTTCAACCTTTTGTCCACATTCGCACGGCATAATGATATTTAATGATAACACTTTGCCACTATTAATTTAATTTTATTATATCATGTTCCTTTGTAACATTTAAATATTACTTTCAGGATTGAAATCCAAAACAAGTCACTATCTCAATGTGGCAGTAGGCACAAATTATTAACATTTGTTAAGTGAACAATTAAAAATTGCACATAAATACGGAGCGAAAATAAACACGTCCGTATCGCTTGACGACTGTATTGCACCTATGATAGCAAAGTTAACTAGTGGTGGTTCTAATTTTAGTTTAGATATGGTCGTGCCGGAAATAGAGTTAGTATTAAATAATACGATGCATCGTAGTGCAGGTACAACTCCAAGTGAAATACTTTTGGGAGTTCCACAAAGAGGTCATGTAATCGATTTCCTAAACGAAAAATTGGAAGAAACATGTTGCACGAAAATGATCGCAATGTGACAGAAATAAGAGAAAAAGTAGTAGCAAATATATTAAAGTCTCAAAATTATAATAATTTATTAAAAGATAAAAATCAAATTCAAATTCAAAGAACGTATAAAGGAGGCGATTACGTTATGGTTAAAAACTATATAAGTACTCCAGGTGTGTGTAAAAAGATTGCACCTAAGTTCAAAGGTCCTTACAGAGTTTGCAAAGTCCTCCCAAATGATATGTATTTAATTAAAGAGGTCGAGTCAAATCCCTTATGAAGGAATATGGGAAGTAGCGAACATGAAGCCTTGGTTGAACCATAATCTCTCTAATGAAGGCGTAATCGGTACGATTACAGGTCAAGATGGTCGAACTGTGGCAGCATTATGAATACTTTTATAATAATAAACGATTGGCATCCATAGTTTTATACATTTCGAAGTATTGTGGCAACACTAGGTGAAGCCATTTTAAATATAAGGCAGTTGGTGAATAAACGTGAGAGAGTAAAGATCATAATATCGTGTTTTATTGGTTCGTCGCTTAAAGTTTGGATAAATCATAGGTGCTTCAGCAAGACAATGATCATAAACACACTGCGAAAAATTTCAAAGAACGGTTGCTCTGTCATGCCCCAAACAGTTAGATCACCCCCTCCCCCCCTTCCCACCCAGTCCTTAGGTTGAGTTTTGCTTTTGTTTTTTTTTTTCATGAAATTACACAGGATTACTTATCATTCTCAAAAAATATAAAGTGTTCCATTGTGTCACCCAGAAAAACCTTAAGCAGAGGTAAAATTGTTAACTCAAATGTGTGTACACTTTCTGCCATTGACTGTATGTAAACTAAATAAATTCGCTTATCGCAAAATTTACTTTCTACTATAGATAACTTTGTATTGAGTTTTTGTGTGTTGCTAGGTTTGTGCTCTAATGGCGTTTTCTTTACATGAAAAAGTGTTACACTGGTGTTACCCTCACTTTTGAATTGGGTTACTTGGCGCCGTGCAGAATAGCTAAGATTAAAGGTAATCGTGTTTTATTTCTTATTCAGATGAAAATACTCCATGAAATGAACACACATATGCACATCTGAGAGAAACGAGAAAAGGTAACATTACTTTCAGAAAAGAAAACGCCATAACTAACCCGATGCTATGTACAGTTGAAAGCACGGAAATACCAACAAAAGCTGTTAACAAAATTAATCAGTAGTTTTCTTCTATTTATTTATTTTCGTTAATTTAAAGGAAACCCCAATTGAATGAAGTGAGTAACGAAAACTACAACAAACAAAACAATTTTAACAATTTTTTCGGAAAAATTCTAAAACACAACAAGTGCTTGAATAGCTTCGAAATTTTTACTTTGAATACTTTTTAGGGTGCAGATTTGGAATCAAAGCTTAACAAAGTACAAGTTTGAAATCTCAAAAATTTGTATTGATTTTTGACAATTTCAATACTTTCATATAAAAAAAATTATACACACTTTGTCAATATACAAAACGAATTTCGTAAAATGCATACTCAAAACGTTTTAAGTAAAAATTTGGAAATTTCCTTAAAGAATTTTAAATAGAACTTCTCGAATATTTTCCAAAACGAAAAAATCACTCCATCAAATCAATAATTTTTTTATAAAGATTGATCCAAAATAAAAAATAAAAAATAAAAAAGTATAGAAGGTAAGCTCGGTCTGCTTTCTTTTCTTGTCTGAATTGTATACATTTTTTTTTTTACTTCATGCTTAGTCGCAGTTAACACACATAAAGTTTTGTTGCTGATTATCGGCAACTTTTCTTTTGGAGTTACGTATCAAATTTGCACAAGGCGACATGTTGTTTGAATATTTTCTAAACACTTGTTTTATTTTTTAAAAATTTTAAAAATTATCAATTAAAACTTTAAAAATTTGTGTCCTAAATAAAAAAAAAAGAATGCTTCTTCCATAAAAAAAATTTACAAAACCAAAATTTGACAACAGATATGCATATGGGCACAGAACAAAGAAGGCACAAAGCAAGTCGCCGAGCATAAGAAACTCAGTGCGCGTCGGCTTTTCTCGTCACCCCTTCTTCATCACGTGACGAGTTTCAGCAACAAAAATATTTGTGTGTAAACAGCGCGGTATACGCACGGCAAGTCAAGTAGTATCCACTTCTCAAAAAAACTCACTACGTTTCTGTTACCTTTTTATAAAGATTTTTTAGAAAATGTGCACAGGGAAGCCCCGTGTCGGTTAATATACGTGATAACAGTGATTGTATTTAGGTTTTGTTTTGATAGAATTTGCAATTCTGTCTGAGAACAAGGGCTAGATTCAGTTAATACGAGTTTTGGAATATACACTTTTCTTTCATATAATTTGTATTGTGGCAAATATTAGCATCACTAAGCTGATACTAGCATCACTAAGCTGATACTAAGCAGCCACTCGTATGTACGTAAACAAATCAATCATCATTTACACACATACATACAAGGGAACGAAGAGATACTCACAAACACATGTAATCATCAGCCGATGTTGGTCCTCACACATGCACACGCATATACATATGTAGCCCAATTACCAAGCAGGGGATACAGCAGAAGGCGAATCCTTTAGACTTTAGTAGAAATATGCGAATGAAGCGACGGAGAGTATAAAAGCAGCGCAAGCTGAGTAGTTAAAAATCAGTTTGATTTAAACACGCTATCAGTTGCGAAGTGAAGTTTAATTGTGAAGTCTAATTGTACTACTCCCAACGTAGTCTAATAAAGACCATTTTGCAATACAGAATATTGGAGTGATTTATTCAACAGTTTAGCGATTCGAACGTTAGCAGAACGTTTGGAATAAGCGGAATTTTCCCAAAATTCGTTACAGTATGAATGAAAAGTGTACACTTCAAAACTTGAACTTACTAAATATAACCCCAGGTATTCTGTTTCTCTTATTTAGTGTATTCGCTTTAACTTAAAAGCATTTTGAATTCGAATATGTTAATTTTCGCAAATTTTCTTGTAATGCATTGCTGAATCTGACTTCGTGTCTTGTATATCATTTGAGGTATTGAAATCAAAAAAAGCTAGATTTAGGAATAAAGTAAAAGCGAAGGTCGAACTACGACCCGTTAGACCAACTCTGATGACTAGTCGCATGTCTTCATGCGCCGCATTTTCATTCACTATCTAGAATGAACAAACAAAATTTTTAAATAAAATCTAAAAATTTGTTTATACATTTTGCTGCTATTTTCGTGCTCACAGCTGTTTATACGTATGCATGTCATTATATTTATAAAAAATTTAATCTTACAAGTTGTTGTTGCTTCGCCCTGCAAATAATAAGCAGTAAACCCACTTTGATGTCCAATAACAAGTCTAATGTCAGATAAAATTTGTAGACTCTGCACTGGATAAGCTACAGTAAACTCGCACATTTTTTGATGTCTCAAATGATTACGATTGATTTCGTATACAACAATTTGTGTTTGATTTGTTGGACGTTTAAGTGCTACAACAAATGCATAAACATTGACTGGCGTTCGACGTATTACACCTGTACAAGCTGCAATACAATTTTTCGAATCGGCTACCTTTATCCATTCCACATCGCTCACTTCTAAAGCTCTTATTGGAAGCAAACGTATATGCCTTTGTTTGCCGCACAAAATGACTAGAATATGCTCTTCTTCGACGTACCACATTTGAATAATTTTTTTACTCTCACCAATACGAATTATTTCTGCAAAATACAAATGAAACGATAAAAAAATTCCAAACACATACATAAAACAGCAGTAATTATTAGAAAGTTTTGTTAAATTTAAACTACCCCAAATTCGTAAAAATGAGGAAAGGCTATAAGATTTGTTGTTAAATTATTCACAAGAAAAGCAACGCCAAATGAAACGTCATCAGCAACAACGTAATAAAACAAACAAAGGCAGAACGAAACTGGTAAGGAAAGCTGGTTCGGGTGTAACCGAACATTACATACTCAGCTGAGAGCTTTGGAGACAAAATATGGGAAAATCACCATGTGAGAAAATGAACCTAGGGTAACCCTGGAATGTGTTTTTATGACATGGCTATCAAATGAAAGGTGGTAATGAGTATTTTAAAAGGGAGTGGGTTTAGTTGTATGGGTGGACGCCTTTTCGAGATATAGAATGTGTTTGTAGGATATGGGTATCAAATTAAAGGTATTAATGATAGTTTTAAAAGGGAGTGGCCCTTAGTTGTATATGTGAAGGCGTTTTCGAGATATCGACCAAAATGTGGACCAGGGTGACCCAGAACATCATCTATCGGGTACCGCTAATTTATTTATATATGTAATACCAGGAATAGTATTCCTGCCATGATTCCAAGGGCTTTTGATTTCGCCTGCAGAAATTGTTCATTTTCTTCTACTGAATATGGTAGGTGTCACACCCATTTTACAAAGTTTTTCTAAAGTTATATTTTGCGTCAATAAACCAATCCAATTACAATGTTTCATCCCTTTTTTTCATATTTGGTATAGAATTATGGCAGTTTTTTTCATTTTTCGTAATTTTTTTATCGAAAAAGTGGGCGTGGTCATAGTCGAATTTTGCCCATTTTGATTACCAAGATAAAGTGAGTTCAGATAAGTGCGTAAACTAAGCTCAGTAAAGATATATCGATTTTTTCTCAAGTTATCGTGTTAACGGCCGAGCGGAAGGGCAGACGGTCGACTGTGCGGAAAAAAATTGAGCGTGGTTTCAACCGATTTCGCCCATTTTGACAGAAAACAGTTATCGTCATAGAATCTATGCCTCTACCAAATTTCACAAGGATTGGTAAATTTTTGTTCGATTTATGGTATTAAAAAAAAAAAAAAAGTATTCTAGACGAATTAAATGAAAAAGGGCGGAGCCACGCCCATTTTGAAATTTTCTTATCACCATATCATTACTGGAGTTGAATGTTGACATAATTTACTTATATACTGTAAAAATATTCAATTATTATATATTATATCCGTCCTTGGTAATGAATTATCGCACTTTCTCGGTTTTTCGAAATTCTCGATATCGAAAAAGTGGGCGTAGTTATAGTCCGATTTCGTTCATTTTAAATAGCGATCTGAGATAATGCCCAGGAACTTACATACCAAATTTCATTAAGATATCTCAAGATTTACTCAAGTTATCGTGTTCGCGGACAGACGAACGGACGGACATGGCTAAATTAATTTCTTTTTACGCCCAGATCATTTTGATATATAAAAGTCTATATCTATCTCGATTAGTTTATGCCGTTACGGAGTACCGTTATGCGAACAAAATTAATAAACTCTGTGAGCTCTGCTCAGCTGGGTATAAAAATAAAACATGAACATAATCTTCCGGACGGATAAGAAAAAGAATGTTGTTCGGAGTTTTTGTGGAATCGAAATTTCCAGATGTGTCAACAGCAGACTATGAACACACACATTTTAGTCGCTATGTTCTTAATGCATAGGCAACGCAAGGGCAACGTCAAAGCGACACAAACGAATTCAAAAAGTTACTTTTTGCTGACGTTGTCAATTAGTACTTGAGATTTCTTATATTTCCTGAAAAATTTTCCAATTTCCATCGCCATTCAAAAATCTAAATGTGACTTCTTCTTTCGTGTTAATAGTTGCAGGTAAACTTTCAAAGTGCGTTGTTTCAAAGTGACGCCAGCGCCAAAACGACGCAAAAGTCGAATGTGTTTGGGCCTTAAAGGGACAGTCTTAAAATAATACATGTTTATGTTGCTCATATGACTAAAAATTTAATGAAAATGTTATTTTTAGTTACTTACCATATTGCTCTAGGTTCACACAATATAATCCATCTTCCGTTCCTAGTAAAAATTGATCTAGATAAACAATGACCGAGCTTAAAGCACTCCTAATAATTGTAAGAGAACTATCAAGGATTTCATGCACTTTAAAAATAGCCGTGTTGGGAAGATTATTTCGTTTCAGTATCCGATGTAGTTCTCCTAATGCAACTACCCATTTTCGTTTCTCTGTTTCATTATCAGCCAACATTAACGTATTACATGTGGGCCCTCCTTCAATCAATGATGTCTTAATCTAGAAATATGTGCGTAAGTTGAAAAACTCGATTTAGAAATAAATTTAACAGGAACGTGAGAGATATTGTGCAAATATTGCATTTTTAAAATACACAAACCAAATTTTATTGAGTTATATATCACAGATCTAGATCAATATAGAGCTAGGTGAAACATTTTAAAATTATATACATACTGCTGTATACTCGATTAAATACTAGTTCCACTTTTGAACCAGATAGGAATTAGTAAAAACTAAAAATTCCATTGCCGCATAAGTTATGCATATACACTCAGATAAAAACGCCGTTCTAAAATCCAGCACCACCGGACAATTCAAACTTTTCATGTTCTTACTTTTTTGTTCTTGAAAAACGAACGACCTGTTCTTAAAACAACAACCTTGTTCTTGAACTGACACCATTTTCTTGAAAAGAGAGCGGTTGGTCTTAAAATGTGAACAAATGTTCTATTAATGAGAACAATGTTCTTAAATTAATAACAATGTTCTTAAATTAAGTTCAAGAAAAAAGAAATGGTATAATTCGTGTGTACTACAATGTTAAATACAACATTTGGCACAGGCTATGAAGCAGTCGTAGTGGCCCAGCGGCTGCGATGTTGCGGTTGCGATTGTGTGGCACGAGTTCGATTACCGTCAAACTCTAAAGTTTTTTAAAACAATTTTTTTATATTCTATTTTTTTTAACTCTTATTTTTCATTTCAAATTAAAAAAATTACTTTCCACTCCCACCAATTATCAAGCACAAACCGTTCTTGAATTGAGTCCGAAAACTGTTAAATCGACCACAAATCGTTCTCGAAGCTTGAGAACGAAAAATCTTAAATCAAGCCCAAGTAGTGCTCGAAATGAGCACAGGTTCATACATCAATACCAAACTAGTCATAAAATACGAACGGTGTGCTTGGAAAAACTGTTCTTAAAATAAGCCCATCGGTCACAGGTTAAGAAAAAACGCACTTAACAGACTTTTGTCAACGAATGTTCCTAATTTTGAACTGGTTTCGTTCGTTTTAGAACGATTTTTTCTCTGAGTGTAAGTTTCTTTTTTGCCATGACGTTTTGAGTTTCATTATGAATAATAAAATAAAAATCAGATTTTGATCATTATTCTCGATTTATAAAGTAATATTAAGTAGTCTTAATCAAGACAATAAAAATCGAAGATAAATTCAATTATAGAAAAATTTTAAAAAATTAAAAACTTTTTTATCATTAAAAAAAATTATTGTTCTGACCAAGAGCTCGAATGGAACCTTGAATCCTTTATCAATAGGCCGATAAAACAAAAACAATTATTAATAACGAGCCTGACACGTGCGCATCTTGCCCAACCAATATAAAAGTCTCTTATCAAATATCCACAGAAATCATCTGTTCTATTAACTTACAGTTTGCGCTGCCATCTAGCGTATAATAGCAACTGCCGTCAATCAATTAAAGCGTACAGCTCGCGCTGTCATCTAGCGTACAATAGCAACTGCCGGTAATGCAGTGCAAATATTCACAATAGTGCCATAGTACAAACAGATTTCTTTGTGTGCTCACAATCGTTTATTTCTAACAAATTATTTTAATAAAATATAGCTAAACAAAAGCAAAATTTCCCAAAGCTCGCGATTAGCCCGAATCTCCGTCTTTACAACCAAAACTTTATTTATAGATTTGGATTCCAAATAAGAGCGAAAAAGGGATCCGTACATAAAAACAGCAATTAGAAATAATATATATAATAATTATGGTTGAAGAAGAAAGTAAAAATCGGAAATAATAGTTATTCTTGAGTAAAAAAATTAAATCAAAACTAATTTTTTTTAGTGAATAAAATTTTAAAAATCAACTTAAATTACTATTTTTGATCTAAATTATTAATTTCAATCGCAAAATAAATTCAATAAATAATAATTAAACTTAATCAGAATTATATAAATCGAATAATAATTATTATTTACTAGTTTATATTTTTTAACTCATTATAATCAATGATTACCGTCCCTGCCCAAAACTCATTCTGTCAAACAAAAATTAATTATTTGATTAAAAGTGTTTTAAATCATGGCTCTTCAAAACTGAAACTGTGATTATAACGACCGTAAAAGGTAGTGGTTCAGTCGCTAATCAACGAGCAATAAAGTAAGACAAACGCGCACATTGCTTGCTAAGATTCCAAAAATATTTTGTAAGTATGCTATACAAATATTATTTTAATACGAGAGTACTAAAGAATTAAAATAAAATATATCATAGGTTCGAATCGAACTCAAGGCCCGACAATAATTTTTTTATAAGCAATTTCGGGTGCAAATGACACAATGCTCTATTTCGAAACTTTGTAGATCGGATTAGGGTGGGCTCTAGGCTTGTCATCGCGCCCAGAGCTGTCAGAGCGTATCGAGGCTAGTAATATCTCAGTGATCAAGGCACTAAATACTGATCTCTCTCACGATTATTTGACCCGATTCTTTCAAGCGCATTTTCTTGGCCCACTTCTACATGATACGCAAAAAGCTGCTGTTTAGCTCGGTGTATAAAAATATGAAAGTAAAATTTGCTCAAACTTTTCGAAAAAGCTTGAAATGCTCGTGTTCAAGCTCAATAATAATCGAGTAATGAGCAATGAACAAGTGTGCGAGTACTCGTTAAGGACTGCTCGAAAATGTGCGAACAAAAGGATAGCTCTATTAATTAGCGTTTCCTGTTAATTGTAAGGACTTGTGAACAATTTAGTGAAAAAGGTAATATACAAATATATATTTATATGAATGCGGATAAAAAATTGTCATTGCGTTATTTAAAAAAAAATATTTAAAATTTAACAACTTACTCTAAATATGCATGGCACATCTTTTTTCGTAGCATGTATGACGTCACTCTCTCGTACGCTGGCAACTGCGAATTCGGGATCTCTCATATCTAAAACTTGTGACACATTCACACTAGGCAAAGCACTTCTTTCCGCCGATATATCATATAAAAACAACTTAAAATCACACACGACTACAAATTGACGTACCCAACCCCGTTTAATGGTGCCCATTTTTGGCACTTTTACATATCCTTCATACGCAGTACCGATACCACGTGTAGGATCAATACCCAATGGTCGTTTCGTTTGATCAATTGGCACAGGACATATTGTAGGAACTTTCTGACAACAAATTGTATGACATGCAAAGCCACAAAATTCACAAACAACACCTTGCCTGGTCAGGCCAACCATCAATGAAGTACAGTGATTGCACTTTGTTGGGCTACTAAAAGTTCTAACTAAAAATTGATGAACTTTTGTTGTTGGAACATTTGTAGAATGCAAATCCATTGGTTTAACACTAAGGCTACTTTTTGAACTTGATTTACTATGATGACCATGCACATCATCCAGTTCATTATTGTCCTGCTCGTTTTTATAGTCTGATGATAGGAAATGTTTCTTATCCACCATATAATATGGATATAGTGAGTCAAGTTTCGAATTATGAGGATACCGTATCGCATATGAACTACTTGAAGTAGCAGAAGAATTTGGATTTTGTTTCAAATTGCCAATTGATAAATTGTTATTGAATGAGCTACCCTGTAATTAGAAAATATATAAGAATATTTTTAAATTTATATGAGTTTAGTGCATATGTATTAGTGCGGGTCAAATTATATGGATGGATTTTTTTTCATCAGGAGTATAGCAAAAACGTAATCTACATTTGATTCTAAGAAAAATTGTTGAAGACACCATAGCTCTACGTCCGATTTCGAGTCCCCGACTTTTGCAAAATAGATATTTTGGCCAAAAAATCTTCATAGCTTCTGATAGGATTATAGGGAAAATATATTCGGCTTACTTTAAAGGTATTTTACGTACATTTCATTGAAATACTTGAAAATATAGATTTTATTTTGAAAGTTTTTTTCTACTAAAACGAATTCGAAAAAAGAAAAACTGTATGAATGAAAGTTGTTGGCAATGTTCTGAGCTTATTTTAGCTGGAAAGAAAAAAAAATTCATAAGAAATGTGTTAAAAATGATAATATAGTAGTTAAAAGTTCATTTTAGGCTAAATTCTCATAAGCTAAGCCTGATATCTCTACTAAAATTCAAAAACACTATAGATATTAATACAGATTCTGAAATGTACGTAAAATACCTTTAAAGTAAACCCAATATGATATTTTTCCTATAATTATATCAGAAGCTATGAAGATTTTTTGGCTAAACTCTACATTAATATGGCAAAATATCTACTTTGCAAAAGTCGGGGGGACTCGAAATCGGATTTACAGCTATGGTGTCTTCAACAATTGTTCTTAGAATCATATGTAGATTACGTTTTTGCTATAATCCTGATGGAAAAAAAAATTTACCCGCTCTAATATGTATGTATGATCATAAAATAGTGCAGATGAAAACTTACCATAACATCTCTGGATATATTACTCTCAGCATCAATATCAGTAATTTCAAGATTTCCGGCCGTTTCTTTAAAGAAATAGTTACAAGAAGTTTGCGAAGAAGGTCTTTCCAAAACTGTTTGGAATTATCATTTACGTTCAGAAAGTAATCGTAGAATTAAACGTAGATTTAGATAAGCAATCACATACATAAATATATACACATATATATGCATTATATGTATATATATATATATTCAACCAATGCATTTATTAGTCATGTTATTTAGACAGTAACCAGGCAAATTGGAAATTACGATTTAACACGCATCGTTGCAGGATCAATAAAAAGCGACATGAAATGAGAAGAATGTTAATTATGTATAAGCTTGAAACTCAAAAAAAAAATACAGTTAAATATAAGCATAAGTAAAACATAAATCAATTAACTATTATCATCAACATAACATAAACTGGTTAATTATACAAGTTATGTATAACATACATACGTATGTAAATAACGTAACTAACAAGGCACTATATATGTATGTATGCATGTATTTACATAATCATATGTATGCATGTGTGTATGATGCGCCTCTTGATAAACTGAAGTATGTAAAAGATATTAAAAACTAATAAAAACCTACGATACTCGATGGTTTTCGGCATTGTGAATTCGTACAAGAAGCGAATGTTTGAAAAGAACGTTCACAACAGCAAAGAGCCTGGATTACTTGTTAAAACGCTGTTCGATTACTTAAATCATTTGCTTAATAGTGTTTTTCAAACCTTTTTGTAAACGACTGGTAGATTGCATTATTTGAATATTTTAAAATGTTTGCTTGGCTGGCTGGTCATATTTTATCTATTCACTAGATTTTATAAAGAACATTTAAAGGAAAAGTTGGTTTGAAACATTTGGACAATTAATGGTGATGCAATTTACATATATACCGCGAGCAAACAAACAAATCCTTCTGCCATTCTTCGACCATTTGTGACAGCCATTCTCCCGGTAAGCCTTATTTAACAGGTAGGTATGGCAATGGAGGAATAGAAACATTCTTCACTTGTAGGCAAAGTGTATTCAACAAAGTGTAATTGAATTTGACAGTTCACTCTTTTTGAACAGTAATATAATGTCAATTTGAAAATAATTTTAACCCATTTGAAAACAAAATTTTTCAATTTTAAAAACTTTTTAAAAAAAATTAAAAAAGGTTTGTCTTTTCTTTAGTTTTCAATTTTGTAGGGATATTGTGTGATAATCGAGTACTGAGATGGTCGTCCCTCGGACTGAAGCACACCATAATTCGGAATTTTAAGTATTTTTATACATATTTCTATCTAAGTGTTATTCAAATACGGTTAAATGTAAAAATCCGTTATTTGTGTTTGTTTGTTTGTTTATTTGTTTATAGTTTTAAGTTGCTTCCATGCATATATATCCTCATCCGTACAAATCCGTAAGCTCTTTTGTTAACTAACGCCCGGAGAACGCACCAATATCCAAATTTTCTCTTCTGATAGAAGAAGAACTCCAGAAACATCAATCTAGCTCAACTTCCACCATATGACGAATACCTAAACTGTAGAGCTAATCCCGCTAGCACCAACCTTTTTATGGTTCAAACTTGTTGAAACTGCTAGTTTCCTTAGACTTTGATTAGGGGAGGACCATGTACGCCACCTACAATTATTTTAGTGTTCTGTCCGAATTTATCAAAGGTTTTAGTTCAGTTATCACGAACTTAAAACAAGGAGAGGCTGGAGAGATTGACATCAATACTGTCGTTGCAATGGATATCACGTTAAAAATCCATACACGCGAACAACTGAAACGTGTTAGTCTTCCACGCGCGAAGCTGAAACGTGTTAGTCTTTCACACGAACAATAGCACACAAAATTTTTAAGGGGAGTTTAGGATTTTGTGCAAATGGTCTAGCATCATTACATTGCAAACTTTCTTAGCATATCTTTTACAGTACACTAACAAAATAAACGGCTATGCATTTGCTACGTCATTGCAAAAACGCAACATCAAACACCGTAGTGTTTAATTAAACAAAGTTTCTCACGATCAGTAGCTTATATTTTCTATAGCAACGTTTCCAACATTGTGAATAAACTTGTTTTGTCCACAATGGTTTCCAACGTCAAATGCACAAAGTTCTGACCTCTCTTATAGCCTTTTTTCTTTTCAACATTGAATAGCAAATCAGTAACTGTCAATACAAAACAAAATGTGGAAAGAAAAATTTTGAAATGAAAAAGTTGTTGGCAAACCGTAGCTTATATTTGCTATTGCAATATTTCCAACATGGCGAAACGATACAAGGTGGCAGCATGGGACAGCTGAGTATAAACTTTTTTTATTTGAATTGATACATCAACTTCCTGCGCAGTACGATTTTGACATTTGTCCATCGAATTTACAAAAACAAAGTACATGAAATTTTTATTTATGTTTGTGGTATGTCTCCATGCTGCCACCTTGTATCCTTCCGCCATGATTTCCAATATCAAATGTACAAAAATCTTAACTGCCTTATAGTGTAAAGTACAGTATTAAGACTTTTCGAAGTGATATCAAAATTAATTTTGGTGTTCCTTTCAAATTTGATAATAAAATAGAAATTTAAGCACTACCATGTAGTCAATGCTTTTGCTCGTTTGAGTAATGCAACAGCAATCCGCCTTGGTGTGGTGATAAATTCAACTTTTTAGTATAGTTTTCTCAGCGCTTCTTGGGATGAAATTCACAGTATTTTGGTTCTAATATAGAATAACATAGGTCACTTTAAATTGTACATGTGTACGAAGATTCTACATTTTTTTATTTTGTGGAGATTAGGTGAGGCGGATACAAAACCTTACAAAATACAAAAACTTTACCTTGATTTTCTATAATTTAAAACAAAATATGAAAGAGCTAAAAAAATTTTTTTGAAAAAACATTAAATAAATAAAATAACAAATTTTAAGTACTTCCTTTATATAAATGGACAAAAATCAGCGAAAAATGTCTCCTTATATAAAGACATATTCTCGCTAAACTTTGGTTTTTAAATTTTGACATAGAAATTGCATAAATATTTATAAGAACTATAGTGGAACACACATTACTTGGATTGGAATGTTGGTAGGAAAGGGGATATTATTAGTCAATCAATTGCGCTCCATCTTTATGTTTTTACTTCTCATAAATATTTTTGCAATTTTTCGAGGATTTTTGTCTATTTATATAAAGGAAGTGCTTCAAATTTTTTTATTTTATTTTTATTTTCTCCTTTTCTTACATTTTCTCGGTGTCTTAACTATCTGTTCACTTTTACGCTTGTAGTTCAATGAGAACTTTCATAAAAACCAATCCTAAAATTCCCTCCGTTCCGTGCGCCTCCTAGCGAAACTTTTTGTATTGTGTCATCGACCTCTGAATTAAGCTTTAAATTTTTAGCCTCTAGCTCATCGAGAAGTTACTTAAAACCCGGTTTCAAATTTCCAAATTATTATCTAATTTTTTCGATCCGTGCGTTTGTTCGTTTGTCACGGTGTCTTAACCTGTCTCTGATGTTTCATGTATGTAGCTCAATGAGAAGTTACTTTAAAATAGATCTCAAAAGACCAAATTTTTATCTAAATATTTCGATCCGTGCGCCACCTAACGGTATTTTTTTCTCCTTTTCTTAAATATTATCGGCGTCTTATCCTACCTGTGAAGTTTTACAGTTGTAGCTCAATGAGAACTTACATAAAAATCAATCCAAAAATTCCCTCCGTTTCGTACGATTTTTCAAAATATCTGATCGCATGCACCCTCTAGCGAATCTTTTTGTATCGTGTCATCGGCTGTTTGAAACAACTGGTCCATACATACATAAATCAAATTTTCGAGCTGTTCATTCGATACATTTGCCAAAAACAACTTGGGAGACTATTGTAAAAAAAAAAAATTATTAAAAGTTAAACAGATTTGCAATAAAACGGATTTCATGCTGGGCTTAGGGGAAAAAACCATGAGAAACCATATAGACATAGTCAAAAGTCGTACTTTTGACTTCGAAAATTCAAATAAAAAATTACAAACGTATGTCAGAAAAATAAGTCTTAGTCAAAACGTATCCAAAACAATAAAGAAAATCTACAAAAAGTTTATAAATTCTCCAACTAACACATTTTTAGGTTATGGATATGGTTAGGTTGGCTATGGTATAGTTATGGCTTTAGCGTAATGGTATGGCACCATTAATCGATTACATTGATTTCCATAAGGTTGGTTCGATCAGCTGTTTTATCTCGTTATGGATAAGTCACCATTAATTGGCCTTTAAACTCTAGTCAAATTTAACTTTACTATTTTAGTAGTAATGTAGAGAAGAAAAATTGCTCTTTGCACGGATAACCGGGTGGTTTAAATAATCGCTTAAACAATGCGTTGCTGTCAAAAAATTAAATAGAACATATGTATGTGAAGTGGCTGACGCATGCCAAAAGTTGAAAATTGTCAATGTTTGATGAATGCGACGACTGCTACGTTGCTTATATGGCGGGCGCAAGCCGCTATTCGAAATTTTGACCAGGTGAAACAATTCAACATATAAACCGTGTTTGCACGAAACTTCTTAACATGCCAAACTTCGTCCAATTCTTTTTATTTTACTACCAAATCCTCATTCGGCGATAGTTCAAAGTGACCTTCGCTAAACTCGATTATACTCTATATTGTATAGCAAGTTAATCGAAAACGTATTAATACAATGGAAACAAAACTGGAAAAACGTTGTTGAGATTTAATGATGTTATTGCGTGCAAAAAAATGTATAAAGAAGTTACAGCACCTCTAAAAAGGCTTATTTACTGATGCCAAACGAATGACAAATTAATAAAGGTAGCCCCTCACGAACAGAACACTTCGCGAACGAAACGAACCATTTTAAACTTCGATTATGTACCGTGTGGAAACCATTTTCTACCATGGTATAAATATTACAAGGTAAAACCGGTGAGAGCCGAAATGACGTTTAAAAAAATTTTTAAATTCTCACTGCTGTCACATTTTTATTTTTTTATTTTGGTTTTGTTTTCATAACAAAAATATAACAAACTGTTATATATTTGGTAATTCTATACAACAGCATGACACTATTAATACACGTCCAAAAATATCAAGAGGCGTATCAAAAGACGCGTTTTGGATCCAGGATCGGAAATCCGAAAGCAGAGGTAAAAAATTTTGGGTCTGTCAAGAGATATTTTCAAAAGAAATTTTGAAAATTTTCATGTGGTTGTTGTAATTTTGATGATTTTATTGTACCCACAAAAAAAATTGTGAACATAAGTGTTTTCCGCGGATATAGTTTTGGTCTACAAACCGGTGTTGGACCCACCCAAGGTAATATTATATAAGCGCGGCCAAAGGACGCTAATGCAGAATGATGTTCTGCGCAAAAAATACTATGGATCCCAACCTCGGTTACGGAGCACTCCGGGGTCATTTTTCGGTTTTTCGTTAATATCTTTTGAACGATCTAAAATTTTGATTTTCCGCCTTTGGATTATTGTTGTCGAGTTCAGAACGAGTCTTATGACACCTCTCTCTGTATTTTTGGACGCGTATTACCAGTGTCATGCTGTGGTATAGAATTACCATATATTTTTGCGTTCTAACATTAATATTATGATATTTTATACAAAACCGAATTTTTTATTGGCGGAAATAACTTTTTTGGTGGGAAAGAAATCTTAACGGTCAACCGCAATCCAGACTTCAATTCAAGAATTTTATTGTGGTTTCCCTCAAAAGGAGACACTTTTGGTGCCAAGGTAATGCCGTGGGACATTATATTTTTCATGGATAGGCCAACACACTAGCTCTACACCACGGCGGCAGACTTTGACCGTTCAGCCGGTAAGTTCAGCCTCCACGAACTATTATACTCCAACTGGACGATGATGTTTAGCTAAGCTGCGAAGAGCTACACCGTTTTTGCTGGCGTGGGCAAGTTATGGGAAGATCTCCACTAGGTTCGGAGAAGCAGGTGGGGGAAGACTTTGATCTCTCTTGGTGCCCCCTGTTGGCGTTAGTTATCGCGAAACAGGGTTACTGACTTGTTACGCAACGACCAGCATCTCCTAAACGGTTAAGCGCCAATTAAAAAATGTATCTTCCAACCGCGAGGAAAAGGACCAAAACAAACCAAAGAATACTTCCAAGATCATTTTTTCCACAGTAGCGAGGACAATTGAGACTGATGATCGCTTATAAAGTGAAGTTTCAGTATATTTAAGGGATAAAGACGTATCAACCAAGTGAAGAAGGATGAATGAAAAATCAATAGGGGTGGTCTCCAACATTCGCTTCTTAATAGAAATTGTTAAGAAGTAAGGCCTTTAGGCATCCATTATATTGGTAACTCACTTTTTGCCATATACATAAAAACCGATTTCAAAACTTTTCGAAATATTTTCCACTTATTTCATAAGCATTTTATTTTTTTGGGATTTAAAAAAGTGAAAAATGTCAAACCAACAATTTTTTTTTGTGTTTACTTTGGTTTGGCATTTCCACAAAGTTTAAGAGAGTGATTTTAAAATTTTTTTAAAAATCAAAAAACCATTATGGCCGCCAAGAAGAGTAAATGGTTTTACCTGGTAATATTTATACCATGTTTTCTACTATAATTTCGGTTATTCAAATATTTTTGTGTGAAACTTTGAGCGTCGAAAAAATGGTGCTTGAATATATGATTGAGCTTATTAACATCAGTTTATCAAAGATAATTGTGAAATCTCAGAAAAAGTGTCAGCCTTATGTTATTCATATTGCTTAACGAACAAAAAGCTGCATATAAGTTCGACTTTGTTAGTTTTATTATGCAAACTTAACTGTTTGAGTTGAAAAAATTATTAATCATGCCAAATAACGCAATTAGTGACAATATAAAAACAAAGCTCAGTTCTGTTGCGATGCCAAGCCGTAAATTAAAATAATTTGCTTGGTAAAATTTTTTAAATTTTTAGGATCTCTTCCATTTGATTTTATTTTTTTATTAAAAATAAAAATTAACAAATTGACTAAACTGCAGAATTGGAGAATGAAAATAGCACAAACGAATTCAGTTAATTCATTCTACTGATATCAACCGTAAATCATAGAGTTTTAATCGGTCGAATGATATAAGGGCCAGTTAAACTTCCTTAACCACAACGCCATAGTCGTAACCATACCCATATCCATAACCATCTCCATTGTGATCGATTAGTGGTGCCAAAACCTTAACAGCTAACATTTTCATAAATGAGGAAAACGCAAAAAATTACAAACATATTCCACAAATAATAAGTCTCTTAGTCAAAACGTATTCAAAACAAATAAAATTTACAAAAAGTTAATAAATTCACGAACTAAAATATTTTTAGGTTATGGATATGACAAAAAACCAAAAACCAATTGGTTGGCTATGGTATGGCTATGGCTTTAGCGTTATGGTACCGCACCATTAATCGATTACATTGATTTCCTTAAGGTTGGTTCGATCAGCTGTTTGATCTGGTTATGGATAAGTCACCATTAATTGGCCCTATATACACGAATAAATTTCAAACATCGTTCATTATACATTTATACATTTGCGACGGCAGCGCCTCCTGCTGAGAAATGCTTCATCGTTTATAATTAATAAACCCTCAAACTGGGAATAAACATGGAGAAACCGATATCCAAACTCGATTAATTGATAAAATCTTAAAATCGCTTGTACCAATTTTCACACAGAGAGCTTATGAAGCCATTAGTCAAGTTTTCTACATAAAATCTCTTATCGAATAAACAAGATAGGCATTTATTTATTTAATTATTATATGTAGAGATAAGAGAAACATTCATGCCTAATCGAATAAAGAACCTAGTTCACTTTGCTTGATGCGAAGCACATAACAATTTATTATTTTCAATAGTTTGTGAAAAAAAGGTTATGCTACGCCGCACATTTTTAGTATTGTTTTCAATAAAACAGTTTAACTTAAAAGTTTTTTTTAAATTATTTTATTTGAATATCTCGATCCTTGCGCCACCTAGCGGCGATTTTTTCATAGGTCTCTTTCTATTCTTGTATGTATTATGTGTTCCAAATATGAGCCAAATCGGACCACAAATACGATTATTTTAATATCTCGATCCTTGCGCCACCTAGCGGCGATTTTTTTCATAGGCCTCTTTCTATTCTTGTATGTATTATGTGTTCCAAATATGAACCAAATCGGAGCACAAATACGATTTTTTTAATATCTCGATCCTTGCGCCACCTAGCGGCGATTTTTTTTCATAGGTCTCTTTCTAATCTTGTATGTATTATGTGTTCCAAATATGAGACAAATCGGACCACAAATAAGATTTTTTTGAATATCTCGATCCTTGCGCCACCTAGCGGCGATTTTTTTTCATATGTCGCTTTCTATTCATGTATGTATTATGTGTTCCAAATATAAACCAAATCAGACCACAAATACGATTTTTTAAATATTTCGATCCATGCGCCACCTATCGGATTTTTTTTTCTTCTTATTATTGCATTGTCATCAGGTTCTGAACTATATTCCAAGTTTCAGGCTTGTAGCTTATCGGGAAGTTACTTAAATTTCAATTACAAAATTCGTGCCAGCCAGCCTGTCAAGTCAAGCTAAAGAAAACCGTTTAAAAACATATCGTCGGCCCATGGAAGACTAGCACGTTTCAAATTCCTATGGAAGACTAACACGGTTCATGTTCGCGTGTTTAACTCATCGTCTGCATAAGATTATAGAAGTTCTGAATAAAAATTTAGCAGGCGCGGCTCTGGCGACCCTAAGTTCCGCTTTTCTTGGCCAGAGTTTGATTTTTTGCGTATATATTTTTTCTACTTATATAAAGAGTACTTCTAATAATTATTTCAAGAATGTTGAAGTTATTATTTAAGGTTGTTATTGTTTTAATTTGAAAGACATAAGTATTGTTTATTATAAAACGTTATTATGAAAAAGATGTTGTTGTTGTTGTTGTTGTAGCGATTAGGTTACTCCCCGAAGGCTTTGGGGAGTGTTATCGATGTGATGGTCCTTTGTCGGATACAGATCAGATACGCTCCGGTAACACAGCACCATTAAGGTGCTGGCCCGACCATCTCGGGAACGATTTATATGGCCACATTGAACCTTCAGGCCATCCCTCCCTCCCCACCCCCAAGTTCCATGAGGAGCTTGGGGTCGCCAGAGCCTCGTCTGTTAGTGAGACGGGATTCGCCGCTCGAAGGTGAGGTTGACAATTGGGTTGGAGAAGCTATATATTGCGCTACACAACCCCTTGAATCCCTATGAAAAAAAAAAAAAAAGATCTTGTCCATGTGTGTAATAAAAACCCCTTTATAAAAATAAGATTTATTTAAAACTAAGCTTTTGTAAATTTTTAAGAAATTCAGTTGTGCGTTCTGCTTAGTCCAAACAGCAGCGTGATGTTTCGCTGCAAATATCAATGATTTAGACGAAATTACTCAAGAACTATCAATCTATAAATTGAAAATAATGGATTAACTTTTTCAGGAATGATACACTTCTGGATACAAAAAAAAACTTGAGCAAGTGGCGACGATGGCCTCAAGTCTTCTCTCTTTAGAGATATGAAAATAATTCTATACGACAGCATGACACACTTAATATACGTCAAAAATATCAAGAGCGGTTTTGGGACGCCTTTTGGATCCAGGATCGCGAATCCGAAAGCGGAGGTCAAAAACTTTGGGTCTGTCAAGAGATATTTGCAAAAGAAATTGAAAATTTTCATGTGGTTGTTGTAATTTTGATTATTTTGTTGTACCCACAACACTGTATAGGTTTGGTCTCCAAATCGGTTTTGGAACCACCCAGAATAATTTTTTATAAGCGCGGCCGAAGGCAGCCAATGCAGAAAGGTGTTCTGCGCAAAAATACTATGGATCCCACCCCCGGTTTCGGAGCACTCCGGAGTAATTTTTCGGTTTTTCGTTAATATCTTTTGAACGAGCTAAAATTTATTGTTGCCGAGGTCAATACGCGTCTTAGCAGTGTCATGATGTCGTATAGAATTACCGATATGAGCAACATTGGAGACTTGCACATGATCTTAGAAACTCTGCGGAAACGCGCTTCAATCCACGCCTTTTCTGCTAAATTGATCAAAGCGGATTGGGACGCCTAATATTCATCTAGTGCTGATTCTTCCTTCTGGTTAGGTACAATATCTACAATGAATCATATCTAAAAGATTTTTTACATATCAAAGAGAAAAAGCTGTTTGCCATTGCAATTTCTTTTTATAAAAATGTAAAGAACATTTTAAGGTAAGCCGACAGATGTTCGTTAATGAGTTAATACAGAAAGTTTTCGTTTGGCGGCCACCGTGGTGTGATGGTAGCGTGCTCCGCCTACCACACCATATGCCCTGGGTTCACACCCCGGGCAAAGCAACATCAAAATTTTAGAAATAAGGTTTTTCAATTAGAAGAAAATTTTTCTAAGCGGGGTCGCTCTCGGCAGTGTTTGGCAAGGGCTCCGAGTGTATTTCTGCCATGAAAAGCTCTCAGTGAAAACTCTTCTGCCTTGCAGATGCCGTTCGGAGTCGGCATAAAACATGTAGATCCCGTCCGGCCAATTTGTAGGGAAAATCAAAAATTAAAGACTAATTTAAAGACTAAAGACAGAAGCTTTATCTGTGTGAAATTGGTATTATTCCTATTCAAAAAAAAAAAAAAAAATGTCTACACCTGCGAGTAAAAAGTAGCAGCAAAAATGGTTTACAAATTGTTTGAGATATTTTCTTACTTTTTCATTTTCGTTAATTGAATGTATTGTAATTCTATAATTACTTAATTGGCGCATAACCATTAAAAGAGTTACGGCCGCCCAACAATGCATTCAAGTTGCTTCTTCTCAACATCGCGAGAAAAGAAATATTCCATACAAAGATATGCTCGAGAAATGCCAAAGAATAGGTTTGTTTGTCAAGTAGTATCCACCTCTCAAAAAAAAAACGCCTATATTATCTGCTATCTTTTTCTAAAGATTTTTTAGCAAACATGCAGCCGGGAGCCTGGCTTCGCCATTCGTTGCATTTCTTGAGCAACGACCCTGATAACAGTGTCTGTATTTATGAGTTTTGAGAACGGAATTTACAATTTTATTTGAGCATAGTGGTTCTTTTTCTCTTGCTTAGTATATTATCTTTAACTTAAGTGCCGCCTCATCTGTTGTGGAATTCACTAACTTATAACGATGCGATTTGTCGAGATTTTAATTAACGATTTTGTCGCTTGCCTTATCGATTGTACTATTCACTAACTTAGTTTTAACGACTCAAAATAAATGACATTTAAATTTCGTTTTAATATTAGAAAGGTGGCAGCACAGCTTAACGAAACCTAAAAAATGCGAAAAGCACAAAAGGAATGCCAAAAATAAATAAATTCCGTATACTAACTGCTTTTAAAAGTCATTATTGTGCAGGTTTTTACCTATTTTAACAAAAGGTAAGTAAATGCGGTATTAATTTCTTTTTTCCTCTGTTGATATCGCAGTTACTCTTGTACCCCTTAATTGACCATCAAGTTGAGAAATAATATCATGAGCCAAGTCTGGGGTTGGTCGGTACAGCTTTCGAAACTCCGTTGCATTCAAGTGGAATGGGTTATCTACTTCTCTAAGAAGGTGTCTGTCCACTGGCGATGGACTTAGTAATTCTTCATCTTGTGATAAAATGTACGCCAAGTACTCAAATATGATTTATAAAGCAGCTTTTCGTGTTTGAAAGTATTTAATTAAAGTTCCGATTTTCTTTTTTAACTAAAATTGCCAGAAATTAATTTCGTGAATTTTAACGCAGTCAATTTACTTGCCATTTATTTAACAACACAGCTGATTGTCGATAAAAAAATATCGATACAAAATAGTTACTGAATAGCGAAATCGTTATACATAGTTATCGATTCGCAAATAAAACGATGGCAAATGTTGTTAAAAAAGTTGGTGAATTCCACTACTGATGTTGTCATGTCTATATGCAGGACGGGTACGATAAGTGACTTGTAGAGCATGATTTCCGTTTGCCGAGAGACGACTTGCCATTTCAATTGCCTACCTAGTCCAAAGTATTGTATTACTATAGATATGTATGCAAAAATCCTCACGTGTTTTTACTCAGAATTTTACAAAATTTTGAAGTCTTTCGAAGTTAGCATTTATTTGTGTCCATCAAAGTGTGTAAGACCTTATATTTCATATATGGACTAAAAAACTGCATGATCATACACAGGTCATTAAAATTCTGAATAAAGATTTGGATACTTATAAAAATTCTTTTCTAAAGCGACCTCGAAAATTTTTAAGATAACGAAAATAAAAAAAGGGAAAATAACTGTTAAAATTTTCAAATCATTTGGGTTATTCACGTCAGGTCGTTACCAACTTATCTACTTAAGGAATAATTAATCTACAGTGTATTTTGTTTCTGTTAACTGTGTTAAAAATATAAGCAGATAGGCTGATAAACAGGGTCACGTGAATACCTTAATTGAGGAGTTCCAAACCAAAGCGCAATTAGTGTCTCAAAAAAACTCCAGAAAAATGAGAAAAAGTGCGCAGTCTTAAATGGGGACTAGTTTTCAAAGGATACTTATGATAATACAGCAGTTATGGAAGAACCCACTTGCAGCCAAGAAGTCACATTTAGATTTGAAGTTAAGACCGATAGTTCTTTGTAATTATTTCGTTTTAGTCTTAAATAATACAATACAAAAAAAATTTAGTTAGTTTATTGAAAACAATACATACATACATGAAGTAATAATACTATAAGCTAGAAAATAAGAAGGTAGGTCCTAGGTACTGGTCATCACACTCCTCATCAATCTAGGGCGTCGATCAGACAATTAAATAAAAGCGTTGGGTGCGCGAAATTTCTAAAAATTTGAGGCGTAACATAACCTGATTAAGGTTCAGTTGGTCTTACTTATGACTATCAATAGAAATTTTACGCGTCCAACGCTTTTATTTAATTGTCTGATCGACGCCCTAGATTGATGAGGAGTGTGATGACCAGCACCTAGGACCTACCTAATTATTTTCTAGCTCTTAGTATTATTATCTCTAAAGGGGTATTCCGGACTGAACTATGTGATCCCTGCTCAGGACATCGCAATGCAAATTTTACCACTTTTTATGCGTATGCGGATCAGTTAGGGTTAGTTAGTACCATATACTCCTTAAACACTCTTAAAGTACTCCCTAAATCATCCTTAAGGGCCAATTAAACTTCCTTAACCCTAACGCCATAGTCGTAACCATACCCATATCCATAAACATCTTCATTGTATCGATTAATGGTGCCTTAACCTAAAAATCGTGAAAATTTCATAAAAATGAAGGAAACGCAAAACATTACAAACATACTCCACAAAAAATAATTCTCTTAAATAAAATCTACAAAAAGTTATTAAATTCTCCAACTCAAATATTTTTAGGTTATGGATATGGCGAGAAACCAAAAACCAATTGGTTGGCTATGGTGTGGTTATGGCGTTAGCGTTATGGTATGGCACCATTAATCGATTACATTGATTTCCATAAGGTAGGTTCGATCAACTGTTTTATCTGGTTATGGTTTTATGGTTATAAGTCACAATTAATTGGCCCTTTAAGGAGTATACAAGTACTCTGTAACTTAGACCAGGTTTACACATGCCCTAATCTACAATAAATCGTCAATAGATAATCTCCGTATTTAAATATATTCCATCACTGGGAACTAGATTCTTTTCTGTCAAATGTTCACGTTTCTTTTTTATTTTGTGCTTCTAATTCGAGAGGCGGCCGCCGTGGTGTGATGGTAGCGTGCTCCGCCTACCACACCGAAGATCCTGGGTTCACGCCCCGGGAAAAGCAACATCAAAAACTTTAGAAACAAGTTTTTTTCAATTAGAAGAAAATTTTTCTAAGCGGGGTCGCCCCTCGACGATGTTTGGCAAGCACTCCGAATGTATTTCTGCCATGAAAAGCTCTCAGTGAAAACTCATCTGCCTTGCAGATGCCGTTCGGAGTCGGCATAAAACAAGTAGGTCCCATCCCGCCAATTTGTAGGGGAAAAAATAGGAGCACGACGCAAATTGGAAGCGAAGCTCGGCCTTAGATCTCTTCGGAGGTTATCGCGCCTTAAATTTTTTTTTTTATCTAATTCGATATTGCACTCCATGAAAAAAAAAATTCGCATCTCCAAAGATTTGCTCGTAATTACCGATAACCGAAGGGAAAAATTTATATGAGAAATCTAGTTATATAATTAACGTTTAGCAGTTAAGTACGAAAATGAAGATAACCTCGTCATATGTAAACTAGGTCTTACTTCGCATAAAGATTATTACATAGCTTTTAGGAAGTGAAAATAAATCCCATCCAAATCTTAAAAACTGTTAGGGGTGCACTTATTACACTTTGATTTGGAACTCAATTGTTATCTGGTTTTTTTTTACTCGCAGCTGTATGTACAAAAATATACAAATAACAGAAAGTTTCAACAATAATAAATTATTACTGTGTTTACAGCAGCTTCACTCATATTCATAAATATTAGGGACTGCCAAAATGTCTATGACCTAAGGCGATTCTTTGAAAAGAGCGTTAAAAATTTCGTAAAACTAAACAAAAATCAGCTTTCATTATATCTACATGTTTCCTTATTTCTTTTCGAGTATCTGAGTGTTTGGTGCTATGAATTTTTAATTGATGATAAACATAAGTAATTATAGTCACGTAATAAAAACAAAAATAAGCCTATAAAACATGATGTTACTCCAGCCCATACGGAAATACTAAAACGTTGTATGATCTTTTTTGCAAACCCGTAGACATTTCGATTAACGAATTGCCCACCTTCTTGCGTTGATTCTTCTAGAATTTTGTGCTTTTGTTGTCGCTCTCGTAATATATCTAGTAAATGAAGTTGCCCTGGCACTAAAATCACTTCACCGTTTTCATTTACAAATTTCATAGATTCAATTAAAACATTTAGCGCTTCAGCAAGTTCCATTTGCTTTCCCTGATGTAATTTTATCGAAGGCATTTTGTAGAACTCTGTTGTCATACTCTTTCCGCATCTTCGCCCTCGGTCTGGGCATACGTTCTTATTATTATCCAACAACTTAGTTAGCATATCTTGCACACACATTTTATCTATAAATCATGAATTAAATTAAGAATAAATTATGAATAGCCGAAATAATACATTAATTAATATGCATGTACATTAGATTGGCCCTTTGTAGAATGGAGAGACTTTTTTGTATAACAGCGTTTATAATAATAGCAGTACCAGTGCAATAACGTATTAAACATACTCGCACGAATCTCACCACACAAAATGCTATCCAGCAAAATTATTTCAAAAAATCTAAAGCTGAAAACAGATAGAACTTTACTTTGATAACAAGTTCAATCATATGATTTTCGTGAAAGTTAACAAAAAATAAATAACTTTACACACTTGCACCCATATTTATAAAAACAAAGTGTTACTTAAAAATGTTTGAACTAACTTAAATAATTTTTTTTTTTTTAGATCTGTACACTCACGTTGTTTTTGTTCTGCAATTTATTAGTTTTTCTTTCTTGATAGCGTGGTTTATATTCGAAGGTAAATCTCGCCATGCATTTATTTTGTTTTTATTTTTCATTTATTTTATTTTAAGTACTACTAGTTTTAATAAATGTGCATAGAAGCAACACAGTCAGTGGATGGTAATTCGATTTGGGATTACAAAGGATTTAAATCGGAAGACTACAGCATAGAAGAGATATACAAATATATTATAGTTAACAGTTTAAGTCCATATGCGAAAAGTAAAAGGGAAATAAACAAAATAAACCAGCTCTCTTCTGTAAAAAGTCAGTAACAGATATGGCTTTATTAATGATTTTGCTAAGGGCGTATAATTTTCTGAGACACGACCTTGTTAACAAAACCTTAGGTTACGAGCTTTCTTTCAGGATAGGTCGATATATGCCCAAGACTGACAGGATGTATCCATATTTGGTAAATTACTTAATTTTTGATTGCACATTTTGAACTTAAGAGACACATATTGAGTTGTCAATTACATCGTTTGTATAAAAACAAGGAAAAGAATTATGGTCTTATGGTTTAGTCCTTTACGAGTTTTGATCCCAAATGAAAACATGGTATGGCAACAGGGCCAGCAGCAATTGGCAGCAGTTTTAATTTAGTGTTGCCAAATGTCCCTTATTGGCAGGGAATCCCGTGTTTTTCACAAATCTTAGTGTCCCGCCGGGAAATGCTATGTCCCGGCATTTTCACAATATCAAAATTAATAAATTATAATCTGCTACGAAACATGGCCATATTTGCGGCTTCGTATTGTATTCAGCTCATTGGCATATTGCATGCAACTCTGTAAAGAAGAAAAACTCATCCCTACTGTGGTTCTGAATATTGTCAATGTTTGAGATTTCGCACAGCTAAATATTCATTTTGCATGGGGAAGTACTGTGTTTTAAAATAATGTTTGAAAAAAAAATCCATAGAATATTGAATTCGAATTAAATGTTTGACATTTCGCACACCTAAATATTCATTTTGCATGGGGAAGTGTTGTGTTTTAAAATAACGTTTGAAAAATGAATCCACAGAACATTGAATTCGCATTAAACACAGTAAGCGTATTAATTTTTAGCCTGTTTCATAAAAATATTTGTTATAAATAAATGAGTTTAAAAAGTTGAATTCTATCTAAAAATTATTTAGCAACCCATACAAATATATAGGTGTTTCTTATTTTTTAAATGTCTCGGGATATTTTTAAAATTCCGGGAATAATGGGTCAAATTTGAGGTTTGTCCCGGGAACCCGAAATAAAAATCTGGCAAACCAATTTTTATTATATGTATAATTTAAAACTATAACATACTTTCAGGCTGTGGACAATTTAGTGCATTGTAATATCCCACTTACCACATCATGACAGGTAATGCTATTATTATGAACCAACCCATAGATATATGAAAGTAGCCTATCAACTCAAATTTGCAATTTTTTACGTTAATTTAAAATAAGGTCGCCCGCAGTGCTTATAAAAAAAATGATAAATAATTAACTATCAATTATTTTTTTGCTACATTCTTCAAAAAAGAAACATAGGGCCTCATTCTCTATTACGAAACGAACGTTCGTATCGCCTCACAGACGAATCGCTAGTGCATTTGCACTATGTTAAACGATGGTAACCTATCATTTCACAATTGCTTTTGCTTTCCTATTTAGCATAAAATAAGAAACGTAAAGGCCGAGCGAAAATCATAGAGAATACCATTGCTAGACGAAATCGTTTAGAGGCGAATCGTTCGTCTAAGCTATCGTTCGCAATACAGAATGAAGCCCATAATTACAAAATATCTATTTTCACGGATTTATACATGCAATCTATGGGAAATTGTTAAGCGGCGCACAGTGGAACGAAATTGAAAATTTGGGACTTAGGACTTTAAATGTACATTTTCGTATTCTGTGATCTTTTCCCATAATTTATTGTTATATAAAATTGATGCGATGTCCGAAATATAATCGTATTTTATTTATGCAAAGGAAAAAGACGGACCTTACTCAACGAGTTATAAATCCAGAAGAAGTTTTATTTGACAAAAAAGGAAGTTAAAAATTAATATGTGATGACGTTTATAATGACATTGTAAGTTATGACAAGATTACATGCATAGTGTTGTTAAGAGACAAAATGAATAATAGTTAACTCCAACACGCCCTCTCAATATGCAGGTAAACCAAGTCCGGTAACACATCTTTCGTGTTTTGCTCTGGCTAGTGGTTTTGTCATCTGCGATCATATTTTGTGTTGATATATGCCTCAAGGAGAATAATCCAGCGCTGACACATTCTCTTACAAAGTGATGTTTTATGTCAATATGTTTTGTCCGCGCGTGGTAAACAGGATCGTTCGCTAGGCATTGCGCTCTCTGTTATCGATATAAATTGTGATATGAGAGAACTGCTGCGCGCCAATCTCGATTAGTAGGCTGCGTAAATAAACTGCTTCTTTAGCTGCTTCTGCAAGACTCACATATTCAGCCTCTGTTGACGAAAGTGCGACAGTACGCTGTTTTTGTGATTTCCAACTTATAGCTGCGCCACTGAGTAGATATGCATAACCCGTATATGAGCGTCGATCGTTATTACATCCACCCCAGTCAGCATCTGTGTATCCTATAAGTGGTAGGTCGGACTTTTGGTACACCAACCCTATATCAGTTGTACCTGCAAGGTACCTCAGCACACGCTTTGCAGAATTCCAATGGGTTTTCGTTGGGTTATTCACAAACTGTGCTAATCTTGCGACCGTATTAGATATGTCCGGCCTAGTAGCAACGGACAAATACATAAGAGCGCCAATCAATTCTCGATATGGGCAGCCCTTATCAATGTTTTCAGAATCCAAAATAAAATTCACATTAAGTTCCGATGGTGTAGCAACGGGGTTACACTCACTCATGCCGTATTGCTTTAGAAGTTCTTTTATGTAAGCCGTTTGTTTCAAATTAATCGCACCATTCGTTTGTTGTATTTCTAAGCCGAGACAATAGTTTGCTTTACCAACATCTTTCATGTCAAACTCGTTCAAGAGCTGTTGTTTAAATTTACGAATTATCTTCTCTTCTTGAGACGCGATTAATAGATCGTCAACGTAAACTAGCAACAACACCAAATTCTTATCAAACTCTCCATAAAATAAACACGGTTCACTTTGCGAAGCTTTAAGACCCATGCTTAAAAGCTTTGATTTTAGTTTTGTATACCACTGCCGCCCAGCTTGCTTAAGACCATAAAGCGCTCTCTTGAGCAGGCAAGCGTTTCCACCATCTTGTAAGTCATTTAACATTTTAAAAGCTCTTTTACCAATATCGCCACTTTTACCATGCTTTGATATGATTTGCTGTAAAATTTCATATAACATACTTGGTACCTTCATATGTACTCTCTCATTTAGTGATCCATTCAAATATGCACTAACGACGTCAAATTGCCAAATGGTTAGATTGAAATGCGCCGCTAAAGCCAGTACCAACCGAATTGTTTCTAATCGTTACACTGGAGCAAACGTCTCATAATAGTTAACACCCAATTTTTGTCTACAGCCCTTGGCAACGAGACGAGCTTTACGCCGTTCTATTTTACCATTCGGTCCATATTTGTTCGTTAATACAAAACGACAACCCACTACACTCTCAATATTTGTCAGTTTGACAATATCCCATGTATCATTTTTAAGAATATTAATTACCTCTGATTCCAAGGCATTTTGCCACTCATTGCGCTCAGGTCCATGTAATCCACTTTGTATGCTCACTTCAGCTATACCAACAAAAACATCATCATCAGCAGTCGCCTGGTCGTCAGCAAGCGCATGTTCATCAGCCAAACCATCGTTATCAGCCTCGCCCTCTCGACTAATCGACTGTGCTGGTTCTGAATGTGCACGATAGCGGGAGGACGTGGGCGTCCTCTTCTTCCAGTTCGAAGTAACTTTGGCTCTCCTGGTGCTCTTTTATTTTCTATTGCGTTTTCTTTCGTTTTTGCAACGGCTTCACTTGATGCGCTGTCATTCACTGGATGAGGAGAAAACTCTACAATTTTACGACTGTTGTTATTGTTATCTTGCTCAACCACTGGCGGTGGCAGCAAATCATCAATCGAGCATGATTGTGAGGGAACGAGTTGTTGCTCATTAATAAACTTTATATCACGCGCGCATACAATTTTACGTGATCCGGGCAACCACACTCGATACCCTTTTCTATCACTCGGATACCCTACAAATACTCCTTCAAATGATCTAGGTGCAAGCTTGCTTTTATTAGGTTCTTTATTAAGTACCATCACCTTAGATCCAAACGCTCTCAAGTAATTCAAATTAGGCTTTGATTTGTTCGTGCATTCATAAGGCGTTATGCCTTGTAAACATCGTGAAGGGCACCTATTTCGTATGTGACAAGCAGTCGTCACAGCTTCCGACCAAAAACTATGACCAAGACCAGATTATTTCAAAAGGCACCTAGTCATATCTAGCAACGTCCTATTCATCCGCTCTGCCACTCCATTTTGTTCGGGTGTGTGTGGAATACTCAACCGACGTCCAATGCCCAAATCTGAAAGATACTTATCAAAATCATTATTGATATACTCACGGCCATTATCGGATTGCAAACACTTTATTTTGAACCCTGTTTGCCTCTCCATAAATTGCTGGTACATCTTAAACGCCTCAAAAACTACAGATTCTCTCGTAACAAATAAATTTCGCACCATCTTGTACAGTCATCTACGAAGGTTACAAAGTACTTGGCTCTACCAATGGACTCCTCTCGAAATGGTCCCACAACGTCCGAGTGCACTATTTTCAAAGGCTCTGAACAGAGCAATCTACCTTTATTGAAATTTAGCGCAGAAATTTTTCCGACCGCACACACGTCACAGTATTTCAGCTGTTCGATTTCTTTACAACCTGATACAGGAATTACACCATCATCAACCAACCTTGATAAGTCACCCGAATTTAGATGGCCCAAACGATAGTGCCACTTCAACAGTTCGGAGCACTTCGTCTGGACAGCAGCACATTCACTGCTTTCTCGTACATAATATAAATCGCCTTTTCGGTCTGCAACCACTGTTGTCTCTGCTCGTGCATTACACACATACGCGCCTTCTTTACAAAATATAAAGCCGGAGTCATTGGTGCCGTATGTCGTATCGCTGTATCCGTATCCCTAACGTAATCAGCTGTTTATCGTTACGACGGTAAACCAAAACCCAATTGGTTGGCTACGATATGGTTACGACCTTAGCGGCACCAATAATCGATTGCATTGATTCTCATAAGGTTGGTCGAATCAGCTGTTAAAAGGTGACCGATACGGTTACCGATAAAGCACCAATATCTCCAGCTTTACTCTGTGTCTTCTATCAGTAATTTTTGCAACTGAAATTAAATTCGTACGTAGCTCTGGCACAAATAAGGTGTCTTTGAATTCAATATTTCGGTGACCGCCTGGCCCTGTCACTGATATATTCACAATGCCTTTGCCCTTAACGGCAGCACTTGCTTGATTTGCTAAGTTCAACTTCGTTTTTACGGATTTTTCCATTGAGTTAAAAATGTGCTCATCACCACATAAGTGTGCAGTACAGCCATTGTCCAAAACCCATGCTCTCTTTACTCGCTTAGCGCTGTCAACCAATAACGTCTCTGCTTGTGTAGAATGGAACGCTGCATACGTCTCATCAACGTTTCGTGTTGAATTCTTAGATTTGCGACCCTTTTCATATTTCGCTGAGCACGCATTCATCTTGTGCCCTATAGCACCACACTTAAAACATCTCAACTCTTTCTTGCTATTCGGAGAACGCTTATGATTGTAGCTGCGTGACTTTGCAGTCGTTGCTATTACTGCGTTACCCGACGATTGCTTACGAGATTCACTATCTTCTATTATCTTCACCTTGAGTACCTCAGCGGTTGGAAGAGCATCACGAGACTCGATTGCGCATCGAAAATTTTCATATGACGACGGCAAGCTGTATAGTAGCATAATGGAAAGTAGATCACCATTTATCTGCACACTCATACTCTCCAATTTATCCACTGCATCAAAAAATTTAGCAATGTGATCTTTAACGTCTTCTCCTTCATCCAGCTTCTGTAGCATCAGCTGCTTAAGCAATGTTGCCTTTCGCGCCGGACCTTTTGACGCATATATCGACTCCAACTTGAGCCAAACTTCTCGCGAAGTTTCACAACCACGTACCTGCTTCAACTCTGATGGCTGTATAGCCAGAACCAAATCTGCTTTAGCTTTCTTGTCAGCTTTTAACCACGCAGTTCGCGCTGCTGTATCACCATCTGCCGGTACTAAATTTTTACCATTTACATATTCCCAGAGATCGTTTTTCACAAGTAACGCTTCCACTTGCATACTCCAAGTGTCGAAGTTTTCCTTGGATAATAACTCGATTCGGGACGAACTCGGTGTAGAACTCACGGCCATCGCTGTGGATAATTCGTTACACGTGTTGACAGGAATTGGCGTAATATTTTCTGATTTTTGCTCAGACTTTGCAATATCGTCCATAACATGAACAATTATATAAAATACGTATTATTTTCGGGGCCTGGGCCTATAACCTGATGCGATGTCCGAAATATAATCGTATTTTATTTATGCAAAGGAAAAAGACGAACCTTACTCAACGAGTTATAAATCCAGAAGAAGTTTTATTTGACAAAAAAGGAAGTTAAAAAGTAATATGTGATGACGTTTATAATGACATTGTAAGTTATGACAAGATTACATGCATAGTGTTGTTAAGAGACAAAATGAATAATAGTTAACACCAACAACAATTTTTTCGTTAAACCTAATTTAAAAAAGTTATGACACTTTTAGTAACGGGGTTTCATATCGACATACCCTAACGAGCATATTTGTACATCTAGGTATTTTTTCCAATTTCCAGCAATTTTGGCTTCACTAAAATAATTTTTACTATTCAGACTGGTTTATTGGTAGACGGCACGGTACAACGAATGATGGAAATACCGCTAGACGATTTTTCGTTGACATTAAAACTCCACCTCTATAACTGGTGTTAGTGAAATTCTCATTCAAAGATTCTCTATAATATTAGGGGCACTTTCATGTGGGTGTCCAATAAATGTACAAAAGTTCAACATGTACGCCAGAGAAACCATTCGAGTTTACGTCGAACTATATGACTGGTATTACATGCCTTCAAGTGTACATACAATTTTAGTACACGGAGCTTCAATAATAGAGCATCTTGGTTCCATTCCTATCGGAAAGTTGTCCGAAGAAGCCGCTGAATCCAGAAATAAAGATTTTAGAGCATATCGTCGAGACCATGCAAGAAAAATTAGCCGCAAAGCCACAAATGAGGACATTTTAAATAATTTGTTAGTTACTTCTGACCCATTTATTTCATCGAGGAGATCGAAATTACCTAGTAAGCATGAGGAAATATCCGAAGAAGTGAAATATGTACTACTTCTACCGCAAAACCTCGACTATGATACAGAAAACTAAATATTTTAGTTTCTCAATTTTAATTGGGTACGAATATACATACTACATATGAAACGCAACATTTACTTAAAATAATAAAAATTGTTTTTTTTTTTAGTTTTTTTTTGGTCATATACCTATATGTATATTCATGGACTATTGACCGATCGAATAATTTTTGCTTTTAATTACTCTTTTGAATTAAAAAGTGATTCGCAATACTAACATTAAAAAAAAAAAAAAAAAAATACGCGAACCTTTTAGAACCATGAAACCGAAGACATTGCATAGTATATAACACTAACTATATAAATAAATTAATGAAGTTTTGAGGAAATCGAAGGAAAATGAGTTAAAGGTAAAAATGTGATTTTCCCATACATACAATTTTTTTATTTGCTATAACTTTTTTGTTGATGGCTTTATGAAAAAATACTCATATATAAAAAATCATGTAATGAAACTTAAAATCGATCCCATCAAAGTTTTTGTGTTATTATATATATATTTTTTTCTTTAGTTGTATTTTTGCGATCAGTTCGATTATGTACTTGTATTTTTTAAGTAGGCTAGTCTGATCTAATATTTCCTGGTACAAATAAAGATTTATTTTACCTTTCATCATAGTAATGACAAGACTACCACGCAGGGTGGTACCGATTTTTTACCTTTATATGTATGTTCATATTGTCCTATATTGTTTGTAGCCCCTGAAGAGGCTAAAATATTCAGCGAAACGTCGGGCGAAAGGTAAAATAAATCTTTATTTGTATCAGGAAATAATATTTTTTTCATTTCCCTAAGTCCACTAAAATCCAAATCCAGCCCACTGTGCGCCGTGGGCGACTTTCAAACTTTCTTTGATTTAGCTTCAACTTTTTAGATATTTTTAAGTTTTTAATAATATTTAAGGGTTTTGGCTGAGATTCCATACTCTTTGCAAAATAAGGACCACCGTAATATACGTACAAAAATACATAAAACCGCTGAAAAAATAATAAATAATAAGCAGTTATAGATCATTAAGGTCAGAAATGATCGATTAACGTATTGGGTCTCATGGAAGAAAAGCGAGTATTAACTATACTAACTTCGATCGTTTTAGAGTCGCTAATGAGGATTTCTACCTTGTAAAAAGTTTATCTGATGCTAGAAACTTACTTGAGATTTCTGTGATAGACAGCTTTGCTTTGTTATAATAGTAATCGGATATTTATTAACACTCTAAGCCGTTTTTTCCAATTGACATTACTCTTCCAGAAATCGCGCATAAGCATTAGGATATATGTATTTGGTGGCTTCGTGTGCAAAGATGTTCGAAGAAATGGAATATGGAAACTATCTGAACTTTTTTATACTCAGCTGAGCAGAGCTCACAGAGTATATTAATTTTGTTCGCATAACGGTACCCCGTAACGGCATAAAACCATCTAGATAGATATAGACTTATATATATCAAAAAGATCTGGGCGAAAAAAGAAATTCATTCAGCCATGTCCGTCCGTCCATCTGTCCGTAAACACGATCACTTGAGTAAATTTTACGGTATCTTAATGAAATTTGATATGTTAGTTCCTGAGCACTCATGTGAGATCGCTATTTAAAATGAACGAAATCGGTCTACAACCACGCCCACTTTTTCGATGTCGAAAATTTCGGAAAACCGAAAAAGTGCTATAATTCATTACTAAAGACGGATAAAGCGTTGAAACTTGGTAGGTGAGTTGGCCTTATGACGCAGATAAGTAAATTAGTAAAATTTTGGGCAATGGGCATGGCACCGCCCACTTTTAAAAGAAGATAATTTAAAAGTTTTGGAAGCTGTAATTTGGCAGCTGAGTATGTAATGTTACGGTTTTCAGGAAAACGCTTAATTATTATTATTATCGTTCGAGTCTCTGAACTGTCGCATAAATAACTCGAATATGTAGTATAGCAAAATGTTCCTTATTTACACTACTTTGGTATTAGTACTTAACAATTAGACTACTCTTGTACTTTACTGATAGTGTGTTAAAATCAAACTGATTGATTATTCCTCAGCTTTCGCTGCTCTTATACTCTCTGTTGCCTCCTTCGCCTATTACTCCTGGGATCTAGACATTCCCCGAACAGCTTTCTCGAAGAGTTGCTTAATTGTTTCTCCTTTCTGTACTCATATTCATGTTTGCTTTCTTGTTATGTGCTTGTGTGTGTGTGAGTAATAACTGCTGCGCTTTTAGCTGTTGTTTACATGTATGTGTAATAACGTTTATGCAGATGTGTGTATATGTCTGAGTAATATGCGCCGTTTATTGTTGTGTACATGTATGTATGTGTTTCTGTTTTCTCTTTCACTTCGCTCTTAGCTTTGCTGTTTACATGTATGTGTGGCTGCTTACTACGCTGTTGTTGTACATTTATTAGCTAGCAGCACAATGACTTATTGAAACTGCTATTATTCGCCACACTGCACATACAAATTTTCCGATCTAAACGCCGTTCCAAATGAACAACTTTCATTTTGTTTCGTGGTTTGTATGCGGTAGACAACATCGTTGATTTACAACTTTGTATGAACCTTTCCAGTTACACTGAAATTTCGGTGACAACCCTTTCTTTCGTTGTAGGTTGTATAACAGCACCAAATCTTACAGAAAACTTTCCGAATTGCTTTATCGTATCTGGCTTGCATCTTGTCACTTATTATCCTGGTTCGTTGTCTTAAAAGATCGTGTATTTCTCTCATTTCTTTTTCCAAGACACCAATGAATTTCCTGCCATTTCTTTCATCGGCATTTATCCCAAACTTCCAAGTCAGCGGGGAATTGAAGCCAATTGCCAAAAATTACTTTGCGGAAGTTTGGTCCGCTGTCTTATGTACTGCCAATTGGTAGGCCATCAATAATAAGGATATGTGTGTATCCCACTCTTTATGGAACTTGTCCACTACTTTCCTTAAGTGCTCCTCCAATGTTCTATTGAATCGTTCCACCATACCATCGGACTGAGGATGCAATGCAGTTGTCAGAGTTTTTCGAATGTCCAATGTCTTACACATTTTTAGATTGCTCCTCTGCAAACCAGCGTCTTCGTGATTCCAATATGAAGTCCACTTGGACCGTTATGTAGCTCACTGAGAACGTCATGGATTCTTGTCCTTGGAACAACTATCAGTTTACTCTTACATTGACCAACCTAACTCTCCCATATTCGATGCAGGCAACGGGATAACAATTGTAAACTGTTCTGCTGTGCCGAATATGACTTAGCGATAGAACTCTCTGCTGAAATCTTTCGTTTCGTTCGAGCCCTTGCATAATAGGTGACAGATCTGTATCTTCTACCTGACACTTCCTTAGTTGTTCCATGTCCCATTCATCCGTGCACGTTATTCTCATTAGACGGACGTCTATGATGTCTTCATTAGCCTCAGCTTTCGCATGAACCATTTCAACGCTGCGTGATCTGTCCTGATGCGAAATCGCTGTCTGTAGAGGTACTTGTGAAAATGTTTAATGCACTTTACCAATGCCAACAGCTCTCTTTGTGTAACGCAATAGTTTCGCTCTGGTTTTCCAATTGATCGGCTGTAGTAGGCAACTATCTTCTCCTGTCTATCGAGCAGTTTTAACAAAACGCCTCCTATAGCATCTGCAGCTATTATTTGGTATTTAAAGCAGAAAATAATATGGCTTTTTCAAAAATAGGCACATATTTGGTTAGGTACATCTATGAGTAGTTGCGCATGAAAAGGAAAACTTAATTATATTATCAGACAAAATTGTGATTCGATTAAGTTCAGACAGAGGCTTAATGAAATAATTAGTCAGATTTTCTACATTAATCTCAATTGCACACAGAAACTTAATGAATTAATTTGTCAAGTTGTCTACTATGATTGCTTAATTAAATGCCTAATGTAGTGAAAAATCTAGTAGATTTTGTTTTGGTGTTTCGGATTTCATTGTCGGCTACCGCATACAAACGATTGGGAACCGATGATATAGAAGGGTGGTTCATTTGGAGAGGCTTGCATGTATCGAGAGATTTGTCTGATCGGGACAATCAGACTTAGGTTGAGGCTGTTGTGGCCAATATTACCATTTCGATACATCACTATGCTGCTAGTAAATACATAAATGCACAACAACAGGAAAGCACGCAGCCACACATACATGCAATCAGCGACGCTAACAGCAAAGAGAATATTTCACAATACATACATGTAGCCAGCAGCTAGGAGAGAAGATGACATTACTCACACATATTCATGTATATAGCTAAATAACCAACTATAAGATACAACTATTCGAGTGGGCTATTCGTGAAAAGTCTAGACCTTAGGAGAAATAGGCGAACGAGATAGTCTGATTTAAATACGCACGCTACAAGTGAAGTCTGCGAATAATTGCACTACCACCATAGTAGTGTTGTAGATAAAGCACATTTGGCGAAGTAGTTTGATTTAAACACGCTACAAGTGAAATCCGTGAGTAGTTGTACTACTACCATAGTAGTGTTGTAAATAAAGAACATTTGGCTATAATGAATATTAGAGTTATTTATTCGACAGTGCGATTCGAAGTATAACAGAAGGTGGAGAATAATTAAGAATTCCCAAAATTTGCTACAATATATACAATAATATAATTGGCGGCGGATGTGGTGGTAGCCTGCTCTGTCTACCATAAGCCGATGAGCCTGGATTCAAGTCACGGAAAAGACAACATCAAAAATTTAGCCACTCGGCAGTGATTTAGAAAACACCCCGCATGTATTGTATCTGTGAAAAGCTTCACAGTGAAAACTAAACTGCCTTGGAGATGCCATGCGGAGTCGGCATAAAACATGGAGGTCCCGTTCTGCCAATCGTAGGAAAAACTAAAAGGACCACGACGCAAATTGGTAGAGAAACCCTTTCGAAGGTATGTATATCGCGCGTTGTATTTATTTTTTTAATACCATATAATATTAATGCACTTAATACTTTGTCTGATGAAATTATGATTTGTCTTTAGTTAAGGAAGAAAACTGTAAAAATGCGTACGATTTGTCCCGTACCAACCGTAGAATACCTTTGCTTTAACGTTTGCTTGCATGATACATACATTGAATACGACTCTAATGGCAATTGACGTATAGTGAGTTTGTTCAAAAACACGAAAAAAACTTTTATATACATACTAAATAAAATTCAAATTATATGTATGAAAATTATAATATATTTAACTATGTCTATTAAAAATAAAATAGAGTTGTTAATATACTTACATCCTTCCGAAGTTTCTAATGTTTTTTGTATATCTCGAATCTCATTTTCTTTATGATGAAGTTCATGCAAGGCAGAGTCGCAACGGCTACGGCTCTCACGTAGATCCCTATTGGAGAGTAATTTATTTGTAAATTTTTTTTAAATGTCTACATAAAAGTAAATGTGACTCGTTATTCGGGAGATGGTAGGTTTCTTGTTGTTTTTTTTATAAATTAGAATTAGATTCATAATTTTATTAAAACAAATTATACACAACGAATTAAGAAGCCATGTTTTAATCACTAAAATAATAATGATACCAATGCTTATGCAATGATAAGGCGAATCACAAATATAATGCTCTTCGAGTAAGCTCGAGTCCTAAGTCTTTCACTGGTGTTTCTGCCATAAATAGCCATGGGACAGTGAAACTCGAGAATATTACACAGGCCGACAAAATTTAACCAACATGCAGACCCAGAAACTAGACTATATTTCGGAGGGCTTATAATTCGTTGAATCCAAATCTGGCCTCAGAATTGCTCTATCTGCTCTGGTTTTCCAGATATCATAACCTAAATGTGCAAAAAACACCGTTTTTGGCTATATTTGAGGTTATGTAGCCTTGCAGATGTTTTCTTTCACCAAAATAATAGGCTGGCATCTTTAAGCACAAGTTTTCTTCTTTCAAATGGAGTTGAGTTTGCTCAAATATTTTTTTTTCGCTGAGATATCGCATTTTGAAATTTTCATGTTTCTAAATTTTCCTACACCTGAAAATCCATTGAGATAAAATAGACATGATATAGTCGATTACTAATTTTCTTGAATTGAGTCTTATTTTTCTTAAAATATGCGACTAAACTAGCTGTTCCCAAGGTTAGTTGGGTTTGCCTGCTTGTGGTGTGGTAGGGGTGGTTTTTAGGGGTCAGGGCTGTGACTTGGTACCCGAGGGTTAGATAGTGTAAGGGTGTGGTGAGTTGGCACTCTTATGGTGTGAGACAAAATTTGAAGAAAAATAAAAAACAAGAAAATTAGTAATCGACTATATCATGTCTATGTTATCTCAATCGATTTTCAGGTGTAGGAAAATTTAGAAACATGAAAATTTCAAAATGCGATATCTCAGCGAAAAAAATTATATTTGAGCAAAACTCAACGCCATTTAAAAAAAGACTTGTACTTAAAGATGCCAGCCTATTATTTTGGTGAAATAAAACATCTGCAAGGCTACATAACCTCAAATATGGGCATACAGTGTTTTTTGCACTTTAAGGTTAGGATATCTCGAAAACCAGAGCTGATAGAGCAATTTTGAGTCCAGATTTCAATTCATCGCATCAAAATCCTTCGAAAATATATAGTCCGGTTTCTGGGTCTGAGATGCTGTCGGCCTGTGTTATGAAACCAATTTCAAAAGCTGGCAGTTTATGGGGATATTCCCTTGATTGTTTACACGGTAAGGAAAATCAACAAAAGGTGTTCAAGATGAACTTTATTCCAACCAGTTTTGAGGATATCACCCAAATGTGAGGCAGGGATAAACCTGGAATCATTTAAAATAAATTGCGTGTACATAACAAAGTTTAATTTTGAGCTTTAGTGCAACGAATAAAAGCTCAAAGGTTTTGTTGACTAGGTCATAAGCTGAATGAAGACGCCCCCTTCCATGGAGATGATAGCGACAGGTGGAGTAAGACTTACATCTTCTGCGAAACAGGATAATTGGCGTGACTTCAGGCCAAAGCCTTTGATAGGTCTAGCGCTCAATTGTTATGATTACATGTTTGGTAAGCTGTAACATCTATTAATAGTTACACCTGCATTTTATTTTGATTGTCTTTTAAGTTAAATAGGAAGAGGCTATCCGTTTTAACTATTTTTTGTAAAAGTCTAATTTTTTTTTTTGGGCTGCTGACAGATGTTCGCTTAATGTAGCACTTAGTCCTGTGTGAAGAGGAAAACTTAATTATTTCATTTCGGTATTAAATGATAATTACTCAATTTCATTAGTCGGCAGATTCAGCTGTTGCAATACATACATATTCATGACTCAGGAGCAAGAAAAGCAGGTTCGCAAAAATAACTTGCTAGTTTTCGTTAGTCAGAAAACGAAAATGCTACTTTTCGTTAGCCAAGGGAAATTACTAATTTTCGTCAGCCAAAAGTGCCGGTTTTCATAAGAAATTTTGCAGGTGTTAGTTGTCATACGTTGCGTCGATATCAAGTTTCATCAATTTGTCGGTCTTCGGTAATGAATGATATAATTTTTTCCATTTTTTACAAATTTCTTATAAATGTGAGCGCTGCCAAGCTCATGTTGTTGTAGCAGTGCTTCGCCCCATCCAATGGGTGCGACCGTCATCAATCTGCCAAGCGCATTTTCCATGATTTTACTAAATTTATATCTTTTCGAAATCAAGTCAACCAACATGTCAAGTTCCGTCACACCATAGCTCTTTAATAATAAAATTCCCACTTTTTTCGAAATTTCTATATATTTTTTTTAAGTTGGCGTGGTAGTCAACCGATTCCGTTTCTTTTGAGAATGTCAATGGATAATATTTAGGACAATCTCCATACCATGTTTCAATATGATGTCTTTTGATTTACGGCGTAAAATCTTTGAAATTTTATTTTTCTAAATGTAGGCGGTGCAACGCTCATTTTTCAAAACTTCTATTTTTAGTCCTAAAGTCAACCAACATAAAAAGTTGCAGGACCTTATCTATCTTTGGTAACAAATTACCGCTTTTTCCAATTTTTCGATTCCAAATTTTAATACACATTTTTTTATAAATGCAAGCACAACCTCCCTGCTAAATTGCAACATGTCTTTAACAGCTTAGGATTTATGACTTAAAATACTCTCTTCTTTTAATTTTTTTCACATTTCTATTTCTTAACATAAGATCAATCCACATATCAAGTTTCATTAGTTTATCGATTTTTGGTAATGAATTATGGCGTTTTTTCTATATTTCGAAACTTTCGATATTGGAAAAGTGGGCGTGGTTATCTTGCGATTCCGCCCATTTTCAATAGGGATTTATTCTGGGCACGGATAAGCCAGTATACTAAATTTCGTAGAGATATCTCAATTTTTACTCAACTTATTGTGTTAATGGACGGACGGAAGGCCAAATTTTTTCGATGCTGATAATTTTGATACATATATGGATTTCTTATGCCATTACGTACTACCGTTATCCAAACGTACTACCGTTATCCAATCAAAGTTATAATACCTTGTGTACAAGTGCACGTTGAGTATAAAAATATGCAGTACGCGCAAGTTAGAGAGAATTGTTCGTATTTTTTTTTTATAGGTGCATACTACTTTAAATTTGGCTTATTCAAAAATAATTGGCTATGTATTTTTGCAACTCTTTTAAATTTTTAGTGTCCGCAAACGTCTTAATGAAACTCATTAAACGACTTAATGTTTTCAACGATACATATTTCATATGAATACTAGGGGTATTATTCGACTCGATATTCGAATTATTCGAGTAGTTCGAACTATTGTAACATCGTGCTATTCAAATACTTTAGCAAACAAACTTCCTAGATATAAGTTTCTGATTATTATTCAAAATATTAGTAAATGTAAAAATCAATTTTAATAAAATAATATTATAATTTCATTCTATTTTACACGATCACTACAATCAAATTGTCTATTAAAGATTTAAATTCTTTAAATAATTCGAATTGCTTGAATTATTCGAATTATTCGAACTAGTCGAATCATTCGAACTACTAGAATAGTTCGACCTATTTGATATTCAACTTGAATGTCGATCAAGTTCAAGGATCATGTATAAATGCAATTGAAACCTAATACATACTTTTGAGTTGCTATAAGTTCTGCTCGGGTGCGGCTTAGTTCTTCCGAAATAAGGGTTTTAGCCTGAATCTCAGCCTGGAGGGAACTCTGCAAATTCAATAACTCCATCTTATCCAGCTTTTGAGAACGTCTATTTCGCCAATTTTTCGTATCGTACGTTTGTTGAAATGATCCTAAATAATGAAATAAAATTGTTATTTTGGAGCACTTTCTAAAAACTAAACTGAAGATTTTTTTAAATGTAAGTTATAATATCAAATCAATTTATGATTTTTTTTTTTCATACAGTTGACAAAGCATAATTTCTTGCTATTAGTTAGTCGATTTGATAAGAAACCAATAAATGTATTCCAATATAAGCGACAGGATAGTTCTATTAGAGAAAAAATTATTTACCTGAATGTTTAAGGTATTCAACCTCCTCAGTCATTTTAGTTGCTAGAGCTTGTAAGTAACTGCGAGCATCTTTTTCGTCCGACACCCACTGGATTATTTCTGACATTTGGCGCTCCCATTGCATTATTGCTTGGCGCTTTGTCCTAATGATATTCAAAATAATGCAAATATAAACAGATATTATGCAAAGTTTTAAAGTTTTTAGCACTACGCTGCGGGCGTAATTTCCCAATAAAAGGAAATAACGCCCGCAAAGATTAGGAAATAGAGCCCGCGGGCGATATTTCTTTTTTCAATCTCCACCTAGAGCTTTAACTCTTAAAATATATTTAATATCATATTTTAACCTGCACTGTCTCTACTGCAGTTTAATTTAAAGAGCGACCACATGCACAGTTTCAATTTCTATGAAGATTTTCAGCCACAAAAAAAGTTACCATTTTCGAACTAAACACATACATACATTTTCGCATCTCCTACAAAGCAAAAACATATCTGACAATCTATTTTGATACGTTTTTTCATTTTATTTATATTTGACACTTGAATTCTAGGTTGCAATATCTGAAATATTGTAATGATTGAAAAATGGTAGATTTAATGAAGATTTAACTTAAATCTTCTGCGTCATGAGATTTAACTTGCAAGATTTAACATTAAATCTTTTCAGATGCCTAAAGCGCCAATTATACTTGCATAGCATAGCAGGGCACAGCAACATTGCTCTCCCAACAATATCTTTTTCAATGGGATAGTCGTGTACTTGATTAGACTACGCAGTGCATTGCATTACATCGCATGGATGTCTGTTGAATTTTGATTTCTACGTATGCGCTATGCGCGCGGCTCTCACTATTCGTGCTGTTTAAATTGATTTTGCAAAGAGTGGAAAAATGAGCATCACTCTCAGAGTAGCACACATTGCTTGCTTGTCTTTGTTAGCGATGGTCTATGCTATGTACTGCTTTGTCATGCAATGCACTGTAGGTATAATTAGACCATAAATCTCGAATATCATTATTATTATTATTAGGCCTGGAAGCACTGCGACCTTTGTGTATATCTATTCTGTATGACTTTTCAGCCTAATTGGGAGAGTCTCTGTCTTGCCAGAGCGGTGCGTTCGCAGAGAATGGGAATTGACGTTTCATTATCCAGCTCACAGAAACGACAAATTTGAGTATCGGATAGATTTACTTCGGTGACATCGTAGACCACATTGTCCCGTATAGTACACAGTGAGAGTTCGTAGGTCCTCCCTGCTTAGATTAATGAGTTTGGCTGATACTTTCGTTGCCGGAAGTAAAAACAGTTTGTCCTGTCTTTGCCCTAGGCAGTCAATCCAGTGACGTCTGAATTGTTTTGTTTCCCAGTAACTTATAGTTCCCCTGGTGTGTGCTTTTGTGAGTCCACAAAAAGGCTCTGGACCATAGAACGCTGCTGTAGCACCCAGCTTTGCTAGGTAATCTGCATGTTCATTACCTTCAAATAAGTAAATCTCGAATATATACGAGCACGTATGAAAAAACTATTTCAATCAAACGATAAATATGAATCTGTCAAGCTTTTCGTTAAATTGATTATAAATTATGGATCTTATAAGTACTCGTAGCGACTATTTCACATATTTTCTTTGTCCAATTCCCCCGTTGCAGAGCTATTGCGATTTGAAAAATTTATTTCGATCACGGATTGTATAACACTCTCAGAGAGGGGTGCCAAAGCGCTTCTGTTTTTAGAGAACAAACCTACAGTAATTGAATCATGGTGCTGTCCAATGCCGTAATCTATTTTTTTTTTTTAAATGTATGCCCTAAATATATGTCGTCTTTGATATCCCGTTCTGCAAGTGGGCCTAAGTGGAGATTGTGAAAATGTAAGCTTAAAAATAATTATAAATCATAGATAATTATAATGTGGAATACTGTATTTCATCACGGATCGCATATTACGACTAGGGCCCTAATCACATATATGTATATACATTAGACTGCGTCGATTTATTAACCGATATCGCGCCATCGATTTTTCGATAGGATTTGGGCTCAGGAAAAAAAGTTTCACTACGCATACCCAAAAAAATAATTTTCGAGCCTGAGAAATTTTTTTTTTTTTACTTTTTTTCGTCTTTGATTTTTAAGGTTTTTTTCATGACCTACTAAAAAAATTTTCATTTGATTGTAAAATTTTCATGTATACCCTGTCCGACCCAAAAATGTTCGCTAAAAACGTTGTCGATAATAGCTTTTTGAAAAAAAATATATATACATATGAAAATTTTTTAGTAGGTCATGAAAAAAACCTTAAAAATCAAAGTCGAGAAAAAATGAAATTTCACAGGCTCGAAATTAATTTTTTTTTTTTTTGGTATGTGTAGTGGAACTTTTTTCCTGAGCCCAAATCCTATCGAAAAATCGTTGTCGTCCATACAAATCGACCCACCCTAATATACATACAATGTACATACACCATTCAAGCATCCAACGAACGCATACCTAAGCTCTTCGCAATTGTTTTGATCTTCGACTTGCTTTGTTTGCAGTTGTCTTATTGCTTGATTTAAATTATCCATTTCTGTTATAAGTCTTCTTTTTTCCTCATACCACATACTCTTTTCTTGCTCGTAAATTTTTTTTTGCTCACTTAAAGTGTCTACGGTATCATTTTGAGATTCTAATCTACTTAAATCACATTTTTCCCGTGTTTTTTGCAATTCCATTATTAAGAAGTCTCGATTTTTTTCAGATTCCATAAGTTGTTCGCGAAGCTCTGATGTTTCAATATTATAGCGTGCCTGTTGCTGGTTTAATTTTTCGGAATATTGAACTTCTAATCGCTCAATTTCGTACCGCGAAGGATCACTAGCTGAGAATGCCGAGCTCATATCTGAATTACTTTTACTACGCAATTCAGACTGCAATTGACGACAAAATTCTTCAGAACGTTCCCTTTGCATTTTTTCCTTTGCAGCATCAGTTATTGCATCTTCTACACGCAGTTCAAGTTCCCGTCGATTTTTATCGGCTTTGCGAAGATCATTTCGCAGACTATCTATTTTCTTCATAACCTCCTCGAGCTCCTCCTCTTTATCACGAACCTGTTAAAAAGTATATACACAGATTAAGCTGGCAAACTTGAGTATACTTATGTATGTATGAAACAATAGAGGAACAAAAAGGTTATACCTGTCGTGAAAGCTTTTGCTTCTGAGATCGTAATTCGGATAATTTGTCGGTAACCTCTGCATATTCCATCATTGCCAATTTACGCTGGGAAATTGCATCTTTTAATTCCGCTTCTTGCGCTTTTATTCTGTCCAGTGCTTCGTTATACTCTTTAGTTGCTTGATTTTTATCCTGTTTTATGTCGTTCAACTCATTTTCCAATTCTTTAATCTTTATTAAATAAGCGGCATTATTACAATCACCGGAGGATGCTTTTTCCATCATTTCAATGCTATTTAATTTATTTTCCAGATCATAATTTTTTTTCTTAAGAGTATTTATTTCTTCAATAAGATTACACTTTTCATCGGTAACATCCAAACTTTTAATTCTGCTCATATCATTGTTAAATGAAGAGGAGTTCTCTACTATGCCTAAGTCCGAAAGCGAGCTACATTGCGTAAATGTGAATCCAATAAATGGTAAGTGTAGACCAGAAAAGGCAAGATTTGCTGCTGGTGGCACAGTATCTGATAAATGTATATCGGTGTCATCTACATCGAAATTTGAAGTGTCGGTTGGACTTGATACTTCGGGTATATAGGGCGCTTGACTGTATCTAAGACTACCCCAATCCAAACCTGCAAACCATGGATGATTTTTAAAATCGTCAGTGCCATTTTGTCCTAATCGATTCTCAGGTGCGCAAATAAGTTTGCGCATTAAATCTTTTGCCGATTCCGATACAATATAGTCTAGACTGTCTTGTGGTGGAAAATCGAAACAGTTGTGGTGATTCATTATCTTTCCATATGTTTCAACAAGACTTTCTGCATAAAAAGGTGTCTCGCCATACAGCATTTCAAACATACAAACGCCCAGAGACCACCAGTCACATTCAGCTCCATATCGCCCTTGACCATCTTCCATCGCTCGCAATATTTCAGGTGAAATATAATCTGGCGTGCCAACGGCCACATTGGATTGAACCATTCCGTCAGGACCAATACGTAAACAAGATCCAAAGTCAGCTAACCGAATGTGGCCTTTCATATCAAGCACCAAATTATCAGGTTTGATATCTCGATGCACATATTGCAATTTATGTATACTGTCTATAGCCAAAATGGTCTCTGCAATATAAAATTTCGCCATATCTTCAGGCAATCGATCTTCGAACTTGCTTAAAAGTGTCAATAAGTCGCCGCCGCAGTAATAATCCATAACGAGATACTGTAGATAAATAAAATGTGCGGGAAATTACAGAAAATCCATTAACTTCCGTTAAAAAGAAATTGGTCTAATTGTCAAAGAGAAACCAGAATGTTATGCACCCTTCCACTAAAAATTTAAGCTGAAATTTTATATAAAATAAGTAAATAAAAGCAATGCGCGTTAGCCTCCGTAGAGATTTCAGGCCGAGCTACTCTTCCAATTTGCGTCGTGCTCCTTTAGAATTTCCTACTAATTGGCGGGACGGGACCTGCATGCCTTACGCCGACTCCGAGCGGCATCTACCACCAGACAGGTGAGTTTTCACTGAGAAGCTTTTCATGGCAGAAATACACTCGGGAGTGTTTGCCAAATCACTGCCGAGGTGCAACTCCGAGTGGCACAACGTTTTTTTTTTAAGTGAAAAAACAAAAATTTTGATTTTGCGACGGTGAGTAAAAAACTAGATTTGTGGCGGAGCAACAATTAAATTTTTCATATAGATGCGTCCAACGCAATTTTATGCATTCCATTAACATCGCCACAATCAACCAAGATGTTGCGCTTGTAAATATAAAGAAACTTCAGACTTGGCAATTGACGTTTATTTCGTCTTGCCCATTCACATACGAAATTTTGCGAAGCACTGTTATAAACATTCTCACTATACAAGAAAAATACTTGCTAACATATTTTGTGATCTATTCATTTATTAAATTGCAGTTTTTAGCTGTGAAAAATTTTAGAAAAGTACCAACAGCAATGCTTTGCTTGCAACAAAAGTTGCAAGTTCGCTACTTTTTCATGTCAGATGGCGCCAGTGTCGCTCAATCTACCGTTCTCCATAAAAATACGTGCAATCTACTCATAATGCATAAGATTGCGTTAAGCGCATCTGTATGAAAAACTGCTTATGTGACGGGGCTTTAAGATTGCGTTAAACACATTTATATGAAAAACTGTTTATTTGACGGGGCTTTCAAGAATGAGCTGCACGATAGTGATGGAAATAAGATCGATGTAATATCGATGCTTATGCTTTCATATCGATTTTATTTTTTCGATGTTCGTTGATCGGTTTTCTATTATGAAAACCGCAAATAATGTGAGAATTTTTTCAATTGAAATTTCTATAATAATTAACACCCTCTTATTAAATGAAGTGCAATTAAACTCATTCGTCACATATTTTACTGACAATATTGACACAGATTCATTGCATTTTTGTGCTTTAAAAAAAAAAAAACTAAAAAATTCGATTGTTAAAAAGATCGACACATCGGTGTTCTCCACCAAGAAACATCGTATGTGCATTAGACAGGGTCGATTTATTAACCGATATCGCGCCATCGATTTTTCTATAGGATTTGGGCTCAGGAAAAAAAGTTCCACTACGCATATCCAAAAAAATAATTTACGAGCCTGCGAAAAAAAAAATGGCGAGCGAGTAAATTTTTCGATCAAAACCACTCCCCAAAACCCAAAAAATATTTTTTTTTTTTTTCAAAAACTGTTATCGGCAAACTTTTTGCAAGAGTTTTTTGAACAAAAAAAATATTTTTTGGGTTTTGGGGAGTGTTTTGGTCGAAATATTTACCCTTTCGCTATTTTGTTACGCAGGCTCGAAAATTATTTTCTTGGGTCTGCGTAGTGGAACTTTTTTTCCTGAGCCCAAATCCTATCAAAAAATCGATAGCGCGATATCGATTAACTTTCGTCCAAACAAATCGACGTTAATGTGCATGCATCAATAAAGTTCTGCGTCGCAGCGGCAAAACTGACTGATAATACCTCGGCCAAAAAATTATTCTTATCGCAACTTGCCTATGAAAGAGGAGGCCGCCACTATTCGCTACTGGCGCCACTTATTGGACGACCCAAACCGTTTAGATATTTCAATGCCAATCAAATATGTAAGGCCCTGTTTTTAAGTGCGAGTTTAAACTACAGTTAAACTTGGCCTAGAATACACCCCTGCAATTTTTGATGCTTAGGGTCGAATTTTCGGTGCATATTTAGGCTGCAGTTAAAGACGAGCTCTATAACCTGGCCACTTTGGCCGTTTACACTAAAATTTACATCTGTTGTTGTTGTTGTAGCAACAATTGGGTTGGAGAAGCTATAAATTGCGCCGGCAACCCCTTGAAGGTTTGCGCTACACAACCCCTTAATCATTTGGGTATTTAAGTCGCCCGCTAAACCTGCTGGAGGATACATTTTTTTGCTATTTTTTATATAATTTTACTTCTCGTTTTAGTTAAAGCGCCCAATGTAGCTGCTTTAAACCGTAGGTTACTTAAACCGGGCCTAAGTAAGCTTGAAGCTTAACAAAAATGTATCCATAATTTGCTTTCTCCTATCTCACATACTTTAGGAGTTTAAAGATTTTAGTCAAATTCTGGAAAATGGTCGATAAATTTTGGAGAAAAATTAAATTTGAGGTGAAATTGGCAGAAAATAAGAAGTCATGGCAGGGCACAGAATATTTTCATTTCGTTTAAAAGAAAACAAAGATAACTGTATTTCTTTTGAAATGTTAAGCGGTCTGCTTTATCTTATGTTTTAGTTGAAACTGCCAGTTTTAGCTCAATTATACCATGTATGTATATTTTTTAACCATGTATGCGAAATATTTACCAGATTGCTATCATCCTGAAATGCATAATGTAAATTTGTTATCCACTGTCTATCACCATAAACCAAAACATCTCGTTCCTCTCGAAAACACGCTGTCTCTGCACGTTTCAGCATTTCCCATTTGTTTAGTGTCTTCATAGCGAATATCTGATGCGTTGCGAGCATTCGAACAACACAAACTTCACCGAAGGCACCTCGACCAATAATTTTTATTGTTTCAAAATCATCTCTCGATAATCGCAGTTGTTTAATTAATGTAGCCACTGGTTTCACTGTGATTACAAAAAAGTGATAAATAAAATTCAAAAAATTTTTCAATACATTGTTCACAAAAAAATAATATATGTGTACACGAATGTGTGTACATGATAGCTGAATATATGTTCTCTCTTTTTAAATCATATTTTTCGGCCTAGGATAAGGCAAATAATAATCATAACCATTTTTATACCCAGCTGTACTTGTACACAGGGTATTATAACTTTGATTGGATAATGGTTGGCTATACAGGTATAAAGGAATCGAGATAGATATAGACTTCCATATATCAAAATCATCAGTATCGAAAAAAATTTGATTGAGCCATGTCCGTCCGTCCGTCCGTCCGCCCGTCTGTCCGTCTGACCGTTAACACGATAACTTGAGTAATATTGAGATATCTTCACCAAATTTGGGGCACGAGCTTATCTGGACCCAGAATAGAATGGTATTGAAAATGCGCGAAATTTTCATTGTTTCGGGAGCCATAACTCTAAGAAAAATTTGTTCAGAATAGAACCATATGTATATGTATTATTGCGCAGCCTTGTAACACTATTAAGCACACAAGACAAACAAAAACAGCATTTCAAGTGTTCATCTGGGTATGTAATGTTCGGTTTCACCCGGACTTAGACTTCGTTACTTGTTAACCTTTACTGCGAAGTCATAGAAATAGTCTGTTATCTTTTAATTTTCGGTTCACGGGGACCTTATTTGGGATTAGCCCTTATTTATTTACAATGGAAGCTTATTTCAATTAAAGTCTTTTAAAACTATTGGAGAGAGCTGCGATATATGATCTCACTCACACTCACATTCAGGCATACCGCTGTTCACTCGCACTCATGAAATTATTGTCGAACACCTGGCAGGTAGAAAGTCCCATCTAAACCCTCTGTCTTTCTGACAATATTTTTTAAAAATTATAAATAATATGTGGTTAAAATTTCAACGTGCCTCAAAAACATATTTTCAATTAAAAAAAATTAATTTGCAATCACCTGGCAAAGTTTTAGACCCAACCAAATAATCAGGCTTATTTCTTTTTATATTTTTCAAATAATAAATTTTAACATATTTAATTTTCAAAGTGCCTCAAAAACATTTTTAGAATACAAAAATTTATTTTTTTGTTAAATTCAAGGGTTGTTTCAGGCAATCCCATATGCCCTCACAAATAATTAAGATTCATTTGAAAGGGCCTGAGTTTCTTATGAAAGTGTAAAGAAAAAGTACTTTCATATGAAGCTCATGTACATGGGTCTAATGTATACTCTTTGCTTGGGCATGGAAAACAAATTTGCCCTAACAAAATGACTACTTAAAATTATTTAAAAATATTATGGCACTGAAAACAATTTGAAAGCGGAACCGAAATACATACATATGTATGTATATCAGATGGATATATGAACATACATATGTATGTATGTCACCAAAGAATTAAAACAAAACTATGTACATATTCTTCATATGTAACGCTCCTGGAGAAAAGGCAACTTACTCGAATGCAGTTAATTTTACACGGCGAGCAGCTAGCTTTCGCATATGGTACACTTACGAATGAATGAATCGTTAATACAACAACAACAACAATCAATGAATGAATTATGAATGCTCATTAATCAAAAAGTAATAAAGATATCGGTCTCCGGTTTTTACCCATTTTTAGAACGAACTTTCATTTGTACTTTGTGTTTCGGGCTTCTCGAGGGGCATCGCATAGGACAAATAGTAAATTATTTCCCGCGATTAATTTAAATTCGGGACATAAATTCTGTGGTGATGAGAATTTGTTTTATCCATAGTGGGAAATACCTTTAAGTAACCACCCTTATCATTTATTTGTAGATCATTTTATTTATTTCGGGCAGTATTTCGAGTTTTCAAACTCAATTTCTGCTTCAACCTTCGCGAAAATATATAAACTGCACCAATAAAATTCGGATAAAACACTTATTAGATATTGAAAATGAAGTTATGTATAAGTTTAAAATTGGACTTTTTGAAACTTAATTTTTGTCAAACTTTTTGGTACCAAAAGTTTCAGTAGTACAAGTAATTGTAGACTAACTTACTTCCCTAACTTGTTATTAACATCACTTGCTGTTGTTGTTTTAACAGTGCATGCATGACATTCATTACGTATGTCGGGGTTAATTCTGGACAAGTAAGTGTTTAACTTGTTACAGTATCCACAACGAAGTTGGGCCAGGGTAACTCGTGTCTTCCTTGGCATTTTCCTTTGTTGGGGAATGACAAAGGACTTCAACGACAGGTTGAAAAAGTGCGTTAGGTAGCTTAGGTTTTTTTTTGGCATTGGCATGGCAATTACGTCTGTGCCTATTGATTTAGAGAGTGTGGCCTTTTAGATGGCTTCTTTGACCTCGATGGGGTGATGGCAATGAGTGACACGTCGTGTTTGAGTTTATGTGCCCGCCTGTTTGCAAGACGTCTGGCCCTGACTACTGAATGATGCAGTACAAATCGTCAGCAAAACGTGCTCGCGCATTTCTTCCTGTCCGACGAAGTTTTATTGCCAAAAGCGATAGATGCTTTAACAGTATACAATGTAATAGTATGCATCAGCCATTTTTTTTGTAAAACCCGCCCGAATCTTGAATCCTTGGCGCAAAGTGGAGTTAATGTGATCTGCTAATATCAGAAGTTTCATAAAATTTTTTTGGAAACTTTAACGTCTTAAGGCAAACGTTTGGTCTCTGTAAGGAAATCTATAAATTCGAATAATAAGAACGATAAACCTCGTGCAAGATATGATGCTTTCTGTTTTTGAGTGATTATTTTGCGATATATTTTATCAAAATGTTAGAGGCTTAAACACCAAATTAACTGAACTGTTTTTAATATCATTTAACTTATGATATAATTGCTTTTACTGAAACTTGGCTGAAACCTCATGTCTTTAATTCAGAGATCCTCTGCAATGACTACCAAATATATAGAAATGACCGGCTGAACAGAATCGGATGTGGAGTTCTGCTAACTGTACACTCTTCAATACCATCTGAAGAGATTAGCGTACCCGCCATCGATACAATCGAGTTCTTATGCATATGCACCCAGCTAGCAAATAGCAACATTTACTTAGCCATCTGTTATATCCCGCCATCTTCTGAACTGCCGTTTATATGCATCACATTTCCTTGCTAAAACTGTAAATTCGATGTTAAAGCCTTCCGATTCCATTATTGTCTTGGGTGACTTCAATATGCCGCACATTTCATGGTGCATCTCTGACTGTAATATCGTACCAGTTTCGTCAAAGTCTTCCAACATTGAGTTTCTAGACGGAATGGCCGAACTTTGCCTTCAACAAATCAACATCCAGTCGAATAAATTGGGAAAAGTATTAGATTTAGCCTTTGTGGATGATGACTCTAATTATTCCATTAGTCGATGTGAGCCCATTATTCAACCTGAAGATGTTTACCACCCTTCCCTCAAAATAGTTTACGAAGTGTTAAGTAATGCTTGTAACCGCGATAATAAACGATTCAACTCCAGTTATCGCTTTGACTTTGCGAAGGCCAATTTCAAAAAATTAAATCGTGATCTATCTCGAATAGTGTGGCCAATATTTAATGCTGACGTGGGGCAAAGCGTTTCTCACTTTTACAACACCATTTACAGTCTTTTGGAAAAATACGTACCTAAGCGGATTTGTCTACATTCCGATACAAGCCAAGTATGGTTCACTAAAGAGCTAAAAATTTTAAAAAATAAAAAGTCTCGGTCTTTCAAGTTGTTTAAGAAGACGGGTTTACATAACCATTACTTACAGTACTCAATTCTACGCCATAAGTATTTTCAATTGAACAAAAAGCGTTACCTAGCTTATCTTTGCAAAATGAAAAGAAATATAATTTACAATCCGAAAGCATTTTACAGATTCGTAAACTCTAAACGCAGGGTTAAAGGGTTTCCATCATCCATGAAATTCAAAGATAATATTTCCAGTGATGATCAAGAAATTGCCGGCTTCTTTGCGGAATTTTTCAAATCAAATTACTCTTTTGAGACCAACGTTTCGCCTAATGAATACACATACCAACTTGATACATGTTATTCAATCAGAGCGCCATTTATATCTTCAGAAGATGTATTATCTTATTTAAAAACTTTAAAAGTATCATATACATACGGCCCTGATAGGATCCCGACACACTTTCTTAAAAAATGTGCTGCATACATCTATCAGCCGCTAACAGATTTATTTAATTTATCTTTAATTTATGGTGTTTTCCCAACAATGTGGAAGGAGTATTTTCTTATCCCGCTCCATAAAAATGGAAGCAGGTCTGCAATAGAAAACTACCGGGGGATAGCAAAGTTATCCGCAATCCCAAAGTTATTTGAAGCTATTGTTACCCACCATCTAACGTTCCCTATTTCCCCCATAATTGCAAGCTCGCAACATGGATTCTGTAAGGGCAAATCATCTATCACCAATTTACTGGAATTTACCACTCACGTTTCTAATGGATTTAGAAAAAGCCTTCACGCCGCTGTAATTTACACCGATTATAGTAAAGCCTTAGACAAAGTATCACATCCCTTACTTATTTATAAGCTCGGTCAACTTGGTTTTCAACACTGTCTTATATGTTGGATTTCTTCGTACCTTGGTAATCATACGCAAAAAGTAAGCTTTAAAAGTACACTTTCTGGGGTCATCAATGTTTCTTCTGGTGTTCCTCAGGGCAGCCATCTTGGTCCAATTCTGTTCTTGTTGTTCATAAACGATTTATCCAATACAATAAAATACTCAAAAATCTTGATGTACGCTGACGATGTAAAACTTTTCAAATCATACGCGTCTGTTGAGGAATATTCCTTGCTTCAAACGGATTTAAATCACTTGGTTACCTGGTGCAATGTAAATTATATGCCGCTCAATCTAAGTTATGTGTTTTTCTCGGAGAATTTCGCCGCCAGTTTCATATACAATTAACAACTATAGTCTAGAAATTGTAAAAAGTTTTTTTGACTTGGGAGTTATGATGGATTCCAAACTTAGTTTCAACCTTCATATTAATGCCACAGTGAATAAAGGCAAAGGTGTTTTGGCATTTGTTAAACGGTGGTCAAAAGAATTTAACGATCCTTACGTAACTAAAGCACTTTTTACAACATTAGTTAGGCCAATATTAGAATATGGCTCAGTAATTTGGAATCCACGTTATCAAGTCCATGCAGACAGTCTCGAATCAATACAAAAACAATTTTTACTATTTGCCTTAAGAAATTATCAATGGGACTCTTTATATAATCTTCCACCTTATACTAATCGATTAAAGCTTATCAATCTTCCAACTCTTGCTAGTCCTAGGGAAATGCTTGGTGTAATATTTATAACAAAACTTTTAAATGGATCAATTTCAAGCCAAATCCTTCTGAATGAAGTGAGCTTTTGTGTTCCCTATCGGACTTCGAGACACTTCAAACCTCTCCTGCTGAATGTAGAACGAATTTCGAACTAAATAAAAATTTTCGGTATTTATGCCAAGATTATAACTTTCACTCAAACACATTTCATAGCTCGGATTTTTTCTATAAAAAAAGACTGTTCTCACCACTCTTAATAAATAATGTATAAAACGATTGCTTCTGTTCTCTTTAAGCATTACGTTTGGCTGATGATATATCTTCTGTAACTGAGCAGTCTCAGATCTCGACGCTTGACAAACCGCTGCCCATCAAAGACTCGGCAAAAAAAAAAAAACATAAAAGCAAAAATGTTATGATATAGATATATATGTAAATCGATCGCGTGAACAGGATTAGCCTGGTTTCATTGGGCCACTTGAGGGCAGCGCGCTGCCACAACGTCCATTAAAAAAAAAAGTTTAAACAAATACTGAATTCATCCTATATGACGCATATCTCGTTAGCTGAGTTCACAAGGGCCCTTTCCAAAAATTTAAAATTTTACCCTTAGGATGAACTTCAATTTAATAAAAATCACATAAGATCTTTTTTGTAGATACTTGTACGTCCTATTTAGGCAATTCACAAGGTCTCCTATTCGCCGCACGTGCTATTTCTTAATGTTGTTGTTGTTGTTGTAGCGATTAGGTTACTCCCCGAAGGCTTTGGGGAGTGTTATCGATGTGATGGTCCTTTGTCGGATACAGATCCGATACGCTCCGGTAACACAGCACCATTAAGGTGCTGGCCCGACCATCTCGGGAACGATTTATATGGCCACTTTGAACCTTCAGGCCATCCCTCCCTCCCCACCCCCAAGTTCCATGAGGATCTTGGGGTCGCCAGAGCCTCGTCTGTTAGTGAAACGGGATTCGCCGCTCGAAGGTGAGCTTGACAATTGGGTTGGAGAAGCTATATATTGCGCTACACAACCCCTTGAATCCCTCCTAAGCTAATTTCTTAATCAAATTTTATATTGGAAACCATGGAAACTGCTCAAATCTTAAATTTTTATATGAATACGATACACATGTGAATTGCCCAATTGTTTATTACAGTACTATTTGTTAAAGGGCAACTATGTTTTGCCTAAAACATTTCAAATTTCCCCATGTATAACAGCCGAGGCTCTGAAAACTTCAAGTTCCTCACGGAAGGAGGGTGTGGAATGACGTTGTTGTTATTGTTGTAGAAGTGGTTTGCCCCATTCAATAGGTCGGACCACTCACAAATTGTCATCAATATTCTCTAACGGGAGTCCAAGGAAACTTATTTTATTTATTTATTTATTTATTATTACGGTCCTTAAGACCTAGTTTAGGTTAAAATAATAAATTAAACATAAATACTCATGTCACATTTAGTGACGTACAATATAAAAACAATTTTTCTTTGAACTTACTAATATTTTCACAGTCTTTCAAATCAGAAGGTAACTCATTATACATTTTATACCCTAAATATTCAAGAGACCTTTTGGCGAACTCAGTTCTTATTCTAGGCAGTCTTATATTATTGCAATTTCTTGTTCCATAATTGTGGATTTCATGATTATAATGTATTTTACTACTCAGGTAATTCGGTAACATTCCTAACCTAAGTTGGTGTATAAATTTCAATGTGAAATAACTAACTGACTGTTTAATACTAAGCCAGTTTAATCTATTGAGCATTACAATTTTTGGCGTTCTTGGAGGACATTTTAAAATAAATCGCATTGCCTTGTTTTGCTGTATTTGAAGTTTCTTAATATATATATCATTACTTAATAGCAGAATAGTAGGACAATAAATAAAGTGTGGTTCAATAATTGAACGATATACCAATATTTTATGACTTTGACTGATATGTTTACATGTTCTATACATGAAGCCTATTTTCTGTGCAATTTTCTTTTCCAGATAAGTTACATGCTCTCCAAAATTTAGATTATCATCAATCAAAACTCCTAAATACTTAATTTTGTCTACTCTTTGGATTTCCATGTTTTTTACCTTCAGCGTAATATTATTTAAACTATTGTTACTTATGATATTGGTGTTTTTACAAAATATCATGAACTTAGTTTTTTCGACATTTAATTTCAGTTTTCTAAGGCATAACCATTTGTATAGCGAGTCCAGGTCTTCTTGTACTTTCAGCATGGCACATTCTGCATATTTTTCACTTATGATAAGCAATGCATCATCCGCAAATAGACGTATTTTACAGTATTTTAAGCATCTTTTGATATCATTGATATACAATGTAAACAATATTGGCGCCAAGACCGAGCCTTGTGGTAAACCAATGTTAACATCCACCACTGATGAAACCTCCTTTCCAATTATCGTTCTCTGTTTTCTGTCACCCAAATAACTCCGGAACCATTCCAAAGCCTTTCCTCTTATACCAATTTTAAACATAACGTCCAATAGCTCAGATCTATCGACAGTTTCAAAAGCCCGTTTTAAATCCAAGAAGACAGACACCGTAAATTTTTTGTCCGCCATGTCTTCTTTCCAATCTGCAATTACCATATTCAACGCTGTTTCGCAAGAATGGCTCTTCCTGAATCCCGATTGTTCTGGGATAATCACATTGTGCTTCTCTAAGTATGCCACAAGTTGATCCTTCACCACTGTCTCCATAATTTTTTCATCTGTAGGTAACGTGTTAATTGGACGTAGTTCCTCAGGTTTCATTGTATTTTTTACTTTTTCAACAGGTATTATTGTTGAAATTTTCCAGTAACTAGGTACAATACCGCTGTTTAAGGATTCGTTAATTATGTCTTTGTAGAAATTAGCAGTATATGTCATGGCATCTTTAACGACACCCTCCGATAAAAGCTTGTCGCCGCCATATTTGTTTTTAAGTGATTTTGTGATAATAATAATATCGTCCACTACAATGTCAGTAAATTTAAATGTTTCAAATGGATTACTATGATTTGCGCTTATTTCATCCCCATTTACAATTTCTTCGATGCTATCATTAATTTCCACAATACTTTGTATAAAAAAGTTATTTAGGGCATTAGCTATATCATATTCATTTTCCAGGCATTCACCGTTAATTACAATTTTAGTGATATGTTTTTTAACATCATTAAGCTCGACGAGGTCTTTTAGACACTTCCACATACGTTTCATATCGCCATTGTTATGATTTACTCTATCTTCCATGTATTTCTTTTTTTTATAAATTATGGTTCTTTTATATATTTTCTTAATGACGTTATATTCGTCCCAAAATCCAGTATTTCGAGCAGTTTTATAAGATTCTATTTTTCTTTTATGCAGGTTTGTTAATTCTCGGTCGTACCACTTATTTCTTATCTGTATTTGGGTCCTCTTTATATAAGTCAGTGCTTGCATAGCCACAGTTACAACTTCGTTTAGGGCTTTAGTTTTAGTTTCTACTCCGGAAATTGACATAAAGCTGAAATCGCATGTTCGTAGCAAAGTTAAAAGATTTTCAGCACTATAGTACTCCCAACATGTAACAGTAGCATACCTTCTCATTTTACAAAGCTTTGTTGTTGGCACTTCGAAGTGGATTGTCTCATGGTCAGAAATGCGATGTTCACCTATATTTACTGCTTTAACTTTATCATTGTTACTGAATAGCAAATCAATTCTTGTAGACGAGTACTCTGTTATCCTTGTGTCGAAGTTTATCCTTTGTATCATTGCCATTTGTGCAAATAAACTTGTTAGCTGGTTTGAGTATGTTGACGATACATTTACATTGATATTAAAATCACCAATTATTAAATTATTATCCGCCTCCTTGAGATGTTCAGTGATGATTTCATTTAGATAAGTAATAAAGGTGGAGTCACTGCTACTTGGTGAGTGATATAGTACACCGATTTTCCATTTTAACGCGCATTTGTTTATTTTTACAATAATGCACCACACATTCATGTTGATAGCTTTATTACAAACTATGCTAAATTGTATATTTTCATTCACATACATGACAACACCGCCAGTGTGCCTACTTTGAGAGTCGCAACGAATGCATTTGTATGTCGGAATACTAAGTTCAGAATCCAAGATATGTTCTGTTGTACACGTTTCCGTACATAACACAATACTTGGTCTTCTTATTTCAATAAGACGTTCCAGCTCGATTTTATTCGCTATGATACTACTAATATTAAGATAAATGCATTCCAAGTTGTATATATTGCTATCTCGATTTAAATAATATTTTGACTTTTGCGCTGCTGTAAGGATTTTCTTTGGTTGCTAATAAACAACTTTCCTTTTCCTTGCATCTAGCTTTTGTTGGTATACGGGACAAGTTCTATCCAGAGTATCATGGTTTTCGTCAAGTCCTAGATTCAGCTCCTTGTTTGCTCGTATGCAGTTAATGCACTTGTTTACTGCATCCTTTATGCATTGTGTATGTTTATGCTCACCCAAGCATTTTGTGCATACTTCCTTTTCCTTGCAGTCAGCCGCTTTGTGATTGAAGCCTTTGCATTTAAAACAACACAATACCTGCACTGCATCATATACTCGGCAACGTTCCCAACCTACATTAAGCCTCTCTCCAGCTAGTACATTTGTGAACGCTTCAACATTCATTTCTATCACAGCATTATAATAGTTTTTCGCGTTCTTTTTCACTTCATATTGCTTAACAATTTTGATGTCCGTTTCACTTAAACAAATGTTTTGTCGTTTAATTCTTTGCACCAGTTCCTCGTCGCTATATTTAAAATTTATACCAGTCACCATGACTGCTGGTTTCACTTTTTTGGGAATCTTAACCTCATAGTTATTTCCCAGATTTTTCTCAATGGCATTTTTTATTTTGTCACGCTCATGGTCATTTTCGCTTTCAACAATAACAACTCCGCTTTGCCTTGCTACTATATTAGTTATTTGCAGCCCTTTAGGATCAACTTTCGAGTTTAGGTCAGTTTTGGTTATTTCTATATTTTGCTTTTTATTCGGCTTGACAATTAGGGGATGATTCTTTCTAATGTCTGGTAACACTTCTTTTTTTTGTCCATCATTTTTTGTTATCGCTGCGTATGACACTTTGGCTTCAACACTATTAACATTTTTCTTTATTTCATTGCACATTTTTTTATTCTCTTTACTTATTTCTTCAATCATTTTCTTATTGTCATCCTTGTTTATTTTCAACTCATCACAGACCTGCTCGCTGCTTCGCTTGAAGCCTTCAGCAATTTCCCGTATTTTGTTTACTTCTACAACACTCTTTTCGCATGATTCTTGCGCTTTTTGCATTGCCTTAATTCTGTCGCTTGCACAAATACAAATACATTTCTACAAGGATGGGCCAGAGAGAGGGGCGTTAGAGGCGTTGGTTCCACATTGCGATTGAAAAGATTGTTGGTGTCATGTGAGCACACGTTGCAAGCAGGACATACGTTCTGTATGTCGGGGTTGATTCTGTATAGGTAAAAATTTAACCTGTTACAGTATCCAGATCGAAGCTGAGCTAGAGTGACGCCCGTCTCCGTAGGTCGATTGCCTTGTTTTTCTGAGAGTTAAGGATATTTAGCATTAAGAAAGGGGTTCGCCGGGCAGCCCCTGGCATAGAGGTCCGACGCCTTTTTTTAAATATCACTAAGGACCTTTTTGATGCTTACGGAGATGACTTCTTAAGTCCCTGCGAGTTATAGCGGTTCTGAGGGCAGTGTTTTGGCAGGCCTCTTTTTTCTTCCAGCGAGTAGCCTTTAGGCTCAGCGACCATATCTGGGACGCATAGCGTGCAAGCGGACGGCCAAATGCTTTGTAAGCGGTAATGAGCATCTTTTTATCTTTACCCCAAGTGCTGCCGGCAAGAAATTTGAGGATTTTATTACGACTATGGATTTTAAGTACAATTGCGGATGCATGCTGGCAAAAATATAGATCCTGATCGTACGTCACATCCAGTATTCTTTGGCGTAAAACAGTCGGTAGCGTAATGCCATTGACGTGGTCGATGTCCAATATGGTTGTTGTTGTTGTAGCAATGCTCGTCCCACCTAATAGCCGCGACCGATCACAAATTGTCAACAATATACTCTAACGGGAGTCCAAGGAAACTTGCCGTTTCAACAGGGGTGGACCATAGGGAAAGGGGTGTTAGAGGCGTTGGTTCCACATTACAATTGAAGAGATGGTTGTCATTTTGTATGTCGGGGTTGATTCTGGATAGGTAAGAGTTTAACCTGTTACAGTATCCAGAACGAAGTTGAGCAAGAGTGACACGCGTTTCCCTGGGGAGTATGCGTTCCTCTTCCGCAAGTTTTGGATAATTTTCGTTAAGTACTGGATTCACCGGGCAATTCCCGGCATAAAAGTCCAACGCCTGTTTATGGAGTTCACCAAGGACCTGCTTGTGTTTTTTCACTTCATACGGCTGGGTTCTCGAAATTATTTGTTTTGTGTAAGTTGTAAATAAGGTCAGCGAGATAACTGTTTATTTTAGTGCGTACCTCATCGATAGGTGAGCCGGGACCTGTAGCCATAATCGTGCAGTCAACGGCGTAGAATACAATGTTACCTTTTTCTGGTGGCGAAAGGAGCTTCGATATATAGTAATAAACAAAAGCGGGGATAAGACACCACCCTGTGACACGCCTTGTTTAATTCATTGGGTTTAGTAGATACGTTCCTGAATTACATCGATGCCTGTCGACAGATGGCAGACAAATAATTTGCAGTCCACCTTTTGAGACTAGGAGATAGAAGAGCTCTTCCAAGTCTTGCAGTAAGATAAGTCCAGCGCTAGGAGTACTGTCCTGTGGTAGGGTTTTTGAATAAAAAGCTATGTTTGCTTTTCCAATATATGACAGTTGAAACCTTAAATTTGATTTGAAATTTGTAATAACTTACCTAGTTTAATAAAATCAGCTAATGTTTTTTCTCGTCTTAGAGATGAATTGCAGCACTCATCGTACAGTACCAGGAGAGCGTCTAGTAATGTCTCAATAGAAACAGCTTTCCCGTCTAGATTCGAAAGAATATCTGTTTTGTCTTGTAAGTAATTTTTAACTGTTAACATTCCATTTGTAATCCCTTTTTGATATATTAATGATTCTAATAATTTCAATCGCTTTGTGAAAGTATTGTCGCTGTACTCTTAAAAAAAAACAATTTTTATATATTTTTGAAATAAGCAATGAAATGAAATTTGGTAACATTTTACAAGACGGTGCACCACTTAAATTTTACTACAAATTATCAAAGGTGGTACCAAAAGACGCGTCTCGACCTCCGCTTTTAGAATCCGAAAGCTGAAATCAAAAACTTTTTTCTGTTGAAAGTTATTTACAAAAAACCGTAAACTGACCACGAGAAGGTCCGAAATATGGGGCCCGATCCATAGTTTTCTTTTTGCATAGAACACCTTTCTGCGTTGGCGCTTATTTACATATTTATTTCTTTATCCACAGGACGCAGTCCTCACAGATAGGTAACCATTTGAAATACAAGAAAAATTTAAAATACCAAATTACAATATAATTATAAAATTACAAGAACAAAATACATTGAATTGAATATAACAGATGCAGCGCATTATATACATACATACATTATTTATTTACCTGCCAACTCAAATAAACAATTATACAAACCAAAAAGCAAACACTTAACTAAAAGTTATAGGCGCATAGTCAAAGTAAAATAAGTTTAAAATTTAGTTGCTTAATTAACGTAAAGAGATTAAAAAAGATATTTATACAGAGTTATAGGGGGTCGGAACCCATTCGATTTGAACTACGTGTTTAACGTGGTAAGTACATATTTTTTAATTCCGAATATCGAGTCGCAAGAGTATAAGTTTTGACAGTGTTTATTGAAATCCTGTAATAGGCTACGAAGCGGTTCATGAATTTCAAAATTTGATCTACAAATAATTGTGTGCAGTAGTTGAAAATTTCTAGATGGTCTGACTGCAACATTGAACTGAATTTCGCCGAGCAAGAGTGGGCTAGAAATCATCCCTCTTATAAGTTTTACTATAAATATGACACCAAGCATCTCTCTACGGCTCTGCAGCGAAGGCAACTGTAAAAGTTTCAATCGGCTGCTGCAGGGTGGAAGATTCCGTGACGTATCCCAAGGTAAATGTTTCAAAGGGAAAATCAAAAATTGTTTTTGACCGATTCCAGTTTATCACAATGAACCTGATAACGCGGGTTCCAGATTATCGAAGCATACTCCAATATGGGCCTCACCAATGATGTAAAGAGAATTTTAGTAACATATGGATCGTTAAATTCATTGGACCATCGTTTAACAAACGCCAAGGTACCTTTAGCCCTATTTACACAAGATTCAACGTGTGATTTAAAATCAAGCCTGGGGTCCATAAATATGCCTAGGTCAGAGAAGCTGGTGACTTGGTTAATAATGTAATCACCAAGCACGTAAGCATGGGGATGAAAGGGCTTACGTGTAAAACACATGAAGTTGCATTTAGATAGGTTTAATGACATGATGTTCGCTTTTCACCATTCTACTACGTTATTAAGATCTAACTGAAGAAGTGCTCTACAATCTGATGAGCTCATAGGCATAATAAGTTTGACGTCATCCGTATACATCAACGGCTTGCAGTGCTTCAAAACACTTGGTAGGTCGTTAATGAAAAGTAGGAATAACACTGAACCAAGGTGACTACCTTTCGGAACACCACAAGTGACATTAACAAAATGAGACCAACTATTTTTAAAAATTACCCTGGGTGGGTCCGACACCGATTTGGGGATCAAAACTAAATGCGCGCAGAGCACCTTTCTGCATTAGTGTGTGTGTGTGTACAACAAATCTGGCAAAAAAACAACAACCACAAGAAAATTTTAACCGATTTTTTGCTTATAACTTTTGACAGAAATAAAAATTTAAATTTACGCATCTTTTGATACCACCTTTTATAATTTTTGATACAAATTAGGTGGTGCACCGTCTTGTAAAACGTTACCTGAAATTTAAACAGTGGAATTAACAATTAAAATGGGTTGTTTAAAGAGTTATTCATACATAAATGTTTGTCATATGGTTTTGCGTCGTCGATATATGTGTGTAGATATGTTTTTAAGTATGATTGCTACGTAATGCACTTAGGACATCGCCTATAATTTGGTGCCGTTGATCGGCATGGGGTCGTTTAACCTCCAGCTTATGAAATATTTGTAGATAAAGGAAGCAATATTTCGTAGGTTCGTACAAAGTTTTACTTTGGAATGTTTAAGCTAATTCCAAATTATGACCTCACGTCAGACTCTAATTGTACTTATGCATAGTTCAGTAAATATTTAGGCGTTGCAAACAAATACGCATTTGTTCATAAAAACAAGCACTGTTTAACTATGCAGATGTATATCTTTATATATGTATAATATACACATATAAGGCACCACATATATACATTTATGCAAAATACGTATTTAAGCATTAATGAACTGAGAATTAATTTATATTTTAACTGCAAAGTTTGCAATTCTTAATATCAATGCAACAAAAACAAAAGCAATGCTAAATAGGAATATTAAGTCAATATTTGAGAGACAAATGCAAACACTTTCCACAAGCCAATTCAATAATTAACACTTAGCACCATATTAGTATATGGTCTATATTTATAATATTTACCGACAGTTTCGGAGTTTTCTGTTTTACTACACATTTTCCTGATTATAAATAAGTTTCGTTTATATTCGAGCTACCATTTTTCGTATATGCACAATACAATACACTCAGCCACGGCTCCTAAAAACTATTATTAAAGACCGTATTTCTCACCATTCAAATCTTGCCATCTACCACGTCAATCTTTTAATCGATATATCGGTTGATCTAAAAAATTACGCACTTAACATACCCTTGGTACATGAAAAATCTATCGGATCGTCAAAATAAGCAATACTCAAATGTTTCACAAATCTAGATGAAGATTGCGCAATGCGCATGTAAACATGGGATCAGCTGTTTTTTTTATGACGTATTAATTGACCCTTTTTCCTCAGCTCTCTTTTTTATCGCTCTTTTCATTCGCTCAGGGGTCAACTGTGACGTTGATGTGCAGAACGAAGAAACTGAACTCGTGAATCCGTAATCTGGGTAGGTGATTTGTCAAAATGTTTAGTTCTCACCTGTGAAGTCAATCAGATATACAATTTGGTCACGACACATGACGCAATAAAAGCCCTTTGAATAAAGGCCCGACATCATTGTAAATTTTACCAAGTAGCGCAACTTACAGCTGATCGGTGAAAATTCGCACATTCACACGCACAGTTCTCGACTCAGTTTCAAAAAAAAAACTTTAGATTATTTACTTCAAATTTTAAAGTGAGATAATCCTTACAAATTTATGTATACAGAATATATATGGCGTTTTTGTTGTTATTAAAACAATAGTTTTATTTATATTAAAGCTTTTATCATTTTTTTTTTAACTTTTTTTTAACCATTTCTTCATTATATGACATTCGACTGCCTAGTCCACTGCCTTCCACTCTATTCGCAACATAACCTCTACTTAAGCTGCCAAACTATATAGTAAACAAGAACGAAACAATTTTGAACTCGTGAATGCGCAATTTTCTGTGCGTGATTTGTGGAAATAAGTCCATCTTCTTACAAAAACCAAATAAATAAGTAAAATTCCATGGCGCATAATCATAGCTATTATATTTAGTTTTCTATGGCTATGTCAAGAAGCTGCAACTAAATTTACAACCTATTTTATTTTGACTATGACGGAATTTTTATTTGTTTGTATGCCACGGACCAACCATGTTTGGTTGATACTCTTAAAGGGCCAGTTAATGGTGACATAACCATAACAATATAAAACAGCTAATCCAACCAACCTTATGAAAATCTATGTAATTGGTCAATGGTGCCACACCATATCATAGCCAACCAATTGATTTTTCGTCATATCCATAACCTAAAAATATCTGAGTTGGAGAATTTATTAACTTTTTGTAGATTTTTTTTATTGTTTTGGATACGTTTTGACTTAAGAGACTTATTTTTTGTGGTATATGTTTGAATTTGTTCCGTTTTCTTCATTTTTATGAAATTTTCACGATTTTTAGGTTAAGGCACCAATAACTGATGCCAATTTGATATGGATAAGTAAAAATATGGTTATGACTATAGCCGGAGTCATTGGTGCCGTATGTCGTATCGCTGTATCCGCATCCCTAACGTAATCAGCTGTTTATCGTTACGACGGTAAACCAAAACCCAATTGGATGGCTACGATACGGTTGCGACCTTAGCGGCACCAATAATCGATTGCATTGATTCTCATAAGGTTGGTCGAATCCAGCTATAAGCTGGAGACATTGGTGCTTTATCGGTAACCTTTTAACAGCTGATTCGAGCAACCTTATGAGAATCAATGCAATCGATTATTGGTGCCGCTAAAGTAACCGTATCGTAGCCAACCAATTGGGTTTTGGTTACCGTCGTAACGAAAAACAGCTGATTACGTTAGGGATACGGATACAGCGATACGACATACGGCACCAATGACTCCAGCTTATGGCGTTATGAATATGTCAACTTTAGCTCCGGCTGAATACACGACCAAAAATAACGGAGGGAGAAAGAGGAACGCATTGGTGTCACATAAAAATAAATACGAAACAAAGTTTAAAAATTTTGCGTCTGTGAAGAGATATGGTAAAAGACTAAGACATGGGTCGACTGCTAATGCTCGTCCAAAAATATCGGGAGCGGTATCAAGGTGACGCCTATTGACCTCGACAACAATAATCCGAAGGCGGAAAATTAAAACATTTATTAATGAAAATTCAAAAATGATCCGTGTTCTTCCGAAACCGGTGGTGGGATCCATAGTATATTTGCACAAAACACCATTGTGCGTTGGCGGCCTTCGGCCGTGCTTATAAGAGATTACCCTGGCCGGTCCACCAACGAGGTGGGATCAAAATTAAATCCGTGCAAAACTCCTTTGTATACGAAATGTTTTTCAGTGCAAAACAACATTACAACAACCACATGCAAATTGTCAACTTCACCTACCTGCAAATATATCCATCTTGTTTTCCGCCTTCGGACTCAAAATGTTTGTTTTCCGTTTTCTGATTCGCCATCTTGGGACCAAAATGCGCATTTTGACACCTCACCGATATTTGGACGTGTATTAAGAGTTATGCTGTCTTATAGAATTACCATAAATACTGCAAAACAATGTAACTAGACGGTTATTATTATAATCTATCCTCTTTGGTAAAACGGGCCCAGAATCGATAACCCAGTTTAATATGTTCTCAGGGGTTGCCCCAAACAGCTCTCTGCACGAAGGACGCATTTTGTCGACTTTGAGCATCTTTGTACTACCGAAAAGTCTTGAAGTTGGATTTTTTTATATTTTTACATAAAACAATTATAGGAACGTATGTATGCACATGCATAGACATAGTTAACAAAAATTAGTTTATTTTATTTCCTACTTTAATAACAGTTTAAATAAATATTTGCTATTTACTACTTTGTTCACAGTTTCGATGATGTAACAGCTACGGAACCAGTAGGCAAAGCGTTTCCTGACTCTGGTTCTACGGGTTGGTTGCTCTGATCCGGCATTACTTTATCCACCACGTGTTTATGTATAAGTCCATCAGCACCCAAATAACACACAGAAAATCCATCATACCACGATTCTTGGTCTTCAAACATTTCTTTAATGGCCCAAAGCTTGTATTTCCAGAATGTTAGCATAACTTTAAGGCCAGATATACCACGCACCCTCCATCGAATTCTCACTGTAAAATCTTCAGTATGTTTTGTGATTTTGAGCACCTCTAACTTAACGTAAGCATATTTTAAATGTCCTACTGTGCGGAGAAGAGCAATTTGTTTCACATAGTGATATAATCCAATTGTCTGTTTACCGGTTATATTGTTTTCAAATACCAAATCCGGACTGTATATCGAATAGTCAAGTGGTTCCACAAATAATTTGGGCAAAGTTTCTTGAAGCACTCTAAAAACTCGGTCAAGATCTTCTAATCGAGGTTGACTAACGTTCTTGGAATTCGAAATGTTTTCTTTACGGAGCAGATGCCCATGCTGAGGAACTATTTGCAAAATATGTCTACTTAGTGGATTATGTGTACGACAGCAATGTGAGGTATTTTCATTGAATTTGAAATCTCTAAAATGATTGCAAGCATCATTCAATGTATACAATAATCTTACACGATGCAAAAGCTTAAATCTCTTTATGGACCCGCAGGAGACGTGGGAAACGATTGCTAAGGCCATTGATATATTGTGAGCACTCTTATACTCTAGTCTGCGGTATTTAATTATTAAAAGCAGGAGCTGAAACAAAGATCACATAAAAATATCTATAAAGCCTTTGATCAACAAAAAGTGTATAAACATTTCTCACATAATTTGATGTTTATTTAGGTTTAATTCGGAGTCGGCAATCCAAATACAATTTTTTTGTTGCATATTACCACAGAGATCGAGAAATTTTCATTGATAAACTAAGAGGCATAGCGCCATGCTAAGAGGAATGAACATAGATTATGGAATACAGAGTGCTTTGGGAAATTATGTTTTCTAATTCCCATGTTAAGGGCCAATTAAACCTCCTTAACCGAAACGCCATAGTCGTAACCATACCCATATTCATAACCATCTCCAATGTGATCGATTAATGGTGCCTTAACCTAAAAATCGTGAAAATTTAATAAACATTTTAAATTAAATCAAATATTTGTAGGTTATGGATATGGCGAGAAACCAAAAACCAATTGGTTGGCTATGGTATGGTTATGGCGTTAGCTTTATGGTATGGCACCTTTAATCGATTTCATTGATTTCCGTAGGTGTTGCATAACTGACTGTTGGGGTAAGGCGGAGGTGGCACTTGGCATGCTGGCAAGCCCCTGCTAGCTCGTCGGGTGGGGTGAGTTTTTGCTCACCCGCCTTACCTACAGGTATACAAACAAGAGAGAGGTTCATGCCTGAAATCTATGTAGAGAAAAGGAAAGCTGGAAGAAAAGGTCTGTCCGTGTCAGGTGGAGTCATCCCTCCCCTTCTGCGTAAAACCTTGACGCAGCCTTGGGCGTTGCACTGACTCCGGAACTTTAGCAACGCCCCCTTAGCCTGACTTTGTACGTTAATGTCCCATGTCCCTAGTCTGTCTAGTCTGTTATCGTCGCCCTCGGCGGGTACAAGTTCTGCAACGCCAGTGTGAGTTGGATGCGATAGAACCCCACGACTAACAACCTTCAGATCGAAAGCCTGCCAAAAGTCTACCCCTAAATACACCTCTTGCTGGAGGCCTGACACGATGAGAAACTCTAGGTCCTTATATATTCCATCCCAGAAGACATACAGAGTGATAGCACCAACCACTGGCGTTTCGCCACCATTCGCTGTGCGTATCTTTTGATTGGCCAGTGGGATGATGCTATCCTCCCTGCCTTCTATCAGCTTCTCATAATTTTTACCTAGACAACTCGCGCCAGCACCTGAATCCAGCAAGGCTATGACATCTCTATCCCCGATCTTTGTCTGCGCAAAGAAACGGTTGTTGCCTTTCATGGTGACAATTGTCGCTACTATTTTATTAATAAGTCTTCTCATATTTTTTTTCTTTGATCGCATCTTCATTATCTTTTTAAAATTTCTATTTCTTTTCTTAGCGAGAAACTCTTCGCAAAAAATTCTTTGTCTAGCTGCTTCGTACTCCAGCTTCCTTTGATGTAGACTCGGCTTTCCCTACACATAACTTGACTCTGCACGCATTGTCGTCCGCCCTTTCCAAAATTCTGAAGCTGGGTTGGTCTCCGAGTAGTCTGTTCCCTGGCGAGATTTCCCGGCAATCTCCGCCAGTTGGGAGTTTCCCTTACCCGCTTTGTAAACACAAAAAGACATATCACCCCCACACGTAAAACATACCATATCATGAAAGGACGATTTACAACGATTATCTCTCTTCAATTCGGACGGATTCTTGACAAAAAAATCTACAGGCATTCCACACGAAAAACATAACATGAGGTGACGCACAAAACGAATTGGTGGTGGGTTTGGAGTTGCTCAAAGGTTTATGTTGGTTCGTAGCTCCCGGTACTGGGCGATATGGTTGTTGGTTTGGCCCTCTCGGTTTGGCCGGATTCGTGATCGCCTCCACGGGTTGCCTATTGATCCCCTCATCCCCAGGTGTCACTTCGGGATATTCTAATTCGTTGACCGGTTTGGGACGGGTTCGGTTCTCCTTTATGAGCCGCTCTGCCCTCCTACACTCAGCCTTCAGCTCCGCCAACGCGTCAATCTTTGATGCGAAGGTTAAGTTCGCAAGGTAGGGTTTCAGGTTGCCCCTAATGATCCCCACTAGCTCCTTCTCCTGGATCTTTTTCCGCAGGCGGAATGTCAGGTTATGGACCTCACCGTAGAAGTCGTCGAACCCTTCATGTGGCTGTTGTTTGCGCTCCATAATTTCTCTTATAATCTCGTAATCGGACTCTGCAGTCTTGAAGTGGGCTAGCAGTTCTGCTTTGAGCTCAAAATACCCGAAATCGGGTTCGTCGGCGTGATCTTCAAGAACTTGCCAGTACCACTTCAAGGCAGAGCCCGTTACGAGGCAATGGAAATCGGTGAAGAGCTGAAAGTGGGATATGTTGTGTTGTTGCCTCAACTTCTCAATCATAAAAATGAAGCTCTTCACCGTAATTCCCTTAGTCGTCCCGTCAAACTTCACATGCCACTTATCCAGGTCCAACTACTTCCATATCGGTGGGTCCTGGGTGTTCCTATCGCTACCTGAAACCCCCCCTGCTGCACCTGGACTGACACGCTGGTTGGCTGTGTCATTTCTCGCATCCCTAGGCTCGGGTGTAGACGCGCGCTCAGCCCGGTGCCCTAACGGTTGTGCCGAGTTCTCCATATCAGCGACGCGGTTGCTGAGGTTCGACACGTTATCCCGGATATGACGGACCTCGTTCATGTATTGTGCCATCACCTGGTTTTGCTGTGCCATCATCGCCATCATCTGGCTTAACTGTTCGATGCTGGCGGCTGTGGAACTAGGTCCGCTTCTCCGGCGTTCCGCTGCCCCAGCACCCGCGTTTGCTGGTGGCTCAATTCTCCTAGGGACTGCCCCCCCAACAGCACCTGGCTCCTCCGTATCCGTCATCTCAAATAGTTGGTCTATTTTCCTGGAAAAACTCGAACTCTTTTCCTCCTCGCTGAAATAGAAACTGTCTGATCTCCTAATCGTAACCGGACGTATCACCTCCTCACGACTAGTCGACCTAAAAACCCGCGAAGTGCACCTGTTAAAAAAGTCTGTTGGCAAAAAATCTACGGGATGGGGTACGCCCGTGTCGATCTGCGTAAAGATTGCTCCGACCACCTGGTTCTGCAGCGCTCTGCTCACACTCCTTGTGACCCTCTGGTTCTTGTTGAACAACCCCAATCCACCAGCAACTCGCTCCGGTGCGCCTTCCTCCTCCATACACGACAACAATCGCTCAGGAAAGGAAAACTTTCTTGACCTACAGGGATGTGGTCGCCAAACAGAACTAAATCCCAAATACAGAGTTGGTAGAGCCTAACTATAAAAAGACTCCATCAGTCACCACTAGTGTGCGAGTTAAGGTTGGGGAAATAAGTGTGATTAGCAAAAAAAAATAATGTTCTTCCTTGAGAAAAGAAAAATCGAAGGAATTAAACAAAGAAATCCAAAAAGAAAACGGTTTAGAAACTAAAACTTTACACCAGCCCACGGGGGGTTAAAACCGAAGAAAGGACCCTAGATTTAAAATTCAAACAAAACTCAAAAAAGGAAATTTCAAAAAAATTTGTTGCTACGCAGTTAAGAGTTGATAAACTCAAGAGTAAAAAAATGTATCCAAAAAAGAAAGAAAGGGAATAAAGTAAAAAAACCCAAAAAAATAAAAATAAAAGTTTCTTAATATAAAACAGAAATGTGTAGCAAAGAAAATAAGCTCAGTGGGTTAACCTAAAAGTTCAACACCCAAGATATTCCCAATCTATGGTAATATAAAAAAAATACAACGGAATATGTAGAGATCGAACTCCGTATTTAGGTACGAAAATTCCAAAAACTCAAAAAGGTATAGAACTCAAAAATACAATAAAATAAAATAATAAAAATTCAATTCCGACTTCAAAACTACAAAAATAATTCGGAATAAAAAAAAATAGAAATTCACTAATAAAGTTGTTTAGTAGATAACACCAAAGAACAATTAATGATTATTACCTTTTTAGAATCCTATTTCGAAGTAAGCCAAAGGTGATTTTCTCAATAAGGTAACTTAAGAACTAAGTAGAAAGATCCAAAAAGAATACAATTCAGAATTTCAAAGTTTGATATTACCGAAATACAAACATATGAATCTGGAAAGTAAATCCGAATTCAGAAATTTGTTAAACAACAAAAATAATAATAAAATGAAATTGCAAAAAAAAAAGTTATATACTTATATATATGTATGTGTGTAGTAGTAATGTGTTGATATTTTGTGCTTATGTGTAATTCTCCCTGTTTCTTTTGCACCCAACGGAAAATAATCTCACCTCAATGATTCCAATAAAACAAATAAAAAAATAAAAAATCAATCACCACCTTTTTGTGTTTATGCAAAATCCAAAATTCAATCTGACAGTCCCCGCCAGGGCTGCCAGACCTTTTTTTTTCTCTTTATTAAAATTGGAGGTTACCAGATCTATCATATGATAAATGTTTCCTAGATACTAAACAGATACTAAACACTCCCGCCCAAAACCTACGGTTTTCCAGCGACATTCTTATTTGGTTAAACACCCTTCAGCGACATCAACAGGCAGAATGCAAATTTTTTGTACTGGCCTTCTAAGTGTATTCGTTGCTGTCTGAATGGTTACTGATCGTACATGACTGTCCTCGCTTGGATGGAGATGGATTATGCGTCCCATGGCCCATTGAGCAGGCGGGAAATTTTCGCTCCTTATGAGAACTAGCTGGCCCAGCTGCACCCTTTCAGACGATCTGCGCCATTTTTTGCGCTCTTGGAGTGTTGCCAGATACTCATTGTGCCACCGCTCCCAAAAGGTTTTCACCATTCGCTGTCGCTCTTGCCACAACTGCACTCCTCTAGAGGATGATTTCTCGGGAACCGAAAAAGGCAGGGGAAGAACAAGCGGCTCCCCATTCAAAAAATGGCCAGGCGTCAGTGCCTGTAGATCGTCAGGATCATCACTTAATGGATGTAATGGTCGAGAGTTGAGTATCGCTTCCACTTGAGCAAGTAGTGTTCTCAATTGCTCAAAAGGCAGCACTCTGAGTCCAATGACGCGAACTAGGTGGTGCTTCATTGATTTCACAGCGGCTTCCTATATTCCTCCTTGGTGAGGCGCTGCTGGTGTCATGAATCGCCACTCCGTTCCCTTCGATGATAAGTGCTGGAAAACGTCTTCTTTGTGCCATCTGTCCATTGCCCTTTTGATCTCTTTTGCTGCTCCTACAAACGCTGTGCCATTGTCGCTGTAAATTCGTTCACAACGCCCGCGGTGGGAAACAAATCGCTCGTAGCAGGCTATGAATGCAATCGCGGTTAAGTCGGTAACCACGTCTAAATGCACCGCTCTTGTCTTCAAGCATACGAACACGGCGATCCACACCTTTTGCCTAACAATTTGCTTGCCTTCTCTGTCTATCATTTTGATGTCTACAGTTCCTGCATAATCTACGCCAACATGCAGGAATGCCTTGCCTGGAGTAACGCGATCAGATGGTAAGTCCGCCATGATTTGGGCTTCGACTCGATGGTTATGGCGTACACAAGCCAAGCATTTGTGCAAATAATTTCGCAGTGAACTACGCAGCCGTGGGATCCAGTACGTTTGACGTATGAACTGCATCATGACTTGCATTCCTACATGCTTCGTTTCACGATGTGCATGATCCATAATAAGCCATGCTAACCTTGAACCATCGGGAATAATGACTGGATGACGCGTACTCTCAAGCAAGTTGGCATTTTTCAATAGTCCGTGCACCCTTAGCAACCCGTATTTTAGCTCTGGTTTGAGAGACTCAATCCTACTTTTATTTGGAATGCTTTTTCCAGATTCTAGGCATACGATCTCCCTTTTATAATACTTCTTCTGTTCCTGACTAAGCAAGAGCCACATGGCTTTTGTTCTATGATGGTTTGCAAGTGATACATTTATACTTTCCGCCCTCTTCTTCTTTGCCCGCGTCGAACCTGTTTTTAAATTTGATACAACTCTGTACACGTAGCCAATGATATTGACGGCTTTTTCCAATCTATGGACGTACTCTATCAAGTCTATCCTGTCCTTTGTTGTTTTCGTTGTAATGGCCAACTGTTACCCCACTTCCGCTGCCACACAGGCCTTAAATTCAACTTCTTCCTCCCCCGCTGTGTTTGTCACAAACACATTGTCTGGCCACTGATTCAAACTCTGACTAAGCCATGTCGGACCGTGTACCCATAAGCTACTTTGGATGATTTCCGAAGGCTTCAAGAACTTTCTCGAAACTACACATATACGCACAGTTCTTATGGGCTATGTATGTACTCTGTCAAGAGAACTTCACCTTCATACCCCCATAGATCACATAGAGAACGGGTGAATCATCCTGCATCCAGCCTTGCACATGTATACTTACAAAAAAACAGCTCCCAATCCACGATCCAGACGAACCTGCATACACTTGAATGTAATTGTTTACACAAAAGCCAACAGCGAAATCACACATTGCACTCCTGATGTTTAAGCTTATTCAGTCCTCGTTTGCTTCGCGATTACAATCCGGCTCTACATGGACCAATGTTTCTTTCGCACCCAACGGAAAATAATCTCACCTCAATGATTCCAATAAAACAAATAAAAAAATAAAAAATCAATCACCACCTTTTTGTGTTTATGCAAAATCCAAAATTCAATCTGACAGTCCCCGCCAGGGCTGCCAGACCTTTTTTTTTCTCTTTATTAAAATTGGAGGTTACCAGATCTATCATATGATAAATGTTTCCTAGATACTAAACAGATACTAAACACTCCCCTTTTTTTTTTTTTTTTTTTGATGTTGTTGCTATATATATTTTTTTCTTTTATGTATCAATACGCTTGGTGTATGTTGGTGTTACACCTCGGCAAGGTCGTAATGAATGTGAGCTGTCCGTCCATACTTTGTCCAAGTCCAATTCAACTACGTCTCTCCTATAATTCAAGTCAGTCGAGTATGGCACGTCAAGTTGACAGGCCTTGGCCCTAAACTTGGCTGCCATAATCTCTTGAAATGTCCGTGGCGCAGGCGCACTGTAAACCTCACGTGCAAACCGTGCTGGACTGTTTGCACGGTAGCTTGAACAGTGGCCTGCAACCGAAAACGTCTACCTCCTATCATACTAGCTTTACCGTAGGATCCCACTTACGCAAGCGTTTCTGCTCCTATAAGGAACTCCCACGGTAAGGTGAGTATCCCCCCTCGTATTGGTTGTAGTGGCACAAATCGCATCGGACTTGTCCAAGCGATGCTGCTGCTACAACGGTCGCCTCTCCTGTCATAGAAATAAAGAAGGGTGTGAAAGAAATGATATAAGGAAGAATTACCAAAACGCTAAATGGAATAGAGAATTAAAGCATATGAAAGACGTAAAGAAACGGGAATTGCAAAAGCGTTAAAAACTGAAACTAAGATTAAAAATGGGAGAAATGAAACAAAAAAACGAACTGGGCTATTCCGTTGTGCGCCATTGTTGCATAACTGACTGTTGGGGTAAGGCGGAGGTGGCACTTGGCATGCTGGCAAGCCCCTGCTAGCTCGTCGGGTGGGGTGAGTTTTTGCTCACCCGCCTTACCTACAGGTATACAAACAAGAGAGAGGTTCATGCCTGAAATCTATGTAGAGAAAAGGAAAGCTGGAAGAAAAGGTCTGTCCGTGTCAGGTGGAGTCATCCCTCCCCTTCTGCGTAAAACCTTGACGCAGCCTTGGGCGTTGCACTGACTCCGGAACTTTAGCAACGCCCCCTTAGCCTGACTTTGTCTGTACGTTAATGTCCCATGTCCCTAGTCTGTCTAGTCTGTTATCGTCGCCTCACATCCATGACCCCTATATGGCACTCGTGCAACACCCACACCAACTGAACGTTCCTTAGCCGATCATTATGAGATATACTCAACCCATAAACCTAATAAAGATGCGAGTTTGAGTTTCAACAACGAAAACGTTATAAAAGGCGTTTTATTAATTACTTATCCTAGCGTAAAAGCAAAATTCAAAAAAACTTCAATGATATTGATTTTTCCTTGAGACTAGAACTAAAAGATACTTAACTAATGCTAATGTGTCGAACCCTACGTTGCGTTCATACAGAGCCAGATGTATAGAGGATACGGTAAAAAAACTTAGGAAGGTTATAGAGAGCTTTTAATTTATTGACAAAAAAAAGAAAAAAAGGTTTAACGCAAAAACTTTAAATCGAGGGGGAAATCGACAGTAATGGGAATAAAATAAAAAGTTGATCAAATTTTACTCGAAATTTACTTTATGTAAACAAACTTGAGTATTAACCGAAACAAAAAAAACCAATGAAAGGTTTAACTGAAAATTGCTAAATGTCGTCGTGTACCTGATTATCGGGCTGCCACTGTAGCCCGATCGATTATCACCCTCTCCTGGCTTCCAACAAGTTTGCCCTTTTTTTTTTCTTTTATACAGATATATGTGTATGTTTATAAGTATGTCTACCTACGTTATATCAATAACTTAAACGTCTAGCACTTACCGATCAATCCCGCGACGGAGGCGCCTGCGTCGAAGAGAGAGCGTGGCTGCAAAGTTGAGAAGGCGTAACCTACATACATAAACATACATATGCCCAAGGGAAAAATGCTATATTGGAAAGTCGATCGGTGGAAGAGGTGATAAGGAAAGATTACAAAGTTATTCGGGCATGCGGTTGCGGCCCGGATCAAAGATTTTACGAGTGGTTAGCGCGACGCAAAAATCAATAATATAAAAAAAGATAAAAATTATATAAAAAAAGAATGATTACGGAGTTTTAATAACAAAAATTTAAAAATTGGTTGGAAACTCAACTAATACCATGGGTAATTTTGATAGTTTCATGTAAAACAAATAAATGCGCAAATGAAAGAGGGAAGCAACAAACGAAGAAAAATATAAAAAAAAAAATAACAGAGAAAAATGCACTAGCTGCAAAAAAAGAAAAAGAAAACCACAAAACGTGATAAAAACGACAACAAAGGCAGAAGGCAAAAGATGTTAGAAAGTTAAAAAAAACTAATGGCAATCTTTAAATGCAACGCAATAAAAAAAGCGTTGCAAAAAAAAATAATGGGAAAAGGTGAAACAAAAAAAAATAAAAAGTCATAAGCCAGAAAGCAAAGTAAAAGAAATTAGGTATTGAGATGAACAAAAAGACCAAGAAAAGGTTGAATGCGGAACGATAGGCAAGAAAGGTAAGGTAAGGAATAATAGGTAAATAAGTAACAGGTGGACTGTTGAAAAGATAGCAAAGACGGGCGCAGGAGTAGGGAAACGGAACGCAACAGCAGAAATATTTACAATTACACAGGTTTCAAGAACAAAATAAATTCATAAAAGTAAAAAAACTCACAAGGAAATTGAAAAGATTTAGAATCCAGTTAAATTACCTTAACAAGCTAAATTTTAAAATTCGAACTAATCAACTCCGACGTAATGAAATCGTGATTAAAACTAACTAAAAAAAATCTCAACTAAGTTCAACAAAATTCAAATGCAATATATAAAAAAAAAAACAATATAGATTCCAGCAGCGGCGCACGGATAACTCTGCTCCCTTCTTGGCCTCTCTCCACCAATTAGTGTTCCTCCAGGCTATGCCCAAGTTTAATGATTGCGGTGCCAGGACAGGAGCGCTCAGATGCTCCTTTACTCCATTGACGTCTAGCCTGGCACCGTCTGTATGCTTCCCCTTCCTCTATATGAAATACTACCCCGCTTTGTGTATTTAGGACTGTGTTGGTGGCTGGTGTCGCAAGTTTCTTTAATTTTAATACTACCCCGCCTTGTTTTAGCGTTTGTGGCTCGTGATGGTGGCAACTTCAAATTTTTACGCAGCAATCTAAATGTGCAGAGGGAAGAATATTAGGGACTAGGGTCATGGCGGACGAGAAAGACACATTAGGGTGCATGTGGACTTACTATATTTATTGAATGTCATCTAGTTATGTCATTTTATTTATTTATTTGTCTTTTTTTTCTTTTATTTAATTTTATTTTTTTTAATTTTTTTTTTTAAGGTTATCTAGGTATTAGATTTAACTCAAATGTATGACTTTATGTATCTATGTATGCTATTTTATTTTAATTAGTTTTATATTTTATTTTATTTTATTTTATTTTATAATTCTAGTTAATTTATTTTAATTTAATTCTACTTTTAACTTTCATTATTTTATGCATTTTTTTTTTTTTTACTTAATTTTATCTTTGTATATAATTTCATTTATTTCACTAAATTTTATTGATAGGTATGTAATTTTATTCAAATTAATTTTCACTTTTAACATTTTTTTAAAATTTATTTTCACTATTAGTCCACATGCACCATGGAATGGGGTAAAGGGGTTTCACTGGACTCACCTGGGGCTGTTGTCAAGCAGGGTATGGGATCCCGGTTCTTCCTTGGGATTCCGCTAAATTACCCGTTAGCACGGTTTTATGAAGAAAAATCGCGAACTTTTTTTTTCGCAAAAAAAAAAATATATAATTAAAACTTGCTTCCGCACTCACTTAAGTCAACTTTTTTTTGAGACATTCTCTGCAATCGTTTGGTGGTCGTACCCCATAAATCAAAAGCCCTTCTTTCTCACCACTTTCACTCAAGAACGAAAGACACCAATACATATAATCCTATTTTGGCGGGACATAAACTTTCACGGACTAACTTCACGCATACTAACAGATACATGTTCGAACATCTATCCAAGTGTTTGGTTTCTACCAGTTACTAACACATGCAAACGTAGCTATGCTGGTATACGCACACAGATACACACGTAAATGTTTGAACATCCTTACCATCGCATTAACCCACAGGCTGCCGCTACATAAGGTAGGTTCGATCAGCTGTTTTATCTGGTTATGGTTTCATGGTCAAAGAGAATAAATATTTTCATATATTTTTGTTAAGCTTTTCCGATCTATTCTGAACTAGTGCAAATAAAACAATTTATTTCACCTTACAGCTCGACGTTTCGCCAAATTTCCTTGGCTTCTTCTGGAGCAATTCTGTATTTATTAACAATAAAAACACAAAAACAACAACATTAATTTGAAATTATCACAATTACACATATTAACATTTAACATTGACTTATAAGTTTTCAAATTTTCACTTACATTTGAATTACGGCATTAAATTAAAGAAATAAAACATAATCACAAGAAAAAAGATTAAAAAATATGGAAGATTAAAAATATAAAATAAAAAATAAAACGATACCATCTACTGTGGTACACTTGTGTCAGAATAAATATAATAAGAGCCACCACTGGAAATTGAAAAAGTTGATGCCTAATGTTTTCTATGAGGGACATTTTTAATTGTCTCGCATTTATCCATGGCGTGGAGGCACCTTATGCAAATGTGATTTTTGGAAAGATAATTAATTAATTAATCAAATACAGTGGGAAAAATAAACACGAATACCCCACGAAAATGTTTAAAGACATTTATGCACATCTCGCCCAAAAAATACCTGCGATTGTCCTAACCAAAAACCATGCAAAGTAACGAGTGACGTCTCTTATTATATTTATCCTCTTTGTTATGGTTATAAGTCACCGTTAATTGGCCCTTTACTTGTAGCAAAGAGTATATATTAATAAGAGACGTCAGAACGCATACTTTGGCAATTTACTCGATGTTTCCTCAATGTAGTTGTTTTTTGTCAGATGTATTTATAAAAACGCCTTCAAAACCTTTTTGGGGGGTATTTGTGTTTATTTAAATAATTGCATTAAATTCATTAATTAATTCTCTTCCCAAAAATCGTAATTATGCAAAGTCACTTCATCGCATAAATATATAGTATGCAGTTAAAGAAAACTAAACAAAACTTCTTGAGAAAACATTCGGCATGAATTCGTTGCTTTGGCAACAACAAAAGTATCGAGTGATGCCTCTTAACAAAGATATACTCTTTGCTCGTAGTCTTCATCTGTCAGTATTTCTCCTTATGAGGTGTTGGCATTTATAAGTCACTCAAACAATTTCAGTTACACGTGAAATATTTTTATTAATTAATGTATTTACAAATTTACGTTGATTTGTTTTTGAGAACTATTATGGACCTGAAAAGGCCGGAATACATTCGACTTTTGTAATTTTTAGGGGCTTAAGCGCTGAAAATTTTGTCAAATAATTACAACATCTTTGAACTTACATTTTGCTTGTGCGTTAAATTTAAAAAATATGAAAAAAAACTAAAAAACTGCCAAAAATTCAAAATTAAATTTTACGAATCGTCTGTCGGAACTGTACGTGGTTTGCAAAAAAGCGGTGCCGTTGAAAACCCTCTTTAGCGGTCGTAACAATTGGCGCCGTTTTTGGAGGAAACCAAGCCTTTACGTTGCGTCAACAGCTGTGCCAGTATTACGTTTTACGATCCGTTATAGAAAACCATTTTTAAAGTCACAATAGGGTTGAATTGGTGGATCGGATAAATGACATATGTAAAGGGCTAATTAAATTTCCTTAACCCTAACGCCATATTCGTAACCATACCCATATCCATAACATAACCGATTAATGGTGCCTTAACCTATAAATCGTGAAAATTTCATAAAAATGAAGACGTATACAAAACAATGAATAAAATCTACAAAAAGTTGTTAAATTCACCAACTCAAATATTTTTAGGTTATGGATATGGCGAGAAACCAAAAACCAATTGGTTGGCTGTGGTATGGTTACGTTCTGGTATGGCACCATTAATCGATTACATTGATTTCCATAAGGTAGGTTCGTTCAGCTGTTTTATCTGGTTATGGTTATATGGTTATAAGTCACCATTAATGGGCCCTTTAACTAGCGACAAATAGTGCTGGTTATAGCTATATGACACTACTTTATTTTCTTTGTATTTTTCTTGTATTTTCTCTTATATTTTTTGTCGCCCTCCCTCCTAATACGGGTTCAGTACTGGTGTAAGTGTGTAAACTATATTTCAAAATACTAACGTAATACATGAAAAATACAACCTAGTTCATTAAAAACACACGAGCCAGTTTGTATTTCTATTTTTTTTTGACATTCGACCATTTTTTCTTAATTTTTTCTGACAATTGAAAATTTTGTTTTTAGTTTGATAAATTTGTGCATAAAAACACAACTAAAATCAACTTTCTTGTGAAAAAAGTGAACCGTCGGGGAACGAAATAATTATCCCGTGTTATTTGCAATGTTTTTATTGTTAAAAATGTTAACGTAAAAATAAAATTTAAAAACTAAAACAAAAGCATGTAAAACTCACTAATTTTGGGGAATAATGGTCTTGCTTTCACATGGTTGAAATTGTTTTTGTATTTTGAAGTTCCGATAAAGTTTCGTCAGTTTTCTAGCTTAGAATCCAAGACAAAATATAGTAGTGTCATATAGGTTTTAGACCTATAACTTATTATAATTTTTAAAAAGAGTTTGACAGATGCATAGTTTGAGTGAAAATGGCTTTCAGACACTGATCGGAGCCGTATGCTCCTGACTTTCAATATATCCATCTTCACCGCCACAGTCACGCAAAACTTTGCGTTTGTAAATATCAAGGAACTTCAGACTTGGCAATTGAAGGTTATTTCGCTTTCCCCGTTTACATAGTTTACATACAAATTAATAAGTGTTTCGCAAAATTTTGATTGTGACGATATTACTGGCATGCATAAGATTGCGTCGAATGCATTTATATAAAAACTTCATTGTAGCTCGGTCATAAGTGATAATATGCGTTTTTAACACGCAAATGTAGATGTATACACATGAAGAAAAATACTATGAATCCCAACCTCGGATTCGGAGGGACCCGGGCCATTTTTCGGCTTTTTGTTGATACATTTCGAGCTAGTTAAAATTTGTGTTTTCCGCCATCGGATTATTAATACTGATGTCAAAAACATTTTCATCATCATTTTCTAGTAAATATTTCGTGAAAGAATTGTGTTTATTTGGTCGTTCTTTCAGAATTTGTTTGAAAAATGCCGTACGTTACAATTTTTTTCAAAAATACACTATCTCAAAATTTGTTTCGAAATCTCCCTATCTGAGCATAAGTTCAGTGCATTTTGACACAAGAGGGAGTAAATGAAAAGCATTCTGAGATTTGGCGTTTTTCAGTCTAATTCTAAATATGTCGTTTTTGTGCCAAATCCTTAAATGGGAAATTTTTGAAAAATAATTTGAAATAGGACGATTTTGAACAGGCAGGCAACATGAAGTGATCTCTATTCAGCAGCCGCAATGAAGTGACAAAAAAAAATAAAAGAAAATGGCCTATTGTCTTAGAAATTTATACTCTGGCCTTGACTTTGACAGAAGAGTTAATCCTTTGTGCCGTCCTGCTACACAGGGTCTATTCACCTTTTTATTACGAAATTTCGGAAAGCTATTTTCCGTTAAGTATTCATGGAAGTGTTCTGGATAAACCGTTAGTTTAGAATATTCGGAAGACGTTCGTTTGGTACTACCTAACGAGGTTCGTATATATCAGATAAGTATATACATAATATTCCAAATATAAACCGATTCCACAAATTCTTAAATGGAGATGAATGTTCCAAACATACGTAGTGAGATGACGGAGTGAATAAGTTAACATGCTCAATGAGTACATTTCGTTATGGCATCTCCATAATTTACTAATGGCATTTTTAAATTAATCGATTTACTAGTCGAGTTTTTGACGTTGAACGATGAATTTTGAATTTGTTTAGACTTCGTATATTCATAGGCTTACCAAAGTGCACGATTCCTTGGTGTCCGTACTTTTCATAAAATTACCTATATTCAGCCAAACTAATAGACATAGTTATTCAATTCATCAACAAATTTAAAAAAAATAATAATGTTTTAAGGAACTATGCAGTTCAGTATTTATCGGGTATTTGTAAACTGATTGCCTCCTATTTCTACTAAAATTTTCCGAAAAATCGCAAAGAAACAACACAGTTAACGGATGTCAATTCGATTTGGGAAAAAAATTACTGCAATTGTCAAAATATTTGTCAGCCGAGCAAACCTCTTGTGATTGATCATGGCCAGGTCATAAATGTGACATTCCAATGAAGCGTAATCCAGATATGGATAGAAATTTAACATGTACAGGTTGTTGCCATTGTGAATGATGACAAAGTGTGATCTCTTCTGCATAAACGTCAAAATTCCAAAGTGATTGGATCACCTGATTCGTATTTGACTATCGCTGTCTCATTCTGTATCTCTTTCTATCACCCGCTGAAGATAGGCGCCGCCATATTAAACAGCCTGTCAAAACGTTGAAAAGTAGCCATATTGAACAGCCTGTCAGGCAGTTGACAGATAAGAGATCACACTTTGTCATCATTCACAATGGTGTTTGCATTTGCATGTTAAATTTTTATCGGTATCTGGTTCACTGTTCATTGGAACGGTAGGTACGATTGATGACAACGTTTATTTTGGCTCGGTTTTAGGTTTTGTATGCAATTGTTTGATGGCTCTAATTTTCAACTGCAGCCGAGCTCGCGTTGATCATGCCTTTCCTTTACTTCCTTCGCGTTGAATAAAGACAAGATTAAAGAAAATGGTGCGTAAAATGTATATTTTATGAGTAAACTTGGTTATTTTAATATTTCGAGGTCTCTAGAGGATAGTGCTTAATCTATTTAAATCAAGCGTGTAATTCTATTGAGTTGTGTGATATTATGTTTGCCTATTTTAATAATGTATCTTTATAACAGACTAAGAAACGCCGTAACGGAGGCCGCTGTAAGCATAATCGTGGTCATGTCAAACCAGTAAGATGCACCAATTGTGCTCGTTGTGTTCCAAAAGATAAGGCAATAAAGAAGTTTGTAATTCGCAACATAGTAGAAGCAGCGGCTGTCAGGGACATATCTGAAGCTTCCATTTGGGAATGTAAGTTTTATTAATATGCGTATATGTACATATGTACACATATATATTATTTAACAAATTCTCTTCCAGCGTATATGTTGCCAAAATTATATGCAAAGCTGCACTATTGCGTTTCGTGTGCTATCCATTCAAAAGTAGTCAGGAATCGTTCTAAGGAGGCACGCCGTATCCGCACACCACCTGTACGAACCTTTCCCAAGGATATGGCTCGCAATCAACCAAGAAAGTAAACTTAATAAATATTCTTGGAAATAGTAAACAAGTTTTTCATTTCTTAAGAATGTATGTATTTATGAGCACTTCATAGATAACGGAAGAATGTAGATATCTGACCTAGTATGTACTTCACGGGAGTGAAGATAACTAACGCATCAAAAAGAATGGCCGCAGATTCTTTCTCTGTAAGTACTTGCGAATAGATTCTTCTACGATTATAACAGCAGTTGGAATTTTCCATGTATTCGACAGAAAGGCATTTCGATTTCTGGCTTAGTTGTGAAATATTTATTAAAGGTGGGACGGGAGGGGCGCAAATTATCTGGGTGGTAGGCAGGCATCGGTGCAATTAAAGAACGCAACATCCAAACCATGAAGAATAAACAAGGGGTGGTGTCCTATCCCCACTTTTGTTTAACTTCTACATAACAAAGCTACCTTCGCCACCAGAATGAGTTACTATGTTATTGTTGTTACTATCGTTTCCTACGCCGATCCTGCACAGGCCAAGGCCCACAGATCGATGAGCTTTGCAACAAAATAAACGGCTACCTCCCTGATCTCTCCAGTTTTTTCACCTCGCGAAACCTAACATTATCACCGACTAAATCATCGGCGGCCTTATTTACAACATGGACGTCCCAGATGTCGACCAATTATTTTCCTGAGGCAGACGGTTCTATGTACCGGAGCGTCTCGTTATTTTTCCCGACCAAGGTATGTCATTTCATTGTAACCATTTAATTTGTTGTGTCCCTCCCAGCAGCGGGACTGCGCCATACTCTCCTGCTCCGGGAAGGTATCGAACCCAATCCCGGTCCTGAGAAATGGTTTGGCTGCGTTTGCCGGAAAATGATCTTTTTAGGACGGTCATACTCTTGTTAATGTGTCTCGTGCAAGGGACGGTTGCATCGGACAGGTGTTGTTGTTGTTGTTGTTGTTGTTGTTGTTGTTGTTGTTGTTGTTGTTGTTGTTGTTGTAGCAATGCTCGCCCCACCTAATAGCCGCGACCGATCACACATTGTCATCAATATCCTCTAACGGGAGTCCAAGGAAACTTGCCGTTTCAACAGGGGTGGACCATAAGGAAAGGGGTGTTAGAGGCGTTGGTTCCACATTACAATTAAAGAGATGGTTGGTGTCATGTGGGGACACATAGCAAGCAGGGCATACATTTTGTATGTCGGGGTTGATTCTGGATAGGTAAGAGTTTAACCTGTTACAGTATCCAGAACGAAGTTGAGCAAGAGTGACACGCGTTTCCCTGGGGAGTATGCGTTCCTCTTCTGCGAGTTCTGGATATTTTTCTTCAAATACTGGATTCACCGGGCAATTCCCGACATAAGGGTCCGACGCCTGTCTATGGAGTTCACCAAGGACCTGCTTGTGTTTTTCCGCTTCATACGGCTGGGTTCTCAGGTGCCGTATTTCCTCAAAATGCTTACGGAGATGACTCCTTAGGCCCCTAGGCGGTGCTGGTTCGTCAATCAGATGTCTGTTGGGATGCCCAGGTTTCTGGGTATTCAACAGAAACTGTTTGGTCAGCATCTCATTTCTCTCCCTGATGGGATGCAGATGGTGTTCTGGGGACATAAGAAGACAGCCCGTGGCGATTCTGAGAGCAGTATTTTGGCAGGCCTGTAGTTTCTTCCAGTGGGTGGTTTTTAGGCTTGGCGACCATATGGGTGACGCGTAGCACGTAATCGGCTGGCTAATTGCTTTGTATGTGGTCAAGAGCGTTTCTTTATCTTTTCCCCAGGTACTGCCAGCAAGGGATTTGAGGATTTTATTACGGCTCTGAATTCTTGGAACAATTGCGGTTGCGTGCGCACCAAAATGTAGATCCTGATCAAACGTCACACCCAAGATTTTGGGGTGTAGGACAGTCGGTAGCGTAGTGCCATCGACGTGGATGTTCAATATGGTCGACATTTGGGGCGTCCATGTTGTAAATAAGGTCGCGGAAGATTTAGTCGGTGACAATGCCAGGTTTCGCGAGGCGAAAAAACTGGAGAGATCAGGGAGATAGCCGTTTATTTTATTGCATAGATCATCAATCTTTGGGCCTGGGCCTGTGGCCATTATTGTGCAGTCATCAGCGTAGGAAACGATTGTGACTCCTTCCGGTGGTGAAGGTAGCTTAGATATGTAGAAATTAAACAAAAGCGGGGATAGGACACCACCCTGTGGCACCCCTTGTTTAATTCTCCTTTGTTTTGATGTTTCGTTTCTGAATTGCACCGATGCCTGCCGACCACCCAGATAATTTGCGGTCCACCTTTTAAGACATGGGGGAAGGGTAGACCCTTCCAGGTCTTGCAGTAACGAGCCATGGTTGACCGTATCAAAAGCTTTTGATAGGTCTAACGCTACGAGTACTGTTCTATGGTGGGGATATTGATTCAAACCGCAATTTATCTGGGTGCTAATGACATTTAGCGCGGAGGTAGTGCTATGGAGTTTTCTGAAGTCATGCTGATGAGGGGCTAGCTGCAAATGTGCTTGGAAATAAGGGAGCAAAATGGCTTCAAGCGTCTTTGCCACTGGCGATAGGAGAGATATCGGACGATATGACTCACCTACGTTAGCTGGTTTCCCAGACTTTAGTAGCGGGACCACCTTGGCCATTTTCCATTTCTCGGGTATGACAAAGGTGGAAAGAGACAGGTTGAAGACAGGCGCTAAATATTTGAAACCCTCTTTCCCTAGGTTTTTAAGCATCGGCATGGCTATGCCGTCTGGGCCCGCTGCTTTGGATGGTTTAGCGCGACCAATGGCGTCCTCAACCTCTCTAGCGGTGATGGTAATTGGTGACGCGCTGAGTTTGTGTTTATGTGCGTGTCTATTGGCTCTCCGTCTATCTTTGTCGACCGTAGGATGCATTATATATTGTCGGCAGAAAGCGCTCGCGCATTTTTTCGCATCCGACAGCACCTTATCGCCAAAGGCGATGGAAACTTTGTCTTTGTGCTTAGTCGGATTCGATAGGGACTTTACGGTGGACCAAAGTTTACCTACACCGGTAGAGAGGTTACAACCTCTTAGGTGCTCTTCCCATTTCGCCCGCTTGTGTTCGTCCACAAGCAATCTGATGCGTTGGTTTATATCCCTTATTTGGGGGTCGCCTGGATCAAGCTGTCTTATAAGGTCGCGTTCCCTCGCTAAGCTCGCGGCCTCCGCCGGGAAGTGGGGCCGGATTTCGGGAATTCTCCCGGCGGGAATGAAATGTGCCGAGGCGGATTCAATGACCTTACGGAAGGCACGCTCCCCTTGGCGGGCATCAGTCGGGATAGGGAGGGCAGCAAAGCTGCTGTCTGTTGCAGATTTATATTCTTCCCACTTTCCTTTTTTGAAGTTTATGAAAGTGCGTTTTTCGGTGACGATGAAGTCGGCGGTACGCTCGAACGAAATAAGTATGGGCAGGTGGTCGGATGCCAATGTTACCATCGGCTGCCAGTTGACGCAGTTTACGAGTTCTGCGCTCACAATTGAGATATCTGGCGAGCTATGACAGCTTCCTACCATACGTGTGGGGGCGTCTCCGTTTATTGTGCAGAACGTCGTTTCGTCTATTTGATCCGCCAACATCTCACCCCTACTGTCCGCCCGCAAGTTTGAATGCCATAGGTCGTGATGGGCATTGAAATCGCCTAAGATAATGCGATTGTTGCCAGTGAGTAAGGCCTCGATATTAGGGCGGTATCCACTGGGGCAACAGGTGACAGGAGGGATGTAGATGTTGATGATTTCTAGATTTACATCGCCTGACCGGACAGATAGGCCTTGACGTTCTAAGACATTGTCACTGCGGTCGATGCCAGGATCAAATATATGATATTGCACAGAGTGGTGTATAATAAACGCGAGGCCGCCTCCATTTCCGCTCTCGCGGTCTTTCCTGTGGACATTATAACCAGAGCAGGTCTGCAATGCAGATCTTGCTGTGAGTTTAGTCTCTTGAATCGCAGCAATGCGGATGTTGTGCCGCTTCATGAAATCGACTATCTCCGTAATCTTCCCAGTTAGTCCATTACAGTTGAACTGCAGAATTCTGAAGTGCATGAGGGGTGACGCCGCCACTCTAGGGGTAAGTGAGGGGTGACTACGCCTAGGTTGTGGAAGGCCAGGACGCAATTGCTGTTGTGGCCTTGGGACTGGGCGCCCTTGGGCGCTACCGGCCGCTGCCACTCATAACTATAATTTCCGTAGTAGAGTGGATAGCAATGCCGAGCATCAGCCCCCGCCCCGTCTCCCCCCCCCCCCCCCTTCCGGAAGCAATCGTGTAGGTCAGGGACAGGCTTAGTCCCTACCACCTTTTGCACTGTTTGCCAGCACAGAATATATATATTTGCGACATCCGCCCATTGCAAATCCTGCCTTGGACGGTGCCACTTTCCTAGATATTCTGGTCTCCGCGACGGAAACCCCCCGAGGACTTCATTGCCCCATTTTGCCAGGCCGCTAATCCAAATACACCGGCTACCCCAATGCTTACCCAGGGAGGTCCAGTCCCAGGGCCACAACAGCAATTGCGTCCTAGCCTTTCACAACCCAGGCTTAGTCATCCGTCAATTACTCCTAGAGTGACGACGTCTCACCCGCTGCACTTTCAGAATTCTGCACTTAAACTGTAATGGATTAACTGGCAAAATCACGGAGATAGTCGATATCATGCAGCGGCACAACATCCGCATTGCTGCGATTCAAGAGACTAAACTCACAGCAAGATCTGCTCTACAGACCTACAGAAAAGATCGCGGGAGCGGAAATGGGGGCGGCCTCGCATTTATCATACACCACTCAGTGCAATATCACCTATTTGATCCCGACATCGGCCGTAGGGACAATATCCTAGAACGTCAAGGCTTATATGTCCGGTCAGGCGAGGTAAACCTAGAAATCATCAACATCTACATCCCTCCTGCCACCTGCTGCCCCAGTGGATACCGCCCTAATATTAGCGACTTACTCAGTGGCGATAGTCGCATTATCTTAGGCGATTTCAATGCCCATCACGATCTATGGCATTCAAACTTGCAGGCGGACAGCAGGGGTGAGATGTTGGCGGATCAAATAGAAGAAACGATGTTCTGCACAATAAACGGAGATGCCCCCACTCGTATGGTAGGAAGCTGTCACAGTTCGCCAGATATTGCAATCGTGAGCGCAGGATTCTGCGTAAACTGGCAGCCCATGGTAACATTGGCATCCGACCATCTGCCAATACTTATTTCACTCGAGCAACCGCCGACTTCATCGTCACCGAAAAACGCACTTTCATAAACTTTAAAAAAGGAAAGTGGGATGAATACAAATCCTTTACAGACAGCCGCTTTGCTGCCTTCCCTATGCCGACTGATGCTCGTCAAGAGGATCTTGCTGTCCACAAGGTCATGTTGTTGTTGTTGTTGTAGCGATAAGGTTGCTCCCCGAAGGCTTTGGGGATTGTTATCGATGTGATGGTCCTTTTTCGGATACAGATCCGGTACGCTCCGGTACCACAGCACCATTAAGGTGCTAGCCCGACCATCTCGGGAACGATTTATGTGGCCACATTAAACCTTCAGGCCACCCCCTCCCTCCCCAACCCCAAGTTCCTAGAGGAGCTTAGGGTCGCCAGAGCCTCGTCTGTTAGTGAAACAGGATTCGCCACGGATAGGTGAGGTTGACAATTGGGTTTGGAGAAGCTATATATTGCGCTGGCAACCTGAAGGGTTGCGCTACACAGCCCCTTGAATCTGGTATTTTAGTCGCCTCTTACGACAGGCACACCTACCGCGGGTATATTCTGGCCCCCTAACCCGCTGGGGTCCCGCAAGGTCATCGAATCATCGGCAGAGAGATTACAACTACTTAGATGCTCCTCCCATTTCGCCCGCTTGTGTTCATCCACAAGCAATCTGATGCGTTGTTTTATATCCCTTATTTGGGGGTCGCCGGGATCGAGCTCTCTTATAAGGTCACATTCTCTCGCTAAATTTGGGGTCTCCGCCGGAAAATAAGGCTGAATTTCAGGAATTCTTCCGGCGGGAATAAAGCGAGCGTAGGCGAATTCGATGTCCGCGGAGAAGTGCTGTCGGATGCGAAAAAATGCGCGACTGCTTTTTGCCGACAATTCTACGGCTTGCAAACTTAGACGGAGGGCCAACAGACACGCATATAACCATAAATTCAGCGCGTCCCCAATTACCATCACCGCCAAAGAGGTTGAGGATGCCATCGGTCATGCTAAACCACATAAAGCAGTCGGCCCAGACGGAATAGCCATGCCGATGCTTAATAGACTAGGGAAAGAGGGTTTCAAATATTTAGCACATGTCTTCAACCTGTCTCTTTCCACCATTGTCATTCCCGAAAAATGGAAAATGGCCCAGGTGGTCCCGCTACAAAAGCCTGGGAAACCAGCTAACATAGAGTCGTATCGCCCGATATCTCTAAGACCAACTCCCTTTTAAAATACTCCTTAACACCTTTCATTTGATACCCATATCGTACAAACGCATTCTAGAGTTACCCCTGGCCCACCTTTATGGCGATATCTCGAAAAGGTGTCCACCTGTAGAACTAAGGGCCACTCCTTTTTAAATAATCATTAACACCTTTTATTTGATATCAATATCGTACAACCGCATTCTAGAGTCACCCTTGGTCCCTCTTTATGGCGATATCTCGAAAAGGCGTCCACCTGTAGAACTAAGGGCCACTCCCTTTTAAATAATCATTAACAACTTTCATTTGATACCCATATCGTACAAACGCATTCTAGAGTCACCCCTGGCCCACCTTTATGGCGATATCTCGAAAAGGTGTCCACCTGTAGAACTAAGGGCCACTCCCTTTTAAATAATCATTAACACCTTTTATTTGATAACCATATCGTACAAACGTATTCTAGAGTTACCCCTGGCCCACCTTTATGGCGATATCTCGAAAAGGTGCCCACCTGTAGAACTAAGGGCCACTCCCTTTTAAATAATCACTATCACCTTTCATTTGATACCAATATCGTACAACCGCATTCTAGAGTCACCCCTGGTTCCCCTTTATGGCGATATCTCGAAAAGGCATCCACCTATAGGACTAAGACCCACTCCCTTTTAAAATACTCATTAACACCTTTCATTTGATACCCATATCGTACAAACGCATTCTAGAGTCACCCCTGGTCCCCCTTCATGGCGATATCTCGAAAAGGCGTCCACCCGTACAACTAAGGGCCACTCCCTTTTAAATAATCATTAACACCTTTCATTTGATACCAATATCGTACAAACGCATTCTAGAGTCACCCCTGGTCCCTCTTTATGGCGATATCTCGAAAAGGCGTCCACCTGTAGAACTAAGGGCCACTCCCTTTTAAATAATCATTAACACCTTTCATTTGATACCAATATCGTACAAACGCATTCTGGAGTCACTCCGGGTCCACCTCTATGGCGATATCTCGAAAAGGCATCCTTCTATAGATCTAAGGCCCACTCCCTTTAAAATACTCATTAACACCTTTCATTTGATACCCATATCGTACAAACGCATTCTAGAGTCACCCCTGGTCCACCTTTATGGCGATATCTGGAAAGGCATCCACCTATAGAACTAAGGCCCACTCCCTTTTAAAACACTCCTTAACACCTTTCATTTGATATCCATATCATACAAACAAATTGTAGAGTCACCCCTGGTCCACCTTTATGGCGATATCTCGAAAAGGCGTCCACCTATGGAACTAAGGCCCACTCCCTTTTAAATAATCACTAACAACTTTCATTTGGTACCGATATCGTTCAAACGCATTCTAGAGTTACCCCTGGTCCACCTTTATGGTGAAATCTGGAAAAGGCATCCACCTATAGATCTAAGGCCCACTCCCTTTAAAATACTCATTAGCACCTTTCATTTGATACCCATATCGTACAACCGCATTCTGGAGTCACCCCTGGTCCACCTTTATGGCGATATCTCGAAAAGGCGTCCACCTGTAGAACTAAGGGCCACTCCCTTTTAAATAATCATTAACACCGTTCATTTGATACCAATATCGTACAAACGCATTCTGGAGTCACCCCTGGTCCACCTCTATGGCGATATCTCGAAAAGGCATCCACCTATAGATCTAAGGCCCACTCCCTTTAAAATACTCATTAACACCTTTAATTTGATACCCATATCGTACAAACGCATTCTAGAGTTACCCCTGATCCACCTTTATGGTGATATCTGGAAAAGACATCCACCTATAGAACTAAGGATCACTCCCTTTTAAAATACTCATTACCACCTTTCATTTGATACCCATATCGCACAAACACATGCTAGAGTCACCCCTGGTCCACCTTTATAGCGATATCCCGAAATGGCGTCCACCTATAGATCTATGGCCCACTCCCTTTTAAAATACTCTTTAATACCTTCCATTTGATACCCATGTCATAAAAACACATTCCAGGGTTACCCTAGGTTCATTTTCTTATATGGTGGTTTTCCCTTATTTTGTATCCAAAGCTCTCAGCTGAGTATGTTATGTTCTGTTACACCCGAACTTAGCCTTCCTTACTTGTTTTTTTTAAGAGGCAGTCTCGCATTAATCACACATGAATAAAATGTTTTTGATCCGGCAGGGACAGTACCATAGAACGTCGAGGTAGGCGGTGGTAGTCTTGAAAACAACCCTCCCGTTACCTGCGGCCAAGTAACTATCGCCTTGTATTTGCACACTGACGGACGAAAATTGCATAGTCCTAGGCGACTTTAATGTACATCAGCAGACAGCAGGGTAGAGATATTTATTTATTAGTCTACAAATTTAACAAATAATCAGACTAAATATAATTACGGATTTACAGAGTGAGCAAAATTATATTATACAATCTGTATATATGTTATTAAATCAATTGACGGGATGTACTGTAATGCCGAGCAACGGAGTTGATTATTAGTGCTGTCGGAATGGACGTGATTTCGAGAAGCTGATGTATGTATATTTAACACACAATAAGTAAGGCTGCGATGTGTAGGAGGTTGGAAAGGACGTGATTCCAAACCACCCGCCCAAATCATTTCGTATTTATTTATTTATTAATCTATAAATTGACAACTCTTATACTTATCAATCTAAATACAAAAGAATTTGCAAAACAAAAGAAATAACAGATTTAGTTTAACATGTTAATTTAGAAACATTTATGAGTTCAAAGCAGTGAGTATATACTTTTATACTCAGCGTGCTTTGCACACAGAGTATATTAACTTTGATTGGATAACGGTTGGTTGTACAGGTATAAAGGAATCGAGATAGATATAGACTTCCATATAGAAAATCATCAGTATCGAAAAAAATTTGATTGAGCCATGTCCGTCCGTCCGTTAGCACGATAACTTGAGTAAATATTAAGATATCCTATTGAAAACGAGCGAAATCGGATGATAACCACGCCCACTTTTTATATATATACAATTTTGGAAAATACAAAAAACCTGATAGTTTAGTAAATAATACACCTAGAATGTTGAAATTTGACATGTGGACTGATATTGAGACTCTTGATAAAAACAGGCGTACCTACCGCGGGTATGTTATAATCCCCCTAACCCGCTGGGGGCCCGCTGCTTCTCTTGCCAAATGGCGCCTTCAGATCACAGGGGCACTCCAACCCATCACTAAAATCTACGTTGCATGGATAGAAGAAATGCTGAGCACCAGTCCCTGCCCCGTCTCGTCTTTTTTTTTTTTGGCACACGCACTCGCGTAAGAAGGAGTCATCAACACCTAGCCCTCCACATCACGCGGGGCAGACCTCCATGCCAGGAATTTCCCGGCGAACCCCGTTCATAAAGAGAAAAACCCTGAACTCGCAGAAGATGAAAGCATTCTCTTTAGGGAAAGCCTTCGGGGTGTGTCTTTATCGCTAATACAACAACAACATGGAATTTAACACAACAACAACAACAAAACTGTCCCGACCGCGACATATTTTAGAATATAGCAATTAAGTCATTTAACAAAAATTAATAACTTACGGTACATGATTTCAACAGCCAACCAGCTAACATCTGCCGCCAAGGATCTCCGCCGTGTTCCAACATATTCAGGTAATATTATACCCACGTTAGTTTATTGTAACCTAATAAAGTGCATTATTATAACGAGGAAAATCCTCCTGTGTTCTTCTCTGTTTCCTTTTGAGTGAATCACCCATTGAACGAGATCGACCCGTGTGCGCCTACCCACTGCCGGTTTACGACGCACTCAGGCCGAACAAAGGCATTTCCATATATTCGCAGAGCTTTGGTAATCCATGACTAATAGATATGATCTATTTATTTTGTCCCAACCGTTCAGGGGCGGACCCAGAGAGACATTTTCGAGGGGTGTGTGGGGGGACCTACAAGGAAAAAATTCTGTTTTTTTTTCGGTAGCCTCTATAGATTTGATCGGTGGTAGCGTTTAGCGATTTTTATGCGATAACCTATTTAAGTCAACCCAATATTTATTCCTCGGTTCCTCCGACAGCCTATCCGCCCGAGCAGTCATCCTCACATGTGTTTTTGATAAATTCAAAGAAACGTATTGTAATGTAAGTCAGACTCCTGCAAAGAATGGGCATAATAGGTATGCAATCCCTTCCTCTTCTTATGTATCAAACATTAGGGGGGTCTCTCAGTCTAGGAAACGTAGTAAAGAAAAAAATATTCCACGTTTTCTACACCAAATATACGACACTCAGAGAACGCTACACTTACACAAAAAATAATCTGTCGATCTGATCGTGCATTTAGCGCTAAAAGTTAAATATAAAATGAAAATTTTATGTATTCAAAATGTTTACGAAACTGCCGGGCACAAGAAGTTGTTATTGTTTAAGTAAAAAATTCAATTTCAACATTCTTGTCTCATTTATAAATTTTTTATTCAAATATAGATGGGTGTGGGTATAGAAAATATAGAAGCCGTAGAAAATATTTCACAAATGTACTTTGTGGTTGCGTGTAAAAAACTTTTGACAAAAAATGGAAAACTTTCTACGGTTTCCGTGGTTTCTGGATATAGCGAATACCCCTATTATTTCAAAATATAATTCTGTGACAGTTCAATACTTAACATTTGTAGGAAATTTGGGAAAAAGTCAAATAATGAAATAAGTGCGAAAAAACAGCGCCCGAGGTTTTTAGTAGCTTCCTAATATTCTATTCTAAGTCGAAAAAGTGCATAAAATCATTCGAGCTGCTATTTTCCTGACCCACAGGCCCTACTCAAAAAAACACCGTATTTATTTTCATCATATTATTAACTGCAATTATTGCTTACTCAAAGCTTTTACAAGGGTAGGCACCTGATCGATGATGTGATGGCTTAGCAGACGTTCATAGCGCCCGACTATGTGTCTGACAGCTATAGGGAATTCCATCTTCGCCGTTCTGCCTATTAGGAGGGCGGCGATCGGTCCTTTTCTGTGACTTCTGATGCTTCCGAAACAACGAAAAACAGCGCTGTCCACATTGTGAACTGTTTAAGATAACTCGAGTTTATCCCGGAAGTAAAATTAACTCTTCACTTTTACGAGTAGTTTAAACTTGCACTGAAAAAATGGCATTAAAATTAATTAAAATTTTTAAATAAACAGGCAGTACTTAACACGTATACACAAGTATTTTTCTTAAACATCATCTTAGTTTTAAAAGCAGTTGTATGCTTGTTACAAACGTAGACTTGCGGTAGCCTACGTAAGTTTTATAGCATGGCCACATGAAGATTAAGGGATATTTCCTTAATTTATAAAGCTTTAAAGCTAAAATTTTATAGGAACGACTTCGTAAGGATAATTTAAAATTCGTATTTATTTATTTTTTTAATAGGCGTGGAACGCCTTCTACGACCGCTCGTATCTTTTAAAAAATCTTTGCATCGACTTCGAGGACGCTGAAGATATTGTGCTGAAATTTGTTATCCCTCTTTTCTTAAAAAGAAAAGAATTACCCTATAGAAGAATGACAAATTCGGTTGATTACCATGCCCACTTTCTATAAACATACATATTTGGCCTTGACAAAATGTTTATTGTTCATGAAAATACACGGAAATTTCATATATCGAGGGCGATCAACTTGCCCGAAATATAGTCATATTCAGCCAAAAAAAACTACCCCTATAGCAGCATTGCACGCCATTCCACACTACCCGCCTGCAGGCCTAATGGCCACAAATATCGCGTTAGCTACTGCTACAAAGCTTAAGGCCTCGGGGCAGCTTGAGTGCAGGCCATATGGCCATAGTAGTATAGCGCCATCTAATATCGGGCAAACGGAATATATGATCCCGCGCCTGAGCTTCGAAAGAGATCTTGGGGCCACAATTGAAACGGAGGCTTGGTGCCAGGGTGCCGAAATGGCAGAACATACTATACCCGTGTATACGGATGGTGTCAAATTAATGGAAGTGGTCGGGTCTGTTGTTTACTGTGTCGATCCAGAAATAAGAAGATCCTACAGGCTGCCAGATTACTGCAGTGTATTTCAGGCGGAAATTATTGCCGTGAAGAGAGCAGTAGAAATTCTGTAGGAAGCATGCTTTAGCTGCAACCGTGTCAATATATATATATACATATATATATTGAAAGTCAAGCGGCGATTAAGGTAATAATCGCACTCAGTATTTCTTCACAAGAAGTGTTCTGCAATGCAAAAAAGAATTGGAAAAACTTCGCTCAGGCCGGACCATTCATCTATACTGAGTTCCCGGTCATAAAGGGATAGAAGGTAACGAAAGCGACGATGAGTTGGCAAAGGATGGTGCAACACTCGCTGAAACAACGATATACGTCCCAATCCGTTTGGGAGAAATTAAACAGAGACAGGAGTTGCATATGATCCATCAAACAGCAAAGGCGTGGACCCGCAAAGTAGTTTATATCTCCGAAGAGGGAAGACTTAAGGCTCATGATGAGCACACTAACTGGACACTACCTTCTGACGTCAAATGCTTATAAGTTAGGCCTCGCCAGTAACAGCAGGTGTAGCGTGGTGACTACACTTACGCTCTTCATACTCCATACAGTACATATGCCAATTTTTTTTTTTTTGTCTTTCGTGGAAGGAGGAAATGTTTTATACACTGACCGGGATATTTAAGCCTCACTGCGAGTCTCTCCGAGTGTAGAACTCCCTTCTTCCATGAAGGGCTACCCACTAAAACCTAACGTCCCACGGCCCGCGCAAATCCCCGTACCTGGGACCGCGTTTAGGATAACTTCGGGTACAGGTGCACGCTACGTTACCTCTATGGATACTCTCACGCTAATGGGCTAGGCATCCGTCTTCTCGTTTACTGATAAGTATATGTCTCACATACATATGTGCTGACCGTATCCCGTCTGTCTCTTCGGCAGGTCATGCTATTGATGACACTGCCCGGGGATAGGTCGCCAAGTACCTAATCTACCCTCCTTCGCTGATCGGAGAAGTGCCTGCATTCGAAGAAGGTGTAGCGTACATCGTCTATTTTCCCACAGTACAGTCAGCTCAACCTTGCCCATTCTGTGTAGGTATTTGCGGAAGTAACCGTGTCCCGTTAGAAACTGGGTCAGGTAAAAGCCTACCTCTCCGTGTGGTCGCTTCAACCATGCATGGATTCAGTTCAGGGATTAGTTCCCTAGTCCAATAATACTAAAAACTATGCTAATAATACTAAAAATCTGGAACTAACTTCAGACTCTATTCTATACTATGGATATATTGATTGTTATTCTATTGATTATATTTATATTAATTTTAAACATTGCCTAATTAATTTTTCAGTGATAGCAGAGATTTTTCATTATTACTAGAATATAATTAAAATGGATAATATTTATTTTATAATATTTTAAATTATTTGTTTGTGTTTAATTAAAGCTCCGTTATAGTACATAAATAGTATAAAACATATTGACATATGGTAACATAGTTTGCGGTCAAACGATAGCATAAATAAACATACGTTAATATGCAGACATATGCGAATCGTATTTAAGCATTTTACAAATATGTATTTAGTTATCTAGTTACTATAGCAACTGATGTTTCAACTACTGAAAGACTTGTATGTGGCTAAATACATACATATATGCATTTACAGGGCACATGTACTTTTTTGCCGAGATGGACAGTCTAAAGAGTTTAGGAGCAAAAACGCTCGAACTTTTGTAAAGATTACACTATTTGCAACATGTAACTTGAAATTTTTTTGTTTTTTGACTCTCAAGTCGGCGAATGTCAGTGCAGTTTTTTAGGGATATAATTTCTGTGGTAGGGATTCTTAAGATCCCCATAAAACCAAGTTATACTCCGACAGTGTTTTCAATTCAATAGGGTTTTTAAATGGCACCACGCCAGTCACAAAATCAGTAATGTTTTTAATATTTGTTGTTCCACAACTAGTACACAATGGTAATACCATATAGGCCAGAACCACGTGTAACAGCTTTGATTGAGCCATGTCCGTCCGTCCGTCCGTCTGTCCGTTAACACGATAATTTGAGTAAATATTGAGATAAGTTTGGTACACGAGCTTATCTGGACCCAGAAGAGATTGGTATTGAAAATGAGCGAAATCGGATGATAACCACGCCCACTTTATATATATATAAGATTTGTGATAAAATCAATTTTACAAATATTATTAATCATAAATCAAAAATCGTTAAACCTAAATAAATAAATAAATGTAAGGCGCGATAACCTCCGAAGAGATCTAAGGCCGAGCTTCTCTTCCAATTTGCGTTGTGCTCCTCTTGATTTTTCCCTACAAATTGGCCGGACGGGACCTACATGTTTTATGCCGACTCCGAACGGCGTCTGCAAGGCAGATGAGTTTTCACTAAGAGCTTTTCATGGCAGAAATACACTCGGAGCGCTTGCCAGACACTGCCGAGGGGCGACCCCGCTTAGAAAAAATTTCTTCTAATTGAAAAACCTTATTTCTAAAATTTTGATGTTGCTTTGCCCGGGAGTTGAACCGAGGGCATACGGTGTGATAGGCGGAGCACGCTACCATCACACCACGGTGGCCGCCATCGTTAAACCTATCGTAACAAAATTCGGCAGAGAGGTTGCCTTTACTATGAGGAATGCTTTGAAAAAAAAATTAACGAAATCGGTTAAGGACCACGCCCACTTTTATATAAAAGATTTTTAAAAGGGTCGAGGACGAATAAAATAAGCTATATCTTTGCAAAAAAATCTTTGCTTAAAATTCAAAAAAATGGGCGTGGCACCGCCCCTTTTATGACTAAGCAATTTTCTATGTTTCGGAAGCCATAAATCGAAGAAAAATTAACGGATCGTAATAAAATTGGGTACACAAATTTTCCCTATAGTAGAAAACATTTCGAGTAAAAATGGACGGGATCGGTTAAAGATCGCGGAAACTTAGATATAAAACAAGTTTAAAAGGGTGGTAGACTAGAATAATCAATGATCTTTCACTTATCAAGTTTTATTGTAAGAGGAAATGGGGAGACTTTTTTTTAAACGGGCGGTGCCACGTATTATAACACTAGTCAACAAGAGCAATTACTTTGAAGTCTAACTATTTAATTTCGATGTAATATGGCCCCCTAAGTACAAAAATACCCAAAATTTAAAATTCTATGGATACGATTTTTTTTTTTCTTTTTCTAAAATCACGAACTTTCACAGAGGTCTTTCCATTTATTTTATCATATCTTGGAAACTACTTATCTAAATTCGTTGAGAGAAACACCAGTGGATTCACCGCAAAATTATCTTCAAGTCTTTATCAGAAAATTTTTTTATATGATCGACGGTTGTGGAGTTATTCACATAAAAATGTAAAAAAAAAAATTTTTTTGCAAAATCGAACATTTTTTTATTTTTCAAAAGTTCATAAAAAATCGAAGATTGTAAAAACTTACCATTTTTATTTCACGGTCTTAAAACTGTAAACATTATAAATAATATAAACCTTATTTCGTGAAAATACATGAATAAATGTTGGTTTTATTGACAATAAAGTGAAAATACCCAATTTAGCGAAAATTTTGCATATCAAGCCTATTATTGTTTTTGACAAACAAATTATTTAGGTATGACATTTTGCGCAACTTTGTCTTTTTAAAGCTTACTACGGGTAACGCCAGAAATGAAAAAACTCCATAATGACACTCAAGAAATTTTTCTTAAGGCAAAACGCAGATCATAAGAAAAAATGCCTCATACTGTATGGAAAATTTAAGTTGCCAACGCGGGTTTTCGTAAGAAAGAAGTATGGTCATATATATTTATTATCAAATATGTACAACTTTTTCCTTAAGGCATTTCTTGCGATGTTCTTAGAATGCTTAAATCATAAAAACAAAAAAAATCAAATTATCACTCCGTCATAGAAACTGTTATACCTACCTACTGAACATCCCAGCCTGCACAGGCCATTTCCCATAGCATATGAAGTTTTTTTGAAAACCCCTTTTTCAAACCCTTTCGCAGGTTGTGGTTAAAAAATTTACGGACTCACTAGATGCCTGCCTGGTATATTGTTGCCGATTGTGACAAACTTAACGAAAAAAAAGATACATACTTTTGAAAATCGAAGTGGCCTGCGACTATTTAAAGTAATTCATTTAGTTCATTCAATGTTATTTAACTAGCATTCCTGATCGCGAAAAGTCAAATTGTCAACAACAGCAAAAAACTATTAATTGGTTAGTGAATTAAAAAAAAAATGAATAATAACAGTAGAAAATTTGTCTGCAAAAATGACCGAATATATTTTGTTATGTACGTGGTCTTTACCTACAGCAAAAGGGCGGAGAAATTTCACTATTTCACTACAAAGTTCATATTAGGATTATTTTAAAATAGATGTTGAGAATTTGAGCCAATATTAGACGCCAAATTCAATTTGTGATAGCTGTATATATATTTTAAAGAAATGGAAATCCTACCCTCAGTAAGTAACAATTACATATATTAATTAAAAATATTTACGATACTAATTTTTCACAGAGAAAACATGCAAATTGAAAAACCTATGATGTGGAGAGAAACATGTGATCATGATGCTAACTGTTACTTTTGTTTAAGTAAAAAAAAGGATTTGGAAAACATATGATTTGGTCTTATCCTACGATTTCAGCTGGTGGTTTTACTCTACCCGTGCTAGATTCAGATGGAGTTCCATGTCTTGAAAATCAACATAATACGTATACTGAAGTTCCCATAGGCGATGATTTCTTCGCCTTCAAAAATCTCCAGCGTATCAGATGGATTTTGCCCAAAGCCTCTGACACAGTCCTTGTTAAACGATTTTATAAGAGACCTAGAGCTTCCAAAAGATAAGTCAGAGCTTCTTGCATCCCGTCTAAAAGAAAAAAATTTATTAGAAAAACAGGTTACGATAACTACCTATCGTGAGCGACATAAGCCATATCCTTGTTTTTATAGAAATAAAGACAATATATATTTTTGCTATGATATAACTGGATTTTTGGAAAGCTTGGCCAAACATATGACGCAAGTGAATGGGGATTATTTATTGATAGTAGCAAAGAAAGACTTAAAGCAGTTTTATTACACAATGGTAATCAGAAGCCATCAATACCCATCGCACGCGCCGTAAATATGAAGGAGATTTATGAAACCATGTCCAAACTTTTAAAATATATTCATTATGAAAAACACGATTGGAAAATATGTTGCGACTTGAAAGTGGTAGCTTTACTAACTGGACTACAAGGTGGTTACACAAAACATTGTTGTTTTCTTTGTCTCTGGGTAGCCGAGAGCGAAGCGCACATTATGTAAGGAAGGACTGGCCAGCAAGAACCAATCACGAAGTAGGCACACACAATATAAAATATGCTGCTCTAATAAAAAGGAGAATGTTATTTTTCCGCCATTACACATCAAGCTTGGATTAGTCAAGAATTTTGTGAAGGCGCTAAACAAAAATGAAAAAGCATTCGATAATATTCAAACAATATTTCCAAAATTATCCGCTTCAAAAATTTCTGAAGGTGTTTTTGATGGACCACAAATCCGAAAACTACTACAGAGCTCAACATTCGAGACGTTACTATCACCCGATAAAAAGGCTACTTGGAACTCCTTTAGGCTGGTAGTTTCAAACTTTTTAGGAAATAATTGGGGTCCAAATTATAAGGAAATCATTTCTGATTTACTAACCAACTATTCGAAAATCGGTAAGTAGGAATATGATATGATTTTTGTATATTCATCATAATTGTAACCTCTAAATTACATATACATATAATTTCAGGTGCAAACATGTCTCTAAAAATGCATTTCTTACACTCCAATTTGGATTTTTTCCCTTCAAATCTTGGTGATGTCAGTGACGAGCATGGAGAACGATTTCACTAACAACTTAAGTCAGGAGGAGCGTTATCAAGGATTCTGGAACGAAAATATGATAGGGGATTATAATTGGTATCTTAATCGAGAATCAAATTCAGAAAATTACAGTAGACAAGCAAAAAGTAGAAACTATTTTTAAATATTTCAAGTACTAAATTTTTTACAATTTCTTTAATAAAGGTATCTTAAATAGCTAAATAGACAAAAATATTAAAAATACGTATTTTCCCTTCATTCACTTAATTGTTAATAATATTACCGTTTATCCATGGATTTTCATGAAATAAAGCTTGCCTTATTTGGTATGTTCACAGTTTTACGATCATCTAATAAAAGTTGTAAGTTTTTGTCTCTTTCGATCTTTTACGAATTAAAGAAGAAAAAAAATGGAAATTTTTAATTCCAAAAACCGATTTTTTCATAATGCGATGCAAATAACTCTGACACCAATAAGTATTTAAAAAAAATGGTATTTAAACAATTTTAAGGTAATTTCATTTGCTATTATATGCTGTTTTCTACAACAAAATCGGACAACCCGTTCCAGAGATATAATAAAATCAATGGATCTCCCTTTTCAAAAAAGGCAAATTTTAGAAAACAAAAAAAAAAAAAAAAAAACAAAAACGTATCCAGAGAATTTTAAATTTCGACCATTTTTATAATTAGGGTACTATAGCAAATAAAAAAAAATAGTGGTGATACAGGGTAATGCAAAAAGTTTAATTTTGTAGAGCAGTGTTATGTAGAAAAGTAATTTATATGAAATGAAATGTGCAATTTAAGCTCACGCTGAGTATGTAATGTTCGGTTACACCCGAACTTAGCCACCTTTACTTGCTTTACTTAGGATTATATTATGGAAAAACATACATGCAATACATACATGTTTGTGGATTATTACTATGACATGTTACTTAGCACCCTTTATTTAAAAATACAATTTTCGGTATAAATATGGCTGCAGAATACACAGAGTTGACAGTTGGAGTTGAATATTCTCTATAGTTGTAACTTAATTTTTCTAAATTAACATAGAACTTATTTCAAAATGAAAGTTTTATTTTTACTCCTTTTGGCGGCTTGTGTCGGAGTAACAGTGGCTATGCCCTCAAAGGTAAATTATAAATTAATGTGTACCTGCTTTCGATTGTGAAAAACATTTAGGTATGTTCTATAGATCTTCATATATGTATTTAATTCAGAAAGGCCCTAACCAACAAATTAAAAATGTTACGAGAGAAGCAGAAAACATTTGGGGTTAGGGAATATCTTACTTAATTCGGGAGATACTGACCGTTTTTACTATATGGGCTTCGAATGAAATATGCTAACGAGGTCTTCAATTGACGATCTTGAAGTCAACCACTCAATCCATTTCGGAGATATCGACTAAAATGTGTTCGTGCAGGATGTGTTCTTAGTTTGTACTGCACTGGACAGAAGATGGAAGTGCAGAATTAGACACAGATAGATATAAGAAGTGGGAGAGATAAAAGTCGAGATTAAGGAAGTGGTAGAAGTCGGGAAGGAGATTGGCATGCCAGCTGTAAGAGGGGGCTATAATCCAAAAACCCGAAGAATCTATGGGTCAATTAAATTTTACCGACCACGTTTGGCGAACTACAGAAGGTGCTACTACCGGAGCGAACCTCATTCATGTCCAGAAACGGACTGCCTATATCCGTACTGCTACCTTAAACTTCCGGACAGACAGGCTTTTGCAGATACTAAATATAAATGCATTTTTAGTTTTCAAACAGCCTTTCCACCTTGAGTAAAAATAAATTTAGACTACTTTTTATTTTTTTCCTAAATAACATATTCTATATCGGCTCTGAATCTCAGCTGCATTTTCGTTAAGAAAATTTCCATGGCAGAAGTGATCCTAATTTTGTGTAGAAAAACTATTTGTTAAAGTATTTTACTGTTACTTTTCCTAGGACATGAGGCATGGTAAACTAGTACACTTCCACTATACCATTTCTGCTCTCCTCAGTGAGTACTGCAGATATTATTGAATCGATAATACATATCCGTTCGAATCTTTATGTAAGATGTTTTCATAGGTCTAAGCCCGCGATATATGTTGTGTGCGTAAATAATATCTGTTTATCTCTCCTTTGGAAAGAGTACTCAAATTTATTAGCAGGCAAAAATAATCGGACAATCTAAATTCTAATGCGAGTTCACAAATTATGCAGCCGAAAGTTGCCGTGAGTCAGTTTTTGTAAAGGGAGGCGAACCTCACCCCTTTTAAAAAACCATGTCAATATGCTAAAAATAGTTTTGAGTATAGGAGTTCTCAGCACTTTTTTCGAAGATGCGAATTTGATTTTGAAAAATTTTATTTTTTATGTAGTTATCTGGGCCCGTATCATGTTATACTGGCACGGACGAAACAAAAAAATTCAAACGATAAATATGAATGTAAAAATTATAGTAAAAAATTGAGTTAATGAGTGTGGGTGGTCCCTAGTTAACAAATGGCATGTGCCCGATTCGCTTTTGCAGGGCTATTACTAGTTAACAAATGGCATGTGCCCGATTCGCTTTTGCAGGGCTATTATTTAAAAAATGAGTTTCGATCACGGATCGCATAACACTATTCCAGGCCGGCTATTTTTACTTTATATAAGTTTGATTTAAACGTTTTTCCGCCAATCAATTTAGTTTCACTTATAATTACGTTTTTAGTGTGTAAAGAGTCGAGCATATATATATATATACATACCTATATATTAGGGCGGGTCGATTTGTGGGGAGGCAAAAAAATCGCCCATTGCTCTGTGAAAATCATAATCAAATAAGAAACTTCGCCGAAGGAACCATACCTCTAAAACGAATTCTGATGACCCGCCCTACTATATATATATTTCGGCCTTGCCAAAGTCGCTTATCAGAAACCTTTGTAGTACAATTGGCTTATGATTTTAGGTGCTAAATTTTTATTTAATATAACATTTCGCTTATTATCTAAACTTAGTAAATAAATTAATTTCTTGTAGGTCTCACCATCATATAATGACAATTATCCTCTCTTAAAAGGTAATGAAAAACATTTGAACGAGGCAATGCCTAGTAAGCGGAACCATTAATTTAAAATGTTATGTATTAAAAAATTATATCATACAAGTTTTTTTTTGTAAAATTGTAATAGATTTGTATCTTTTAAACTGCACTTTTGAGTTTAATATTTTTTTTTTTTTAACTTTTTGGTTACATTTACTAGGCGTGTCTGTGAAACTTTTTAACTTGCTTATATATGTACAATATATAAGCATTATAATGCAGTTTATTTAATGCATTAATTTTATTTTAATAGAAAACTTTCTTCAACTCATAGATGAATTATGCATTGATCACGACTATCGAACAGACAACTACACCTTATTTGGGCAATTAATTTATCTACTTTTGACAGTACCGAACGAAGAAAGCTATTTACAAAACAACTGCAGTAAATATTTGAGTATTTCTAAAAAAGCTTTAGCTATACTTGATAGTCTTAAGAATATTGATAGCACGAGTTACGAAAAATTCGACTCACACCCTAAACGGACTCTAGATAGTATTGGTGGCGGCCATTTGATAAAACGCAGCGACATTTTAATCTAAACCATTTACCATATATAATTCTTATTTATTTGATTATTTTTGAATGTTTGAAACAAAATGAATGTTAAGTATACAAATGTGTTAGTGTATGCACCTACATTTATATTCAATTAATTAAATTTTTATATTTATCAAGCCGACTTCAAAAATCTCAATCCGGACAATATATATATAAGGTAACTTTGTCAATTTACTGTTAAAAAAAAAAAATGTACAAAAAGTGACAGATATGGATGTACATATGCACATACATAAGTATTTATCTAAAATATATATATGTTCATAGTATATTATATTAAATATATCTTCAGATGTCTTTAATATAAATTATGTAAGAAAAACTTATTGATTTTGAAATATATTCATAAACATATATGAGGGTTATGCCAATTTCACACAGAGGCTTAATGAAATATTTAGTCAAGTTTTCTACATTAAAACCCTAATTGAACTTAATCTTCCATACAAAATACAAAATCTTATTTATCTCATTATTGCGTTATTGAATGCGTAATCGAGTAAAAAATCCAGTCGGCTTTGCTTGGCACTTCGAATTTTATTGTCAATGTAACAAATGACAATTAAAACTAAATTATTTTTAATAATTTACGAAAAAAAAAACGAAAAAATTCAAAATTTAATTTTCGCTGCATTTGCTGCAAAAGATAATATGGCTTTTTCGAAAATAGGCACATATTTGGTTAGGTGCAACATCTATGGGTAGTTGCGCAAGCATTTTATTTTGATTGTATTTATAGTTAAGAAGAAAACGGCTGCTTTCCATTTTAACTATTTTTTGTAAAAACGAAATATTTTTTGGGGCTGCTGACAGAAGTTCGCTTAATGAAGCAAAAGGCTCTGTATGAAAACGGAAACTTAATTATATCATTAAATAGAATTGTGATTCGATTAAGTTTCTGTGTGAAAACGGTATTAGGCATTTTTTATGTAGATATTAGAGATTAGAAATAGAAGTTTACATATTTGTTTCACCAGCTTATGGAAGAAACGACTATGTGGGATCGATTTAAAAAGTACATTTACAAGTTCTTTACTTTTGCTTTCATTTTAAAGGCCCGGATTTTCAGCGCAAATTCAAACCAGTTATAGTTGACTAAAGTTTAACCTCGCCCCTTTGATCAATAACGTAAAATATTGCCGTTCATCTTAGTTTAAGCGGCCAAAGTGGAAGAACTTTACTTTAATAAACTTGAACTGGATTTTAAACTGAATCAAAAAAACCGGACCTTGACAATCAAAGCAAACAACTTGCAATTTCCTGTTGAGCTCTTTAAGTCACTGATGAAACAAAAAGGATAACTTCTAGACATACAAACCTGTAGAAAAATATCTTCTCTATACTAAAATATTTGCATATTATAGAGAATCGTTGAGAAAAAACTTGGTTTATTTAGATGTATTGCTTTTAAATTTTTGTTTGGGGATATTTGCTATCACATCTTCGATCTCGTACATTGTTAATTTATACAAGTGGCGAATTTTTAAAAAAGAAAAGTTCACAACAGTAATCAGCCTGGATCACCTGTTAAATCGCTGTTCGATTACTTGAATCATTTGTTCAATAGTGTCTAAAACATTTTTTTTTGACTACTGTATATTGCATTATTTCATATTTTGATATGTCTGCTTAACTGGGTGCTCAAATTTTCTCTATTAACTAAATTTTAATAATGAATATGTAGTCTGATTTTCTGTGGACACATTTAAAGCAAAAGTTGGTTTGAAACAAAAATGGGCAATTCATGGCAATTCAATTTACTAACCGTGAGCAAAAACAAACCTTTCTTCCATTCTCTAGTCATTCGCGACAGTCGTTCTACCTGTCAGCTATTATTTGACCGCTGGGTATGGCAATGAAGGAATAGAAGAATTTTTCACTGGTCGTGGCACAAAATGAGGGCCTAACAGGCCAACCTAATAAAAACGCGATGCGGCAGTTTTCTGTCAAAAATTTCTTCCCTTCAAAAAACGCAAGTACTCTATAAATAATGTAAGGAATACTCCTTTGGGAGTATAGGACTGCTCCAAATCGAATCTGTATTCATACAAAAAATGTGCTCTAATTAACATTGCGATGTCCTAGGAGAGGAGTAGGTGATCTCACTCTCGCTTTGTTTGTGAGTATTCCATAGAGTGCATACGTTAGAGTACTTTCCAAAGTACTTTCACTGTAGTACGCCATGGAGCACCCACAGAGGATCATATGCCAAAGTACTAAAGAGGAATTGTGTCGGAAAGAATTATCGAAGTGAATTTAATTTAAAATGAAAGTAAATGGAGAGGGGCAATACAACTTTTATATTTTATACTACGAATATTCTTATGTTATTTAGCATTTGCGTGAATAAAGAAACTAATATAATACGCATACGTGAATAAAGAAACTAATATAATATGTAAAACCAGTGCGCTGTTGCATTTTATCAGAGTTGCCAAAGTAAAATTTTATTATTAGTTATTTGCATGCAATATTTTACTTTTGGCAACTCTGTTCGATCGTCATCGTGTCGTGATCACTGTCGTTAAAAAACGAGCAATGATCGGCTGATGGTGGTCCGCAAACGCATTGCAAAGGAGTATTGTTAGAGTATTCCAACATGAAGAAAATGGAACACGTAATCCAACAATTTTTGCAGGGTAGCGGCAGCAGCACTACGCAGCGCGGGCATGAGCGGCAATGTCCCTGCAAAAATCGTTGGATCATGTGGTCCACTGGAGTACTTACCATTATACTCCACTGTAATGCAGCAATGGACCCACTCATGTTTCCACACGAACGTATTGTAAGCCGATCATTGCTCGTTTTTAACGATTGTAATCACTACACGATGTTTATTGTACTGTGGGTACTCCATGGATTACTCTGATGTAATGCGGAGCTGGAGTATATGGTCCAGTCCTAGGACATCGCAATGTTAATTGGACCATATTTTTTGTATGAATTTTGGTTAATTTTGGAGCACTCGCTTGGTCCATAGCGAGTACTCCATACATGCATGCATGGAGTACTCGCGATTTTTGCAGGGTAGGTGCTAATTGCGTCATACGAATGCATGCAAAGAATATTTTCCCACCAGATAGAAGAATTTACATTTAAATACAACATTAACGATAAGTCCAATTAAAGTCTGGTTCAATTTATGAACCAGATAATTTGTTAATTTCTTGTCTTTATATTGGACACACTGGCGTATATCAAAATAAACTAGGTTTTATATTTAGTTGCAGCTTGACAGATAGTTCATATAAAATTATGTCAAAAAGCTGGCACTAAATTTTATTTTAATTTGACTATGACTATGCGGAACTACCTTCAACACTTTTTTAAAAAGAGATGTGGCTGCTTGGCGCCACAACTTATGTGCACAAAAATATAAGGATCTCTGCTTATGAAGTTTCCCAATAATATAATGCATTTCTGTTAGAGTTGAGCTTGATACGGAGCTAGAAAACTCACTGAATGATGGCTAATCAATGACGAAAAACCAAAAATCAATTTGTTGGCTATTGTATGGTTATGGCTAGGGAGTTATAGTATAACAACACGAAACCAATCGGTTGGCTATGGTATGGTTATGACTAGGGCGTTATAGCAAGTTTGCCAAGCCATTTTGGCTTAAGCTGGAGACATTGGTGCTTTATCGGTAATCGTATCGGTAACCTTTTAACAGCTGATTCGACCAACCTTATGAGAATCAATGCAATCGATTATTGGTGCCGCTAAGATCGTAACCGTATCGTAGGCAACCAATTGGGTTTTGGTTTACCGTCGTAACGATAAACAGCTGATTACGTTAGGGATACGGATACAGCGATACGACATACGGCACCAATGACTCCAGCTTTAAGCTGGAGACATTGGTGCTTTATCGGTAACCGTATCGGTAACCTTTTAACAGCTGATTCGACCAACCTTATGAGAATCAATGCAATCGATTATTGGTGCCGCTAAAGTCGTAACCGTATCGTAGCCAACCAATTGGGTTTTGGTTTACCGTCGTAACGATAAACAGCTGATTACGTTAGGGATACGGATACAGCGATACGACATACGGCACCAATGACTCCGGCTTTAAGCAGATACAATACGTCACTTACTTGGCGGACAAGGAAGTAACTGATAACACAGTTGGCTGTATTTATTTGAATAGTAAACGCCATAGTATCAGACATTGTGTCTTATCCACAATGGTATCAGTCGCCACATTCGTCATACTTTGCCAATTTTCTACTTTTGACATACCTCAAGGGCCTATTACTGATACTTAGCATAGACTTGACTTGGCTTGAGAACTGTCACTTACAGTTCTGTTAAATGAACATTGCATGTTACTGATTACTCAAAACTTAACTACACTTAACTTCACTTAGAAGTTTGTTGAATTTTGATTTTCTAAAAATTGGTGTTTAAAATTAACCAATAATCTCATTTGGAAAATGGCGTACATGGCGACGGTGACGGACTGTATCTGCTGAGCTCATTAAGCCTTGTCGCTTTCTTTGCTTTGAAAAAATTATCTTAAATAATTCATATTTTTATAAGCAAAGAGTAATAAAAAATTCATTTTTCAAAACATTAACTTCTTGATTTATTGCAATTTTCAGAAGTTTTATGGATATGGATAGTAAAGTGAGAAATTGTATGTTTACCAACTCGATGGACAATTACCTATGTGTTCTTCGAAACAGATGCGTCCACCCGGAATGTGACTTAAAAAAGTTGTTATGGTACATGCTCCCTTTGCATGAAAGTACTGGTTCTGCTTCTTTGGATGAAGGTGGATGGAATAGCAACAAAATCAAAAAGAACTTCGATGAAATCGACAAAACTTCAGCTTCTTTTAACACTCTGAACCAACTCATTTAATTACATAACATAATAAGCTATAAAGTTCTACCCCTTATAAATTTATATTCCTTGGTCTCTCTTAAAGGTTCTTCATGATGCCTTTTTTATAAGTACTACCTATAAATATAAGCATATTTCTGAAATATATCGTTAATGTTTTTAAAAAATTACAAATAACCACTCAAATCTTGTAGTTAGAATAAAGAGGTAAACAAATTGAGCAAATAGATGTATACTTTTTTTTAAAGGCAAAAAGGTTCGTACAAAATATAGGGGCTGGAAAGAATCGTTGATGGTGTGTTGAAAAATTATTTTTCCCACTCGTTGGTACTTTTCTAAAAAATTTTAAGGTAAAAGTCTGGAACAGGGGTCGACTGCTAATACGCGGACGATGTTGGATTTTCATCAAAACTCATGAACATGAGAAATTCAGTTATGATGCGGCCATTATGTCTTGCTGGAACCTATACCGAAGAGTATATATTTGTTAAGAGGCGTCACTCGATACTTTGTTGTTGCCAAAGCAACCCTGTCATGTCGAATGTGATTCTCAAGGAAGTTTTGTTTAGTTTTTTTAATTGAATCCTATATAGTTATGCGGTAAAGTGACTTTGCATAATTACGATTTTTGGAAAGAGAATTAATTAATTAATTTAATATAATCAGTAAAATAAACACAAATACCCCACGAAAATGTATAGAAGACATTTATGCACATCTCGCCAAAAAAAAAAAAACACTACGACTACCTCGAAGAAAACATTTAGCAAATGGCTACAAGTAACGAGTGACGTCTTTCATTATATTTATCGTCTTTGCCTATACCATGTCATAAGAAAACACAATACTTAAGGCTCCATTACTGATACTTAGCATAGACTTGACTTGGCTTGCGAACTGTCACTTACAGTTCTGTTAAATTAACATTGCATGTTACTGATTACTCAAAACTTAACTTGACTTAGAAGTCTGTTGAATTTTGATTTTCTATGTAAGTTCTAAGTGACGTTTACATTTTGAGATGCCATTTGTTTGTTTCCATTTCATTTTGACATTTTGTCATACAACTTGACATTTATTTAAAAATAAATTTCAACGCTGATTATGATGCCAGATTTTATGCGCCAAGTGGAGTATAATCGTGGCTAAGTTGCCAAGTTTACGCCAAGTCAAGTCAAGTCTATGCTAAGTATCAGTAATGGGGGCTTTAATCCAAGACCAAGTTTGCGCATGCACTCGTTAACAATAAACCAGGGATGCACCTTAACGTTAAGCTAATCGTTTATCAAAAAATTTCCACCGTTTCCGTTGAAACACTTCGAAATATTATCGATAAAGAAATTATCAGAATAAATTGTATCTCGTTTTTAACCGAAACGAAAAGCTTTCGTTAACGTTAAAAACGTTAACAAAAACGTGATACTTTATGTTTGAATTGTGCTGGCAATGCTACAGCCATGGTGAAGCCGTAAGGTGGCAACAACGAGCGCACATACACACACAAACTCTATGTAATTTGTTTGTGTAATTCGTTGGTGGTAATGTCAAAAATACTCTGAGAAATGTTCGTACTGTCAAAATTCAAGAGAAAAGTTGCAATCAGCTTGGCTAATGCTTTCACCTTTAATGACTCCGCCATCAATCAGCTTTGCCAGCATAGTTTGAAATTAATAATCAACATAAACGATTTGATTTCGTTTTGATATGGCAGAAAACGAAACGAAATCATTTCGTTAATTTGACGATCTTAACGTTAATAAACGAAACGAAATGAGTTCGTTTCGTTTATTAACGTTGATTATCGTAACGAAATGATATCGTTTCGTTGGTTAAGCATGCCTGCAATAAACCCTAGATTATTGGTTATCAAATTTTCAAGATGATACCCTAAAGGTGGTTCTATGTCCAGGCACAAATCACCTTCCCAGATTGCGCATTCACGAGCTCAAATTTCTTCGTTCTGTGCAACTACGTCATAGTTGACTCTTGAGTGAATAAATAAAAGAGCTACAGGAAAAGAGTTTTCATACGTCATAAAAACAGCTGATCTAATGTTTACATGCGTACGCAATCTTCTTGTGTGATTTGTGATGTCCAGAATAAAATTTACATCTCTAAAATTTGCTCATAATTACCGATTATCAAGGGAAATATTTATATGGAAAATTTCGCTATATAAATACCAACTAGGAGTTAAGTACGACAATTGAGATAGTCTTTGTATTTGTATTTGTATTTATTAGGCAATTCATCCCAGCACAACAATTTGACAAAAATTATTTTACAGTGCTAGTCGGTAAAAGGCATAAAATAGGAACAATCTAATCTTGAAACTTAAAGCTAATGACTATGGCTAAGAAAAGGTTACAACAAATAATATATTTAATAAATAGTAAATAGATAAATAAAGGAATGATAGAGTACATTTGCTTAGAAGGAATCAGTATTTTAATTGTCTAGGTTATTATAGAAACTTGTTAATTCTTTATTGAAGAGCAGAGCATTGCTTATAAGCCTAAGTCTAGAAGGGAGCGAGTTCCAAAGACGTATGGAATTAATGAAGAACTGGCGATCAGATATTAGCATACGATGTCTGAAGTGGGTAAGGAGAACAGATCTAGACGACTGGAGAAAATTTAGCCTCCGATACAGATAGTCAGGTTCCTTCATATATATTAATTTATGTAACGTAGTGAGCGTTTTAAGTTTAATAAGGTTATCGAAAGAAATGTTTAGCAACCTGTAAGCATGTTGAGAGACGTGGTCAAGTCTTTTCAACCCATAGACGTATCTAGCAATGTTGTTATACACAACATTAAGTTTCCTCTTACATACATAGTCACAATTGGAGTAAACCTCACAACCATAAAGGAGCGTAGGTATTAAGTACGCTTTTGCTATTAGTAGACGAATATGTAACGGAGTAAAATATTGTGTAAGCCAGAGTGCACGAAGCATCCCATACACTTTTCCCACTGTGCGGAAGATGTGATCTTTCCATGTCAGGGTTTTGTTAAAAACTATACCTAGATTTTTTGCCGTGTCAACGTATTCTATAATAGTGTTGTCTAAAATTAAATTTTCCATTCCACTTTTATCTAGTGACCTTCTATGAATGACTATACATTTCGACTTCTTAGGGTTAAGACATAAGCCGTTCATAGAAGCCCACGTACCAATTTGACACAAATCGTAATTTAAGTTATTAATACATGAACTGGTACGATCACTAGGACAGCACATATACAATTGTACGTCGTCAGCATAAATGTGAATATTACAATACTTGAGAACACCAGGCAAATCGTTTATATACAAAACAAATAACAGGGGACCAAGGATTGAGCCTTGTGGGACTCCTCTTAAAACACTGACGAAGTCAGACTTTCTGCTACCAACACTTACTGCCTGAGTTCGGTCGGCCAAATACGATCTGATTAGGGCTGTTGCAGAGTTGGAGAAATTAAATAGGTTGTCCAGCTTCTTGCAGAGAACGGTGTGGTCGACCGAGTCAAACGCTTTTGAATGGTCGAGAAGAGTCAGGAAAGCAGTAAAATTTTTGTCAACTTGTTCTCGAATATCCTCTATCACCGATAGGAGCGCTGTTTTACAGCTACGATTTGACCTGAATCCAGACTGGGAATCTGTGAGAAGGTTATTATTCTGCACATAAGTATTTATCTGGCAGTGCAAAATTCGTTCGACGACCTTGGAAAGGAAAGGCAGAATAGCTATAGGCCTATACTCCTTGTTTTGCTTTGGGATTGGGATTACCTTAGCAACTTTCCAACATTTGGGAAATACACAGGACGTCAGCACAGAGTTAACCAAGTAGGTTAAGTGAGGAAGGATTTTAGGAAGAATTATTTTTAAAAATTTCGGACATATACCATCGAACCCCATAGCATTAGACTTTACTGAAAGAATGGCTTGAACGACATCACACTCATCGACACTAGCAAACTCAAGAGGACCAAAATCAACATTAGCGCGAATACAATGATTATCAGCACATATATTGTCAGTTGAGATTGGCAGATTTACAAAATTTATATTTATCTCATTAATGTCTACATCAGGGAGGACAGAAATATCACATTTGGATTTTCCGATACCAATATGTTTAATCGACTTCCAGGTTTCCTTCGAACTCAAAGCAGCACTAAACTTGTTATTATAAAATTTCTGCTTAGCTGACCTAATGGCTTTGTTTGCAGCGATCCTAGCTGTTTTGAAGCAGTTGTGAGCCTCCAGGGTTTTGTATCTTTTCCATCGTGAGTAAGCAAGGTTACGCTGGTGAATTAAGTGTTTTAGATTGGCACTAAACCAAGGGGTATTATTGTGTGTAGCAGCTTTGAGTTTCACTGGCACATAGTTGTCGAAAAGCCTAATGATATGGTTCTGTAGGAATGATGCCTGATCATCGACCGATGTCAGTGTACGAATCAAGCTCCACTCAACCGACTCCACCGCTGCATTAAGGGAACTGTAATCTATGCTTCTAAAATCACGATATGTAAAGGAACATTGTATGTGTGACGTTTGGAAGTTGTAACTAAGAAATATTAGATCGTGTTTTGAAAAGCAAGATGCCGACAATTGATCGTAGTGGAGCAATTTCAGGGGATCATTCACAAAAAATAAATCCAGCAAAGAAGAATTTGAGTCAGTAAAGTGTGTAGGTGAAGTTAAATTGGTGGGAAAAAGTCCAAGAGACTCCATACTTAGCTTTAGAGTTGAGTCGACGGGAAGGTTGGAGTTGAAATCCCCAGCGATGATTATATTATCATAGCTTATAAGTAGAGGCTCGAGAAATTCAATAAAGCCAGAGAAGTCAACTCCACGATTAGGTCTGTATGCACAGCCGATAAGAAGCCTTTCATTATTTACAGAGAAAACGTCTACGAACACATATTCGACAAGATCACTTGGACTAGCACTGCAGCAAAGTTTACAGGATAAACTACTTTTAACATATATAGCAACACCACCACCATGACCACGTCTATCAGCCCTGAACAGTTGATATCCATTTAGTTGCACCAAATCATTTTTGTGACATGAAGAAAACCAGGTTTCGGAAATACATATAACATCTATATCAGAACCCTCAGATATGAATCTCAATTCATCCAGCTTTTTATATAGGCTTTGCGCATTAAGATGGATGAATTTGAGCCCTTTAGTACGTTTGTTGAATACGCGCAACAGTGTATGTAAACAGTCTTTGGAACTAGACAACCTATAGTCTAGGACCATCACTTTATATGGGATATAAAGAATGCTCTGCGATGCGTAACAATAAAGACAACATAAGTGATTGTTTACAAGTATGATAGGGAGAGATAAAGACAGAAACGAACAGACTCAAGAACTTAAGTAATATACCATACATAGAAATTAATTTATTGATCATTATTCGTTGGCGCATCATCAACTCGAAAGGAACTCGCGCTTTCTTCGCCGGTATTCTCAAGACGCTCTAGAAAATCCAAGCTATGTATTGCTTCAGGGCTGGCGTTGGCTGTTCGTCTGATATGTACCAGACCCTTCTTAGAAAAAACCGCCACCACCTTCCTTTTCTTCTTTAGACGGATCGCTGCCTTGAAGATCGCATAGTTTTGCCTAGACAGCGAAGCATTTACATAAATCGGAGCATTTGAATTTATGCCCACATGAACTAATTGCAGACCTTTGATGTTTGGATTGTTTTGGCGCCTAAAGGTGCCTATACTTTTTAGCAATTTGTTTCTGTCTGTCGGCGACTGAAATTTGATTATTACGGCCGGATCTGTCACGCTGTTGTCTATTTTCCGTAGCCGAAAAATGCTCATTATAGGTATTGGTTGCAATCTAAGAGTGGAACAGAGGTGATGAAAGACACTTGCTAAGTTTTCTCCTTCCTTAAAGGGAATTCCGTGTACACGGACTTCACTTGCGGCAATATGGCTCTCTTGCTTTGACGCACTGTTTTTGAGTTTTTTTACTTCCTCTTCGAGATAACCAACGCGCTCGAACACACTCTTCAGCTGAGTAACTCTTGCATTAAGCTCACTGACCTCTTTCTTCAGCACCACAAATTTGTCTTCTAGTTTTTTGCATACGAATTCGATGAGCCTTTTTTCCGAGTCCAAAATTTGCTTAGCAATCAGATCGTTGAACTTAGCAAATCGCTGATCCATGCTTTGCATTAAACTAGGAGAGAAGCCGCTGATCCGTTGCACCTTTTTGGCGCTATCAACCTCGTTATTAAGGTCGTCTCATTATATGCAAACTAGGTCTTATACTATATTTTTTCGAATATAGCTTATTTAAGGGATAATTAAACTTCCTTAACCCTAACGCCATAGTCGTAACCATACCCATATCCACAATCATCTCCAATGTGAACGATTAATGATGCCTTAACCTAAAAAACGTGAAAATTTCATAAAAATTAAGAGGACGCAAAAAATTACAAACATATTCCACGAAAAATAAGTCTCTAGTCATAACGTATCCAAAACAATGAATAAAATCTACAAAAAAATTTATTAAATTCACCAACTCAAGTATTTTTATGTTATGGATATGGCGAGAAACCAGAAACCAATTGGTTGGCTATGGTATGGTTATGGCGTTAGCCTTATGGTATGGCACCATTAATCGGTTACATTGATTTCCATAAAGCGCCAAATACACGACACGAACATTTCCGCGAACATTCCCGTTATGTCATGTTTCTGCGACCTTTTCTGTGGTGTATGGTGGTGTTTGCCAGTTCGCGCAAATGTTCGTGCGTGTATGGCGAAATAGCTCATAATCGTAGTAATTTCTGAACGGAGCAGACGTGCGCGGAAAAGTAAAATGGACAATAAAAAATTTCTGAGTGAATTTATTGAAATGTATAAATCTTTGCCATCATTGTGGCAAGTAAAAAGCAAATATTATTGTAATAGAATTAAAAAGAATAATGATTATGCGACTTTAATCGAAAAATTAAAAGAAGTAGATCCTGATGCCACAAAGGATACAGTTATAAAAAAAATAAGTAGTTTGCGGGCGCAATTGCTGTCAAAAATTTTAAGTCTTTAAAGCTATTGCCACTAGCTAGAAAGCGCAAAGTTAAAGGGCCAATTAAACTTACTTAACCCTAACCCCATAGTCGTAACCATACCCATATCCATAACTATCTCCATTGTGTCGATTAATGGTGCCATAACATTAAACATCTGACATTTTCATAAAAACGAAGAAAACACAAAAATTACAAACATATTCCACATACAATAAGTCTCTTAGTCAAAACGTATCCAAAACAATAAACAAAATATACAAAAAGTTAATAAATTCACCAACTCAAATATTTTTAGGTTATGGATATGGCGAAAAACCAAAAACCAATTGGTTGGCTATGATATGGTTATGGCTCTAGCGTTATGGTATGGCACCCTTAATCGATTACATTGATTTCCGTAGGGTTGGTTCGATCAGATGTTTTATATGGTTATGGATAAGTCACCATTAATTGGCCCTTAAAGCAAGGCCGTGATGAGGGGGAATCGCTTCTCTCATTATTGTATCCCGTTTCGTTATGAGTGGCAAAATTTTTTGTGAAAGTTGGTCAAATGTTGCCTCGCTCATACGAACGTAATTTTTAAAATCATTTTGTGACGTGAATTCCAGTTCTTTAATAAGCTCACTTTGTCTAAGGACTGCTCGTTTTTTAAACCATTCTTTGTACCAAATTCTTTTTTTGCGATCTTCTCTCTTTTTTTTACGCTTAATTGCCACAGCGAGCAATATTGCTGCAGCACAATTGTTGTCCGTATTCATCGCTGTCTGAAAGAGAACTAATGTTCGGCCAAAAGTTCGTATGGTGTATGGCCAAAGCTGCGTACAAGATTGCGGAATGTTCGCGGAAATGTTCGTGTCGTTTATTTGGCGCTTAAGGTTGGTTCGATCAGCTGTTTTATCTAGTTATGGTTATATGGTTATAAGTAATTATCATTATTTGGCCCTTTACTTCGACCACATTTACACACAAATACACTTACACACAAATCACACACAGAAGATTGCGCATTCACGAGTTCAAAATTGATTCGTTCTGCGCATCTACGTCACACTCAAGGCGAATTCAGTAGATGTTGTGTTATCCCAACAGCTGATTGCTTCTTCTTGATAATTTTCCATACAAAGCCTTGTACAACAATATGTCAGTTAATCGAAATCAATGAAAATTTTCTTTTGACTGACATTCTTCTGCACGGCGAATTGGTTGAATTCGCTTTGCCCACTCTCGCTTTGTTTGTGAGTATTCCATAGAGTACATACGTTAGAGTACTTTCCAAAGTACTTTCACTGTAGTACTCCATGGAGCACCCACAGAGTATGCCAAAGTACTAAAGAGGAATTGTGTTGTCGGAAAGAATTATCGGAGTGAATTTAACTTAAAGTGAAAGTAAATGAAAAGGGGCATTATGGGCATTATTTAGCATTTGCGTGAATAAAGAAACTAACATTTCTCTATACTATAGTATGTATACATAAAACCAGTGCTCTGTTGCATTTTATCAGAGTTGCCAAAGTAAAATTTTATTATCAGTTACCCTGCAAAAATTGTTGGATTACGTGTTCCATTTTCTTCATGTTGGAGTACTCTAACAATACTCCTTTGCAATGCGTTTGCGGACCACCATAAGCCGATCATTGCTCGTTTTTTAACGACAGTGATCACGACACGATGACGTTCGAACAGAGTTGCCAAAAGTAAAATATTGCATGCAAATAACTAATAATAAAATTTTACTTTGGCAACTCTGATAAAATGCAACAGCGCACTGGTTTTATGTATACATATTATATTAGTTTATTCACGTATGCGTATGCGTATTATATTAGTTTCTTTATGCACGCAAATGCTAAATAACATAAGAATATTCGTAGTATAAAATATAAAAGTTGTATTGCCCCTCTTCATTTACTTTCATTTTAAATTAAATTCACTTCGATAATTCTTTCCGACACAATTCCTCTTTAACAGCCTGATTCTAATGTGGTAACAACTTTCTTCACCACGGCAACTTTCTTCATGTGGTAACTTTTGTACCCTTTTGGTATTCTGCCCACGAAAGTAGCCGGATAATTGTTTACCCACTAAAATAGGTGGTAACATCGATGTAACCACACAAAAGCTGTTGTTTAGAAAAAGGCAATACTGAAAAATAAAGAATTGTGAGCGCAAATAAATAAACATAATAGTAAAAAGTGTTGCCTCTTGCTATACATATTTGTTTCCAAGTACTTTAACAGTATATATTACAATATAGCTATGTAAAAACGTATGCATGTATGCACATATGTATATACACATCGTCCCGTTTATTCGTTAACATCGTATCTACGAGTGACACATTTTCGGTAAAGCCGTGGCGGAACCATACACGATGGCAGCATGGTGACATGCCTACAAACATAAATAAAAATTCCATGAACTTCGTTTTTGTAAATTCGATGGACAAATGTCAAAATCGTACTGCGCCGGAAGTTGATGTATCAAATTAAATAAAAAAAGTTTATATTCAGCTGTCCCATGCTGTCACTTTGTATTGTTCCGCCATGGGCAAAGCGAAGAAAACCAACTTTTAAATTTCACCACATACACTGGTGAGTTTTTCGGTGATGACAGCGTTACCACTTTGGCCAGAATCGCGAATAAAACAACTGGTAACGATTTTCGGTTACATAATGTTCTGGGTACTATTTTACCGGTAACGCTAAGAATCGGGCCGTAAGGGTCAATTAATGGTGACTTATAAACATATAACCATAACCAGATAAAACAGCTGATCGAACCTACCTTATGGAAATCAATGTAATCGATTAATGGTGCCATACCATACTGCTAACGCCATAACCATACCATATCCAACCAATTGGTTTTTGGTTTCTCGCCATATCCATAGCCAAAAATATTTGAGTTGGTGAATTTAATAACTTTTTGTAGATTTTATTCATTGTTTTGGATACGTTATGACTAAGAGACTTATTTTTTGTGGAATGTGTTTGTAATTTATTGCGTTTTCCTCATTTTTATGAAATTTTCACGATTTTTAGGTTAAAACACCATTAATCGATCACATTGGAGATGGTTATGGATATGGGTATGGTTACGACTATGGCGTTAGGGTTAAGGAAGTTTAATCAGCCCTTTAGTACTTTGGCATATGATCCTATGTGGTTGCTCCATGGAGTACTACAGTGAAAGTACTCTAACGTATGTACTCTATGGCATACTCACAAACAAAGCGAGAGTGGGATCACCTACTCCTCTCCTAGGACGTCGCAATGTTAATTGGAGCACATTTTTTGTATGAATACAGATTAGATTTGGAGCAGTCCTATACTCCCAAAGGAGTATTCCTTACATTATTTATAGAGTACTTGCGTTTTTTGAAGGGTACCCTGCAAAAATTGTTGGATTACGTGTTCCATTTTCTTCATGTTGGAGTACTCTAACAATACTCCTTTGCAATGCGTTTGCGGACCACCATCAGCCGATCATTGCTCGTTTTTTAACGACCGTGATCACGACACGATGACGATCGAACAGAGTTGCCAAAAGTAAAATATTGCATACAAATAACTGATAATAAAATTTTACTTTGGCAACTCAGATAAAATGCAACCGCGCACTGGTTTTATGTATACATACTATAGTATAGAGAAATATTAGTTTCTTTATTCACGCAAATGCTAAATAACATAAGAATATTCTTAGTAAAAAATATAAAAGTTGTATTGCCCCTCTTCATTTACCTTCATTTTAAATTAAATTCACTCCGATAATTCTTTCCGACACAATTCCTCTTTAGTACTTTGGCATATGATCCTCTGTGGGTGCTGCATGGAGTACTACAGTGAAAGTACTTTGGAAAGTACTCTCACGTATGTACTCTATAGCATACTCACAAACAAAGCGAGAGTGGGATCACCTACTCCTCTCCTAGGACATCGCAATATTAATTGGAACACATTTTTTGTATGAATACAGGTTAGTTTTGGAATACTTCTATACTCCCAAAGGAGTATTCCTTACATTATTTATAGAGTACTCGCGTTTTTTGAAGGGTATTTGTATGCAATATTTTACTTTTGGCAACTCTGTTCGATTGTCATCGTGTCGTGATCACGGTCGTTAAAAAACGAGTAATGATCGGCTGATGGTGGTCCGCAAACGCATTGCAAAGGAGTATTGTTAGAGTACTCCAACATGAAGAAAATTGAACATGTACCCTTCAAAAAACGCGAGTACCTATAAATAGTGTAAGGATTACTTCTTTGGGAGTATAGGACTGCTCCAAATCTAATCTGTATTCGTACAAAAAATGTGCTTCAATTAACATTGCGATGTCCTAGGAGAGGAGTAGGTGATCCCACTCTCGCTTTTTTTGTGAGTATCCATAGAGTACATACGTGCGAGTACTTTCCAAAGTACTTTCCCTGTAGTACTCCATGGAGCACCCACAGAGGATCATATGCCAAAGTACTAAAGAGGAATTGTGTCGGAAAGAATTATCGAAGTGAATTTAATTTAAAATGAAAGTAAATGAAGAGGGGCAATACAACTTTTATATTTTATACTACGAATATTCTTATGTTATTTAGCATTTGCGTGAATAAACTAATATTTCTATATACATACTATAGTATGTATACATACAACCAGTGCGCTGTTGCATTTTATCAGAGTTGCCAAAGTAAAATTTTATTAGTAGTTATTTGCATGCAATATTTTACTTTTGGCAACTCTGTTCGATCGTCATCGTGTCGTGATCACTGTCGTTAAAAAACGAGCAATGATCGGCTGATGGTGGGCCGTAAACGCATTGCAAAGGAGTATTTTTAGAGTACTCCAACATGAAGAAAATGGAACACGTAATCCAACAATTTTTGCAGGGTTTACACATGCCTTAATCTACATTAAAGACCCGAACGCATAAGACGATCCCCATACAAACACATGTAGTCAGTTGCAGCATCTTGCGCTGACAGATGGGAAATTCTTCATGTGAATGCGCAAGGCGAAATAAACTTCAATTGCTGAGTCTGAAGTTCCTTTATATTTACAAACGTAATATCTTGCGTGATTGCGGCGATGATTGTAACCTTGCCTGAGATTGCGTTGAGCGCATTCATATGAAAAAGTTGTTTGTCGCTCGGCCTTTAGCTGATTTAATTTTTTTCACTGCATTGGTGTAGGGATTGTCAAAAAAGGATGTCAAACGCAAAATGTAATTGCAATGTAATGACAATCATTTTATTAATAGGTAGTTTCACATCGTTTTTTGTTATTCTATTAGTAAGTTCATCTAATTGAGTGCATTATTTTCACACAAAATACAAGATTGGCAGTTTTTTTTCTATTGCACGCGTCTGACATCAAAAGCATTGTATATAATGACCCCGATTTTGACAATCTGTACACAGGTTTGTTGTTTATGTAGAAATTAGCCAACTATAAAATTGAGTTGACAAGATAATAAACTAGGAAGGAGAGAGCAGAAGGCAAGACGCACAAGAGGCGTAGCTTCATAGACGCGTACAAGATTTGACATGTAGCAACAATTTCTCTACGCCTCAAGATCTGCACACGAAACTACTTTCGAGAGTCGCTAGACTGGCAAACAATTATTGAAAAATAAAAGAAATTAAATTTCTTCAGGTATATCCGTCCCCGAAACCAAAGGAAAATAGGCATTAAAAGTTGTTTGCATCCCCGTGCCTTTGTAAATTATGAAAGGCAACTTTACACCACCGCGGATTAGAGAAAAAAAGTGATTTCTAGTTTCCAACACTTTTTAGCCTTTTAATCGCTTCAACAATGTCTAGCCAAGCTTCTATGGTGTTGAATACTCTTTTTCAATTTGGTAATATACCTTTCACCCACTTTTATTAACTAGAATAACATTTTCTAACTAATTACACAAATTTGCAATGTAAACAAAGATGTTGTTGTTGTTGTTGTAGCAGTGCTTCGCCCCACCTAACAGACGCGACCGATCACAAACTGTCATCAATATCCTCTAACGGGAGTCCAAGGAAACTTGCTGTTTCAACAGGGGTGGACCATAGGGAAAGGGGTGTTAGAGGCGTTGGTTCCACATTACAATTAAAGAGATGGTTGGTGTCATGTGGGGACACATTGCAAGCGGGGCATACATTTTGTATGTCGGGGTTGATTCTGGATATGTAAGAGTTTAACCTGTTACAGTATCCAGAACGAAGTTGAGCCAGAGTGACACGCGTTTCCCTGGGGAGTATGCGTTCCTCTTCCGCAAGTTTTGGATACTTTACTTTGAGTACTGGGTTCACCGGGAAATTCCCGGCATAAAGGTCCGACGCCTGTATGTGGAGTACACCAAGGACCTGCTTGTGTTTTTTCGCTTCATACGGCTGTGTTCTCAGATGCCGTATTTCCTCAAAATGCTTACGGAGATGACTCCTTAAGCCCCTAGGCGGTGCTGGCTCGTCAATCAGATGTCTGTTGGGATGCCCAGGTTTCTGGGTATTCAACAGGAACTGTTTGGTCAGCATCTCGTTTCTTTCCCTGATGGGGAGTATTCTCGCCTCATTATGTAGATGGTGTTCTGGGGACATAAGAAGACAGCCCGTTGCAATTCTGAGAGCAGTATTTTGGCAGGCCTGTAGCTTCTTCCAGTGGGTAATTTTTAGGCTTGGCGACCATATGGGTGACGCGTAGCACGTAATCGGCTGGCTAATTGCTTTGTATGTAGTCATGAGCGTTTCTTTATCTTTTCCCCAGGTACTGCCAGCAAGGGATTTGAGGATTTTGTTACGGCTCTGAATTCTCGGAACAATTGCGGCTGCGTGCTCACCAAAATGTAGATCCTGATCAAACGTCACACCCAAGATTTTGGGGTGTAGGACAGTCGGTAGCGTAGAGCCATCGACGTGGATGTTCAAAATGGTCGACATTTGGGACGTCCATGTTGTAAATAAGGTCGCGGAAGATTTAGTCGGTGATAATGCCAGGTTTCGCGAGGCGAAAAAACTGGAGAGATCAGGGAGGTAGCCGTTTATTTTATTGCATAGCTCATCGATCTGTGGGCCTGGGCCTGTGGCCATTACTGTGCAGTCATCGGCGTAGGAAACGATTGTGACTCCTTCCGGTGGTGAAGGTAGTTTAGATATGTAGAAATTAAACAAAAGTGGGGATAGGACACCACCCTGTGGCACCCCTTGTTTAATTCTCCTTGGCTTTGATGTTTCGTTTCTAAATAGCACCGATGCCTGCCGACCACCCAGATAATTTGCGGTCCACCTTTTAAGACATTAAACAAAGATCTTGTTCTTCCTTTTTTTCAAGCGTACGTACGCTTAGCGACCAATATTGCCGTATGGTTAGCTACATGAAGCTTTCATGCTTTGTGGCTTTAATGCAGCTTACGCCTCGTGTGCAGCTTTCCATTCAAGTACATGTGTTCGACATCAAATCGTTCAGATATCTCCTGCAGCGTCTAATACTCGTCTATGACGCGTAACCTCGTGTGCATCTTGCCGAAGTTGCGAATAAGTACTTTACAATCCATAGGTGACAGATTAAAAAATCTGACGATTGTAGTCTGTATACTATGCAATCTCTATTATTTCCAAATACTTCCATAAATAAAAATTTACAATATTAAACACCCTGTGAAATACTTACTATTCGTAATAAAATTCTTGCAATTTTTTTGGTGATATTTACGTGTTATTGGAAATTATAAGCAACAAAATGAGTCTAGATGAAAATTGCAAAGCCCGAATGAACTTAGCGGCTATAAAAAAAGTGGATCCATATGCAAAAGACATTGTCGACACATCACCGCACGTTGCCTTCTATACCTTCAATGCAGAACACAACGAGTGGGAGAAGACTGATGTTGAAGGAGCATTTTTTATATACAGTAGGAATGCGCAACCATTTCACAGTATTTTTATTAATAATCGTATTAACACAACATCCTTTGTTGAACCGATAACAAATAAACTGGAACTTCAATCTCAACCTCCGTTTTTGTTGTATCGTAACGAACGTTCGCGAATCCGAGGATTTTGGTTTTATAACAGCGAAGAGTGTGAACGCATTGGGCCAATAGTTATTGGTTTGGTACAAAAAATTGATGCACGAGGCATTTTAAGCGAATCCGAAGACAGTACACGACCTAAACAAGATAACGTTAATATATTTAAAATGCTATCAAAAGCCCAACAAGAATATAACAGTCAGCAGAAAATTGCATCTGGTAATGTACTTCAATTCTTTGCTGCAGCTAAGCCACGCTCAACCGAAGTACCATTTATGCAACGCATAATCCCAAATACACTTTCAGTTGAGCAATTAGAACAACAACAGCGTACTAAAACGCCTCGAGGAGATGCACAGCAATCGAATGATAACAAATTTGACATCACAACGGAAAGATTATCATCCACAAACCCAATGAAAACAGGCGTGAATATAGCATTTCTTTCCGAGTTGGAGAGTAGATCTAAACTATCGTCGGTGTTGAATCAAAATACTGTTATGACAGAAAACTCTGGCACAACTTTAGCAAATACAGAAGAGCGTCTTCGACAGTTACTTGTTAAAGAAACGCCAAAACCATCTAAGCCAGCATTGTTGCTACCAACAATGTTTGATAAACCGGTAGATATAAATAGAAGCCCACCTAAAAAGGAGCCGCTTAATCAAGCCCAGTTAATTCAAGCTTTCAGTTTTTTAATTCAAAATGACAAGGACTTTGTTAAGAAGTTGCACGAGGCATATATAAAAGCCTACAATAAAGATTTGTCTGGGACATATCAATAATTATTAATGCGTATTTTACCGAAATAAAAAGTACATTTCATTTAAAGGATATATATACAAAAATCGTTTTGATTTATATGCCTCTTATTAAAGTTGCTTGCCCTACGCTACATGTTAAGAACTTGAAATTTTTGGAGTTGTTGCTTTCAGAATATTTTTTTTTTAAACACCATGTGCATGATCGAAAATAAGTTCCTTTATAGCTTGTTTACATCTTCCAATTTTCATTTTTAACCGATTTCGGATTTCATATGAATTCGGTTCAAGAATCCAGGTTCGGTTTCAGTGTCATTCTAGCTACAGTTCCGTTTTGTGCTGTTCCTCTTTCCTACAGTTATTATCCTTTCGTAATCATAACGAAAGCCACAATCCACATGATCATACATATATGAAATTGGAATAAGAATGAAATTTGATCTGTATCTCCTCAATTTTCTTGACAATTCCGTTTCTTTTATCTTTTTTATTGATTCTTCGAATTGTTTTCTTTGATTCCGTTTCATTTCCATTAACTGTTTCGGTGTCTAATTGCGCTCATATCAACCATGTACATTGTACCCATATTACACTTATATGTACATGGATTCCCCCGTACCGCTAGCAAAAAAGTTTACACATAAAAATAGTTTTTTGATACAAATGAAATGTTTATTAACACCTCCATGGTCGGATACGAATGCACATAAATCGATGTAAGAATGTCTATAAAATATTTTGCCAAAAGTAAAAAAGGCGAATATAAAAAAAATTACGAAAACCCTCTGCATGCTTGGTTAACATTGTTTAAAGCACAACAGTTTTCAATACATTACGACAGGATTCGTCTGAGATATTTGCAAATAATAGTTGCACATTTTTGTCGTTGTTGTTTTAAATGATTTTGTACATACGCACTTATGCAAATTTTTTTTCGCGGAAATATTGTGGATTAATCCAGCCAGGGTTAATTCTTTTAAAGCGCTGTCGAAGGCCACCTGTGCAGAAAATTGTTCGCATGTTCGATTTCAATGGAAATAAGTATAACCTAATAACTATCAAATTTACATTAGAAGCAAATCAAAAAGATTTAGTTTCAATCAAATTATTAATGATAATTGCGCTTAAGGCTTCATTTACAAAATTCTTACAAAAAATAAATTTCGAATTTAAATTATTTGTTGCATACAGTATTATTGGTTTTTACAATCATCTATCGATTTTATACGCTTTTCCTTTTCAACCGCTTCGTCGTCCGATTCGTCTGCATCGTCATCATCCTCACCATCATCATCGTACTCGCCATCATCATCATCTTCATCGTCAATAATATCTCCAGTATAATAAAGTATAGCTTTTGGAATGATTCTGGCTCTTAAGAAATGCCCTATTTCAAAGTCTGTTGCTAAAATCTGAAAATATATGAATATTATTAATATAACGAATAAGAAAACAGTATTTATTAAGACAGTCTCATGTTAAACCAAACATACCCCTTGAGTTTCCTCATCCATTTCATCTTTATCTTCTGGTACTTCAGGCGGATTGAAGAAGTTGAAGAATGAGTCATTGGGTACTTGTTTAACTATATTACGGACCGTGCCGCGTTCCTTATGTTTTTGTTTTTTTCTTATTGTTTTTATAGTAAGATTCATTTTCTTTTCCCAATTGATGGTACAACCCTAAAAAGTTAAGATTGTAATTTATTTCATTATTAATTATATACGAATATACATACCTTGCACTTATATATTTCTGGTCCTTCAAATCCGAAAGGATTGTCCTCATCAACCATAGCTTTTAGGAAATATTGTTTAGTAAGAACTTCATTTGAAAAGTATTCATTTTTATCAAAATAAAATTCCAACGTATAGGAATGCTGGAAAGATTACATTGTTTTTAGTTGTAGAAATATAGGAATTAATAAGTTTCTGGCGAATTATTATTTTCTTTAACTGAAATTAGTATATGTGACCCGGTCTATGAAAAGGTGGCTTATGACTAAAAAAAAACAGCTGTTTCTCGCAAAAAAAAAAACAGCTTTTAACAGCTTGGTGGAATCACCAGGTGAAGTAAATAAAAAAAAAGACGGAAGATGTACACTTTCTGAAACGGTAGTGATGTATTTTCGACGGTCAGAAGAAGGTAAAATTTGTATCCGCTTTGAAGAAATAGGAGTAGAAAAATAAATACCTTGCTACGAAAGCCATTACAGAAATTGCTGTTTTCAGCATATCAGTGCCACCTAACACCAATGCAAAATTGAATACAAAGGACCAGTGCGAGTTAACATTACTTTTAGGATCGAATAAAAATAAAAAATTCAATTTGACCACTTTAACTGACTTCAATTTCAACTGCAGTTGAAACTTTCATGTGTTATGATATAAAGTATATACATATGTACGTCAGTTATTTAGTTGTATTTTTCTGCCTTTGGCGGAACTTAAAATGGGTTTCTGGTTCGATGAAAAGTTTTACAGTTACATTTGGAAGTGACCGTGATAGTATTAAATGTGTTTCCGCCCCTTAAAATTATTGACATGTTCTTCTACTTTATTGATTTCTCGTTGAGAGTCGGGATTAAAAAATATGCTCTTCTAATATATAATAACAAACTTAATCAGAAGATCCCCCAAACATTCTTGACAATTGAATCCATGATGTATTACTAATGTTACCAAGTTATTATTTACCAAAATAGGGATAGACTAGCCCAGTGGCATTCGGCCTAGACCGATAGATGCTGATCCGAAGCGAGCTGGATTCATATATTCTAAATTGCAATCTTTATCTCTGCATTTAAGGATGGCTGCCAGGTTGATACCTTATATACCGATTTCTCAAAGGCTTTTGATAAAGTTTCACATCAAATCTTACTATCTAAACTTGAGTATATTGGATTTCACTCTGTATTCTTATCTTGGTTAAAATCGTATCTATCGAACCGGTCTCTATGTGTTGAAATCGAGGGCTGCAAGTCCCTACCTTTTTATGCAACGTCTGGAGTTCCTCAGGGTAGCATTCTCGGGCCTTTGTTGTTTGTGCTTTTTATAAATGTTATTGGTTCCTGTTTTTTTTCGTCCTTTTTCTTTCTCTATGCAGATGATTTAAAATTATTTCATAGAGTTAATGGCGAGTCGGTATCCCTACTCCTACAAAATGACCTAAATAATCTTATTGAATGGTGTAATGCCAATAATCGCTTCCTCAATGTGAATAAATGTTTCCACATGTCTTTTACTAAATCATCTAACTTATATTCCACCCTCTACGATATCGCAGGTGCTCGACTGGTTTCGGTTAATGAATTTTTTGACTTAGGTGTTGTTTTTGATTCCTCTTTCTCTTTTGTCAATCATATCTCTTATATGCTTCCCAAGGCTTACAGAAACCTTGCCTTTCTTCGTAGATATGCAAAAGACTTTAAGGATCCTTATACAAGGAAGGCTCTTTATACCTCTCTCGTTCGTTCAAAACTAGAATACGCCTCAATTGTTTGGAATCCTATCTATAGCTGCTATGCTGCCAGAATTGAAAGGGTTCAAAGAAAATTTACTCGTTTTTGTCTATTTTCACTCAACTTTGACGACACAATTCCATCCTATCACTCGCGCTGCTTACTCATAAATCTCCAACCTCTCGAATTAAGAAGGATAGGAAATCTGCTAATGTTCGTCTATGATCTAAAAGTTGGCTCTCTTGATTGCCCAGTTCTCTTAGCGAAGGTGTCATTTAATGTACCTAATCGGAGTCTTCGAACATTTTTCCATTTTACATGTAATTTTGACCCAATTTTTCGGGCACTAAATGAATTTAATAGACTCTCAAGGAGGGTTTTTATTGATTTTTCTTTGTCGAGAAGCATCTTCAAGTCAACTTTGCAAGAGTTCCTATAATCTTTACTTGCATTATCTTTTTATTTTTTGTTTTCGCTAGTCATGTTACTTACGTTATTCGTTGTGGTTTTCAGTTGATTATTTGTTTAAGCATTTATTTGCTTTTGTATTCTAGTCTGTAAGATTGTTTAATCATAGACTGAATAAATTATACATACATACATACATACATTTAAGTGTAACATTCCTCTCATCCTGGTGTTCTGATTTTTAGGGCCAACAACAGTGAGTTACAATTTTTTGTATATTTAGAATACCGTTTAGCCGAAGTTTTTTCAAAATAAGGTATAATACTACAATTTTGGGGTTCTTGTAGGAATGAGAAAAACGTTCTTCGAAAGTCTTCACTAGTACTGTACAGGGGAAAATTCTTGGTTGTATATGACGTGAATGCAAATAGTTTGTTTTAACAAAGTCCTTTTTGAATTTTTTTGGGAGCAAATTAAATATATGTATATAATGATAATATCAAAAATATGGAAGTATTAGTTTAGCACGGCCTGCCATACTTATGGAAGAGTACACCAAAGATACCCTGACTGATGAATTTTTGTAATTAAATGCAGTAAAGGTCCTTCAATATTCACCTCGTAGTTTATGTGAAAAAAGTACTAAGTGGCATATTTTACTTCTGAAAATTAAAAAGTAATACTTTTTCGGGGACAACATTGGTGAAAAATGTTCAGATAGCCTAATGACAGGACAAAGAAGAATTTAGAGTGATACAATTGACGGCTTACTTCACCTGTTTCCCGCAATTTCTTTTTTGAGTCATAAGCCACCTTTTCATAGACCGGGTCACATATATAATTTTGTTGAATTCAAAAAGTATTTTGGAATTCTCTGGCAGGACAATTTTTTTATATTATGAATTACCTCATCATCGTATTTAATTTTGATATCCGTAAGTTTTTTTAGAACAGGCTCATCATGCTCCTGGACCATATCACCTAGCAACTCTGTGTTTCTAAATATTGTAAACCAAAAGTTTGGTATTCCTTTTGTATTCTCAGGAATTTCTCTGATTTTTCTAAAATGCGAAACGGATTAAAACTTAATTTATAGAAATAACAAATTTACAGAAAATTGACATTGCACTAAATATTGAAGGTTCAATGTGGCCATATTAAATCGTTCCGGGGATGGTCGGGCTAGTACCTTAATGGTGCTTGTTACCGGAGCATAGCGGATCTATATCCAGCAAAGGAGAACGAGATCAAATGTTTTCAGTGTTATTATGAATATATTCTGCATGATTATTCTTAGCCAAAACAATAAGTCATATAGAAATTTGGACTGAATGAAAAAGTTACAATCAGAATCAATAATTATTCTCGAGTAAAAGAGTTAAGATCAAAATTAATTTATTAGTGATCACAATTTTAAAAATCAAAGGAAATAATTATAATTGCCATCTCCATAATTAAAGTCAATTTAATTATTACTGTAAATCGAAGAATATATAAATCGGATGATTATTTATGATTTTTTTATTTCAATATGATTATCGTCCCGGATTTAAACGAAGTGGCTTATCGGAAAATGCAAAAAGTTAATAAATTCAGCCTATTATTCGAAGATTGTGTTAGAGGCCGCATTGGTATAGAATATTCGCTTACGATACTAAAGGTCATGGGTTCAAAATCAAGAAAGTTAAAACAAAATACTTTGAAACGATTTTCCAAACGTGGCCGCCCACTGTAGTAGTTCTGTGAAAACTAGCTTTATTTGTTTGCTTAGAAAAAAAAATAATAATAATAATAAGAGGTGTGGTCTAGGACCACTTAGTCACCATACCCCTTTATTGTTCCCAAAACTTACTTAATCATATCTTGAAACTCCGCCGACGTTTCTGTATCTTCGACATCATCAGATTTCCACATTGGTTTTTGTTCAGAAGGTTCTACGTGTCCAGTAACAATTTCTTTCCTACGATCAAAAAGGGGTTGGTATTTTTCTTGATACTTTCGCTCAAGCTTGTAAACTTCTTCAAAAAATTCTGCCTCTAACTTGAGATGCTCAAGTTGAATATTTTTTAACGCAACTACTCTATTTTGTATTGGCGCAGGAAGATTTTTAACCATTTCTTGCAAGAATTGACGCCGAAACAGTGCACCCATGCATCCAAATGGTCTGAAATAAGACAAAAAAAAAACTTCAATTTCCTCGAAAAACACATATACATTCATGCAAGTCAACGTATTTAAATAGCATATCAAAGTTATTTAATTCCTTAATAAATATCTTACATCATTTTTGCATTTTCCGAGTCCTTGCCTCCTTCATCCGACTCATTGCAGGAATCAACTTCAATATTTTTATCAGCTGAAGCGTCCATTTCTAGTAATAACTAAAATCTGAAATATGGAAAACAGTTTGTCAAATATGCTATTTAAAATTAGCAAATGCCCCAAATAACTACAATTTATTTCAACATTTGCTATATATGTATTTCCATTTTCAATACATTTACTTGTGAAAAAACACGTGTCAGATATCTAAGAAATTCAATAATCAAATTATAAAGAAATAAGTTAATGCATAAAGAGCACAGATTAACAAACCTCGATTAATTATGCTTTAAAAAACTAGGAGTTAATTTAATACTGCGCATAAGGAAAAAATTTCACACTCTTTTTGCAAAAGACCCGCTTCAGAAAGAATTTCTTTTAGCACAAAAAGGGTGACTCCTAAGCAACATAATTCATAACAAGTATTGCCAGATTTGCATTTTGATCATTGGATTGCACTCATATAAATGCGATGAACATTCAATAGACTTAAGGCATATTTACATAGAACACTTTATCAACATTAGCCGTGTTTTTTAACACGCGCGTATACGTTTCGTTTGGGCGTGTAAAAAAACGCGTATCTTCGCTTAGATAATGCTTAGGAGACCCATCTAGCGGCTGTGGTTAAACAACTAGCTACAGCAACAGGGTGTACCGAAAAGCGGAGACGCAACGCTCTGATGGCCATAGGGTATAACATATAGCTGAATCAGTTGCGATGAATTGTGGACACACATAGAATACATAGAATTAGTGTAGAGGGTAACTCAAAGACACATATTTCAGTTACATCTGAGTATAATGCGTATTGAAATTTAGTAGGACAAAATTTATGCGCAGCAATTTCAGAGGTGTATTTATAGTTTGTCCCTTAGCAGTCAATATAAAGTTTAAGCGTAAACGGATATACGCGTGTTAAAAAACACGGCTATTGTGTTGGATTCACAATGATCCTGAACTCACCTAATTCACTTAGAAAATGCACATTTGCTATGCAATGACGCTAGACAATTTGCACAAAACCCTGAACTCCTTACTAAGGGCAATTGGTTTAGCATCATTGCATTTGCAAACTGGTGTAGTATTTTCACACAAAACGGTAATAATTTATATATGTACTAACCTTTACCCGCGGCCCGTCCGCAAGGAGAAAATAAAATATATGTGCTATTCACGTTAGCCTGCTTACCAAGTTATCTGTTTAAAAATTATTTTTGTCTAATGTATTTTATTTTTGTAATTTAATAAAAAAAAAAGAACTAAATGAGAAGATAAGCTAAAAGGCACGCTTTCATGAAAAGTACAATACAGTTTTTTCGAATAAAAAGAAATAAATTTTGTTTTTAAATTAAATTAACTGATATGAGAGGGATGAAAGAATTACTACTCACAGAACAAAGGAGTGAAACTATAATTAGCTAAAACCAAAGAGAATTTTTTAGATGAAAATAGTGTTGCTTTTTCGGGTATTTAGTTGGTTAAAATATTACAAAAAGTGTAGTTATAGTTATAACAGTTCGTTACACGATTCATTAAAAAAACTCAAAAATAGAACGAAAAAGCTGTGTTAGATTGAAGATAAAACATACCGAATTTTAATTACGAATAATTAGCAGCAAATCCACGGCCATAAAAGCTCATAATTTAAAAAGGCATGTGTGCTGAACTACCAGTTGCGAAGAGACCTAAAATGATCCCGGAAGGGTCCCAAGATGATAATAAAATTCTGGCCACATCCCGAAAATCATCCAGAAATTAACCAGGACGGGTCCCAAAATGATTCCGAAATAGTCCCGAAAAATTCTTGAAATGACCCTGACGGGATCCAGAAAACCATCCAGAATTGATCTCGGAAGGGTCCGCAAATGATTGCGAAATAGACCGGAGAGTCCCAAAAAACTCCGACGGAATCCCGGACAGATCCCGAAAATCATACAGAAATTATCCCGGAAGGGTCCCAAAATGATCCAGAAATAATCCAGAAAAAAGTCCCGAAATAACTCCGACGGGATCCCTGACATATCCCGAAAATGATCCAGAAATTATCCTGGAGGGGTCCCAAAATGATCCTGACGGGATCCTGCAGGAATCCCGAAAATCATCCAGAAATTATCCCTGAAGTATCTATCCTCAAATGATCCCGAAATACTCCCAAAAAAGTCCCAAAATGTTTTTGACAGAACCCGATATAGCCCTGAAAAAGTTCCGAAAGTACGCTGACGGGATTTTGTATCGATCCCGAAAAACATACCGAAATAATGCCGGAAGGGTCTACAAATGATCTCGAAATAGTCCCGAAAAAGTCCCGATTTGACCTTGACGGGATCACGAAAACCATCCATGAATCTGGAGGGATCCCCAAATGATCCCGGAAAAGTCCCGAAATAACTCAGACGGGATCCCGGACGAATCCCGAAAATCATTCAGAAATTATCCCGAAATGGTCCCAAAATGATCCCAAAATAGTCCCGAAAAAGTCCCGAAATAACTCCGACGGGATCCCGGACAGATCCCGAAAATCATGCAGAAATTGTTAAGGAGGGGTCCCAAAAGGATTCCGAAATAGTCCCGAAAAAGTCCCGAAATGTCACTGACGGGATCCCGAAAACCATCCAGAATTGATCTCTGAAGGGTCGGCAAATGATCCCGAAATAGTCCCGAAAAGTTCCAACGGGATCCCGGACAGTCCCCAAAATCAACCACAAATTATCCCGGAGGGGTCCCAAATTGATTCCGAAATAGTCCCGAAAAAGTTCCGAAATTACCCTGACGGGATCCCAGGCGGGATCCCGAAATACTTCCAGAAATGATGCCGAAAGTGTCCCCAAATGATACCGAAATAATACAGAAAAAGTCACGAAATGACCCCTAAGGGTCCCCAAATGATCCCGAAATAGTCCCGCAATTACCCTGATGGGTTCCGTATTAGTCCCGAAAAAGTCTCGAAAGGGCTCCTACGGGTTCCCAAACGGATCCCGAAAACCATCCGGAAATGATACCGAAAGGCTCCCCAAATGATCCCGAAAAAGTCCAGGAATGGCCCCGACGGGATTCCTGACGAATCCCGAAAACCATCCAGAAATTATGCCGGAAGGGACACCAAATGATCCCGAAAGTCACGAAATGGCCCCGACAGGATCCCGGATGGATAATGTCGAAAATACCCCAAATTATCCCGAAATTGTCCTGAAAAAGTCCCGAAATGATTCCGACGGGATCCCGGACGGATCCCGAAAACTATTCAGAAACGATGCCGGAAAGGTCCTCAAATGATCTCTTAATAGTCCCGAAATTACCCCGACGGGATCCCGGACGGATCCCGAAAACTATCCAGAAATGATGCCGAAAGGGTCCCCAAATGAGCCCGTATCAGTCGAGAAAAAGTCGCGAAGTGACCCCGACGGGACCCCGAAAACTATCTAGAGATGATGCCGGAAAGTACCGCAAATGATCCCGAAATAGTCCCGAAATGACCCCGACGGGATCCCGAACGGATCGCGAAAACTATCCAGAAATGATACCGGAAAGGTCCCCAAATGATCCCCTGATAGTCCCGAAATTACCCTGCTGGGATTCCGAGCGGATCCCGAAAACCATACAGAAATGATCTCGAAAGGGTCTCCAAATGATCACGAATTAGTCGAGAAAAAGTCCCGAAATCACCCCGACGGTATCCCGGACGGATACCAAAAACCATCCAGATGTGATCCCGGTAGGTACCCCAAATGATCCCGAAATAGTCCCGAAATGACCCCGTCGAGATCCCCGACGGATCTCGGAAACTATGCAGAAATGATGCCGGAAAGGCCTTCAAATGATCCCCTAATAGTCCCGAAATTATCCCGGATGGATCCCGAAAACCATACAGAAATGATCTCGAAAGGGTCTCCAAATGATCACGAATTAGTCGAGAAAAAGTCCCGAAATCACCCCGACGGTATCCCGGACGGATACCAAAAACCATCCAGATGTGATCCCGGTAGGTACCCCAAATGATCCCGAAATAGTCCCGAAATGACCCCGTCGAGATCCCCGGCGGATCTCGGAAACTATGCAGAAATAATGCCGGAAAGGCCTTCAAATGATCCCCTAATAGACCCGAAATCATCCCGAAGTGATGCTGGAAGGGTCCCCAAATAATCCCGTAAATGATCTTGGACGGATCCAGAAAACCATCCAGAAATGATGCCTAAAGGATGTCCCAAATGCTCCCGTATTATCCGAGAAAAAGTCCCGAAATGACTCCGTCGGAATCCCCGACGGATCCCGAAAACCTTCCAAAAATATTCCCGGAAAGGTCTCGATATGACCCCAACGGGCTTACAAATAAGGCGAAGCTAATTGTAGAACGATTTTAATAAGGCAGCAGGCGCGTTGGAGCTAATGAAGAGTTACAAAGAAACATACAAGTAAAGCTAATAAAAGCGTGCTAATAAAAACAATTGAAGGAGAGCGGATGGCGGGAGGAGAAGACCGCTGCTCGTTTTTCCAAAATTGTTTAGATCTCGATCTGAATGTGCCAGATACCAAAAACTATTGATTTAGGAGGAAATTTATATTGAGTTATAATAATTTATAGATTTTACACCAGAGGGGCGTGAAAGGGGGGAGGTAACGGAGGGTGTCACTGCTTACTTTGTAAGCCCTCGACTTATTTGACCCATTGATTCTGTGATATTGGTGAAGGCCAGTATACGTAAAGTTATAATGTGTAAAAATTATTAAAAAGTAATTGCTCGAAGGGATCGTGGGACCCCCACCCCTCTTTCCATGTTCGGAAAAAATTTCGCTAGTAGACTATTGTCTGTGTCCCAAATTTGATCAAAATCCGTGTAACCGTTCTGGCGTGATTCAGTCACAAAGACGAAAAAATACAATAATTAAATTATAACTGTTCCTAGGGGGCGGGGACCTCCCCCCTTTTCAAAAAAATATAGCTAGTAGATCCTTATAGACTATTGGCTATGTGCGTGCCAAATTTCATCCAAATCGGTTCAGCCGTTCTTGCGTGATTGAGTCACAAAGACAAACGTCTGGACCAACATACAAACATCAAAACTTTGCCATTTATAATATACTAGCCTTTACCCGCGGCCCCGTCCGCAAGGAGAAAATGAAATATGTGGGCTATTCACGTTAGCCTGCTTATAAAGTTATCTGTTTAAAATTTTTTTTCTGTCTAATGCATTTTATTTTTGTAATTGAGTAAAACAAAGAACTTTATGAGCTGATAACCTGATAGGATCCCAAAATGATAACGAAATTATCCAGAAAAAGCCACGAAATGACCCCGACGCTATCGCGGACGGATCCCGAAAACCATCCAGAAACGCCCCGGAAGTGTTTCCAAAAGTTCCCGAAGTAGTCCCAAAAAACCCCGAAATGACAACGACACGATTCTAGACTTATCCAGATAACCACACAGAAATGATGCCTGAAGGGTACCATATTGATCCCGAAATAGTTCCGAAAAAGTTCCGAAATTACCCTGACGGGCTCCCGGACGGATCTCAGAAACCATCCAGAAAATATCCAGGAAGGGTCCCTAAATTATCCCGACTAACTCCAGAAAAAGTTCCGAAATGGCTCCGAGGGGATCCACGATGGATCGCGAAAACCATACAGAAATGATTCCGGAAGGATTCCAAAATGATCCCGAAATAGTCCGGAATTGACCCAGATGGGATCCCGCACAGATCCAGAAATGATCCCGGAAGGGTGCAAAAACTATCCCGGAAAAGTAACAAAAAATCCCGAAATGGCTCCTACGGCATCCCGGACGGATCCAGAAATGATCTCGGAAGGGTCCCCAAATGATCCCAAAATGGTCCCGAAATGACCCTGATGGATCCGGCAAACCATCAAGAAATTATGCCGAAAGGGTCCCAAAATGATCCCGAAATAATACAGAAAAAGTCACGAAACGACCCCTAGAGGATCCCCAAATGATCCCGTATTAGCCCCGAAAAGGTCCCGAAATAACCCCGACGGGATCCCGGACAAATCCCGAAAACCATCCAGAAATGATGCCGGAAGGAATCCCAAATGATTCCGTAAAAGTCCCGCATTGATTCCGACGGGATCCCGAACGGATACCGAAAATCATCCAGAAGTGACGCCGGAAAGGTCCCCAAATGATCACCTAATAGTCCCGAAATGACCCTTAAGGGGTCATGGACGGATTCCATAAACCATCCAGAAATGATCCCGATATATTCCCGAAGAAGTCCCGAAATGACCCTGACGGGATCTCGAACGCACCCCTAAATGACCCTGACGGGATCCCGGACAGATCCCGAAATCCATCCAGAAATGATCTTGGTAGGGACCCCAAATGATCCCGAAAAAGTCCCGCAATGATTCCGAGGGGATCCTGATCGGATACCGATAACCATCCAGAAGTGATGCCGGAAAGGTCCTCAAATGATCACCTAATACCAAAATGACCCTGACGGCATCCCGGACTGATCCCAAAATCCATCCAGAAATGATCTTGGGAAGGTCCCAAAATTATCCCGAAATAGTCTCGGAAAAGTTCAGAAATTACCCTGACGGGTTCCCGGACGAATCCTGAAAGCCATCTCTAAATGATCCCGAAAAAGTCCCGAAATGACCCTGACTGGACCCCGAAAGGATCCCGAAAACTATCCAGAAATGATGCCGGAAATGTCCTCAAATGATCACCTAATAGTTCCGAAAAGACCCTGACGGGATCCCGAACGGATCCCGACAACTATCTAGAAATGATGCCGAAAGGGCCTGCAAATGATCCCGTATTAGTCGAGAAAAAGTCCCGAAATGAACCCGACGGGATGCCGGACGAATACCAAAAACCAGCCAGAAATGATGCCGGAAGGGACGCCAAATGATCCCGAAAAAGTCCCGCAATAATTCCGACGGGATCCTGAGCGGATACCGAAAACCATCCAGAAGTGATGCCGAAAAGGTCCTCAAATGATCACCTAATAGTCCCAAAATGACCCTGACGGCATCCCGGACAGATCCCGAAATCCATCCAGAAATGATCTGGGGAGGGTCCCAAAATTATCCCGAAATAGTCTGGGAAAAGTCCAGAAATTACCCTGACGGATACCGGACGAATCCTGAAAACCAATCTTAAATGATGCCGAAAAAGTCCCGAAATGACCCTGATGGGACCCGGAAAGGATCCCGAAAACTAACCAGAAATGATGCCGGAAAGGTCCTCAAATGATCTCCCAATAGTTCCGAAAAGACCCTGACGGGATCCCGAACGGATCCCGACAACTATCCAGAAATGATACCGAAAGGGCCCGCAAATGATCCCGTATTAGTCGAAAAAAAGTCCCGAAATGACCCCGACGGGATGCCGGACGAATCCCAAAAACCATCCAGAAATGATTTTGGAAGGGACCCCAATGATCCCGAAAAAGTCCCGCAATTATTCCGACGGGAATCTGAACGGATACCGAAAACCATCCAAAAGTGATGCCGGAACGGTCCTCAAATGCTCACCTAATAGTCCCAAAATGACCCTGAGGGCATCCCGGACAAATCCCGAAATCCATCCAGAAATGATCTTGGGAAGGTCCCAAAATGATCCCGAAATAGTCTCGGAAAAGTCCAGAAATTACCCTGACGGGTTCCCGGACGAATCCTGAAATGATTCCGAAAAAGCCCCGAAATGACCCTGACGGGATCCCGAAAGGATTCCAAAAACTATCCAGAAATGATGCCGGAAAGGTCCTCAAATGATCCCCTAATAGTTCCGAAATGACCGTGACGGGATCCCGAACGGATCCCGACAACTATCCAGAAATTATGCCTAAAGGGTCCGCAAATGATCCCGTATTAGTCGAGAAAAAGTCCCGAAATTACCCCGACGGGATCCCGGACGAATCCCAAAAACCATCCAGAAATGATGCCGGTAGGTATCCCAAATGATCCCGAAATAATCCCGAAATGACCTCGTCGGCATCCCGGACGGATACCGAAAATTATCCAGAAATGATGCCGGAAAGGTCCACAAATGATCCCCTAATAGTCCCGAAATTACCCTGATGGGATCCCGGACGGATCCCGAAAACCATTCAGAAATGATGCCGGAAGAGCCCCCAAATGATCCCGAAAAAGTCCCCAAATGACCACGACGATATCCCGGACGGATCCCGAAAACCATCCAGAAATGATGCCGGAAGAGCCCCCAAATGATCCCGAAAAAGTCCCCAAATGACCCCGACGATATCCCACACGGATCCCGAAAACCATCCAGAAATGATGCCGGAAGAGCCCCAAATGATCCCGAAAAAGTCCCCAAATGACACCGACATACTCCAGAAAAGGTTCCGAAATGGGTCTGAGGGAATCAACGACGGATCGCGAAAACCATACAGAAATGATTCCGGAAGGATCCCAAAATGATCCCGAAATAGTCCGGAAATGACCCAGATGGGATCCCGCACAGATCCAGAAATGATCCCGGAAGGGTCCAAAAACTATCCCGGAAAAGTAACAAAAAATCCCGAAATGGCTCCTACGGCATCCCGGACGGATCCAGAAATGATCCCAAAATGGTCCCGAAATGACCCTGATGGATCCGGCAAACCATCAAGAAATTATGCTGGAAGGGTCCCCAAATGATCCCGAAATAAAACAGAAAAAGTCACGAAACGACCCCTAGAGGATCCCCAAATGATCCCGTATTAGCCCCAAAAAAGTCCCAAAATGACCCTGACGGGATCCCGAAAGGATTCCGAAAACAATACAGAAATGATGCCGGAATGGTCCTCAAATGATCCCCTAATAGTCCCGAAATGACCGTGACGGGATCCCGACAACTATCCAGAAATGATGCCGAAAGGGTCCGCAAATGATCCCGTATTAGTCGAAAAAAAGTCCCGAAAGGACCACGACGGGATCCCGGACGAATCCCAAAAACCATCCAGAAATGATGCCGGTAGGTATCCCAAATGATCCCGAAATAGTCCCGAAATGACCTCGTCGGCATCCCGGACGGATCCCGAAAATTATCCAGAAATGATGCCGGAAAGGTTCCCAAATGATCCCCTAATAGTTCCGAAATTACCCTAATGGGATCCCGGACGGATCCCGAAAACCATCCAGAAATGATGCCGAAAGGGTTCCCAAATGATCCCGTATTAGTCGCGAAAAAGTCCCGAAATGACCCCGACGGGATCCCGAAAACCATCCAGAAATGATGCCGAAAGGGTTCCCAAATGATCCCGTATTAGTCGCGAAAAAGTCCCGAAATGACCCCGACGGGATCCCGGACGGATCCCGAAAACCATCCAGAAATGATGCCGGATGAGCCCCAAAATGATCCCGAAAAAGTCCCCAAATGACCCCGACGAGATCCCGGACGGATCCCGAAAACCATCCAGAAATGATGCCGGAAGAGCCCCCAAATGATCCCGAAAAAGTCCCCAAATGACCCCGACGATATCCCGGACGGATCCCGAAAACCATCCAGAAATGATGCCGGAAGAGCCCTCAAATGATCCCGAAAAAGTCCCCATATGACCCCGACGAGATCCCGCACGGATCCCGAAAACCATCCAGAAATGATGCCGGAAGGGTCCCCAAATGATCGCGAAATAGTCCCGAAATGATTCCGGAATAGTCCCGAAAATGTTCCAAAATAACCCCGACGGGATCCCGGACGGATCCCGTAAACTATACAGAAATGATCCCGGAAGGGTCCCAAAATGATCCCGAAATAGTCCCGAAAAAGTCCCGAAATTACCCCGGCGTAATCCCGGACCGATCCCGAAAACCATCCAGAAATGGTCCCGGAAGGGTCTCTATATGACCCTTACGGGATTACAAATAAGGTGAAGCTAATTATAAAACCATGTTAATAAGGCAGCAGGCGCATTGGAGCGAATAAAAAGTTAGATAGAAACATACAGGTAAAGCTAATAAAAGCAAAAACAATTGATGGAGGGCGGATGGCGGGAGTAGAGGAGAGGACCACTGATCGTTCCTCCAAAATTGTCTAGATCTCGTTCTGTATGTACCAGATACCAAAAACTATTGATTTAGGAGAAAATTTAGATTGAGTTATAACAATTTATGGATTTTACACCAGAGGGGGAGATAAAGGGGGGCGGGCGGAGGGTGTCACTGCTTACTTTGTAAGCCCTCGACTTATTTGACCCCTTGAGTCTGTGATATTGGTGAAGGCCAGTATACGTAAAGTTATAATGTGTAAAAATTATGAAAAATAATTTCTCGAAGGGTCGTGGGACCCCCACCCCTTTTTCCATGTTCGAAAAAAATTTCGCTAGTAGACTACTGTCTGTGTCCCAAATTTCATCAAAATCCGTGTAGCCATTCTGGCGTGATTCAGTCGCAAAGACGAAAAAATATAATAATTAAATTATAACTGTTCCTAGGGGGAGGGGACCACGCCCCTTTTGAAAAATATATAGCTAGTAGATCCTTCTAGACTATTGGCTATATGTGTGCAAAATTTCATCCAAATCGGTCCAGCCGTTCTTGCGTTATTGAGTCACAAAGACAAACGTCTGGACAAACATCCAAACATCCAAACATCTAAACATCCAAACATCCAAACATCTTAACATCCAAACTTTCCCATTTATAATATATATTAGATAGATATTAGATTAGATAGATTTTAGATTAGATTTGATAATATAAGAAAAAGCAACAATGTTATTGCAAAAAAACTAATCTTATAGTCAAACAATTTTTTACATGCATATGTTTGCCTGCTCTTTTGATTTATTTGCACTCACAGCGCCGTTTTATTTGCGGGAGACTTACACAGCCCAGAAATTCAGGCGGATATACATATACGCGTTGGTTGTGTTACGTCGATCTGACGCTTTGGTAGGCCCATAATATAATAATGAGACTCCTTCCCTGCAAAAATTGTTGGATTACGTGTTCCATTTTCTTCATTTTGGAGTACTCTAACAATAATCCTTTGCAATGCGTTTGCGGACCACCATCAGCCGATCATTGCTCGTTTTTTAACGACCGTGATCACGACACTATGACCCCCCCCCCCCCCCCCCCCCCAGCGGGTTAGGGGATCAGAATATATCCGCGGTAGGTATGCCTGTCGTAAGAGGCGACTAAAATACCAGATTCAAGGGGCTGTGTAGCGCAACCCTTCAGGTTGCCAGCGCAATATATAGCTTCTCCAAACCCAATTGTCAACCTCACCTATCCTCGGCGAATCCTGTTTCACTAACAGACGAGGCTCTGGCGACCCCAAGCTCCTCATGGAACTTGGGGGTAGGGAGGGAGGGAATGGCCTGAAGGTTTAATGTGGCCACATAAATCGTTCCCGAGATGGTCGGGCTAGTACCTTAATGGTGCTATGGTACCGGAGCGTACCGGATTTGTATCCGGCAAAGGACCATCACATCGATGACACTCCCCAAAGCCTTCGGGGAGCAACTTTATCGCTACAACAACAACAACAACAACGACAGAGTTGCCAAAAGTTAAATATTGTATGCAAATAATAATAATAAAATTTTACTTTGGCAACTCTGATAAAATGCAACAGCGCACTGGTTGTATGTATACATACTATAGTATAGAGAAATATTAGTTTCTTTATTCACGCAAATGCTAAATAACATAAGAATATTCGTAGTAAAAAATATAAAAGTTGTATTGCCCCTCTTCATTTACCTTCATTTTAAATTAAATTTACTCCGATAATTCTTTCCGACACAATTCCTCTTTAGTACTTTGGCATATGATCCTCTGTGGTTGCTCCACGGAGTACTACAGTGAAAGTACTTTGGAAAGTACTCTCACGTAAGTACTCTATGGAATACTCACAAACAAAGCGAGAGTGGGATCACCTACTCCTCTCCTAGGACATCGCAATGTTGGTTGGAGCACATTTTTTGTGTGAATACAGATTAGTTTTGGAACACTCCTATACTCCCAAAGGAGTATTCCTTACATTATTTATGGAGTACTCGCGTTTTTTGAAGGGTTGCCATTCTCTTCGCTTTGAAGCGATGAAAGAGTTGTAAATCCTCCTATGACAATTTCTCAACTTTTTGAATCCCTCAACATTCAGCAAACTTTGCGTAGCAAAATATAGGAGCGGCCATAAGTTTAACTCATCTGTCGGGCGAAGTATCGCAACAAAAGTCAGGTTTACATAAATGCTTTGGTTGTGCGCCTACGCTTTGACAATGCCTTACGAAAAACAATGAAGCGCCTTGCGTTTATATAAATTTGCCCTTATGCATTTGCGAAAGCAGCCACAGAAGTGAAATTTTTCATGAGGGAAACATATTACACTACAACGGGGCGCTTTATATTTTGTTAAGTTTTGCTTGACTTTTTTAACTCTAATTTAAATAAATTTTGTTCTCCGGATGTTTTCGCAATGTTGGAGGCCACCAATCTTTTATTATTTATACTTCCGCGGAGATATTTGCAACTATTTCTTTTGTAAATACTACAAAGCATTGTTTACTATATAGTTTGGCAACTTAAACAGAGGTTATGTTGCGAATAGAGTGGAAGGCAGTGGACTAGGCAGTCGAATGTCATAAAATGAAGAAATGGTGTTCGGAGTTTTTTCAAAATTAAAAAAAAAATTGATAAAAGCTTTAATAAAAATAAAACTACTATTTTAATAACAACAAAAACGCCTTATATATTCTATGTACATAAATTCGTAAAGATTATCTCACTTTAAAATTTGAGTTAAATAATCTAAAGTTTTGTTTTGAAACTGAGTCGAGAACTGTTCGTGTGAATGTGCGAATTTTCACCGATCAGCTGTTAGTTGCGCTACTTGGTAAAATTTACAATGCTACAAAGTTTTATTAAACTATCAAATGCAACTCAAGTGTGATATCTTATCCTGACAGGGTGTTCAATATGGCGGCGCATAGGGCCGCCTATCTTCAGTGGGCGATAGAAAGAGATACAGAATGAGACAGCGATAGTCAATTACAAATCAGCTGATACAATGACTTTGGAATTTTGACGTCTATGCAGAAGATATCGCCATTGTGAATCAATCTAACGGCGTTATTATGTATAACGCAAAGCGACGCGAGGAGTCACTTTCACCCAAGTGAAACCAAATTCGTATCATATAACAGCATTCATTCACTTTGGTGACTCTCGGTGACTGTAGGTGATTGTCTTACATTTTTTCCTATTATATAGCGACGCAAAGTGTCACGAACACTCATTTTTGCTGTCAAAATATTCACTTGCTTCTGGGTCGCGTTTGCTTCATTCACTTCGCTTTTTAATTGTGGTTTTTTATAATTTTTGAGTAAAAATTGAGAATCATAACATTTCGTGAAAAAAAGATTGAAATTTTCCATAGACAGCCAATAAAGGTTATATTTAGAGCTTCATTCAATGTGTATGCATATTTCGTCAAATTTTACGGGAAATAAAAAAAAACCAAACCTATAAAAATTATAGCCAGGGACCCAAACTGTTATTCCTTTTGTAATAAAAGTCCTTCAGAAAAAATTATTGGTGGTATGGCCTAGAAGGTTCAATGTGGTCAAAATAAATCGTTCCCGAGATGGTCGAGCTTGTACGTTAAAGGTGTTTGTTACCGGAACATACCGGATATATATCCGATAAAGGACCATCAACATTGATAACATTCCCCGAACCTTCGGGGAGTTTCTTTATCGCTACAACAACAGCAACAATTGGTTATGGTTTTTCGATAACAAGTTTCTAGTGTTAGTGGAAAAAATTGTAGTGTCCCTACAGGTTTCAAATCCAGATATTTACGAGAATGATTGGTAAAAAATTCATTTCATTTCGACGAACCGTATCTTAGTTATGGGGTCGCACTTTTATTCTGTTCTTAAAAAATAGAAGTCTGGATTTAACTTTTATTTTCGGCCTTATAAAATAAATGTCCGGATTTTAGTTTCTTTGTGGTTTTTTTTTTTTTAATGGGATGCATGATTTGTCATAAAAATGCTATGGGTATCCCCGGAATACCATACATTTTCACCAAGGAAAAGTTTTTAAAAGAACTTTTACGAGTAAAAAAAAATACCTATTAAAATGAGAATGATTATAACCAATAGTAATACCATAGTTTTGTCACTGTCTTTCGTCACGATCCTTATTTTCTTAGTTTTATGTCAAAAACTAATTCTGAGTAATAGGAAAATAAAATTAATAATTTTATTGTAAATTTTTTAATAACTATAATAATTATTACTCCGTGCTACTTTTTTTTAAATTTTCTTATAAACAGGGACCGAAACTGTTATTCATTTTATAATATAATTCCTTGCAAAACTATTAACCATTATTTTTGACCAGGACTTTTTCGACTCCGAAAAAAAATAATTATTATTTTCCGTCCCTGCTTATAAATCAGTGATTCTCCAACAACGTAGTAAATTAAAAGGTGTATCGCAAATTATATGTCGGCAAACATTGGTACAATTCAGGAACGCAACATCTAAGCCCATTAAACAAGTGGTACCACAGGGTGGTGTCCTATCCTCGCTTCTGTTTAACTTCTACATATCGAAGCTACCTTCACCACCAGAAGGAGTCACTATCGTTTCCTACGCCGATGACTGCACAATAAGGGCCACAGGGCCAGGCCCACCCATCGATGAGCCAGCTAATAAAATAAACAACATAATCCTTATTTATAACATGGACGCGCCAAATGTCGACCATATTGAACATCCACGTCGATGGAATCACGCTACCGACTGTCTTACACCCAAAAATCCTACGTGAAACGTTCGATCAGGATCTACATTTTGGAGAGCATGCAACTGCAATTATCCCTACGATCCAGAGCCGTAATAAAATCCTCAATCCTCTTGCCGGCAGCATTTGGGGTAAAGACAAAAAAACACTCATTACCACTTACAAAGCAATTGACCGGTCGATTGCATGCTACGCGTCACCGATATGATCGCCAAGCATAAAGGATACTCATTGGAAGAAAACAGAGGCCCAAAATACTGCCCTCAGAACCGCTACGGGCTGTTTTCTTATGTCCCCAGAACACCATCTACATAATGAGGCGAGAGTACTCCCCATTAAGAGAAATGAGATGCTAACCAAACAGTTTGTGTTGAATACCCAGAAACCTTGCCATACCAAGCCCAGGGGCTTAAGGGGTCATCTCCGTAAGCATTATGACGAAATACGGTATATGACAACACACCCGTATGAAGCAAAAAAGCACAAACAGGTCCTCAGTGATATCCTCAAACAGGCGTCGGACCTCTATGCCAGGACTTGCCCTGCAAATCCGGTACTCAAAGAAAAATTCCCAGAACTAGCAGAGGAGGAAATCACTCTCCCTAGGGAAATACGCGTCACTCTAGCTTAACTTCGATCTGGGTACTGTATCAGGTTAAACTCTACCTATCTAGAATCAACCCCGACATACTACTTGAAAGAACATTGAGGGAATTTAATAAAATTCGAACACAAAATATTAAAAAATTAAATGAGAAATTTGGTAATACTCTAGAACAGTCGACTGCTAATACGCGTCCAAAAATATCGTGAGAGGTGTCAAACGAAAATAAAAATATTAACTCGTTCAAAATTTATAAACGAAAAGCCGAAAAATAACCCCGGGTCCCTCCGAAACCGGGGGTGGCATCCATATTATTTTTGCGCAGAACACCTTTCCGCGTTGGCAGAGTTCATCCGCGCGTGGGATCAAAATTAAATGCGTGCAAAATCCCTTTGGCCACAAAATTTTTTTTAGTGCACGCCATTACAACAACCACGCGAAAATTGCCGACTTCAACTGTAACTATCTACGGACAGAGAACACATTTTTATTTTCCGCCTTCGGATTATTGTTGTCGAGGTCAATACGCGTTTTTGACACCTCCCTCTATATTTTTGGACGCATATTAGCAGTCGACCCCTGTTCTGGACTTTTACCAGAAATTTTGTTTGTCATAAAAAATTTCAAGTTTTATATTATGAGAAAGAACAGGATAACGTCACAATGAGTGTAGCGTTAAAAACTGCACCGAGGCTATGCCTATGGAAGCTTGGGCATAGCCCAAGCGGCCATAGTGGTATGAGCTTCAAGGCGCATGGTACCAAAATTGCAGCTGTAGTGCAAAGCCGCAACAAAATCCTCAAATCGATTGCCGGCAGTACTTGGAAAAAAGATAAGGAAACATACAAAATTCAACCGCAACTCGTAGCCAGTTTACACACACACAGTACGCACACTCGAAAAAGCTGCAATCCTGCACAACACTACCCTCGGAATTTCCACGGAATTTTCCATGTTAAACATATTTATATACTATATATTTATATACTACACAGCTCAATATAAAAGAGCATATTGGAAAATAAACAAGCAACTGATTTTAAAATAACATTCAAACAATATTGTAATGTTATCTTTTTTTTACCATTATTTTTAGGTTAAGGCACCATTAATCGATCACGTTGAGATGGTTATGGATATGGGTATGGTTACGACTATGGCGTTAGGGTTAAGGAAGTTTAATTTGGCTTTAATGGTGCCATACCATAATGCTAACGCCATAACCATTCCATAGCCAACCAATTGGTTTTTGGTTTCTCGCCATATCCATAACCTAAAAATATTTGAGTTGGTGAATTTAATAACTTTTTGTAGATTTTATTCATTGTTTTGGATACGTTATGACTAAGAGACTTTTTTTTGTGGTATATGTTTGTTATTTTTTGCGTTTTGTTAATTTTTATGAAATTTTCAGGATTTTTAGGTTAAGGCACCATTAATCGATCACTTTGGAGATGGTTATGGATATGGGTATGGTTACGACTATGGCGTTAGGGTTAAGGAAGTTTAATTTGGCTTTAATGGTGCCATACCATAATGCTAACGCCATAACCATTCCATAGCCAACCAATTGGTTTTTGGTTTCTCGCCATATCCATAACCTAAAAATATTTGAGTTGGTGAATTTAATAACTTTTTGTAGATTTTATTCATTGTTTTGGATACGTTATGACTAAGAGACTTTTTTTGTGGTATATGTTTGTTATTTTTTGCGTTTTGTTAACTTTTATGAAATTTTCAGGATTTTTAGGTTAAGGCACCATTAATCGATCACTTTGGAGATGGTTATGGATATGGGTATGGTTACGACTATGGCGTTAGGGTTAATGAAGTTTAATTGGCCCTTTAGTCAACTTTACTTTGGCTGGAGTTTAAACTCGCACTGAAATTTATAGTATAAAGGCTTGGTTTCTTCGGAAAGCGGTGCCGCTTTATTACGACCGCTAAAGAACGCCCAGTATACTCACCGTTTTCAGCGACACCGCTTTGTTGGAAACTATGAACACTTACGGCAGAGGAACCACAAAAATTTATTATAAATTTTGCCTTTTTTCAGTTTTTCCTTTTACTTTTTTAACTGCACATACAAAAATAAAGCATATTAAAAAAATTTTAATTCGAAAATATTGTTTATTTTATAAATATTTGACAAAATGTTCACCGCTTTGACAATAGCGGTGACAAAAAACGGTGATGAACGAGTTTCTACTGTCATGACGGCCGTAATGTGTTATGCCCTGCCGCTATATGACGTTACGGCGAACTTCGCGGTCTTCTTAGTTTACACATACCCTGCAAAAATCGCGAGTACTCCATGCATGCATGTTTGGAGTACTCGCTATGGACCAACCGAGTGCTCCAAAATTAACCACAATTCATACAAAAAATATGGTCCAATTAACATTACGATGTCCTATGACTGGACAATATACTCCAGCTCCGCATTACATCAGAGTAATCCATGGAGTACCCATAGTCCAATAAACATCGTGTAGTGATTACAATCGTTAAAAACGAGCAATGATCGGCTTACAATATGTTCGTGTAGAAACATGAGTTGGTCCATTGCTGCATTACAGTGGAGTATACTGGTAAGTACTCCAGTGGACCACATGATCCAACAATTTTTGCAGGGTAATTACTTTTACATTGCACGATTTTTGACAGCATACCTACCGCTATGTAACGGCCGCTAAATAGCGGCACCGCTTTCGAGGAAATCAAGCCTTAAGACAAACTACTATTATTTTTATAATGGAATTCATAGTTTTATTTTTGAACAAAATTTTACGTCAGTTCTTTCACTTTACGCCACACACGTGTTGTCAGTGGAAAATAGCGTATGTCATGACGGTGACGAATTGTATCTGCTGAGCTAGAGCTAGAAATGTATCATACCGAGACGAGGCTCTGACGATCCCAAGTTCAGACTCCACACTAGTTTTTGATAGCATGTTATATACCACCAGGAACTCAAAGGACTCCCTCTATTTGAGAACCAGCATTAACAGAGAAAACATGTCTGCCTAGAAAATCAACGGAGCACCACTCTTTTCAAGAAGTGCTATTTTTGACTAAATAGACAATTCAGAAGTAAAAGGCCTCGAACAACAAAACCACGCCTTTATAAATCTCACATCATACCTGTCCTGAATCGTGGACGGTGTCGAGAGAATACCCTTGGAGTATACGGATCATTTATGAGTTGATTAGGTTGAAGGCACTTTTAGTGACTAGTGTGTTTAGTAGCAGAGGAATCGAGAGACGTAATGAAGAAAATTTGATCCCCGTTGAAAGCTCCCGAGCAGAAAACGGATTATGGCGCAAATTTGTACACAACGGCCAAAATCTCCTAGGCGTTTAAGCGCCTATTAGTGATTATGAAATATTTGATGATTACAGGTATATGTTAGTATGCAGGTGTATATATTCATATGTACACATGTGGAGCATTGTATTAAACTATGTAAACAAACTAGGCGTTCAACCAAAACACTGACTTATGACTGAGCTAACTTTGGTATATATATATACCAAATAAGTAAATACAAATTTGCGCCAAATATGCATGCAAATTAGGGTGATCCCATGGCTCAACTATACGGTGGGCTCATCTCATCAGCTGATTTTATTTTTTTCATTTCACTGGAGTAGGGATTGTCAAAAGGAGATGGCAAATGCAAAATGCAACCACCACATTGGCAATATTTCCTTACAACACGTCAGAATTGCATAGCTTTATGTTTTCATTGCATTCCATTCGCCTAACACCAACACGCAGATTTTGACAATCTGAACAAAGGTATGATGTTGCTGTAGAGACGAGCCAACCATACACTTGAGCCATGGGGGGTCCCTAAAGATTTTTTTAGGCCACACATTACCGGTGCTCACTGTTAAAGACGTTCATAAAAATGGACCACCTTAATGTATACACATTTGCATATATGAGTGTACATATTTATATTTAGAATACTGATATAAAGAAGCTTTAAACTTTTAATTTTTATGAAATTTCAGGAATAAAGCATATTAAAAAAATTTTAATTCGAAAATATTGTTTATTTTATAAATATTTGACAAAATGTTCACCGCTTTGACAATAGCGGTGACAAAAAACGGTGATGAACGAGTTTCTACCGTCATGACGGCCGTAATGTGTTATGCCCTGCCGCTATATGACGTTACGGCGAACTTCGCCGTCTTCTTAGTTTACACATACCCTGCAAAAATCGCGAGTACTCCATGCATGCATGTTTGGAGTACTCGCTATGGACCAACCGAGTGCTCCAAAATTAACCACAATTCATACAAAAAATATGGTCCAATTAACATTACGATGTCCTATGACTGGACAATATACTCCAGCTCCGCATTACATCAGAGTAATCCATGGAGTACCCATAGTCCAATAAACATCGTGTAGTGATTACAATCGTTAAAAACGAGCAATGATCGGCTTACAATATGTTCGTGTAGAAACATGAGTTGGTCCATTGCTGCATTACAGTGGAGTATACTGGTAAGTACTCCAGTGGACCACATGATCCAACAATTTTTGCAGGGTAATTACTTTTACATTGCACGATTTTTGACAGCATACCTACCGCTATGTAACGGCCGCTAAATAGCGGCACCGCTTTCGAGGAAATCAAGCCTTAAGACAAACTACTATTATTTTTATAATGGAATTCATAGTTTTATTTTTGAACAAAATTTTACGTCAGTTCTTTCACTTTAGGCCACACACGTGTTGTCAGTGGAAAATAGCGTATGTCATGACGGTGACGAATTGTATCTGCTGAGCTAGAGCTAGAAATGTATCATACCGAGACGAGGCTCTGACGATCCCAAGTTCAGACTCCACACTAGTTTTTGATAGCATGTTATATACCACCAGGAACTCAAAGGACTCCCTCTATTTGAGAACCAGCATTAACAGAGAAAACATGTCTGCCTAGAAAATCAACGGAGCACCACTCTTTTCAAGAAGTGCTATTTTTGACTAAATAGACAATTCAGAAGTAAAAGGCCTCGAACAACAAAACCACGCCTTTATAAATCTCACATCATACCTGTCCTGAATCGTGGACGGTGTCGAGAGAATACCCTTGGAGTATACGGATCATTTATGAGTTGATTAGGTTGAAGGCACTTTTAGTGACTAGTGTGTTTAGTAGCAGAGGAATCGAGAGACGTAATGAAGAAAATTTGATCCCCGTTGAAAGCTCCCGAGCAGAAAACGGATTATGGCGCAAATTTGTACACAACGGCCAAAATCTCCTAGGCGTTTAAGCGCCTATTAGTGATTATGAAATATTTGATGATTACAGGTATATGTTAGTATGCAGGTGTATATATTCATATGTACACATGTGGAGCATTGTATTAAACTATGTAAACAAACTAGGCGTTCAACCAAAACACTGACTTATGACTGAGCTAACTTTGGTATATATATATACCAAATAAGTAAATACAAATTTGCGCCAAATATGCATGCAAATTAAGGTGATCCCATGGCTCAACTATACGGTGGGCTCATCTCATCAGCTGATTTTATTTTTTTCATTTCACTGGAGTAGGGATTGTCAAAAGGAGATGGCAAATGCAAAATGCAACCACCACATTGGCAATATTTCCTTACAACACGTCAGAATTGCATAGCTTTATGTTTTCATTGCATTCCATTCGCCTAACACCAACACGCAGATTTTGACAATCTGAACAAAGGTATGATGTTGCTGTAGAGACGAGCCAACCATACACTTGAGCCATGGGGGGTCCCTAAAGATTTTTTTAGGCCACACATTACCGGTGCTCACTGTTAAAGACGTTCATAAAAATGGACCACCTTAATGTATACACATTTGCATATATGAGTGTACATATTTATATTTAGAATACTGATATAAAGAAGCTTTAAACTTTGCATACAAATATATATAACAAGTAAGGGAATTTAATTTCGGGTATAAGCGAACATTATATACCGAGCTGTAAGCTTCTATGGGAGGTACAATTAATGGTGCTTGTATCGGAACATAACGGATCTTTATCGAGAAGTGTCTGTATAGCTATAACAACAAGAATAACAAGCATTTCGGGGAAAGACCACAACCATAAACAGCAATTTAAGATCAGTACAAAAGCAAAAAACCTGATGCTAGATAGATTAGACGTATAGTTGGATATGTGCTTCTTATTTGAAAGGAATATTCCACGGCCCTGCTTTTAAACCGATTTTGCGCTTTACTGAAGCCACAATAAGGAAAAGTAGCGCGGCAGAGAAAATGGTTTCACTAATTTTTATCAACTTATTTTTAACAAATTATTTTAATAAAATATAGCTAAACGAAAGCACTACGGCAAAAATTGGCCAAAGCTCGTTAATAGCCCGAATCTCCATCTTTACAACCAAAACTTTATTTATAGATTTGGATTCCAAATAAGAGCAAAAAAGGGACCCGTACATAAAAAAGCAATTAGAAATAATATATATAATGATTTTTGTAAATGACTTGCTGATGTTGGAGATTTCTGATGAATATGACCGCTGCACATAGGTAGATTTTCAAGTTTTAGGCGGCCAAAAATATTTTATTGTCTATATCTTCTTAAAACTGTTTAATAAATTAAAAATAATAATAATTTGTGTAGTTAATCGGTTATATTAAAAAAATAGATATTACACTGTGTAGCACTAAAAAATACTTTCGCAATGAAGATATTTTTCATGTTGTACAGCAAAAAGTGTAATAACTTAGTTCTGTCTTTATCTACGGCAAATTTTTAATTGGTTTTATGAAAACTTATAATTATTTGTGTAACTAATCGGTTATATTAGGATAGATATTACACTGTGTAACACTAAAAAATACATGCGCAGTGAGGCTATTTTTCATGTTGTACAACATCAAGGGTGAATAAAACCCTCTATCTAACCCCCTATCTGCAGCTAAATTTAATGCTGTTGGCAAGCTAATTGTGCCAAGTACCATGTTCAAAACTAATTTTCACTTGGACGGACTTGGAAACATAAAACTGGTTTTGAACACCAAAAATCAAATACAAATGTTTTTTTTTTAACATCCTAAATAAAATAAGGTTTTTTTTTATCAATTTATAACTTTTAAAAATTACAAACACCATTAATAATGTTAGTATTTACCTGAAATATCAGAATCCATCACAATTACTCAATTCAATTGTCTTAAAATTTAAAATATTCACGTTAAAAAATGCGATTTCACATAGGATAAAAAAACCATAACACGCGTTTCAGAAATAGCTAAATTCTGATTACTTAACAGCTAACGCCAGGTATGCGATGGATGGGAAGGGGTAGAATTATTGTTCCCCTGTCTATTCTTAAGCTGTGGGAGTGCTTTTTTTTTAATTGTGGCAACTTTCAGAGACTCAATTATGGCCGCCTAAATGTCTAAAAGCTACCTATGTGCGCTGTTATGATTTCAAAGTTGTATTCCCTTGAGTTTACCGCGTTTACACAATCAAATGTGCGAGCAAATTTATACAAACTGTAATTGATTTTTCATACAGGATTTGATAGTTCATTTACGCAATAGATAAATTTATACGTTTACATACTTTTTAAGGCATTTATAAAGATTAATATTTCCCTTACTTACAATCATCGATACAAATCGACACTTTTTCGATAATAAATTGATACATTTCTAATAGCAACCGATAATACCCCGATAACATAATAGTTTTACCATAAAATACCGGTAAGTTTTCGATAATGGTTCTATAACTTGTTGATTACGTCTCGATAGCTTTTTGATAAATATTGATAACTTTTCGATAAATAATCGATAAATTTTTAATATTAACCAATAAATTTGCGATAAAAAACCGATAACTCGTTGATAAAAAGATATATTTTAATAAGACTTTGATAGCAAATCGATTGCTCGTCTATATCTTATCGATAACACAACTGCATATAACAAACCTATAACTCATCGATTGAGGCAGGTAACGTTCAGTTTCGGTTCCGAATTCAATTTCCTCTGCGATTTTGACTTCTAAGCTATCCTTCTACCTATCTTACTTTTCTTTTTAAACGGTTTTATTTAGCTTAACTCTGTGTAGCGAACAGAATTTAGGTGGCGCATGGATCGAAAGATTTAAAAAAATCGTATTTGTGGTCCGATTTGACTCATATTTGGCACACATAATACATACATTGCCGCCAGGTGGCGAAAGGAACGAGATATTCCGGTAGAAGTGACATCAAAATACATTGGAGTTCGAGGAGGGACAGGCATGGCGCGCCCAACGCTTTTTTTTTAATTGATCTGATCAACGCCATATATTGATGAGGAGTGTAATGACTAGTACCTAGGACCTACCTAATTATTTTCTAGCTTTTAGTATTATTATTACTTAATGTAATTATTGGTTTCAATAAAACCGTTTAACTAAAATTTTTTTTGTATTATTTTTTTAATTCAACTCATTTCATTTCCGACAGGGTGGAAATGAAATCAACACTGATGATGGCACAACGCCGAAACCGGTTCGTCTGGAAACCAAATTTGACAAAGAATGACGGAAAATCCTTCCAATATACATCCATTGCCTTTACTTTAAAATTTTTTCCTTTCTTTCCTTGCCTTCCCTTCCCTTAGCTGCGCCAACGTGATGATAACCATAAGCATCGTTATTATCATCCCCTTTATTATGGATATTGTTCTTATGCTAATCTTTTTCCTCCTCCCCCTTCTGTATCATATTTACATTTACTTTTTTCCTTCTATTGCGCTTAAGTACACCAAGATTACGTGTATATGTATATGTACATCCTCCATATCGTGAACAAAGATGTTCACACATCAAAACAATTTCTGTTGTTGTTGTAGCGATAAGGACACTCCCCGAAGGCCTTGGGGAGTGTTATCGCTGTTGATGGTCCTTTGCCGGATGCAGATCCGTTACGTTCCGGTAACAAGCACCATAAAGATACTAGCCCGACCATCTCGGGAACGATGTGGTATGACCACATACAACCTTCTAGGCCATACCGCCCTCCCACCTCCTAGATCCAACATGAGTTCGGGGTCGCCAGCGCCTCGGCTGTTAATGAAACAGGATTCGCCACGTGTAGGTGAGGTTGAAAATTGGATTTGGAGAAGCTATATATTACGCTGGCATCCCCTTGAGAGGGTTGCGCTACACAACCACTTGAATCAATTTGGTGTTTTAGTCGCCTCTTACGACAGGCATACCCACCACGGGTATATTATAAGCCCCCTAACCCGCTAGGACAAAAACAATTTCGCTTCAGCAGTTGTTAACATGTTAAAATTTTGAGGTGCGAAACAAAATAATTGATATTATGGTCATTTGAGGAAAAAGAGTGCGCCAGTTTGGAGGAGCAGGATGCTCATAATCATCAGAATGGTTGACATTGTAACCATTTGAAGTTTTACGCCGTGACCATTTCATATGGTTATAACTTCAATTGACTTTGTGTCCATTTGAAGTGGTCATAAGGTCAATTGGCGTTATGACTGTAGACCATATGTCACCTCTACCAAATTAATTTACCTATACTGCAGCTAGGCACAGCATAGCATACAAGTTATGAAAAAAGATAACATTATCAAGAAAAAGTTAGATTTTTGAACCTTATACAAGCTGTAAGAAAATTTTAATAACACAGCCAAAACATAAGGTATCACTAGAAGATGGTTTCTTATCCACAGGAAAAACCTGGCCATTCTTTACCATGCGTAGGTACCTATTAGAGATATACGCCGCCGCCGCCGCCGATTTTGGTCGTTTTTCGCACGCCGCCGCCGAATGTCAAAAATATCGGTGCGGCAACGGCGGCGTCCGGCGCGTTACTATATTTGCTCGTTTAAGACTGTTTAGGCCATTTATTCTTCATGTCGAAAATTGGTCGGATATGGTCGAAAGTGGTATCAACGGATGCCCATCACTGCCAGTTATAAGAAACTAATTGCGAAATTTAACTCTTTCTAACCGTTCAAAAGCTATTTAAAAAAACAGGCACTTTCAATGCTAGCTTAACACGGACTTTGCATCACCCAATTCGCCAAGTTATTAAAACAAAACACTAAAAGAAAAGTTATATAATAAATTTATATGCTCACTGCAATATTTTTTTTTTCAAAAAATTTATAATGAACAATGAATTCAAATAAAATGACCCACGGCGAACATGTTTTCAAATTGTCCTCAAGTTGTTAAAAAAAGCAAAATACCCAAAAAGTGCCGATTAAAAAAAAATTATATTGCGATTGGCTGAAAGAATAAGCGAAATCAGTGACGCAAAATCCTTAAATAGGTTTTAGGGGCATAAACACCCCTTTGAAATGATTCTTACCTCATACTTAAGTTGAGGATATATATTTACGTATGAAAAGGGTTTGAAAAATCACTTGGACTTACATTCAAACATCTGTTGTTTATTTGCGAAACTATACAATAGCGTCTGAACTGTTAATTTTGATTTTCACATTTCATCCTTCAACACCCAAGTCTCCCGGTTTGACATTTCCTAAAGTTGGCGGCCCTATCCAAAACTAGTCCCTTGGAGTGAATCACATCGATTATAGTCTATCCACCAAGTTTAAATATCACCTACACGTTTCGGCTCCTTTTACAAATGTGAATAAGTAGGCACATATGTATATCTACCAGGTGAGGCTTTGTCCTTCGCAAGAACACTCAAAGTGGTGAAGTAAAAGCTTTCCCAAGACAGTCGAACTTATGACCATATGTGCTACTACCCTAACGAGGTGGACAGTCAAATTAGTCTGAAGCTACGCTGTCATCCATAATGAGCTCTTACATATAAGGTCGGAAAACAACGGTTAACATCTTTCAACATAAAATCGGTCGATTTTCACCCTACAATATCGTTTGGATTTAACGAAGACTATTGAAATCAATGTTGTGAACACAAACGTCTGTAAACTTTGGTCTACATTTAAAAAATTTTATACAGGGTCCTTGTAAAATTTTAATTATGTAGATGCACCGAGGATTGTACGATTTTCACCCATTCCGCAATGACATCCACTTAGACGAGGGCGGTATCCTTGGCCGAATAGTCACTCCCTAACGTTTCAAGGTGCTTCTCTGGTGTAGCTCGGAAGCATAGCTCAACAAAAGCATCCGGTGGAAAGTCTTCGGAGCTACGCCTAGAGTTTCTAGGAAAGTGACGTCGACGAAGGTATGAGTTCGAAGTCGCAGTCCTATAGCTTCTGTGCTGGCATATGGTGTGATCGTCAGGAGGCGAGGTAGCGACTGGTGGGGATTGTTACTGTTCGCACATCGGGAATTGTAGCTCTTAAAAACAGCCGAAAAAACTGGAGGCGCCCTGTGCCACGAGAGTAATGAGTATTAATAGACCATTAATAGCAACCGTAAGTCGCCTTCGTGCGTGACCGCCAAGGCGCCACAAATGATTTAAAGACATTTTGTTCGCGACGATTACTAGGAGTCAACCCTAGGTGAAACTACGCTATAAACGACATATACAGACAAAAGTGTGACTATTTTATGTATCTCTATTTCTTTTCAGCAGACGCAGCAGTACCAATTTCAAAGACCGGGGTTAGGTTCGAAGCCTCTCTGGAGTAAGTGAACGAGGAACAATTCCTCCGCAAGGAGCTACTCCTGAAAATTTTTGAACGGTCTGCGAGATCTTGAGGAAAAAACCCCGGATCTTTCCGAAACGGACAACACGTTGATTTCCTTCAATGCATACAGACAAAACCTTTCCTAAATATTATTTTTTTAAATAGAAAAATCAAGCTTTTTAAAGTAAGAACACCGGCGTTCGCCGGCGCGCCGTCCACGCAGCCGCCGCCAGTATAATAGAGCCTACGCCGCCGCCGCCGATAAAGTGATCGGCGTAAACCTCTAGAACCTATCTACTAGGGCTGGGACTATCCGCATATCCGGGTATCCATGCGGATATCCGTTGATACGGATAAAATCCGGACGGAATGGATACCCGGTTAATATTCGTTTGTGAAGCTATCCGGATATCCGGATTTATGAAGATGCGGATTTATGAATATCCGTATTTTTGGATATCCAGTTAAAGCAACAAATTGATGTACCATATATGTATGTTTATTTAACATTAATAACAATAAATTCGTGGGGCATTTAAATCAATTAACAGCGTATTTTCACAATATAAAGAAATGGCACTGTTCTTATTTTCACTTGTTTGTAAAATTGTAGCTTTTTAATTTTTGACGTTAATTTAATAATCTACAAACATATTTTGTGAATAATTTTTCGATATTTGCTTCGTTCAATTCTGATATGCAGATATTCAACTTTTATATTCCAGTATCCGGACATACGGATATCCGGATTTTCCGTTTACGTATCCGGATAGTCGAACAGCGGATATCCGGTTTATCCGGATAGTTGAAAAATCCGGATGCAGTTCACAGCCCTACTACCTACATTTGTACATAAATTACTTTTTGAGTTAGTTTTATCGGAAAAAATATTTTCAAAAACTACATTGATTTATGGAAGTTAGATTTTTTAACAGTACAGAGGCTAGATTCAGTAAGTATCAGTTTTGGAATGTATACTTTTCTTTCATACAATGAAAAGTGTACACTTCAAAACTCTTATTTACTGAACATAACCCCAGTTCATATAAGTCATATTATTTTTTTTTTTGTAAAAATTTTAGAGAAGTCTTAAGGCATACAACATTTTTTAAGTACCTGCCTAGTTCCTCTGGAAAATGTTAAATGAGATACGAAAAATGTGTATTTGTATGCTTATGTATATATGTAAAAAAACTAACCAAACATATTTGTAGTATGCACGCACATACATACATGCATACACACATATTTATTGTATTAAAATGAACGTATTTACATAAGAACATTTATTTATTGAATTTATATATGTATGTATATATTGACACTAACATTAAATGATAAATTTACTAATAGTTTAACGTTAGCATTAAACAAATAAATCCTTAAACCGGCGGCATGAATCCACGCATGGACATACCAATAAGCAAATATGCAAAAGAAACCAATATCACGAATACCATTATTTTAAATTATATACAGTAGAAAATTCTTTAGTGTTACTCATGCGCTTCTCAGCATTATCAGTTTTGTGTTAAACGTAGAATTGAAAAGTTGTTTTAATAATATTTAATATCGTTACAATAAATAACTAATTTATATAAAGTATAACGCCGAATGTATTAAAAAAGGTATGTATGTGTGTATGCATGTGGATGTGTGTGTATAAGCATTTCAAAATTTTGCCCGTGAAAAAAAGTGTGCTCGCTGTTAGCATAGTATCATTGTTGTTGGTATATACAAGTTTTTGTAAGATATACATATCACAAAAATTACGAATTATATGTATGCATTTAATATTACATACAAATGTACGTAAATATAGAACAATTATAGAAAATGCATATCTACACACACATGTATTTAAATAAGTGCGCAACCAAGGGCGTCCTCCGATGAACATCTGACATTTGGAGTTTTGAATAATTATACACTAATGTGCTTGTTGTTATTGCATAAACAAAGATATGAATATATGTATGTACATATCATAGTTGGGGGTAGTGCACTAAATTTTGAGTACATTACACTTACATTAATTACTTTTACACGATATCGGAAAATGTGAGTGCGCATAAGCGTAAGTGTAAGTGTATTATTTGTAAGTGGTATTCTATAATGGGGGATACATATATGTAGAATGTTAATGCAGGCGTAGTGTGTATATTGGTATATGTACTGTATGGGGCACTAGAGAATGTATAAAAGTGTAAGGCTGACGGCGAGTACTCGCTATAAGCTATCCTAGGCGAGAAGCAATTTTTATTTTCATATATTTAACACTGTGACAACTTTTACAATTTGCCATAAGTCGCTGTTTACAAACAAATACTTTTGTGACTGGAAATCGTTACTTGACGAAAAGTGGGTGACGAGGAAAGCGGACGGGCACCAAGTTGCTTGTGTTCAGCAATAAGGGCCAATTAATGGTGACTTATAAGTATAAAACCATAACCAGATAAAACAGCTGATCGAACCTACGTACTTACTTACTTAATTGGCGCTTAACCGTTTAAATAGTTATGGCCGTCCAACAAGGCGCGCCAGTCGCTGTTGTCGTGGTCCATGCCATAGTACAGGTCTACAAGTAGGATATGTAGCAGCGCGCACATGCACAGCCACGCTCACCTGATAAAATGCTTGTTCTTGTTCGTTCCTTTTGTGGATGCTATTTGGCACTGTTGTACTTCTTAGGTCCAAGAAAAGTGTAGTAGCTGCTAACGAAAACTGCCTAAAATTTTTATTGTAAAATTACAAAGAAATATCCTTATTTACTTTCAAACGAGCACTTAATTACATCTCTCTTTAAAATCCATACGTTTTGGACAGTTTTAATTAATAAATTGTGATACTTTATTACCGGGGACGATTGCTAAAACACGACCAAAACCGTCGGGGGAGGTATTAATAGACGCGTTTTTGCCTCGCTTCCAATAATTCGAATACTTTTTGCCTTGGACCATTGATAACAGGACAAAACGAGTCTTTTCATTTCTCTTTCCACATTTTTGGACGGGTTATTGCAGTCGACCTCGGTTTCAAACTGTTTTTCGCGGAGAACTTTTGAACGGGTAGACAAACTTAGCACCTGTGTTTGTATTCTTAATACTGGAATAATTACGCGTCCTCAGATACCCCAATTCAAGACTTTCGCATAATTTTCTATAGGACCCATATAGGTGCACTACATTTTCATACTAAATTCGTTCAAAAAAATTTACCATCACAGCAACCCATATCTGATATTCCGCTCCTTTTTTATTTCCCTGCGTCGCTTTTACGACAGCAACCCCGGTAATTTTGACACTTCGTGCAGTGTCAAACTGCAGTGTGTTAGAAAGAGAAAGGAATTATTTCCTTCTCATACCCATCATACTTGTAAACCTGTACTATGGTCCATGCTTCCGCCCCATATAGCAGGACGGGTACGATAAGTGACTTGTAGAGTATGATTTTCGTTTGCCGAGAGAGGACCTTACTTTTCAATTGCCTACCTAGCACAAAGTAGCATTTATGGGCAAGAGTGATTCTTCGCTGTATTTCAGAGCTGATGTTGTTGCTTGTGTTGATGCTGGTTCCCAAATAAACGAAGTCTTTTACTATTTCGAAATTATGGCTGCCAACAGTAGAGTGGTTGCCAAGGCGCTTATGCGCTAACTCTTTGCTCGATGACAGCATGTACTTCGTTTAGTCCTCATTCACCATCAAACCAATCTTTACCACTTCTTTTTGCAGTTTGGAGTAAGCAGAACTAACGGCGCGGGTGTTTAGGCCGATGATATCAATGTCATCAGCATATGCTAGTAATTGCACGCTTTTATAGAATATTGTTCCATAGCGGTTAAGTTCTGCAGCTAGTTTAATTTTCTGCAGCATCCCTCGTTTAGTTTTGAACGGCTCGGAGAGGTCCTTCCCAATTCTGATTGTAGTGGTGGTGTTGCTCAACGTCATTTTGCACAGCCGTATAAGTTTTGCGGGGAAACCAAATTCATATAGGAAGTTTTAAAAGTGCGTGAACACTAAGCGACGCGACACGTAACGACACGTTCCACAAAATATTCGCGGCATTTTGGTCGCGTCGTGTCGTCCGACTGTCGCTATGTGTGCATGGTTCCATAAGAATGCATGCAAAGAATATTTTGTCACTACGTGTTGCGTCGCTTAGTGTGCACGCACTTTAAAATCGACGAAGAGGTGATGTGTGTCGATTCTTTTTTAGCGGGTTTTTTCCAAGATTTGGTGCATTGTGAAAATCTGGCCGATGGTAGATTTAAGCGGGAGTCGTTGGTGCCGTATGTCGTATCGCTGTAGTCGTATCCCTAACGTAATCAGCTGTTTATCGTTACGACGGTAAACCAAAAACTATTTGGTTGGCTACGATACGGTTACGACCTTAGCGGCACCAATAATCGATTGCATTGAGTCCCATAAGATTGGTCGAATCAGCTGTTATAAGGTTACCGATTACGGTTACCGATAAAGCACCAATGTCTCCAGCTTTACAAGGACTGAAGCCGCACTGATAAGGTCCAATCAGCATATTCACAGTGGGCTTCAATCTTTCGCACAATACACTTGACAGGACCTTATATGCGATATTAAGAAGGGTGATTCCGCGATAGTTGGTTCAGTTTGCAGTATCCCCTTTCTTGTGGACTGGGCAAACTTCTGGTAACACTACGCACTAATTCAGTCTATGTGAGGTGCTCAATTCAACCTAACCGAACCTATATTTATATTATAGCAACGTTTCTCGCTTCCACTCTGTCACTACCCTGTACCGTAATGTGCGAGCAAGGTACGTGGTAGACTTGATATGAGCGAAACCACACAGCAACTCAAAGCAAACACGTTACTTAAGCGCCAAATACACGACACGAACATTTCCGCGAACATTCCGCAATCTTGTTCGCAGCTTTGGCCATACACCATACGAACTTTTGGCCGAACATTAGTTCTCTTTCAGACAGTGATGAATACGGACAACAATTGTGCTGCAGCAATATTGCTCGTTGTGGCAATTAAGCGTAAAAAAAAAGAGAGAAGATCGCAGAAAAAGAATTTGGTGCAAAGAATGGTTTAAAAAACGAGCAGTTCTTGGACAAAGTGAGCTTATTAAAGAACTGGAATTCACGTCACAAAATGATTAAAAATTACGTTCGTATGAGCAAGGCAACATTTGACCAACTTTTACAAAAAATTTTGCCACTCATAACGAAACGGGATACAATAATACTTATTTTTTTTATAACTGTATCCTTTGTGGCATCAGGATCTACTTCTTTTAATTTTTCGATTAAAGTCGCATAATCATTATTCTTTTTAATTCTATTACAATAATCTTTGCTTTTTACTTGCCACAATGATGGCAAAGATTTATACATTTCAATAAATTCACTCAGAAATTTTTTATTGTCCATTTTACTTTTCCGCGCACGTCTGTTCCGTTCAGAAATTACTACGATTATGAGCTATTTCGCCATACACGCACGAACAGTTCGCGCAAATGTTCGCCAAAAATTAAAATATTTTGATTTTTGGCGAACATTTGCGAGAACTGGCAAACACCACCATACACGACAGAAAAGGTCGCAGAAACATGACATAACGGGAATGTTCGCGGAAATGTTCGTGTCGTGTATTTGGCGCTTTACATATAAATTAGAGTTTCTGAGCAAACACTTGATTTTTAATACTGATACAAAAAGTGTTAACAAAAACAAAGCACATGCTGAATACCTAAGCTTAAAATTGAAATTTATTTCTTTTTAGGGTTTGATTTATATAAAGTAATAAAGTGCAAACAATGAAAAACATAAAATAAAAAAAAATTAATTAAATAAAAAAATTAAATTGAATAAAATAAAATAGAAAAAAAATAGAAATAAAATAAAACAAGTAAGGAAGGTTAAGTTCGGGTGTAACCGAACATCACATACTCAGTTGAGAGCTATGGTGACAACATAAGGGAAAATAACCATGTAGGAAAATGAACCGAGGGTAACCCTGGAATGTGTTTGTATGACATGTGTATCAAATGAAAGGTATTAAAGAGTATTTTATAGGTGGACGCCATTTAAGGATATCGCCATAAAGGTGGATCAGGGTTGACTCTAGAATTTCTTTGTACGATATGGGTATCAAATGAAAGGTGTTAATGAGTATTTTAAAATGGAGTGATCCTTAGTTCCATAGGTGGACGCCGTTTCGAGATATCGCCATAAAGGTGGACCAGGGGTGACCCTAGAATTTGTTTGTACGATATGGGTATCAAATGAAAGGGGTTAATGAGCATTTTAAAAGCGGTTGGGCCTTAGTTCTATAGGTGGACGCCTTTTCGAGATATCGCCATAAAGGTGAAACAGGGGTGACTCTAGAATGCGTTTGTACAATATGGGTATCAAACGAAAGGTGTTAATGAGTATTTTAAAATGGCGTGGGGCTTAGTTCTATAGGGGGACACCTTTTCGAGATATCGGCATAAAGGTGGACCAGGGGTGACTCTAGAATATGTTTGTACGATATGGGTATCAAATTAAAGGTATTAATGAGGGTTTTAAAAGTGAGTGGTGGTAGTTGTATAGGTGGCCGCCTTTTCGAGATATCGGCATAAAGGTGGACCAGGGGTGACTCTAGAATTTGTTTGTACGATATGGGTATCAAATGAAAGGTGTTAATGCGTATTTTAAAAGGGAGTGATCCTTAGTTCCATAGGTGGACGCCGTTTCGAGATATCGCCATAAAGGTGGAAAAGGGGTGACTCTAGACTTTGTACGAAATGGGTATCAAATGAAGGGTGTTAATGAGTCTTTTTAAAAGGGAGTGGGCCTTAGTTCTATAGGTACAGGTTCTTTTCGAGATATTGCCATAAAGGTGGACCAGGGGTGACTCTAAAATATGTTTGTACGATATGGGTATCAAATTAAATGTAGTAATGAGGGTTTTAAAAGTGAGTGGTGGTAGTTGTATAGGTGGCCGCCTTTTCGAGATATCGGCATAAAGGTGGACCAGGGGTGACTTTAGAATTTGTTTGTACGATATGGGTATCAAATGAAAGGTGTTAATGCGTATTTTAAAAGGGAGTGAACCTTAGTCCCATAGGTGGATGCCGTTTCGAGATATCGCCATAAAGGTGGACCAGGGGTGACTCTAGAATGCGTTTGTACGAAATGGGTATCAAATGAAAGGTGTTAATGAGTTTTTTTTAAAAGGGAGTGGGCCTTAGTTCTATAGGTGGCCGCCTTCTTGAGATATCGCCATAAAGGGGGACCAGGGGTGACTCTAGAATGCGTTTGTACAATATGGGTATCAAACGAAAGGTGTTAATGAGTATTTTAAAAGGGCGTGGGCCTTAGTTCTATAGGTGGACGCCTTTTCGAGATATCGCCATAAAGGTGGACCAGGGGTGACTCTAGAATGCGTTTGTACAATATGGGTATCAAACGAAAGGTGTTAATGAGTATTTCAAAAGGGCGTGGGGCTTAGTTCTATAGTTGGATGCCTTTTCGAGATATCGCCATAAAAGTGGACCAGGGGTGACTCTAGACTTTATTTGTACGAAATGGGTATCAAATGCAAGGTGCTAATGAGTCTTTTTAAAAGGGAATGGGCCTTAGTTCTATAGGTGGTCGCCTTTTCGAGATATCGCCATAAAGGTGCACCAGGGGTGACTCTAGAATATGTTTGTACGATATGGGTATCAAATGAAAGGTATTAATGAGTATTTTAAAAGGGGTTGGGGCTTAGTTCTATAGGTGGACGTCTTTTCGAGATATCGCCATAAAGGTGGACCAGGGGTGACTCTAGAATGTGTTTGTATGATATGGATATCAAATTAAAGGTATTAATGAGGGTTTTAAAAGGGAGTGGTGGTAGTTGTATATGTGAAGGCGTTTTCCAGATATCGACCAAAATGTGGACCAGGAATTTTTCATTTTATTCTACTTAATATGGTAGGTGTCACACCCATTTTACAAAGTTTTTTTCTAAAGTTATATCTTGCGTCAATAAACCAATCCAATTACCATGTTTCATCCCTTTTTTCGTATTTGGTATAGAATTATGGCATTTTTTTCATTTTTCGTAATTTTTGATATCGAAAAAGTGGGCGTGGTCATAGTCGGATTTCGGCCATTTTTTATACCAATACAAAGTGAGTTCAGATAAGTACGTGAACCGAGCTTAGTAAAGATATATAGATTTTTGCTCAAGTTATCGAGTTAACGCCGAGCGGAAGGACAGACGGTCGACTGTGTATAGAAACTGGGCGTAGCTTCAACCGATTTCGCCCTTTTTCACAGAAATAAGTTATCGTCCCAGAATCTAAGCCCCTACCAAATTTCGCAAGGATTGGTAAATGTTTGTTCGACTTATGGCATTAAAAGTATCCTAGACAAATTAAATGAAAAAGGGCGGAGCCACGCCCATTTTAAAATTTTCTTTTATTTTTGCATTTGTTGCACCATATCATTACTGGAGTTGAATGTTGACATAATTTACTTATATACTGTAAAGATATTCAATTTTTTGTTAAAATTTGGCTTAAAAAAAATTTTTTTTTTTTAAAGTGGGCGTGGTTGTTCTCCGATTTTGCTAATTTTTATTCAGCATACATATAGTAATAGGAGTAACGTTCCTGCCAAATTTCATCATGATTTAAAAGGGAGTGAACCTTAGTTCCATAGGTGGACGCCGTTTCGAGATATCGCCATAAAGGTGGACCAGGGGTGACTCTAGAATGCGTTTGTACGAAATGGGTATCAAATGAAAGGTGTTAATGAGTCTTTTTAAAAGGGAGTGGGCCTTAGTTCTATAGGTGGCCGCCTTCTTGAGATATCGCCATAAAGGTGGACCAGGGGTGACAGGGTGAGATGAGTGCTCAGGAACCTACATACCAAATTTCATCGAGATACCTCAAAATTACTCAAGTTATCGTGTTAACGGACGGACATGGCTCAATCAAATTTTTTTCGATCCTGATGATTTTGATATATGGAAGTCTATATCTATTTCGATTCCTTTATACCTGTACAACCAACCGTTATCCAATCAAAGTTATTATACTCTGTGAGCTCTGCTCAACTGAGTATAAAAAAAAACAAATAAAACAACATAAAATAAAATGAACAAAAATAAAATAAAATAGAATAAAGTAAAATAACACAATGATGAAATAAAATAAAATTAAATTGAATTTAATCGATTTTTATTCGATGATATAAATAAATAAAATAGAATCTATTGCAAGCATCGCTACGTATTGATCTAGTTGATCTAGATTTTCATGGACGAATTCGACAAAGCCAAACTGATACGTATGTATCACGTAATTTTTCTTCAGGAAAGCTTTCAATCAATTATGCTTTCGAAGATTTTGTCAATTGTACTGAGTTTTGTAATTGGACTGTAGTTTGAACAGATTTTTTACGTCCCCGTTTATGAATTGGAATAACGCATCCAATCTTTTAGGCTGGAGGATATATACCCGTTTTGAAAGATTCATTAATAAATTTGGTTAAATGTACTTTTAGTTAGAGGTACTAAAAGCTCTTTATATTTCTTAACAAATCTGTCGCAAATACCATCTAGCGCATTTGCAGATTTAGAGTTCGAATTGTTTTTTGCCATTTCAATTTCTAGTGTGTCACATTCTCTTAATATAAATGGTTGCGAAGTCTCCATTAGGATTGGAATTGTAAAAAAATATTATTGCGAATCATGAATACTTTTTATAAAATTGTACTGAGTTTTGTAATTGGACGGTAGTTTGAACAGATTTTTTACTTCCCCGTTTATGAATTGGAATAACGCATCCAATCTTTTAGGCTGGAGGATATAGACCCGTTTTGAAAGATTCATTAATAAATTTGGTTAAACGTACTTTTAGTTAGAGGTACTAAAAGCTCTTTATATTTCTTAACAAATCTGCCTCAAATACCATCTGGCGCATTTGCAGATTTAGAGTTCAAATTTTTTTTTGCCATTTCAAGTTCTAGTGTGTCACATTCTCTTAATATAAATGGTTGCGAAGTCTCCATTAGGATTGGAATTGTAAAAAAATATTATTGAGAATCATGAATACTTTTAATAAAATTGTACTGAAAAGTTTTATTAAATCTCATTTTAAAAATAATATCCTTTTCATTTAACTCATAGGCTGAATCTTATACATATATATGCTGAATTCCTTGCTTTTATAAGATCAATAGGTATTACAAAGTTATAACAATTTTTTTCCAAGTCTTTTTAGACCATATCTTACAAAATTCTGTGTAAAAATGGAGAAATTATAAAAAAGTACTTAGGTGAAATAAGTAAATCGATAAAAAAGAAAAGTTAAAAAAATAGGTAATAGATAAAAGCAAATTGCTGTAGGTTAACGTCGAAATAAATAGCTAAATCTAGCTACGAAATAGCTAAAATGGGCAACACTGATTGCCACACATTTCTTTACGATGCTTGAAGCTCGCTTCTGGTTTAGTATTCACTTGCAATAATAGTTTCCATCATTTCTCTCAACAAAAATATAATGATACATTTTTTTTAACTGGGTAATAAGAAATAAAAAACTAATTGATTGGAAGTTTTCTGTGCTCCACTAAAATGAGTTTTATGCACTAATCTGAAGCTGAAAATATTTTGAATACTAGGGCTCGTAGGTACTACGTTTTTTGTATCAGCGATTGAAAACCATTTTCCCTCAAACGATAACTATGCAACGGTGAAACTTCGTATGTCATTATGTCATTATTCCGATCCACTATTTCAGAGCTGTTGTGATTTAAAAAATTAGTTTCGATCACCGATCGTAAAACGTAATATTGGTCCAGCTTTTAAGTTTAAGTGAAAAAATGTTCAGCTTCACTATCACTAAGGCTGAGTGTGGCTGATATTTTTTGCATTACCGAGTGGAAACTGGTGCATTAAGCTGCAGACATTGGTGCTTTATCGGTAACCGTATCGGTAACCTTATAACAGCTGATTGGACCAATCTTATGGGAATCAATGCAATCGATTATTGGTGCCGCTAAGGTCGTAACCGTATCGTAGCCAACCAATTGGTTTTTGGTTTACCATTGTAACGATAAACAGCTGATTGCGTTAGGGATACGACTACAGCGATACGACATACGGCAACATACCCCTAACTCTGGTACATATGAGTGTTATGTATATGCATAGATATCACTTATGTGTGTTCACATATTCTCCAGAAAAATGTAGCCAGCGATTTATTCTCTAAAATTGAGGAATTCTATTAACATGGAGGAGAGACGAGAAAAAGTACGAGAACGTAGTACACGAACACCAGTAAAATTGCTCTTTTTTTCCCCTATGTTACACCATAAATCGTGCACCCATGCATCAACGAAATAGTAGTACAATGACGTAAAGGAAGCATTTATACGAGCGCCTCTAGAACGCCATTAGCATCGACTCTGATCACTATCTCATCAAAATTTGCGCCTGCCTCTGCGCTTCTAAAAGCAAGGAGCAAAAAAGGACAGTTAGACGTCGAAAGGCCGTCACCTGCTCTCTGAGAGCACATGTCAACCCGACGGAATGCAGAGCAGTGGTTTTTACAAGGTTTCATCTGTTACGAAAAAAATGACTAAAATGTGCTAATATGGAAGTCAAAAGAGTTTTTTGACATACATATTTATTATAACAATAATATTCACAAGTACTATTGAGTAGAGGTGCATCCAATCTTAATTATATATTTGCGTAATTGTTAACATGCAAAGTAACGTTTTTCGATAGACAAAACGGCCGCCCTGGTCACTGAAAAATCTATCTGAAACTCCTACTATATCTGCAATTCCATCCTGGCGTCCTAGAAAACCTTCACGTTGATATACGATATCTGGTTAGTAAAGTTCCATTTACAAAATGGATTGGGATTGAGGGTGGAAGTGAGTGAAGGAAATTGACGATAAGATTGTGAGGTAGAAAATAAGAAATATTTTTCAGTAAATCAAAGCCAAAGCTCGGGAATAAGAAACTCTGGCGAGTCGTTTAAGCGGCCGGTATACTCACTGTTTTCAGCGGCACTGCTTTGTTGTAAACTTCTAACACTTACGGTAGATGATCCGCAAACGTTAATTTTACACTTCTGCTTTGTTTATTTATTATTTTCTTAAATTTTAAGGAAAATAGTATATTCAAAAAAGGTAAAGGTCAAAAATTTTGTTTATTTTAAAAATAATTTCAAATAATTGATAAATTGTTCACGTCTTTGAGTATAGCGGTGAGATGATGGCCGTAATATTTAAGGGCCAATTAATTGTGACTTATCCATAACCAGATAAAACAGCTGATCGAACCAACCTTATGGAAATCAATGTAATCGATTAATGGTGCCATATCATAACGCTAACGCCATAACCATACCATAGCCAACCAATTGGTTTTTGGTTGCTCGTCATATCCATAACCTAAAAATATTTGAGTTTGAGAATTTATTAAAATGTACAAAAAGCATTTTATTTATTGTTTTGAATACGTTTTGACTAAGAGACTTATTTTTTGTGGTATATGTTTGTAATTTTTTGCGTTTTCTTCATTTTTATGAAATTTTCACGATTTTTAGGTTAAGGCACCATTAACTGATGCCAATTTTATATGGATAAGTAAAAACATGTTACGACTATGGCATTAGAGTTAAGGAAGTTTAATTGGCCCTTTACTGCCCCGCCGCTATATTACTTTGCGGTGAACTTCGTCGTCTTCCTAGTTTCCGCGCAGTTATTTTTACATTGCAACATTTTTGACAACGTACTCTACCGCTATGTAACGGCCGCTATTAGTAAAAAGAAATAAGAATTAAAAAAAGGGGTTTTTCCCGCTTGAGGTCTTAGCGGATCGGGGCCGATTTATTACATATTTTGCCTTAAAAATCTACCTTAATATTCCCTTAAGCATAGTACCCTTCTGCTGGCTGGGGACATATTCAAAGTCAAAATTAAGAATGTACTAAATGTTAGTTGCAGCTTTTTGGCATTAATTCCTAGGGATGTCTGTTAAAAAAGCTGCAAATAACTTTAAGTAACTACTAAATTTCGACTATGAATACGCCCCAATAAAAAAAAAAATGAGTACAAAGTACTGACTAGAAAACTAATGGGTTTATGTTAACTAGAGCCCGCTTATGATCTTAAGCTAAATCCCAACAACTTTTCCCAGAAAACAGATCATTTCCGCATTTTTGAGAAGAGCTTCGTCGGCTTCTTATCTGCAGCAACCGATACGGGCAAGTTACTGATTTATTATCGGCTTATTATCTCCAGCGAATTATTATCTTTGAGTTATTGGTTTGTTATCAACTTCTTATCGGTTACAGATGTGTCATTGAAGTTTTATACGTATCTATTTCACAATGAATCGATGAATCCTCGATAACAAATCGAAATCAATCCACCAACTTATTGATAACACTACCATAAATATTTATAACTTTTCTGTGTTAAATAACAAACCGATAACCCGCATTCAACAATTTGCTAAACTTCGATAACAAATCGATAATTTTTTGATAACATAGCGATACCTTTTCGATTATAAATCGATAACATGACAACATCTTGATTACCCTTTGGTGCCATATCCGCTACTTTTCGATAATATACCGATAACTTTTTGATAACAAACCCATAACTCCTCGTTAAAAAATTACTTGCTCATTGGTCACTTTTGGTGCCAATAATAAATTTATAAACCTTTGACATTTGACAACCTTTCTTTTAATTGCCTTCCTTTTCATTGGCTTCGCCAATGTGATGATAACCATAAGCATCGTTATTATAATTCTCATCATTATGGAAATTATACTGTTTTTTTCCTCATCTTCCGTTTCATCTTCTTTAGGACCGAATAATTTCCATTAATTGGTTTGCTCTCCGATTTCGCTCATTGTATCAACTCTACTACGTACGTTCTTCCCTCTGTACTCTACAGTGTAGGTAGGTAGGTTGAACTGGCCGGTCCATGAGGACCTCACATAGACTGATTGAGTCCGTAGTGTTACCAGAAGTTTGTTTTAACGACCAAACTGAAAAACCCTATCAAAAACCAGGACCTATGTTATAAAATAACTCCGTCCTCTTGGCAAATACTAGAAGCTTCCTAGGACTTAAGCCACTTGCTGCTTCTAGATCTGACAGCTGTATTACTCCTAATAGCTGGAGTCTTAGCCTGGCAAGTGCAGGGCACGAGCACAGAACGTGCTCGATCGTTTCCTCCTCCAACCCGCACTTCCTACACCTGCTATCACTGACCAAGCCTAATTTAAAGGCATGTGACGCCAGAAGGCAGTGTCCAGTCAGAATACCCGTCATGAGTCTACAGTCCTCTCTTTTTAATGATAGAAGCAACTGTGTTAGTCTAAGGTTGTAAGACCTACACATAATCTTCGACACTTTACAGCCCCGCGCTTGAACCCACGCCTTTTCTGCTTGGTCGATCATGTGCACCTCTCGCCTTCGCTTAATCTCGCCCAATCTAATTGGGACGTCTACGGAGCAAGCTTCAAGGGATGCGCCCTTTTTAGCTAATTCGTCCGCTTTTTCATTCCCATCTATTCCCATATGCCCTGGGACCCAATATAGATGTATGCTTCTCCCTGTCCCGATTCTCTCCAGAGACTGCTTACACTCTAACACGCATTTAGATGCTGTGCTATGCGAGATTATTGCCTTAATTGCTGCTTGACTGTCAATATAAAAGTTAACACGGTTGCAGCTTAAGCTATTCTCTTCCAGGGTTTCTACTGCTTTGGTTACGGCTAATATTTCCGCTTGGAAAACGCTACAGTAATCCGGCAGCCTGTAGGATCTGCTTAATTCCGGATCAGCGCAGTATACCGCAGACCCTACTCCTTCCACTATTTTGGAACCATCGGTGTACACATGTATCGCCTCGTCCGCCATTTGCGCACCCTTGCGCCAACCGTCCACCTCTATTGTGGCCTTAAGATCTCCCTCAAAGTACAGGTAGGGAATCATGTAGTCTGTTCGTCTTGTGACTGAGGACGCTATACTACTATGGCCATATGGTCGGCGCTCAAGCTGCCCCGAAGCATCGAGCCTGGTTGCGGTCGTTAACGCTTTGTTCTTTTCTACCAGGTCTACAGGTGGAATGTGCAGAATGGCATACAGTGCAGCCGTCGGGGTTGTTTTCAGGGCTCCCGTAATGCAAAGCATCAATAGTCTGCATACCCCCTCTAATTTTTTGAGGTATGTTGTTTTTTGTGTGGCTTTCCACCAAACAAGAACTCCATAGTATAGAATAGGGCTTACAATCGCTGTAAAAACCCAATGAGAAAGAGAGGGCGATAGGCCCCACGTACACCCCAGCATTCTTTTACATGCATAGAGTGCCGTTGAGGCCTTCTTGACCCTCTCCTCCACGTTGAGCTTCCATGACAGCTTACTGTCTAGGATGATTCCTAGATGTTTTGTGCAAGGTTTCTCCTGTAAGGTCACCGCTCCTAACTTAGGCCTGGTCCAATTTGGGACCTTGTACCTCTTTGTAAACAAGACCATATCCGTCTTCTCCGCATTGACTTTCAGCCCGACATTAGATGCCCAGGTATGAATATCCCGAAGCGCCCGATCCATCAAAGAACTAATCGTTGGAAGGCATTTTCCACTTATGACAATTGCAACGTCATCTGCGTAAGCCGTAAGTTTTACGGGTCCCTCATCGAATTGCCTGAGCAGTTGGTTGATGACCAGTGTCCACAGCAGAGGTGATAGCACCCCTCCCTGCGGCGTGCCCCTGTCCACTGATTTCGTGGCCTCGAAAAATCCCCATTGTGATGTAATCTTTCTGCAATTTAACATGCAGCCGATCCATCTGATTAAGGCAGGATGTACTCTACAGTGTAGTGACTACACTTCTGCTTGGCCATTTGGAGGAACAAAATGGTTCGAGTAAAAATAAGCTCACTACATAATAGATTAATATAATTGTGAGCTAATTATATCAAACAGAAAGTGTATCAAAATGGCGCCTAGAGCGCTACTAGATCGCGCCGGCCGGGCAGCACAGCAATCAACCAGGGATGCACCTTAACGTTAAGCTAATCGTTTATCAAAAAATTTCCACCGTTTCCGTTGAAACACTTCGAAATATTATCGATAAAGAAATTATCAAGATAAATTGTATCTCGTTTTTAACCGAAACGAAAACCTTTCGTTAACGTTAAAAACGTTAACGAAAACGTGATACTTTATGTTTGAATTGTGCTGGCAATGCTATAGCCATGGTGAAGCCGTAAGGTGGCAACAACGAGCGCACATACACACACAAACTCTATGTAATTTGTTTGTGTAATTCGTTGGTGGTAATGTCAAAAATACTCTGAGAAATGTTCGTACTGTCAAAATTCATGAGAAAAGGTGCAATCAGCTTGGATAATGCTTTCACCTTTAATGACTCCGCCATCAATCAGCTTTGCCAGCATAGTTTGAAATTAATAATCAACATAAACGATTTGATTTCGTTTTGATATGGCAGAAAACGAAACGAAATCATTTCGTTAATTTGACGATCTTAACGTTAATAAACGAAACGAAATGACTTCGTTTCGTTTATTAACGTTGATTATCGTAACGAAATGATATCGTTTCGTTGGTTAAGCATGCCTGCAATCAACCAACAAACAACACCTCAGCTTATATTAGGTCCGATTACATTCACGACGGCGAGTGCAAAGCGACATCTGTCAAATTATTTTTACAAATACAAAAGCTCGTGATTTTCGGCGCGAAAACCAATCACAAATGCCGTTGTTTCCAAACTAGACCTAATTATACTTTTGGGTAGCGACAGTGAGTGACGTTTTTTTTATTTTGTGAATAAAAACTAAAATAGAAGTAAACAACAGATAATAAAAGCTACTACCATTCTTTTGGGCGTTTTTAAATATAATAGCTGTTTTTTTTTTACATCTATATACTTTTACGCTTAAACTTTATATGGGCTGCTGAGCGTTATCTACTCTTCTGAAATTGCTGCGAAGAAAATTAGTATTGCTAAATTTCAATACGCAAATTTAAATTTCAAGGCGCGATATATTTTCGAGGAGATTTATACCGAGCTTCTCTTCCAGTTTGCGTCATCCTACAAAATGGCGAGACGGGACCTATGTATATATTCTATGCCTACTCTGACTGGCATCTACAAGACAGATGAATTTACGCTGAGCAACTTTTCATAGCAGAAATACACTCGGAGTGTTTGCCAAACCACTGCCGACGAGCGACCCCGGTCGCTTCCCAAGGCAGTCGGTTCTATGTACCGGAGCGACTCGGGATTTTTCCCGACCAAGGACTGTCATTTCAGTGTGACCCCATTTAATTTGTTTCGTCCCTCCCACAAATTGTCATCCTCCCAGCAGCTCCTTGCAGCAGGACTGCTACATATTCTCTTACTCCGGGAAGGTATCGAACCCAATCCGGGTCCGTCTCCTGACCCCGGTCCTGAGAAATGGTTTTGCTGCATTTGCCAGAAAAGAATCTTTTTAGGACGGTCATACTCTGTTCAGTGTGTCTCGTGCAAGGGATGGTTGCATCGGACAGGTTGTTCTGGGCTTGATCCCAAAACCCGACGTCCACGTAACTTTTATAAATCTTTTGTGGCTCCTTGCTGCTCACGCCCAAGTGCGTCCCGTAGTCTACGCCTAAGCGTATCCCCACTACCTTCCAGCAGCTTCGCTGCTCGGCAAGCCACAACAAGTACCCGCTGCTGCTCGCGCCCCACGGCGCCAACAACTCAAACAGCTGATACCACTCATAACTACTACCTTCGTAGTAGAGCTGGTAGCAATGCTGAGCATCAGCCCCTGCCCCCGTCTTCTTCTCCCCCCCTCTTTTCTGGCAGCAATCGTGCAGGTCAGGGAAACAGACTCTTAGTCCCTGCCTCCGTTTGCACCGTCTGCCAGCACAGAATATATACGTTTGCGACATCCGCTCAATGCAGCTCCTGCCTTGGGTGGTGCCACTTTCCTAGATGTTCTGGTCTCCGCGACGGCAACCCCTCGACGGGTTTCATCGCGCCATGTTGCCAGGTCGCAAACCCAAATCATCCGGGTACCCCAATGCTTGCCCAAGGGCGCCCAGTCCCAAGACCACAACAGCAATTGCGTCCTGGTCTTCCACAACCTAGGCGTAGTCACGCTTCACTTACCCCTAGAGTGGCGGCGTCACCCCTCTTGCACTTCAGAATTCTGCAGTTCAACTGTAATGGACTAACTGGGAAGATTACGGAGATAGTCGATTTCATGAAGCGGCACAACATCCGCATTGCTGCGATTCAAGAGACTAAACTCACAGCAAGATCTGCATTGCAGACCTGCTCTGGTTATAATGTCCACAGGAAAGACCGCGAGAGCGGAAATGGAGGCGGCCTCGCGTTTATTATACACCACTCTGTGCAATATCATATATTTGATCCTGGCATCGACCGCAGTGACAATGTCTTAGAACGTCAAGGCCTATCTGTCCGGTCAGGCGATAAAAATCTAGAAATCATCAACATCTACATCCCTCCTGTCACCTGTTGCCCCAGTGGATACCGCCCTAATATCGAGGCCTTACTCACTGGCAACAATCACATTATCTTAGGCGATTTCAATGCCCATCACGACCTATGGCATTCAAACTTGCGGGCGGACAGTAGGGGTGAGATGTTGGCGGATCAAATAGACGAAACGACGTTCTGCACAATAAACGGAGACGCCCCCACACGTATGGTAGGAAGCTGTCATAGCTCGCCAGATATCTCAATCGTGAGCGCAGAACTCGTAAACTGCGTCAACTGGCAGCCGATGGTAACATTGGCATCCGACCACCTGCCCATACTTATTTCGTTCGAGCGTACCGCCGACTTCATCGTCACCGAAAAACGCACTTTCATAAACTTCAAAAAAGGAAAGTGGGAAGAATATAAATCTGCAACAGACAGCAGCTTTGCTGCCCTCCCTATCCCGACTGATTCCCGCCAAGGGGAGCGTGCCTTCCGTAAGGTCATTGAATCCGCCTCGGCACATTTCATTCCCGCCGGGAGAATTCCCGAAATCCGGCCCCACTTCCCGGCGGAGGCCGCGGGCTTAGCGAGGGAACGCGACCTTATAAGACAGCTTGATCCAGGCGACCCCCAAATAAGGGATATAAACCAACGCATCAGATTGCTTGTGGACGAACACAAGCGGGCGAAATGGGAAGAGCACCTAAGAGGTTGTAACCTCTCTACCGGTGTAGGTAAACTTTGGTCCACCGTAAAATCCCTATCGAATCCGACTAAGCACAAAGACAAAGTTTCCATCGCCTTTGGCGATAAGGTGCTGTCGGATGCGAAAAAATGCGCGAGCGCTTTCTGCCGACAATATATAATGCATCCTACGGTCGACAAAGATAGACGGAGAGCCAATAGATACGCACATAAACACAAACTCAGCGCGTCACCAATTACCATCACCGCTAGAGAGGTTCAGGACGCCATTGGTCGCGCTAAACCATCCAAAGCAGTGGGCCCAGACGGCATAGCCATGCCGATGCTTAAAAACCTAGGGAAAGAGGGTTTCAAATATTTAGCGCATGTCTTCAACCTGTCTCTTTCCACCTTTGTCATACCCGAGAAATGGAAAATGGCCAAGGTGGTCCCGCTACTAAAGCCTGGGAAACCAGCTAACGTAGGTGAGTCATATCCTCCGATATCTCTCCTATCGCCAGTGGCAAAGACGCTTGAAGCCATTTTGCTCCCTTATTTCCAAGCACATTTGCAGCTAGCCCCTCATCAGCATGGCTTCAGAAAACTCCATAGCACTACCTCCGCGCTAAATGTCATTAGCACCCAGATAAATTGCGGTTTGAATCAATATCCCCACCATAGAACAGTACTCGTACGTTAGACCTATCAAAAGCTTTTGATACGGTCAACCATGGCTCGTTACTGCAAGACCTGGAAGGGTCCACCCTTCCCCCATGTCTTAAAAGGTGGACCGCAAATTATCTGGGTGGTCGGCAGGCATCGGTGCAATTCAGAAACGAAACATCAAAACAAAGGAGAATTAAACAAGGGGTGCCACAGGGTGGTGTCCTATCCCCGCTTTTGTTTAATTTCTACATATCTAAGCTACCTTCACCACCGGAAGGAGTCACAATCGTTTCCTACGCCGATGACTGCACAATAATGGCCACAGGCCCAGGCCCAAAGATCGATGAGCTATGCAATAAAATAAACGGCTATCTCCCTGATCTCTCCAGTTTTTTCGCCTCGCGAAACCTGGCATTGTCACCGACTAAATCTTCCGCGACCTTATTTACAACATGGACGCCCCAAATGTCGACCATATTGAACATCCACTTCGATGGCACTACGCTACCGACTGTCCTACACCCCAAAATCTTGGGTGTAACGTTTGATCAGGATCTACATTTTGGTGCGCACGCAACCGCAATTGTTCCAAGAATTCAGAGCCGTAATAAAATCCTCAAATCCCTTGCTGGCAGTACCTGGGGAAAAGATAAAGAAACGCTCTTGACCACATACAAAGCAATTAGCCAGCCGATTACGTGCTACGCGTCACCCATATGGTCGCCAAGCCTAAAAACCACCCACTGGAAGAAACTACAGGCCTGCCAAAATACTGCTCTCAGAATCGCCACGGGCTGTCTTCTTATGTCCCCAGAACACCATCTGCATAATGAGGGGAGAATACTACCCATCAGGGAGAGAAATGAGATGCTGACCAAACAGTTTCTGTTGAATACCCAGAAACCTGGGCATCCCAACAGACATCTGATTGACGAACCAGCACCGCCTAGGGGCCTAAGGAGTCATCTCCGTAAGCATTTTGAGGAAATACGGCACCTGAGAACCCAGCCGTATGAAGCGGAAAAACACAAGCAGGTCCTTGGTGAACTCCATAGACAGGCGTCGGACCTTTATGTCGGGAATTGCCCGGTGAATCCAGTACTTGAAGAAAAATATCCAGAACTCGCAGAAGAGGAACGCATACTCCCCAGGGAAACGCGTGTCACTCTTGCTCAACTTCGTTCTGGATACTGTAACAGGTTAAACTCTTACCTATCCAGAATCAACCCCGACATATAAAATGTATGCCCTGCTTGCAATGTGTCCCCACATGACACCAACCATCTCTTTAATTGTAATGTGGAACCAACGCCTCTAACACCCCTTTCCTTATGGTCCACCCCTGTTGAAATGGCAAGTTTCCTTGGACTCCCGTTAGAGGATATTGATGACAATTTGTGATCAGTCGCGGCTATTAGGTGGGGCGAGCATTGCTACAACAACAACAACAACAACAACAGCGACCCCGGTTAGACATATTTTTTTTAAGGGTGACGGGAGAGTGCTTTTGATAAGCTATGCCAGGCTAGAAGCAATTTTTATTTTCATATATTTTACAAGCTTCAAATGTTTCTGGCAATCTGACATCTTTTACAATTTTACATAAGAAACAATTTTCAAAGCTTTCTATTTTTATACCCAGCTGTACTTGTACACAGGGTATTATAACTTTGATTGGACAACGGTTGGTTGTACAGCTATAGAGGAATCGAGATAGATATAGACCTCCATATATCAAAATCATCAGTATCGAAAAAATATTTGATTGATCCATGTCCGTCTGTCCTTTAACACGATAACTTGTGTAAATATTGAGATATCTTCACCAAATTTGGTACACGAGCTGGACCCAGAATAGACTGGTATTGAAAATGAACGAAATCGGATGATAACCACACCCACTTTTTATATATATAACATTTTGAAAAACACAGAAACCTGATTATTTAGTAAATAATACACTTGGAATGTTGAAATTTGACATGTGAATTGATATTGAGACTCTTGATAAAAATTCGAAAAAAAAAATTTGAAATGGGCGTGGCACCGCCCACTTGTGATAAAATAAATTTTACAAATATTATTAATCATAACTCAAAAATCGTTAAACCTACCGTAACAAAATTCGACAGAGAGGTTGCTTTACTATAAGGAATGCTTTGAAGAAAAATTAAAGAAATCGGTTAAGGACCACGCCCACTTTTATATTTAAGATTTGTAAAAGGGTCGTGGACGAATAAAATAAGCTATATCTTTGCAAAAAAAGCTTTATATCAATGGTATTTCATTTCCCAAGTGGATTTATAACAATAAATGGATTTAAAAAAATGGGCGTGGCATCGCTCCTTTTATGACTAAGCAATTTTCTATATTTCGGGAGCCATAACTCGAAGAAAAATTAGTTCAGAATAGAACCATATTGTGACGAATATGAGTGACACTAAGTGATACTCACATCCCTAGTCTGATGCTAAGTAAATGAAGTCACAACAACAATAAAGCAGACAGTCACTTGTATCTACATAAACGAACCAATCATTATGTCTACACATATGTACGTACACGCAGCTGAGAAGCAACGCACAACCACATGCATATATCTGAGATACTCCCGAAAGTATGCAATGAGAGAAGCTATAAAATCGTGCAATTGTAGTTACAGCTGAGAAATTTGATAGCTGATGGCCAATTAGTAGATTCTGGAAATGGAAGCGCCTAGAAGTTGCGAACGAGGAAATCAGATAGTATAAAAGGCAACAACAGTAGAAGCGCAATAAATCAATTTTGATTAAGACGCTATCTGGCAAGCAATAGCAGTATTATTTATTGTGAAGTACTTTAATAAAGGCCATTTTTCCATTATTCAATATTGGAGTTATTTATTCAACAGTTTAGTGATTCGAACGTTAGCAGAAAATTGCAAATAAGGGGAATTGCAGTAAATTCGTTACAATTGGTGTCAGAAGAGGAATTGTTGAATAAATTCCAGAGGACAACAAGGACATGGCAAAGTTAAGTGAATCAGGTACGACTACGGGAAGCAATGGAATTAGATGGTATTGACGTGGAAGAGTATGACTTTCATCTTGATGGCGATGAGACAACAAAATTGGAGGAGAAAAATGAAACACCGCAGACAATGGCGAACACAGACCTGAACATGATATTGGCTGCAATATCGGCACAAATGTCCGAAATGTTATCACAAATATCTACCAACATGTCATCACAATTGGAATCCCAGGAGAACCGTATAACATCCAAGATGGAAGAACAGAAGACATATATAGCATCCCAACTGGAATCACAGGAGGCACGTATTTCAGAAATGACGTCGCAAGTGTCATCTCAACTGGAAGACCAAAAGACATATATGGCATCTCAATTGGAAGCGCAAGAGGCACGTATATCTGAAATGTCGGCAGAAATTTTGGAACAGGTATCATCAAAACCGGAAGCGCAGGATGCAAAAATGGCTCAATTTCAGGCAGAAGTAGATGATTCAAAAGGTCGTATGGAGCAGTTACAACTAAATCGCCCAGCTGTTTCAGCAAGCAATCCAAAGGTGAAAACACCATCCTTTGACTCTGTTCCTTTCCAGGTCTTTAAGCTACAGTTTGAGAAGACCGCAGCAGTGAACAACTAGAATGCTGAAGATAAAGTTGCTGCACTGTTCATGGCTTTGAAAGGGCCTGCAGCTGAGATTTTACAAACCATTCCAGAGGGCGAACGGAACTGTTATGAAGCATTGATTGGCGCTCTAGAGAGACGATACGGTACTGAGCATAGGAGACAGATATACCAAATGGAGTTACTGAATCGCTTCCAGAGGCCTGGTGAAACATTGCAAGAGTTTGCGTCGGATGTGGAAAGGCTGGCACATCTTGCAAATGCGGACGCACCCGTTGAATACACTGAAAAGGTAAAGATTCAGAGCTTTATAAATGGCATACGGGACGTTGAAACAAAGCGAGCTACATACGCAAACCCAAAGCCAACATTAGCAGAAACGGTGTCACAAGCTCTGATTCAGGAAACAGCGTCGCTTCTGTGTAAGCCAGTTTTCAAAGCACGCCGTGTGGAAGTTGAAAGGCCAGAGTGGGTAGACGCAATATTGGAGGCGCTGAAAGGATCGCAAAAGCGGAGTGAAAGAGTTATCAAATGCTTCAAATGCGGGAGGCCCGGTCACATTGCACGTCATTGCGATCTTGGTCCTAATAGTTCCAACAATGTGGGTGGCCGTAAACGCAAAGTTGGAGGAGATGAGCAAGAGCGTGTGAGATGTAAAGAACGAAAACTTGCCCCAGCTATTGAATGTCCTGTGATATCTGTGTCGCAAATTGGAAGAAAATCGAGCAGTCTTGCCGTCGAAGGAAAGCTGGATGGCATGGAACGTGTACTGACTGTAGATACGGGCGCATCTCATTCCTTAATCCGATCTGGCTTGGTCAACAGGAGAGTAAACCCGTTAACTGGAGCAAGGTTGCGTTAGGTCACTGGCGAGTATAACCAAGTCCAAGGAGAAGTGATCTGTGAAGTCTTAATTGGGAAGGTCATGGTTTTACACAAATTCGTTGTGGCGGAGATTGTTGATGAAGTAATATTGGGAGTGGATTTCTTGGTTTACCATGACATCAAGATTGATATGCAGAGAAGGGTGATGCGTTATGAGAACCAGGATATACCACTTAACTTCAGTTTGGAGAAAGGGCTCAGCAGTAATCGAGTACTGGCGGAGAAGACTAGACAAAGGCCACGAAAGTCAAAGGTAAAGGTTGATGGATCGAATAGGCTAAATAAAGCGAAATCAAAAGTACCTGCGAGAGAAACACTGGCATTGATAAAACCAAAGGGACGCACAAAAACGAAGGAAAGAATTTCGCAGAAAGAATGCAAGGGTGGTTTCAAGCCAGGGCACACTACTGTTGTGAAGCGTCGGAACGATACTGATTATGCAAAGCAAATCCGTCAAGATCAAGCTCTGCGAAGTAGTTCTTCATTGGCCAAAGAACAGAGTGTAAGGGAACGGCCCAGGGTAATGAGTAGTAAGATGAAACACTGGCACGACAAGAACTTTAATTCGGAAGGTTTCTTGGAGGGAGATTTGGTACTGCTATACAACCCTCACCGGCGGAAAGGTGTTCCATCCAAATATCGGTGCAGTAGGGAAGGCCCGTACAGAGTTGTGAAGAGGATCAGTGATGTCATCTACCGCATACAAGCAATTGGGAAACCACGAAATAGATGGGTGGTTCATTTGGAGAGGCTGGCAGCGTTTAGATCGAGAGATTTGTCTGATCGGGACGATCAGACTTAGGTGGAGGGCAGTGTAACGAATATGCGTGACATTAAGTGATATTCAAATCCCTAGTCTGATGCCAAGTAAATGAAGTCACAACAACAATAAAGCAGGCAGTCACTGGTATCTACATAAACGAATCAATCATTATGTCTACACATATGTACGTACACGCAGCTGAGAAGCAACGCACAACCACATGCATATATCTGAGATACTCCCGAAAGTATGCAATGAGAGAAGCTATAAAATCGTGCAATTGTAGTTACAGCTGAGAAATTTGATAGCTGATGGCCAACTAGTAGATTCTGGAAATGGAAGCGCCTAGAAGATGCGAACGAGGAAATCAGAGAGTATAAAAGGCAACAACAGTAGAAGCGCAATAAATCAGTTTTGATTAAGACGCTATCTGGCGAGCAATAGCAGTATTATTTATTGTAAAGTACTTTAATAAAGGCCATTTTTCCATTATTCAATATTGGAGTTATTTATTTAACAGTTTAGTGATTCGAACGTTAGCAGAAAATTGCAAATAAGGGGAATTGCAGTAAATTCGTTACAATATGTATATGTATTATTGCGCAGCCTTGTAATACTATTAAGCACAAAAAAAAAAAAACAGCATTCCAAGTGTATAGCTGAGTATGTAATGTTCGGTTACACCCGAACTTAGACACCTTTACTTGTTATATTACAGCAACGCTTCTCGCTTCCACACTGTCGTCAGCCTAAAATATTTTGATGTTGCTTTTCCCGGGACTTACACCCAGGTCCTTCAGTTATTTAGGCGAGTACGCTACCACCACACCACGGCGGCCGCTATTACTCTACAATTTATTTTCTATGAATAATCGAGCTTTTGTCTTGTTATGTATTTTATATTATTAATAATAATTATTATGTTTTTTAATTTATGTTTAACTAAGACAATACAATGCCAGAAAGATTTATAGTATCCAAGGCCGAGGAAGATACAGATATTTACCAGAATGAAGAAAATGCCACTGGAAAACTTTTAAATGATTTTAATAGTGGTAAGTCGTTAATTAGTTGATAATGATTTGATAATAGTTGAATTAAACTTACGAATAACAGACGGACTATACCGTCATATTTGACCATATCTTCTCAAGATCTCAGTTCCACTTGAACTCCAGCTTCAGGGCCGGATCAAGAGCTCTGAGATTTACGCGTATTTCGGTAAAGGCAAGGCCCCACCATTACCCATTGTGCGATCTTTCCGTTGGATGTCGTAGCCATTGCATGTTCGGAGCTCCGATCAGCTAGTTACCTTTGTTTCATAAATTGCGGCTATACGGATATTATTTTTGGTGTGGGAGACTAGGAGTTTATGACTCCATTTTTCGCCAGTGCGTGTACCGAAAAAGAAGGGGCGGGGCAAAAGCTGGTACTCAGCATCGCTTCTATGTATGCTACGTAGATTGTAGTGATGGTTTGGAGCAGCCGTATAAGCTGGAATGTGTCGGAGGTATGCTTGAGCGGGAGCCGCGGGACGTCCTTGGACGCGAGCCACAATAGTTTTGTTGGATTCTAACCCAGAACATCTCAAACGACGCAACCATCTTTAAAACGTAAAACATTGATAAGTGTACGACTGTCTGAGGTAGTTCCTTTTCCGGCATGTGCAACAGAACGACATCATAGGACCTAGGGCTAGGTTCAATACCTTCCCGGAGCAGGAGGGTATTGAGCAGTCCAGCTGCAAGAAGCTGCTTAGAGGATGACAACTTGTGGTAAGGACGCAACAAATTAAATGGGGTCACACTGAAATGACAGTCCTTGGTTGGGAAAAAAATCCCGAGTCGCTCCGGTATATAAAACCGGTTGCCGTTCGAAGCGCTCCACACACAGTAATAGGTTGAAAGGTCAAGCGCAATAGATCTAAATAAAGGTCGCAGTGCATCGAGACCTAATAATACATAACATATTGTGGCGAATGTTAACATCACTATGATGTTAGTAAATAATCACAAAAACATAAAAAACAAGCAGCCATACTTATGTACATGTACACACTAAAACAAGCAGCCACACTTGTGTACAAGGCAACGAAGAATATTCCACACACATAACCAGCAGCTTGAGCCAAAGTTGTTACTCATACATACACACGCATATAGCTAAATAACCAAGTATGAGATTACAACTGTTGCAGAAGGCATGTGCGTGAAAAGTCCAGACCAGGTATGGGCCTATTTTCGACTCCTAAATCAGTTTCAGTGCCAGCGAGTGCTAGGTGAGACGTTTGTGTGTTTTGGGGTGTTAGGGGAGTAAAAAAATACATTGGAAATATCGTACGCTTTGTCTCATACGATATTCATCGCAAGAAGGTTGCGGAAACACTAAAAAACTGAAACGAAAATATTCTCTCTCAACCTCGAAAACCAATTCCCAAATTGTGTTGCAATAGTACGTAAAAAAAACATATATTTTTTGGCAAGAAATACGAAAAACGGAATAAACACGGACTGAAGTCGACTTTATGTTAAGCAGCGCATTATTGACATTCATTTCGCCTTCACATACATTTAATTATATGCAAGCCGATTCATTTTGCAATATATACATAAAAGTATTTAAAAAAGTATTTTTAAAGTAGTAGCATTAAAGGAAGTAGTAGTAGAAAAACGTACTAATGCACGTTTCGTATACAATCGTGGGAAAACGAAACCCTTTTCAGACTTGTTGGTAGTGTTGCCGTGAGCCTAGAAAGAAATGTATCAGTTTATAAATAAAAAAGGTACCAATTGCATAAACAACGACTAATTTTACCAGTCTTATTACATATAAACATAACTGCTTTCATTTATAAATTTCAAATTATGAAGGAATTTTCAAATTTCTTCAGCTCACATACATACATATATCGTTAAATCCACACTGCAAAAATTGTTGGAGCATGTGTTGCATGTGTGTTTAATTTACGGCGACCATTTCTCTAATTTTAAAACTTGCCTTGTTTATGATTTGAATCATAAAGGAACTTTTAAAATTACAACTGAAAATTCAGTTCGAGTTGTGAATCACAAAAGCGACATTACATATTTGTGGCCTTTAGTGCGAGCGAAGCCGCCGGCAAAGGCTAGTTTATCCTAAAACGCTTAATAATTTGAACATAATAAGATCGGTGGCAACTCTATTTTCCACATAGCTTGGTAACTGTTAAATATGTATTAAGCAAGATGAGCAAGATGTGTTTGTATATTATTCTCTTCCTGTGTTCTTCACCCCACATACCTGCACTTGATCGTCCCTCACCAAGCAATTAAATGTTCAAAGCGTGACCGTATGAGCAAAAGGCTCATACGAGCCGTTTTGCCCATCGCTGGTCTAGACCTTAGGAGAAATATGGGAACAAGACAACAGAGAGTACAAAAGTAGCGCAAGTTGAGGAATAACCAGTTTGATTTAAACACGCTATTAGGGAAGTATAATTGTAACTGTGAAGTACTACTCCCAAAGTAGTATAATTAAACACCATTTTGCAATACTGAATATTGAAGTTATTTATTCGACAGTTCAGCGAATCGAACGTTAGCAAAGGTGCATAATTGTCAGGGATTCCCCAAAATTCTTTACAATATAATAGAGATAATAAAACAGTTTGTTAAAAAAATTTATAGGTAGTTTATGTTGAGTTAAGGTTGAAAACTTAAAAAAATGCATACGGTTTGTCCCGTACTAACCGTGGATTTTGTTTATTTTCAAAAACATGCACATTCATACAGTCATACATACACTTGTACATATGTACATAAGTGTGCAAATATACATAGCAACACACATAAGAGTACACAAATCTATGTATATATTTGTTTTGTAGCTTTCAGTTCAAAAGCTCCGCCAAAAACGAACTGTTGTAAAAAGCTTTTAATTTGACAAAAATCGTCCAGGGATGCTGTGGTGGATTGAATATTGTATCCTTTGCTTATGTATCACCATTTGCTTTCTCCATTACGCAGGTCCTGGTACCTTTAAGCTCCGCGGCATACACATTCCTAGGTTTAGTATTTGTAAAGGAATTCTATGTGTACAGACTTTGCCATTGACTAGGAGAATATTTAAAATATTATACTCTCCATGCACATAGTTAATTGAAAATTAAGAAAAAAGTTGATATGTTTTGAAATTATAAATATTTTATGTGTAGATAAAATCAAATATGCAATTAAGTGGGTGATAATTGATTTGCTTAGTGTGTTTTTTTTTTAAATTTTCTGAAAATTTTGACCAGCTAATTACATAAGAGTGAAAAATATAATAACTCCAAGTTTAATAAGCTTTTAATACAAAAGTGTAAATTATGTGATATAAATTTTGGCGAAATTATACCTATATAAAAAAATTGTTGACCAAGTTATGGATGTCCTTGTAGATGTGAAAAAAAAATTTATAGGCTGTATGTATGTATATGCAACAATAAAAAACATTGTTGACTTACATTTTCCATATTTACTAATTTTTAAATTTTAAGTTGTGTAAAAGCAATGCAAATAATTATTTTCATTAAAAAAGTTAAGAAGTTTCAAAGTTGTAAAATGTTAATTTAAAAAAAAAAAAACAAAATCAGTTCAAGTGTTGTCCTAAATAGATCAAACTGGGGAGTACTATTAGTATACATGCATTTGGCATACCTATTCAAATGCAAACAAATATACACTTGTATGTATGTATATGTGTATTCGTATCACAACTTACGTAAACTCAATAGATATTGTGCACGGGTTTGGGTATGAACATTAGACTGGGTTGGTCTACTTACATAAATACGAATGAAACTAATCTCGCATGATAGTGCTAACTAGGTTGCTTATGCTTTAATTTTTACGAAGTTTTAGAATTCTCTTGATAAACCCTATAAGCGATGTCGATTCCGTTTTTCCATCTCGAAATAATCAACTTACGTGCGAGAACTGAGTACCCGATAAACACCAAAGCATTTTTCAAATATCTTTAACCCGTGGCCGCCTCTCACTCCAAAGGTCCTGAGTTCAACACACGGAAAAAGAACTCCAAAATACTACAGAAAAGTTTATTTTAAGCGCGTTCGCCCCTCGGCAGTAGTTTAGCAAACACTTCAAGCGTATTTTTGCCAGCGAAGCCTTATTGTTTTCAGCATATCATCATATATATTATTTCTAATTGCTGTTTTTATGTACGGACCCCTTTTTCGCTCTTATTTGGAATCCAAATCTATAAATAAAGTTTTGGTTGTAAAGATGGAGATTCGGGTTATTAGCGAGCTTTGGGCAATTTTGGTCGTAGTGCTTTTGTTTAGCTATATTTTATTAAAATAATTTGCTAAAAATAAACGATTGTGAGCACACAAAGAAATCTATTGGTACTATGGCACTATTGTGAATATTTGCACTGCATTACCGGCAGTTGCACTCATGCGCCAGATAGCAGCGCAAGCTGTACGTTTTAATTAATTGATAGAACAGCTGATTTCTGTTGATATTTGATAAGAGAATTTCATATTGGTTGCGCAAGATGCGCACGGGTCCGGCTCGTAGATATATATATCTTCGTATATGCGTAAAATTCATTCAGCTACATCCTTCGATACTGGCATCACGGACAGGCCCATAAACCTTTTGTAGAACTTGTCTCTCGCGCAATCTAGGAGCCACCTCATCTTCTTTCGACACCTTTCATGATTCCGAGCCATAGATCCCAACAGGTATGATGAGCTACTTGTAGAGCGTGATTTTGTTTCGTAAAGACGATTTTAATTTTCATTTGCCTACTCAGTCCAAAGTAGCACTTGTTGGCAAGAGTCCTACTCCGTTTAACTTCTAAGCTGACATTGCTTTCGCTGTTTGCTTGTCTCGAATTGATTTCCTGTAACAGTGACGCGACTTCCAAGGTGCGAATGCTGCAATTCTTTCTTGTATGACAGAAAGTACGTCGTCTTGTCCTCATTTATCCCAAGAGTCACTTCTTTTGCCTCGGTATCTAATCTAGAGAAGGCAGAACTCACGACGTTTGCTAAGACCAATAATATCAATATCAACAACATACGCCATCACGGTTTAGTTCTGCTGCTAGAATTATCTTCTCCAGCATTGAGTTACAAGGTATCGCCCGAAAGGGAGTCGCCTTGTGTGTAGCCTCGCTTGGAATCGAATGGCTCGGAGAGGTCCTTCCAATAATTACGAATCTGGTTGTGTTGGCCAACCTCATTTGGCACAGCATTATTAACATTCCAGGGGACTTAAATTCCTACATAGCAGCATACAAGCAACTTCTTTTCGCGCTGTCACAGGCTGCTTCGAAGTCGACAAAAGGATGGTGAGCGCCGATTCTCTTATCGTGCGTTTTCTTAATGATGAAGTGTGGTCGATAGTAGATTTACCAGGGGCCATATCGTGATCCGTGATCGAAATCCATTTTTTAAGTCACAATACGTTTTATCACAGCATAAAGAATTACTAAGTCCATCGCCAAGAGGACAGGCACCTTCTTAGAGAAGTGGATAACCAATTCCACCTGAGTGCAACGGAGTTTCGAAAGCTGTACCGACTAACCTCAGACTTGGCTCATGATATTATTTCTCAACTTGATGAGACAATTAAGGGGAACAAGAATAACTGTGAGAGAAATAAAGTAATTAATAAAATTGTTTAAGTTAAACGGTTTTATTGAAAGCAATACTTACATGAAGTAATAATAATACTAAAAGCTAGAAAATAATTAGGTAGGTCCTAGGTACTAGTGATCACACTCCTCATCAATCTAGGGCGTTGATCATACAATTAAATAAAAGCGTTGGGGGCGTAAAATTTCTAAGAATGTGAGGCGTAGCATAACCTTAAACTTCAGTTGGCCTTATATATGACTATCAATAGAAATTTGAGGCGTCCAACGCTTTTATTTAATTGTCTGAGCAACGCCCTAGATTGATGAGGAGTGTGATGACTACTACCTAGGACCTACCTAATTGTTTTCTAGCATTTAGTATTATTTCATGTAAGTATTGTTTTCAATAAAACCGTTTAACTTAAACATTTTTTTTAAATTATTTTATTTCTCTGTTGATATCGCAGTTCTTTCGATAAAACCGTTTAACTTAGATTTTTTTTTTAATTATTTTATTTTCAAGTTTTTAGTCTTTATTTAATTGCCTATTATTTCTTATTCTATTTAGTGACTCATTATTACAAGGGCTCTTTCCTGACAATTTGTTACAATATAAGTCCTCAACACATAATCCTTCCAAAGACTTTACTCGACTGTGCGTCACGTATGCTTGTCCCTCCTCCAACTCCAAAATATTTTGATGCCACTTCTACCGGACTGTATACAATATTTGTTCCAAATATGAGCCAAATCGGACCACAAATACGATTTTTGTGAATACCTCGATCATTGCGCCACCTAGCGGCGATTTTCATAGGTCGCTTTCTATTCTTTTATGTATTACGTGTTCCAAATATGAGCCAAACCGGACGAAAAATACGATTTTTGTGAATATCTCGATCCTTGCGACACCTAGCGTTGTTTTTTTTTCATAGTTCACTTTGTATTTATGTATGTATTATATGTTCGATATATGAGCCAAATCAGACCACAAATACGATTTTTTTGAATATCTCGATCCTTGCGCCACCTAGCGGCGGTTTTTTTCATAGGTCGCTTTCTATTCTTGTATGTATTATGTGTTCCAAATATGAGCCAAATCAGACCATAAATACGATTTTTGTGAATATCTCGATCCTTGAGCCCCCTAGCGGCGATTTTTTTCTTATTATTGCATTGTCATCGGGTTCTGAACTATATTCCAAGTTTCAACATTGTAGTTTATCGGGAAGTTACTTAAATTTCAATTACAAAATTCGGGCCAGCCAGCCAACCAGCCATCCAACCAACCAGCCTGTTAAGTCAAGCTAAATAAAACCGTTTAATAAAAAATAAATTAATACCGAATTTACTTACCTTTTGTTAAAAAGTTAAAAACTTGTACAATAATGACTTTCAAAAGCAGTTAGTATACGGAATTTATTTATTTTTGGCATTCCTTTTGTGCTTTTCGCATATTTCGGGTTTCGTTAAGCTGCCCTGCCACCTTTCTGCTATTAAAACGAAATTTAAATGCCATTTATTTCGAGTCGTTAAAACTAAGTTAGTGAATTAGGCAAGCGACAAAATCGTTAATTAAAATCTCGACAAATCGCATCGTTATAAGATAGTGAATTCCACTACTGGAGATGCTCGCTCAACCGACCGTATTTTGCATAGGAAGGATGACACTATTGAAGTAAATGAGCGATATATTTATTTATTTATTTATTTAAAGTCGACAACAAACGTAAAATGTTCGACTACATGATAAAAATATACATACATATGTATACAGTTCAAAAGCTAAAATTAAAATATATCGAAATTTCAACCATGTTATAGTAGAATAAATCATATATATAACAATACAATTGAATTTCTGAATATAAAGCTGGAAATAAAAGAAAAAATAAAATCTTATGCTGGCGGAATGCATCAGATTCCGCTCAGCAAGCATTCGGAATCATTATATCATTAAACAAAAGTTGCAAAAACAATAACTAACTTAGTCTAATAGCTTCAAAAAAAAAAAAAAAAAAAGAATTAAATTAGCTAAATAAAAATTGTACAGGTTGTAGGAAAGACTTGTTAAAAATACGCAAACAAAGTTTTTCTTCATACAGCTTTATTACCAAAAAAAGTCAAAGTATATGTGATAAAGCTGTTTTGGGTGCCATAAAATCTAGACACATGAAAATTTTTTTCTTAGACCCTGTCTAATGTACTACATACGCAATTACATATGTATGTGTTGCATGCAAGTGAAAGAAAATAACCATATGGATCACATTGCTGTTGCATTTGCATGTTAAACCTATATCCGTATCTGGTTCATGTTTCATTGGAACACAAGGATTGTGAATAAGTATGTATGTATGAATGTAAGTTAGTAGGTATATAGGTGCTGGTTTCGTGAGCTAAAATAAAAGGACTTCTAACTTTAAGCGCAGTATCTACCTAATCATCATAAAATGGCATGCCCACATATCATCTGTGTTATTCAAATTTCTTTTATCAAATGTGTACTACTACCCAACAAACATCTAAAAACATTTCTCCAGCCTTCGAAAAATATATATGTAGTTCTCAAGTTGATATCCAATATCATTCTCTAATTAACGCCCAACCTTACAGCTCTCAAGTTGATATCCAAATTTATTCTTCATACTTTATCCAACTTTTGACAAATTTTTTGAAAAGTAACACTCTCGAATTGATCTCCAGTATCATTCTCAACTTATTCTTCAATATAAGACATATGTAAACACAGTAAATAGGCGTCGAGCAGGCTCCACCTGATTCTTGAGGAGGAGCTGAAGCATCCCCTTAAAGAGGCTGAGAAGGAGAAAAGATTTAGAAACGTCTAGAACAACAGACTGGTACACAGTCCAAAATTATGCAGCACGAAGACTAGGACAACCAGAATAGGATATAACCGTAGAGGAGTTGGAAGAGTGCAAAGACTTCTTATCAAAGGCGCTGAAAACTGCGAACGACAGAACTTGTCCTCTGAGAAGATTTAAGGGAAAAGCAAATCACCATAGTGGAGTAAGGAGTTATGTCTTTTTAGAGGTGTTGAGTCTTCTAAAGAACATTTTTAAACTAGAAAAAGTTGCGGAAAGCAAAAAGTGCTGGGATGAATATGGAGATCTGTTGAGGATTTTCCAACTTGAAATCAGGAGGTCGGCCTCGTCAGTAACAACACATGCAGGAAGAAATGGCTGGGCATGTTCTGTGTTCGTGCACTCCAGATCAAGACCCCGGCTACTAAGGGCGGCAGAGCTGCTAGATCTCGAGGCAGCAATTAAACAAGGTCATAGAAAATTTCTAGTAATTGCCGAGAGGACGTAGTTATACTAGCATTAGTCCTGGTACCTATAACTGGTTCGTCGAACAAAGTCTGGTAACACTATGGACACATTCGGTATATTGCGGAAAAATACAAGGTGGCAGCACGGTACTTTATTTTTGTAAATTGATGGGCTAGTGTCAAAATCGTACTGCGCCGAACATTGAAGTGTCAGATCATAAAATGTACATAGCAGTTGATTTGCGGCAGTCTCCTGTTTCTGGTTCCGCCATGATTCAGTTTAGGTGAGGTATTTATTGAAATCTATAGCTTTCAAATCTATATCCAACACATTTCTCTAGATTTGATATCCATTTGTGGTGCAGTTGAACATAAAACATCAATGAAACGTTATATATTTAAAATAATTTTAACATGTTTTACTTCAAGTATTTTAATGAAAATTCTGCAGTACTGGAATCTTGCTTGAGATAAATAATTTTTATACTCAGCTGAGCAGAGCTCACAGAGTATATTAATTTTGTTCGCATAACGGTAATCCGTAATGGCATAAACTAATCGCGATAGATATTGATTTCTATATATCAAAATGATCTGGGCGAAAAAAGAAATTCATTTAGCCATGTCCGTCCGTCCGTCCGTCTGTAAACACGACAACTTGAGTAAATTTGGAGGTATCTTAATGAAATTTTGTATGTACATAAGTTCCTGGGAACTCATCTCAGATCGCTATTTAAAATGAACGAAATCGGACTATAACCACGCCCACTTTTTCGATATCGAAAATTTCGAAAAACCGAAAAAGTGCTATAATTCATTACCAAAGACGGATAAAGCGATGAAACTTGGTAGGGGGGTTGACCTTATGACGCAGAATAGAAAATTAGTAAAATTTTCGACAATGGGCGTGGCACCGCCCACTTTTAAAAGAAGGTAATTTAAAAGTTTTGCAAGCTGTAATTTGGCAGTCGTTGAAGATAACATGATGAAATTATATATGTGTGCTAAATAAAAATTAGAAAAATCCGAACACGCCCACTTTAAAAGTCAAATTTTAACAAAAAATTCAATATCTTTACAGTGTATAAGTAAATTATGTCAACATTCAACTCCACTAATGATATGATGCAACAAAATACAAAAATAAAAGAAAATTTCAAAATGGGCGTGGCTCCGCCCTTCTTCATTTAATTTGTCTAGAATACTTTTAATACCATAAGTCGAACAAAAATTTACCAATCCTTGTGAAATTTGGTAAGGGCATAGCTTTTATGCCGATAACTGTTTTCTGTGAAAATCGGTTGAAGCCACGCCCAGTTTTTATACACAGTCGACCGCTCGACCGTTAACACTATAACTTGAGCAAAAATCGATATATCTTTACTAAACTTAGTTCACGTACTTATCTGAACTCACTTTATCTTGGTATTAAAAATGGGAGAACTCCGACTATGACCACGCCTACTCTTTCGATATCGAAAATTTCGAAAAATGAAAAAATACCATAATTCTATACCAAATACGAAAAAAGAGATGAAATATGGTGATCCTGGGTCATCCTGGTCCACATTTTCGTCGATATATCGAAAACGCCTTCACTTATACAACTAAGGGCTCCCTTTTAAAACCCTCATTAATACCTTTAATTTGATGCCCATATCGTACAAAGACATTATAGAGTCACCCCTGACCCACCTTTATGGCGATATCTGGAAAAGGCGTCCACCTATAGAACTTAGGCCCACTCCTTTTTAAAATACTCATTAACACCTTTCATTTGATACCCATGTTATACCAACACATTCCAGTGCTACCCTAGGTTCATTTTCCTACATGGCGATTTCCGCTTATTTTGTTTCCAAAGCTCTCAGCTGAGTATGTAATGTCCGGTTACATCCGAACATAGCCTTCCTTACTTGTTTGTTATGTAAAGAAGTGCCCTTTTTGCTGAGAACATTATAACTCTCAAGTTGAGCCATTGTTCAGAAACAACGATTTAGATATGTATGGGAGATATCCTAGTTATCATATTGAGCTCTAATGTAACTCAAGCCCAAATGTTAATTGGGTATACATATGTATGTAAACCTCTATTCGATTAAAGATAAATGTACATATATGCGCAAACACAGATAGTTATATAAAAAAGGATAATGCAACAACAAATGTAATGCAAATTTGTTTAATAGATGCTGTAGTATAATGCATATTTTTTTCATAAGTACATACGAAGTACAATTCAGTTGATGCTAC